>NC_141005.1:23623243-24223243 GCF_052327205.1 Somniosus microcephalus
CAAGGCTTTTGATAAGGTCCCGCATGCCAGATTGGTCACGAAAGTAAAAGCCCATGGGATCCAAGGCAAAGTGGCAAGTTGGATCCAAAATTGGCTCAGAGGCAGGAAACAAAGGGTAATGGTCGAAGGGTGTTTTTGTGACCGGAAGGCTGTTTCCAGTGGGGTTCCGCAGGGCTCACAGAATCACAGAAACCCCACAGTGCAGATAGAGGCCATTTCGGCCCATCGAGCCTGCACCGACTCAGTACTGGGCCCTTTGCTTTTTCTGGTATATATCAATGATTTGGATTTGAATGTAGGAAGTATGATTAAGAAGTTTGCAGATGATACAAAAATTGGCCGTGTGGTTAATAATGAAACAGAATGCTGTAGACTGCAGGAAGATATCAATGGACTCGTCTAGTGGGCAGAACAGTGGCAAATGGAATTCAGTTGGAATACACAATAAATGGTAGGACACTGAGAAATGCAGAGGATCAGCGGGACCTTGGAGTGCATGTCCACAGATCCCTGAAGGTAGCAGGACAGGTAGATAAAGTGGTTAAGCAGGCATACGGGATACTTGCCTTTATTAGCCGAGGCGTAGAATATAAGAGCGGGGAGGTTATGCTTCAACTGTATAAAACACTAGTTAGGCCGCAGCTAGAGTGCCGCGTGCAGTTCTGGTCACCACATTACAAGAAGGATGCGATTGCACTAGAGAAGGTGCAGAGGAGATTTCCGAGGATGTTGCCTGGGCTGGGGAATTTTAGTTATGAGGAAAGATTGGATAGGCTGGGGTTGTTTTCTTTGGAACACAGGAGGCTGAGGCGAGACCTAATTGAGGTGTGTAAAATTATGAGGGGCCGAGATAGAGTGGATAGGAAGGACCTATTTCCCTTAGCAGAAGGGTCAATAATAGATTTCAAGTAATTGGTAGGAGGTTTACAGGGAATTTGAGGAGACATTTTTTCACCCAGTGAATGGTGGGGGTCTGGAATGCACTGCCTGAAAGGGTGGTAGAGGCAGAAACCCTCATCACGTTTAAAAAGTACTTGGATATGCACTTGAACTGCCGTAACCTACAAGGCTACGGACCAAGTGCTGTAAAGTGGGATTTGGGTGGATTGCTCTTTGTCGGCTGGCACGGACAAGATGGGCCGAATGGCCTCCTTCTGTGCTGTAAATTTCTATGATTCTGCCTGATCATGTGACATCTGCCCACACGACTTCTACAAATGTTATTACATTGTAGCCAGGATTGTTTAGTTTCCAATTCCGCCCATTTTGAAGCCAGGTCTCCGTTATGGCTACTATTGCATAACCCCATGTGGCAACTTGCGCCTGCAACTCGTCAATCTTATTTGTAACACTCCTCGCATTAACACACATGCATTTCAACAGCATGCTAGTTGGCTTTGCTTTTTTCCTGAATTTAACTGCTGCTCTTTCTACATTCTTCTTTGTTCTGTTGCTGTTTGTCCCTCCGAGTTTTCTATGCACCTTGTCTCTCCTCTCTGCTGCTGTGTCCTGGTGGCCCTCCGCCAGTGTGTGTATTTTGGCTATCTTATTTTCTTCTTCTGCTTATTTTGGCCCTGTGTCTGGAGCCCCTTGCATTTGTGTAGCAGCAGGAGAATGTGCAGCGAAGAAATGGTCAAAGGAAAGCGAGAGAGAGAGAGAGAGCAGCAAAAAGGATGTTGATTGATTAAGAGCAGTGTGTGCGCGTGTGTGTGCAAAACGTTGAGCAGCCTGTGGCGGCAGCAAAAGCCTACTGCACCTGGTATTCCCAGGCAGTCTCCCATCCAAGTACTAACCAGGCCTGACTCTGCTTAGCTTCCGAGATCAGACGAGATCGGGCGTATTCAGACTAGTATGGCCGTAGGCATATGCTAGCTGGCTTTCTCTTTACTTAAAGCTGTCGCCCATTTTTTTCTCTTCTACGCATTCATACAAGTATTCAACACTCAATTTACATTTACAAATTTTACTCCTCCCGCAACCCCCCACCCCCCCTCCACCTCTTCTTGCTGCTCTGCCTCCCACACAAACAAACTACAAGCCCAACCCTTCATTGCCTTCTATTCAAATATTACATCAAATAAACATGCTCAAACACCAAGTCTTAAGGGCTGTAGCATCTTTCAAACTGGAGAAATACCCAGGCCCGCATCAAATCTATCCCACACTCTTAAGAGAAGTAAGACACCAAATAGCACAGGCTCTCACCATCATTTTACAATCCTCTCTGGCTACAGGTGTGGTGCCCGACCACTGGAGGACTGCTAACGTGCTACCGCTCTTTCAAAAGGGAGAGAGGGATAGACCGCATAATTACAGGACAGTCAGCCTAACCTCGGTGGTGGGAAAATTATTGGAAAAAGTTCTGAGGGACAGGAGAAATCTTCATTTAGAAAGACACGGATTAATCAGGGACAGTCAGCATGGATTTCTTAACGGAAGGTCGTGTCTGACTAACGCAATTCAATTTTTCAAGGAGGTAACAAGGAGGGTCGATGAGGGTAGTGCCTTTGATGTAGTCTATATGGATTTTAGCAAGGCTTTTGATAAGGTCCCGCATGCCAGATTGGTCACGAAAGTAAAAGCCCATGGGATCCAAGGCAAAGTGGCAAGTTGGATCCAAAATTGGCTCAGAGGCAGGAAACAAAGGGTAATGGTCGAAGGGTGTTTTTGTGACCGGAAGGCTGTTTCCAGTGGGGTTCCGCAGGGCTCACAGAATCACAGAAACCCCACAGTGCAGATAGAGGCCATTTCGGCCCATCGAGCCTGCACCGACTCAGTACTGGGCCCTTTGCTTTTTCTGGTATATATCAATGATTTGGATTTGAATGTAGGAAGTATGATTAAGAAGTTTGCAGATGATACAAAAATTGGCCGTGTGGTTAATAATGAAACAGAATGCTGTAGACTGCAGGAAGATATCAATGGACTCGTCTAGTGGGCAGAACAGTGGCAAATGGAATTCAGTTGGAATACACAATAAATGGTAGGACACTGAGAAATGCAGAGGATCAGCGGGACCTTGGCGTGCATGTCCACAGATCCCTGAAGGTAGCAGGACAGGTAGATAAAGTGGTTAAGCAGGCATACGGGATACTTGCCTTTATTAGCCGAGGCGTAGAATATAAGAGCGGGGAGGTTATGCTTCAACTGTATAAAACACTAGTTAGGCCGCAGCTAGAGTGCCGCGTGCAGTTCTGGTCACCACATTACAAGAAGGATGCGATTGCACTAGAGAAGGTGCAGAGGAGATTTCCGAGGATGTTGCCTGGGCTGGGGAATTTTAGTTATGAGGAAAGATTGGATAGGCTGGGGTTGTTTTCTTTGGAACACAGGAGGCTGAGGCGAGACCTAATTGAGGTGTGTAAAATTATGAGGGGCCGAGATAGAGTGGATAGGAAGGACCTATTTCCCTTAGCAGAAGGGTCAATAATAGATTTCAAGTAATTGGTAGGAGGTTTACAGGGAATTTGAGGAGACATTTTTTCACCCAGTGAATGGTGGGGGTCTGGAATGCACTGCCTGAAAGGGTGGTAGAGGCAGAAACCCTCATCACGTTTAAAAAGTACTTGGATATGCACTTGAACTGCCGTAACCTACAAGGCTACGGACCAAGTGCTGTAAAGTGGGATTTGGGTGGATTGCTCTTTGTCGGCTGGCACGGACAAGATGGGCCGAATGGCCTCCTTCTGTGCTGTAAATTTCTATGATTCTGCCTGATCATGTGACATCTGCCCACACGACTTCTACAAATGTTATTACATTGTAGCCAGGATTGTTTAGTTTCCAATTCCGCCCATTTTGAAGCCAGGTCTCCGTTATGGCTACTATTGCATAACCCCATGTGGCAACTTGCGCCTGCAACTCGTCAATCTTATTTGTAACACTCCTCGCATTAACACACATGCATTTCAACAGCATGCTAGTTGGCTTTGCTTTTTTCCTGAATTTAACTGCTGCTCTTTCTACATTCTTCTTTGTTCTGTTGCTGTTTGTCCCTCCGAGTTTTCTATGCACCTTGTCTCTCCTCTCTGCTGCTGTGTCCTGGTGGCCCTCCGCCAGTGTGTGTATTTTGGCTATCTTATTTTCTTCTTCTGCTTATTTCGGCCCTGTGTCTGGAGCCCCTTGCATTTGTGTAGCAGCAGGAGAATGTGCAGCGAAGAAATGGTCAAAGGAAAGCGAGAGAGAGAGAGAGAGAGAGAGCAGCAAAAAGGATGTTGATTGATTAAGAGCAGTGTGTGCGCGTGTGTGTGCAAAACGTTGAGCAGCCTGTGGCGGCAGCAAAAGCCTACTGCACCTGGTATTCCCAGGCAGTCTCCCATCCAAGTACTAACCAGGCCTGACTCTGCTTAGCTTCCGAGATCAGACGAGATCGGGCGCATTCAGACTAGTATGGCCGTAGGCATATGCTAGCTGGCTTTCTCTTTACTTAAAGCTGTCGCCCATTTTTTTCTCTTCTACGCATTCATACAAGTATTCAACACTCAATTTACATTTACAAATTTTACTCCTCCCGCAACCCCCCACCCCCCCTCCACCTCTTCTTGCTGCTCTGCCTCCCACACAAACAAACTACAAGCCCAACCCTTCATTGCCTTCTATTCAAATATTACATCAAATAAACATGCTCAAACACCAAGTCTTAAGGGCTGTAGCATCTTTCAAACTGGACAAATACCCAGGCCCGCATCAAATCTATCCCACACTCTTAAGAGAAGTAAGACACCAAATAGCACAGGCTCTCACCATCATTTTACAATCCTCTCTGGCTACAGGTGTGGTGCCCGACCACTGGAGGACTGCTAACGTGCTACCGTTCTTTCAAAAGGGAGAGAGGGATAGACCGCATAATTACAGGACAGTCAGCCTAACCTCGGTGGTGGGAAAATTATTGGAAAAAGTTCTGAGGGACAGGAGAAATCTTCATTTAGAAAGACACGGATTAATCAGGGACAGTCAGCATGGATTTCTTAACGGAAGGTCGTGTCTGACTAACGCAATTCAATTTTTCAAGGAGGTAACAAGGAGGGTCGATGAGGGTAGTGCCTTTGATGTAGTCTATATGGATTTTAGCAAGGCTTTTGATAAGGTCCCGCATGCCAGATTGGTCACGAAAGTAAAAGCCCATGGGATCCAAGGCAAAGTGGCAAGTTGGATCCAAAATTGGCTCAGAGGCAGGAAACAAAGGGTAATGGTCGAAGGGTGTTTTTGTGACCGGAAGGCTGTTTCCAGTGGGGTTCCGCAGGGCTCACAGAATCACAGAAACCCCACAGTGCAGATAGAGGCCATTTCGGCCCATCGAGCCTGCACCGACTCAGTACTGGGCCCTTTGCTTTTTCTGGTATATATCAATGATTTGGATTTGAATGTAGGAAGTATGATTAAGAAGTTTGCAGATGATACAAAAATTGGCCGTGTGGTTAATAATGAAACAGAATGCTGTAGACTGCAGGAAGATATCAATGGACTCGTCTAGTGGGCAGAACAGTGGCAAATGGAATTCAGTTGGAATACACAATAAATGGTAGGACACTGAGAAATGCAGAGGATCAGCGGGACCTTGGCGTGCATGTCCACAGATCCCTGAAGGTAGCAGGACAGGTAGATAAAGTGGTTAAGCAGGCATACGGGATACTTGCCTTTATTAGCCGAGGCGTAGAATATAAGAGCGGGGAGGTTATGCTTCAACTGTATAAAACACTAGTTAGGCCGCAGCTAGAGTGCCGCGTGCAGTTCTGGTCACCACATTACAAGAAGGATGCGATTGCACTAGAGAAGGTGCAGAGGAGATTTCCGAGGATGTTGCCTGGGCTGGGGAATTTTAGTTATGAGGAAAGATTGGATAGGCTGGGGTTGTTTTCTTTGGAACACAGGAGGCTGAGGCGAGACCTAATTGAGGTGTGTAAAATTATGAGGGGCCGAGATAGAGTGGATAGGAAGGACCTATTTCCCTTAGCAGAAGGGTCAATAATAGATTTCAAGTAATTGGTAGGAGGTTTACAGGGAATTTGAGGAGACATTTTTTCACCCAGTGAATGGTGGGGGTCTGGAATGCACTGCCTGAAAGGGTGGTAGAGGCAGAAACCCTCATCACGTTTAAAAAGTACTTGGATATGCACTTGAACTGCCGTAACCTACAAGGCTACGGACCAAGTGCTGTAAAGTGGGATTTGGGTGGATTGCTCTTTGTCGGCTGGCACGGACAAGATGGGCCGAATGGCCTCCTTCTGTGCTGTAAATTTCTATGATTCTGCCTGATCATGTGACATCTGCCCACACGACTTCTACAAATGTTATTACATTGTAGCCAGGATTGTTTAGTTTCCAATTCCGCCCATTTTGAAGCCAGGTCTCCGTTATGGCTACTATTGCATAACCCCATGTGGCAACTTGCGCCTGCAACTCGTCAATCTTATTTGTAACACTCCTCGCATTAACACACATGCATTTCAACAGCATGCTAGTTGGCTTTGCTTTTTTCCTGAATTTAACTGCTGCTCTTTCGACATTCTTCTTTGTTCTGTTGCTGTTTGTCCCTCCGAGTTTTCTATGCACCTTGTCTCTCCTCTCTGCTGCTGTGTCCTGGTGGCCCTCCGCCAGTGTGTGTATTTTGGCTATCTTATTTTCTTCTTCTGCTTATTTCGGCCCTGTGTCTGGAGCCCCTTGCATTTGTGTAGCAGCAGGAGAATGTGCAGCGAAGAAATGGTCAAAGGAAAGCGAGAGAGAGAGAGAGAGAGAGAGAGCAGCAAAAAGGATGTTGATTGATTAAGAGCAGTGTGTGCGCGTAGTGTGAGCAAAACGTTGAGCAGCCTGTGGCGGCAGCAAAAGTCTACTGCACCTGGTATTCCCAGGCAGTCTCCCATCCAAGTACTAACCAGGCCTGACTCTGCTTAGTTTCCGAGATCAGACGAGATCGGGCGCATTCAGACTAGTATGGCCGTAGGCATATGCTAGCTGGCTTTCTCTTTACTTAAAGCTGTCGCCCATTTTTTTCTCTTCTACGCATTCACACAAGTATTCAACACTCAATTTACATTTACAAATTTTACTCCTCCCGCAACCCCCCACCCCCCCTCCACCTCTTCTTGCTGCTCTGCCTCCCACACAAACAAACTACAAGCCCAACCCTTCATTGCCTTCTATTCAAATATTACATCAAATAAACATGCTCAAACACCAAGTCTTAAGGGCTGTAGCATCTTTCAAACTGGACAAATACCCAGGCCCGCATCAAATCTATCCCACACTCTTAAGAGAAGTAAGACACCAAATAGCACAGGCTCTCACCATCATTTTACAATCCTCTCTGGCTACAGGTGTGGTGCCCGACCACTGGAGGACTGCTAACGTGCTACCGTTCTTTCAAAAGGGAGAGAGGGATAGACCGCATAATTACAGGCCAGTCAGCCTAACCTCGGTGGTGGGAAAATTATTGGAAAAAGTTCTGAGGGACAGGAGAAATCTTCATTTAGAAAGACACGGATTAATCAGGGACAGTCAGCATGGATTTCTTAACGGAAGGTCGTGTCTGACTAACGCAATTCAATTTTTCGAGGAGGTAACAAGGAGGGTCGATGAGGGTAGTGCCTTTGATGTAGTCTATATGGATTTTAGCAAGGCTTTTGATAAGGTCCCGCATGCCAGATTGGTCACGAAAGTAAAAGCCCATGGGATCCAAGGCAAAGTGGCAAGTTGGATCCAAAATTGGCTCAGAGGCAGGAAACAAAGGGTAATGGTCGAAGGGTGTTTTTGTGACCGGAAGGCTGTTTCCAGTGGGGTTCCGCAGGGCTCACAGAATCACAGAAACCCCACAGTGCAGATAGAGGCCATTTCGGCCCATCGAGCCTGCACCGACTCAGTACTGGGCCCTTTGCTTTTTCTGGTATATATCAATGATTTGGATTTGAATGTAGGAAGTATGATTAAGAAGTTTGCAGATGATACAAAAATTGGCCGTGTGGTTAATAATGAAACAGAATGCTGTAGACTGCAGGAAGATATCAATGGACTCGTCTAGTGGGCAGAACAGTGGCAAATGGAATTCAGTTGGAATACACAATAAATGGTAGGACACTGAGAAATGCAGAGGATCAGCGGGACCTTGGAGTGCATGTCCACAGATCCCTGAAGGTAGCAGGACAGGTAGATAAAGTGGTTAAGCAGGCATACGGGATACTTGCCTTTATTAGCCGAGGCGTAGAATATAAGAGCGGGGAGGTTATGCTTCAACTGTATAAAACACTAGTTAGGCCGCAGCTAGAGTGCCGCGTGCAGTTCTGGTCACCACATTACAAGAAGGATGCGATTGCACTAGAGAAGGTGCAGAGGAGATTTCCGAGGATGTTGCCTGGGCTGGGGAATTTTAGTTATGAGGAAAGATTGGATAGGCTGGGGTTGTTTTCTTTGGAACACAGGAGGCTGAGGCGAGACCTAATTGAGGTGTGTAAAATTATGAGGGGCCGAGATAGAGTGGATAGGAAGGACCTATTTCCCTTAGCAGAAGGGTCAATAATAGATTTCAAGTAATTGGTAGGAGGTTTACAGGGAATTTGAGGAGACATTTTTTCACCCAGTGAATGGTGGGGGTCTGGAATGCACTGCCTGAAAGGGTGGTAGAGGCAGAAACCCTCATCACGTTTAAAAAGTACTTGGATATGCACTTGAACTGCCGTAACCTACAAGGCTACGGACCAAGTGCTGTAAAGTGGGATTTGGGTGGATTGCTCTTTGTCGGCTGGCACGGACAAGATGGGCCGAATGGCCTCCTTCTGTGCTGTAAATTTCTATGATTCTGCCTGATCATGTGATATCTGCCCACACGACTTCTACAAATGTTATTACATTGTAGCCAGGATTGTTTAGTTTCCAATTCCGCCCATTTTGAAGCCAGGTCTCCGTTATGGCTACTATTGCATAACCCCATGTGGCAACTTGCGCCTGCAACTCGTCAATCTTATTTGTAACGCTCCTCGCATTAACACACATGCATTTCAACAGCATGCTAGTTGGCTTTGCTTTTTTCCTGAATTTAACTGCTGCTCTTTCGACATTCTTCTTTGTTCTGTTGCTGTTTGTCCCTCCGAGTTTTCTATGCACCTTGTCTCTCCTCTCTGCTGCTGTGTCCTGGTGGCCCTCCGCCAGTGTGTGTATTTTGGCTATCTTATTTTCTTCTTCTGCTTATTTCGGCCCTGTGTCTGGAGCCCCTTGCATTTGTGTAGCAGCAGGAGAATGTGCAGCGAAGAAATGGTCAAAGGAAAGCGAGAGAGAGAGAGAGAGAGAGAGAGAGCAGCAAAAAGGATGTTGATTGATTAAGAGCAGTGTGTGCGCGTGTGTGTGCAAAACGTTGAGCAGCCTGTGGCGGCAGCAAAAGCCTACTGCACCCGGTATTCCCAGGCAGTCTCCCATCCAAGTACTAACCAGGCCTGACTCTGCTTAGCTTCCGAGATCAGACGAGATCGGGCGCATTCAGACTAGTATGGCCGTAGGCATATGCTAGCTGGCTTTCTCTTTACTTAAAGCTGTCGCCCATTTTTTTCTCTTCTACGCATTCATACAAGTATTCAACACTCAATTTACATTTACAAATTTTACTCCTCCCGCAACCCCCCACCCCCCCTCCACCTCTTCTTGCTGCTCTGCCTCCCACACAAACAAACTACAAGCCCAACCCTTCATTGCCTTCTATTCAAATATTACATCAAATAAACATGCTCAAACACCAAGTCTTAAGGGCTGTAGCATCTTTCAAACTGGACAAATACCCAGGCCCGCATCAAATCTATCCCACACTCTTAAGAGAAGTAAGACACCAAATAGCACAGGCTCTCACCATCATTTTACAATCCTCTCTGGCTACAGGTGTGGTGCCCGACCACTGGAGGACTGCTAACGTGCTACCGTTCTTTCAAAAGGGAGAGAGGGATAGACCGCATAATTACAGGACAGTCAGCCTAACCTCGGTGGTGGGAAAATTATTGGAAAAAGTTCTGAGGGACAGGAGAAATCTTCATTTAGAAAGACACGGATTAATCAGGGACAGTCAGCATGGATTTCTTAACGGAAGGTCGTGTCTGACTAACGCAATTCAATTTTTCGAGGAGGTAACAAGGAGGGTCGATGAGGGTAGTGCCTTTGATGTAGTCTATATGGATTTTAGCAAGGCTTTTGATAAGGTCCCGCATGCCAGATTGGTCACGAAAGTAAAAGCCCATGGGATCCAAGGCAAAGTGGCAAGTTGGATCCAAAATTGGCTCAGAGGCAGGAAACAAAGGGTAATGGTCGAAGGGTGTTTTTGTGACCGGAAGGCTGTTTCCAGTGGGGTTCCGCAGGGCTCACAGAATCACAGAAACCCCACAGTGCAGATAGAGGCCATTTCGGCCCATCGAGCCTGCACCGACTCAGTACTGGGCCCTTTGCTTTTTCTGGTATATATCAATGATTTGGATTTGAATGTAGGAAGTATGATTAAGAAGTTTGCAGATGATACAAAAATTGGCCGTGTGGTTAATAATGAAACAGAATGCTGTAGACTGCAGGAAGATATCAATGGACTCGTCTAGTGGGCAGAACAGTGGCAAATGGAATTCAGTTGGAATACACAATAAATGGTAGGACACTGAGAAATGCAGAGGATCAGCGGGACCTTGGAGTGCATGTCCACAGATCCCTGAAGGTAGCAGGACAGGTAGATAAAGTGGTTAAGCAGGCATACGGGATACTTGCCTTTATTAGCCGAGGCGTAGAATATAAGAGCGGGGAGGTTATGCTTCAACTGTATAAAACACTAGTTAGGCCGCAGCTAGAGTGCCGCGTGCAGTTCTGGTCACCACATTACAAGAAGGATGCGATTGCACTAGAGAAGGTGCAGAGGAGATTTCCGAGGATGTTGCCTGGGCTGGGGAATTTTAGTTATGAGGAAAGATTGGATAGGCTGGGGTTGTTTTCTTTGGAACACAGGAGGCTGAGGCGAGACCTAATTGAGGTGTGTAAAATTATGAGGGGCCGAGATAGAGTGGATAGGAAGGACCTATTTCCCTTAGCAGAAGGGTCAATAATAGATTTCAAGTAATTGGTAGGAGGTTTACAGGGAATTTGAGGAGACATTTTTTCACCCAGTGAATGGTGGGGGTCTGGAATGCACTGCCTGAAAGGGTGGTAGAGGCAGAAACCCTCATCACGTTTAAAAAGTACTTGGATATGCACTTGAACTGCCGTAACCTACAAGGCTACGGACCAAGTGCTGTAAAGTGGGATTTGGGTGGATTGCTCTTTGTCGGCTGGCACGGACAAGATGGGCCGAATGGCCTCCTTCTGTGCTGTAAATTTCTATGATTCTGCCTGATCATGTGACATCTGCCCACACGACTTCTACAAATGTTATTACATTGTAGCCAGGATTGTTTAGTTTCCAATTCCGCCCATTTTGAAGCCAGGTCTCCGTTATGGCTACTATTGCATAACCCCATGTGGCAACTTGCGCCTGCAACTCGTCAATCTTATTTGTAACGCTCCTCGCATTAACACACATGCATTTCAACAGCATGCTAGTTGGCTTTGCTTTTTTCCTGAATTTAACTGCTGCTCTTTCTACATTCTTCTTTGTTCTGTTGCTGTTTGTCCCTCCGAGTTTTCTATGCACCTTGTCTCTCCTCTCTGCTGCTGTGTCCTGGTGGCCCTCCGCCAGTGTGTGTATTTTGGCTATCTTATTTTCTTCTTCTGCTTATTTCGGCCCTGTGTCTGGAGCCCCTTGCATTTGTGTAGCAGCAGGAGAATGTGCAGCGAAGAAATGGTCAAAGGAAAGCGAGAGAGAGAGAGAGAGAGAGAGCAGCAAAAAGGATGTTGATTGATTAAGAGCAGTGTGTGCGCGTGTGTGTGCAAAACGTTGAGCAGCCTGTGGCGGCAGCAAAAGCCTACTGCACCCGGTATTCCCAGGCAGTCTCCCATCCAAGTACTAACCAGGCCTGACTCTGCTTAGTTTCCGAGATCAGACGAGATCGGGCGCATTCAGACTAGTATGGCCGTAGGCATATGCTAGCTGGCTTTCTCTTTACTTAAAGCTGTCGCCCATTTTTTTCTCTTCTACGCATTCATACAAGTATTCAACACTCAATTTACATTTACAAATTTTACTCCTCCCGCAACCCCCCACCCCCCCTCCACCTCTTCTTGCTGCTCTGCCTCCCACACAAACAAACTACAAGCCCAACCCTTCATTGCCTTCTATTCAAATATTACATCAAATAAACATGCTCAAACACCAAGTCTTAAGGGCTGTAGCATCTTTCAAACTGGACAAATACCCAGGCCCGCATCAAATCTATCCCACACTCTTAAGAGAAGTAAGACACCAAATAGCACAGGCTCTCACCATCATTTTACAATCCTCTCTGGCTACAGGTGTGGTGCCCGACCACTGGAGGACTGCTAACGTGCTACCGTTCTTTCAAAAGGGAGAGAGGGATAGACCGCATAATTACAGGCCAGTCAGCCTAACCTCGGTGGTGGGAAAATTATTGGAAAAAGTTCTGAGGGACAGGAGAAATCTTCATTTAGAAAGACACGGATTAATCAGGGACAGTCAGCATGGATTTCTTAACGGAAGGTCGTGTCTGACTAACGCAATTCAATTTTTCGAGGAGGTAACAAGGAGGGTCGATGAGGGTAGTGCCTTTGATGTAGTCTATATGGATTTTAGCAAGGCTTTTGATAAGGTCCCGCATGCCAGATTGGTCACGAAAGTAAAAGCCCATGGGATCCAAGGCAAAGTGGCAAGTTGGATCCAAAATTGGCTCAGAGGCAGGAAACAAAGGGTAATGGTCGAAGGGTGTTTTTGTGACCGGAAGGCTGTTTCCAGTGGGGTTCCGCAGGGCTCACAGAATCACAGAAACCCCACAGTGCAGATAGAGGCCATTTCGGCCCATCGAGCCTGCACCGACTCAGTACTGGGCCCTTTGCTTTTTCTGGTATATATCAATGATTTGGATTTGAATGTAGGAAGTATGATTAAGAAGTTTGCAGATGATACAAAAATTGGCCGTGTGGTTAATAATGAAACAGAATGCTGTAGACTGCAGGAAGATATCAATGGACTCGTCTAGTGGGCAGAACAGTGGCAAATGGAATTCAGTTGGAATACACAATAAATGGTAGGACACTGAGAAATGCAGAGGATCAGCGGGACCTTGGAGTGCATGTCCACAGATCCCTGAAGGTAGCAGGACAGGTAGATAAAGTGGTTAAGCAGGCATACGGGATACTTGCCTTTATTAGCCGAGGCGTAGAATATAAGAGCGGGGAGGTTATGCTTCAACTGTATAAAACACTAGTTAGGCCGCAGCTAGAGTGCCGCGTGCAGTTCTGGTCACCACATTACAAGAAGGATGCGATTGCACTAGAGAAGGTGCAGAGGAGATTTCCGAGGATGTTGCCTGGGCTGGGGAATTTTAGTTATGAGGAAAGATTGGATAGGCTGGGGTTGTTTTCTTTGGAACACAGGAGGCTGAGGCGAGACCTAATTGAGGTGTGTAAAATTATGAGGGGCCGAGATAGAGTGGATAGGAAGGACCTATTTCCCTTAGCAGAAGGGTCAATAATAGATTTCAAGTAATTGGTAGGAGGTTTACAGGGAATTTGAGGAGACATTTTTTCACCCAGTGAATGGTGGGGGTCTGGAATGCACTGCCTGAAAGGGTGGTAGAGGCAGAAACCCTCATCACGTTTAAAAAGTACTTGGATATGCACTTGAACTGCCGTAACCTACAAGGCTACGGACCAAGTGCTGTAAAGTGGGATTTGGGTGGATTGCTCTTTGTCGGCTGGCACGGACAAGATGGGCCGAATGGCCTCCTTCTGTGCTGTAAATTTCTATGATTCTGCCTGATCATGTGACATCTGCCCACACGACTTCTACAAATGTTATTACATTGTAGCCAGGATTGTTTAGTTTCCAATTCCGCCCATTTTGAAGCCAGGTCTCCGTTATGGCTACTATTGCATAACCCCATGTGGCAACTTGCGCCTGCAACTCGTCAATCTTATTTGTAACGCTCCTCGCATTAACACACATGCATTTCAACAGCATGCTAGTTGGCTTTGCTTTTTTCCTGAATTTAACTGCTGCTCTTTCTACATTCTTCTTTGTTCTGTTGCTGTTTGTCCCTCCGAGTTTTCTATGCACCTTGTCTCTCCTCTCTGCTGCTGTGTCCTGGTGGCCCTCCGCCAGTGTGTGTATTTTGGCTATCTTATTTTCTTCTTCTGCTTATTTCAGCCCTGTGTCTGGAGCCCCTTGCATTTGTGTAGCAGCAGGAGAATGTGCAGCGAAGAAATGGTCAAAGGAAAGCGAGAGAGAGAGAGAGAGAGAGAGAGCAGCAAAAAGGATGTTGATTGATTAAGAGCAGTGTGTGCGCAAAACGTTGAGCAGCCTGTGGCGGCAGCAAAAGCCTACTGCACCTGGTGTTCCCAGGCAGTCTCCCATCCAAGTACTAACCAGGCCTGACTCTGCTTAGTTTCCGAGATCAGACGAGATTGGGCGTATTCAGACTAGTATGGCCGTAGGCATATGCTAGCTGGCTTTCTCTTTACTTAAAGCTGTCGCCCATTTTTTTCTCTTCTACGCATTCATACAAGTATTCAACACTCAATTTACATTTACAAATTTTACTCCTCCCGCAACCCCCCACCCCCCCTCCACCTCTTCTTGCTGCTCTGCCTCCCACACAAACAAACTACAAGCCCAACCCTTCATTGCCTTCTATTCAAATATTACATCAAATAAACATGCTCAAACACCAAGTCTTAAGGGCTGTAGCATCTTTCAAACTGGACAAATACCCAGGCCCGCATCAAATCTATCCCACACTCTTAAGAGAAGTAAGACACCAAATAGCACAGGCTCTCACCATCATTTTACAATCCTCTCTGGCTACAGGTGTGGTGCCCGACCACTGGAGGACTGCTAACGTGCTACCGTTCTTTCAAAAGGGAGAGAGGGATAGACCGCATAATTACAGGCCAGTCAGCCTAACCTCGGTGGTGGGAAAATTATTGGAAAAAGTTCTGAGGGACAGGAGAAATCTTCATTTAGAAAGACACGGATTAATCAGGGACAGTCAGCATGGATTTCTTAACGGAAGGTCGTGTCTGACTAACGCAATTCAATTTTTCGAGGAGGTAACAAGGAGGGTCGATGAGGGTAGTGCCTTTGATGTAGTCTATATGGATTTTAGCAAGGCTTTTGATAAGGTCCCGCATGCCAGATTGGTCACGAAAGTAAAAGCCCATGGGATCCAAGGCAAAGTGGCAAGTTGGATCCAAAATTGGCTCAGAGGCAGGAAACAAAGGGTAATGGTCGAAGGGTGTTTTTGTGACCGGAAGGCTGTTTCCAGTGGGGTTCCGCAGGGCTCACAGAATCACAGAAACCCCACAGTGCAGATAGAGGCCATTTCGGCCCATCGAGCCTGCACCGACTCAGTACTGGGCCCTTTGCTTTTTCTGGTATATATCAATGATTTGGATTTGAATGTAGGAAGTATGATTAAGAAGTTTGCAGATGATACAAAAATTGGCCGTGTGGTTAATAATGAAACAGAATGCTGTAGACTGCAGGAAGATATCAATGGACTCGTCTAGTGGGCAGAACAGTGGCAAATGGAATTCAGTTGGAATACACAATAAATGGTAGGACACTGAGAAATGCAGAGGATCAGCGGGACCTTGGAGTGCATGTCCACAGATCCCTGAAGGTAGCAGGACAGGTAGATAAAGTGGTTAAGCAGGCATACGGGATACTTGCCTTTATTAGCCGAGGCGTAGAATATAAGAGCGGGGAGGTTATGCTTCAACTGTATAAAACACTAGTTAGGCCGCAGCTAGAGTGCCGCGTGCAGTTCTGGTCACCACATTACAAGAAGGATGCGATTGCACTAGAGAAGGTGCAGAGGAGATTTCCGAGGATGTTGCCTGGGCTGGGGAATTTTAGTTATGAGGAAAGATTGGATAGGCTGGGGTTGTTTTCTTTGGAACACAGGAGGCTGAGGCGAGACCTAATTGAGGTGTGTAAAATTATGAGGGGCCGAGATAGAGTGGATAGGAAGGACCTATTTCCCTTAGCAGAAGGGTCAATAATAGATTTCAAGTAATTGGTAGGAGGTTTACAGGGAATTTGAGGAGACATTTTTTCACCCAGTGAATGGTGGGGGTCTGGAATGCACTGCCTGAAAGGGTGGTAGAGGCAGAAACCCTCATCACGTTTAAAAAGTACTTGGATATGCACTTGAACTGCCGTAACCTACAAGGCTACGGACCAAGTGCTGTAAAGTGGGATTTGGGTGGATTGCTCTTTGTCGGCTGGCACGGACAAGATGGGCCGAATGGCCTCCTTCTGTGCTGTAAATTTCTATGATTCTGCCTGATCATGTGACATCTGCCCACACGACTTCTACAAATGTTATTACATTGTAGCCAGGATTGTTTAGTTTCCAATTCCGCCCATTTTGAAGCCAGGTCTCCGTTATGGCTACTATTGCATAACCCCATGTGGCAACTTGCGCCTGCAACTCGTCAATCTTATTTGTAACGCTCCTCGCATTAACACACATGCATTTCAACAGCATGCTAGTTGGCTTTGCTTTTTTCCTGAATTTAACTGCTGCTCTTTCTACATTCTTCTTTGTTCTGTTGCTGTTTGTCCCTCCGAGTTTTCTATGCACCTTGTCTCTCCTCTCTGCTGCTGTGTCCTGGTGGCCCTCCGCCAGTGTGTGTATTTTGGCTATCTTATTTTCTTCTTCTGCTTATTTCGGCCCTGTGTCTGGAGCCCCTTGCATTTGTGTAGCAGCAGGAGAATGTGCAGCGAAGAAATGGTCAAAGGAAAGCGAGAGAGAGAGACAGAGAGAGAGAGAGAGAGCAGCAAAAAGGATGTTGATTGATTAAGAGCAGTGTGTGCGCGTGTGTGTGCAAAACGTTGAGCAGCCTGTGGCGGCAGCAAAAGCCTACTGCACCTGGTATTCCCAGGCAGTCTCCCATCCAAGTACTAACCAGGCCTGACTCTGCTTAGTTTCCGAGATCAGACGTATTCAAACTAGTATGGCCATAGGCATATACTAGCTGGCTTTCTCTTTACTTAAAGCTGTCGCCCATTTTTTTCTCTTCTACGCATTCATACAAGTATTCAACACTCAATTTACATTTACAAATTTTACTCCTCCCGCAACCCCCCACCCCCCCCTCCACCTCTTCTTGCTGCTCTGCCTCCCACACAAACAAACTACAAGCCCAACCCTTCATTGCCTTCTATTCAAATATTACATCAAATAAACATGCTCAAACACCAAGTCTTAAGGGCTGTAGCATCTTTCAAACTGGACAAATACCCAGGCCCGCATCAAATCTATCCCACACTCTTAAGAGAAGTAAGACACCAAATAGCACAGGCTCTCACCATCATTTTACAATCCTCTCTGGCTACAGGTGTGGTGCCCGACCACTGGAGGACTGCTAACGTGCTACCGTTCTTTCAAAAGGGAGAGAGGGATAGACCGCATAATTACAGGACAGTCAGCCTAACCTCGGTGGTGGGAAAATTATTGGAAAAAGTTCTGAGGGACAGGAGAAATCTTCATTTAGAAAGACACGGATTAATCAGGGACAGTCAGCATGGATTTCTTAACGGAAGGTCGTGTCTGACTAACGCAATTCAATTTTTCAAGGAGGTAACAAGGAGGGTCGATGAGGGTAGTGCCTTTGATGTAGTCTATATGGATTTTAGCAAGGCTTTTGATAAGGTCCCGCATGCCAGATTGGTCACGAAAGTAAAAGCCCATGGGATCCAAGGCAAAGTGGCAAGTTGGATCCAAAATTGGCTCAGAGGCAGGAAACAAAGGGTAATGGTCGAAGGGTGTTTTTGTGACCGGAAGGCTGTTTCCAGTGGGGTTCCGCAGGGCTCACAGAATCACAGAAACCCCACAGTGCAGATAGAGGCCATTTCGGCCCATCGAGCCTGCACCGACTCAGTACTGGGCCCTTTGCTTTTTCTGGTATATATCAATGATTTGGATTTGAATGTAGGAAGTATGATTAAGAAGTTTGCAGATGATACAAAAATTGGCCGTGTGGTTAATAATGAAACAGAATGCTGTAGACTGCAGGAAGATATCAATGGACTCGTCTAGTGGGCAGAACAGTGGCAAATGGAATTCAGTTGGAATACACAATAAATGGTAGGACACTGAGAAATGCAGAGGATCAGCGGGACCTTGGCGTGCATGTCCACAGATCCCTGAAGGTAGCAGGACAGGTAGATAAAGTGGTTAAGCAGGCATACGGGATACTTGCCTTTATTAGCCGAGGCGTAGAATATAAGAGCGGGGAGGTTATGCTTCAACTGTATAAAACACTAGTTAGGCCGCAGCTAGAGTGCCGCGTGCAGTTCTGGTCACCACATTACAAGAAGGATGCGATTGCACTAGAGAAGGTGCAGAGGAGATTTCCGAGGATGTTGCCTGGGCTGGGGAATTTTAGTTATGAGGAAAGATTGGATAGGCTGGGGTTGTTTTCTTTGGAACACAGGAGGCTGAGGCGAGACCTAATTGAGGTGTGTAAAATTATGAGGGGCCGAGATAGAGTGGATAGGAAGGACCTATTTCCCTTAGCAGAAGGGTCAATAATAGATTTCAAGTAATTGGTAGGAGGTTTACAGGGAATTTGAGGAGACATTTTTTCACCCAGTGAATGGTGGGGGTCTGGAATGCACTGCCTGAAAGGGTGGTAGAGGCAGAAACCCTCATCACGTTTAAAAAGTACTTGGATATGCACTTGAACTGCCGTAACCTACAAGGCTACGGACCAAGTGCTGTAAAGTGGGATTTGGGTGGATTGCTCTTTGTCGGCTGGCACGGACAAGATGGGCCGAATGGCCTCCTTCTGTGCTGTAAATTTCTATGATTCTGCCTGATCATGTGACATCTGCCCACACGACTTCTACAAATGTTATTACATTGTAGCCAGGATTGTTTAGTTTCCAATTCCGCCCATTTTGAAGCCAGGTCTCCGTTATGGCTACTATTGCATAACCCCATGTGGCAACTTGCGCCTGCAACTCGTCAATCTTATTTGTAACACTCCTCGCATTAACACACATGCATTTCAACAGCATGCTAGTTGGCTTTGCTTTTTTCCTGAATTTAACTGCTGCTCTTTCTACATTCTTCTTTGTTCTGTTGCTGTTTGTCCCTCCGAGTTTTCTATGCACCTTGTCTCTCCTCTCTGCTGCTGTGTCCTGGTGGCCCTCCGCCAGTGTGTGTATTTTGGCTATCTTATTTTCTTCTTCTGCTTATTTCGGCCCTGTGTCTGGAGCCCCTTGCATTTGTGTAGCAGCAGGAGAATGTGCAGCGAAGAAATGGTCAAAGGAAAGCGAGAGAGAGAGAGAGAGAGAGCAGCAAAAAGGATGTTGATTGATTAAGAGCAGTGTGTGCGCGTGTGTGTGCAAAACGTTGAGCAGCCTGTGGCGGCAGCAAAAGCCTACTGCACCTGGTATTCCCAGGCAGTCTCCCATCCAAGTACTAACCAGGCCTGACTCTGCTTAGCTTCCGAGATCAGACGAGATCGGGCGCATTCAGACTAGTATGGCCGTAGGCATATGCTAGCTGGCTTTCTCTTTACTTAAAGCTGTCGCCCATTTTTTTCTCTTCTACGCATTCATACAAGTATTCAACACTCAATTTACATTTACAAATTTTACTCCTCCCGCAACCCCCCACCCCCCCTCCACCTCTTCTTGCTGCTCTGCCTCCCACACAAACAAACTACAAGCCCAACCCTTCATTGCCTTCTATTCAAATATTACATCAAATAAACATGCTCAAACACCAAGTCTTAAGGGCTGTAGCATCTTTCAAACTGGACAAATACCCAGGCCCGCATCAAATCTATCCCACACTCTTAAGAGAAGTAAGACACCAAATAGCACAGGCTCTCACCATCATTTTACAATCCTCTCTGGCTACAGGTGTGGTGCCCGACCACTGGAGGACTGCTAACGTGCTACCGTTCTTTCAAAAGGGAGAGAGGGATAGACCGCATAATTACAGGCCAGTCAGCCTAACCTCGGTGGTGGGAAAATTATTGGAAAAAGTTCTGAGGGACAGGAGAAATCTTCATTTAGAAAGACACGGATTAATCAGGGACAGTCAGCATGGATTTCTTAACGGAAGGTCGTGTCTGACTAACGCAATTCAATTTTTCGAGGAGGTAACAAGGAGGGTCGATGAGGGTAGTGCCTTTGATGTAGTCTATATGGATTTTAGCAAGGCTTTTGATAAGGTCCCGCATGCCAGATTGGTCACGAAAGTAAAAGCCCATGGGATCCAAGGCAAAGTGGCAAGTTGGATCCAAAATTGGCTCAGAGGCAGGAAACAAAGGGTAATGGTCGAAGGGTGTTTTTGTGACCGGAAGGCTGTTTCCAGTGGGGTTCCGCAGGGCTCACAGAATCACAGAAACCCCACAGTGCAGATAGAGGCCATTTCGGCCCATCGAGCCTGCACCGACTCAGTACTGGGCCCTTTGCTTTTTCTGGTATATATCAATGATTTGGATTTGAATGTAGGAAGTATGATTAAGAAGTTTGCAGATGATACAAAAATTGGCCGTGTGGTTAATAATGAAACAGAATGCTGTAGACTGCAGGAAGATATCAATGGACTCGTCTAGTGGGCAGAACAGTGGCAAATGGAATTCAGTTGGAATACACAATAAATGGTAGGACACTGAGAAATGCAGAGGATCAGCGGGACCTTGGAGTGCATGTCCACAGATCCCTGAAGGTAGCAGGACAGGTAGATAAAGTGGTTAAGCAGGCATACGGGATACTTGCCTTTATTAGCCGAGGCGTAGAATATAAGAGCGGGGAGGTTATGCTTCAACTGTATAAAACACTAGTTAGGCCGCAGCTAGAGTGCCGCGTGCAGTTCTGGTCACCACATTACAAGAAGGATGCGATTGCACGAGAGAAGGTGCAGAGGAGATTTCCGAGGATGTTGCCTGGGCTGGGGAATTTTAGTTATGAGGAAAGATTGGATAGGCTGGGGTTGTTTTCTTTGGAACACAGGAGGCTGAGGCGAGACCTAATTGAGGTGTGTAAAATTATGAGGGGCCGAGATAGAGTGGATAGGAAGGACCTATTTCCCTTAGCAGAAGGGTCAATAATAGATTTCAAGTAATTGGTAGGAGGTTTACAGGGAATTTGAGGAGACATTTTTTCACCCAGTGAATGGTGGGGGTCTGGAATGCACTGCCTGAAAGGGTGGTAGAGGCAGAAACCCTCATCACGTTTAAAAAGTACTTGGATATGCACTTGAACTGCCGTAACCTACAAGGCTACGGACCAAGTGCTGTAAAGTGGGATTTGGGTGGATTGCTCTTTGTCGGCTGGCACGGACAAGATGGGCCGAATGGCCTCCTTCTGTGCTGTAAATTTCTATGATTCTGCCTGATCATGTGACATCTGCCCACACGACTTCTACAAATGTTATTACATTGTAGCCAGGATTGTTTAGTTTCCAATTCCGCCCATTTTGAAGCCAGGTCTCCGTTATAGCTACTATTGCATAACCCCATGTGGCAACTTGCGCCTGCAACTCGTCAATCTTATTTGTAACGCTCCTCGCATTAACACACATGCATTTCAACAGCATGCTAGTTGGCTTTGCTTTTTTCCTGAATTTAACTGCTGCTCTTTCTACATTCTTCTTTGTTCTGTTGCTGTTTGTCCCTCCGAGTTTTCTATGCACCTTGTCTCTCCTCTCTGCTGCTGTGTCCTGGTGGCCCTCCGCCAGTGTGTGTATTTTGGCTATCTTATTTTCTTCTTCTGCTTATTTCGGCCCTGTGTCTGGAGCCCCTTGCATTTGTGTAGCAGCAGGAGAATGTGCAGCGAAGAAATGGTCAAAGGAAAGCGAGAGAGAGAGACAGAGAGAGAGAGAGAGAGCAGCAAAAAGGATGTTGATTGATTAAGAGCAGTGTGTGCGCGTGTGTGTGCAAAACGTTGAGCAGCCTGTGGCGGCAGCAAAAGCCTACTGCACCTGGTATTCCCAGGCAGTCTCCCATCCAAGTACTAACCAGGCCTGACTCTGCTTAGTTTCCAAGATCAGACGTATTCAAACTAGTATGGCCATAGGCATATACTAGCTGGCTTTCTCTTTACTTAAAGCTGTCGCCCATTTTTTTCTCTTCTACGCATTCATACAAGTATTCAACACTCAATTTACATTTACAAATTTTACTCCTCCCGCAACCCCCCACCCCCCCTCCACCTCTTCTTGCTGCTCTGCCTCCCACACAAACAAACTACAAGCCCAACCCTTCATTGCCTTCTATTCAAATATTACATCAAATAAACATGCTCAAACACCAAGTCTTAAGGGCTGTAGCATCTTTCAAACTGGACAAATACCCAGGCCCGCATCAAATCTATCCCACACTCTTAAGAGAAGTAAGACACCAAATAGCACAGGCTCTCACCATCATTTTACAATCCTCTCTGGCTACAGGTGTGGTGCCCGACCACTGGAGGACTGCTAACGTGCTACCGTTCTTTCAAAAGGGAGAGAGGGATAGACCGCATAATTACAGGACAGTCAGCCTAACCTCGGTGGTGGGAAAATTATTGGAAAAAGTTCTGAGGGACAGGAGAAATCTTCATTTAGAAAGACACGGATTAATCAGGGACAGTCAGCATGGATTTCTTAACGGAAGGTCGTGTCTGACTAACGCAATTCAATTTTTCGAGGAGGTAACAAGGAGGGTCGATGAGGGTAGTGCCTTTGATGTAGTCTATATGGATTTTAGCAAGGCTTTTGATAAGGTCCCGCATGCCAGATTGGTCACGAAAGTAAAAGCCCATGGGATCCAAGGCAAAGTGGCAAGTTGGATCCAAAATTGGCTCAGAGGCAGGAAACAAAGGGTAATGGTCGAAGGGTGTTTTTGTGACCGGAAGGCTGTTTCCAGTGGGGTTCCGCAGGGCTCACAGAATCACAGAAACCCCACAGTGCAGATAGAGGCCATTTCGGCCCATCGAGCCTGCACCGACTCAGTACTGGGCCCTTTGCTTTTTCTGGTATATATCAATGATTTGGATTTGAATGTAGGAAGTATGATTAAGAAGTTTGCAGATGATACAAAAATTGGCCGTGTGGTTAATAATGAAACAGAATGCTGTAGACTGCAGGAAGATATCAATGGACTCGTCTAGTGGGCAGAACAGTGGCAAATGGAATTCAGTTGGAATACACAATAAATGGTAGGACACTGAGAAATGCAGAGGATCAGCGGGACCTTGGAGTGCATGTCCACAGATCCCTGAAGGTAGCAGGACAGGTAGATAAAGTGGTTAAGCAGGCATACGGGATACTTGCCTTTATTAGCCGAGGCGTAGAATATAAGAGCGGGGAGGTTATGCTTCAACTGTATAAAACACTAGTTAGGCCGCAGCTAGAGTGCCGCGTGCAGTTCTGGTCACCACATTACAAGAAGGATGCGATTGCACTAGAGAAGGTGCAGAGGAGATTTCCGAGGATGTTGCCTGGGCTGGGGAATTTTAGTTATGAGGAAAGATTGGATAGGCTGGGGTTGTTTTCTTTGGAACACAGGAGGCTGAGGCGAGACCTAATTGAGGTGTGTAAAATTATGAGGGGCCGAGATAGAGTGGATAGGAAGGACCTATTTCCCTTAGCAGAAGGGTCAATAATAGATTTCAAGTAATTGGTAGGAGGTTTACAGGGAATTTGAGGAGACATTTTTTCACCCAGTGAATGGTGGGGGTCTGGAATGCACTGCCTGAAAGGGTGGTAGAGGCAGAAACCCTCATCACGTTTAAAAAGTACTTGGATATGCACTTGAACTGCCGTAACCTACAAGGCTACGGACCAAGTGCTGTAAAGTGGGATTTGGGTGGATTGCTCTTTGTCGGCTGGCACGGACAAGATGGGCCGAATGGCCTCCTTCTGTGCTGTAAATTTCTATGATTCTGCCTGATCATGTGACATCTGCCCACACGACTTCTACAAATGTTATTACATTGTAGCCAGGATTGTTTAGTTTCCAATTCCGCCCATTTTGAAGCCAGGTCTCCGTTATGGCTACTATTGCATAACCCCATGTGGCAACTTGCGCCTGCAACTCGTCAATCTTATTTGTAACACTCCTCGCATTAACACACATGCATTTCAACAGCATGCTAGTTGGCTTTGCTTTTTTCCTGAATTTAACTGCTGCTCTTTCTACATTCTTCTTTGTTCTGTTGCTGTTTGTCCCTCCGAGTTTTCTATGCACCTTGTCTCTCCTCTCTGCTGCTGTGTCCTGGTGGCCCTCCGCCAGTGTGTGTATTTTGGCTATCTTATTTTCTTCTTCTGCTTATTTCGGCCCTGTGTCTGGAGCCCCTTGCATTTGTGTAGCAGCAGGAGAATGTGCAGCGAAGAAATGGTCAAAGGAAAGCGAGAGAGAGAGAGAGAGAGCAGCAAAAAGGATGTTGATTGATTAAGAGCAGTGTGTGCGCGTGTGTGTGCAAAACGTTGAGCAGCCTGTGGCGGCAGCAAAAGCCTACTGCACCTGGTATTCCCAGGCAGTCTCCCATCCAAGTACTAACCAGGCCTGACTCTGCTTAGTTTCCGAGATCAGACGAGATCGGGCGCATTCAGACTAGTATGGCCGTAGGCATATGCTAGCTGGCTTTCTCTTTACTTAAAGCTGTCGCCCATTTTTTTCTCTTCTACGCATTCATACAAGTATTCAACACTCAATTTACATTTACAAATTTTACTCCTCCCGCAACCCCCCACCCCCCCTCCACCTCTTCTTGCTGCTCTGCCTCCCACACAAACAAACTACAAGCCCAACCCTTCATTGCCTTCTATTCAAATATTACATCAAATAAACATGCTCAAACACCAAGTCTTAAGGGCTGTAGCATCTTTCAAACTGGACAAATACCCAGGCCCGCATCAAATCTATCCCACACTCTTAAGAGAAGTAAGACACCAAATAGCACAGGCTCTCACCATCATTTTACAATCCTCTCTGGCTACAGGTGTGGTGCCCGACCACTGGAGGACTGCTAACGTGCTACCGTTCTTTCAAAAGGGAGAGAGGGATAGACCGCATAATTACAGGCCAGTCAGCCTAACCTCGGTGGTGGGAAAATTATTGGAAAAAGTTCTGAGGGACAGGAGAAATCTTCATTTAGAAAGACACGGATTAATCAGGGACAGTCAGCATGGATTTCTTAACGGAAGGTCGTGTCTGACTAACGCAATTCAATTTTTCGAGGAGGTAACAAGGAGGGTCGATGAGGGTAGTGCCTTTGATGTAGTCTATATGGATTTTAGCAAGGCTTTTGATAAGGTCCCGCATGCCAGATTGGTCACGAAAGTAAAAGCCCATGGGATCCAAGGCAAAGTGGCAAGTTGGATCCAAAATTGGCTCAGAGGCAGGAAACAAAGGGTAATGGTCGAAGGGTGTTTTTGTGACCGGAAGGCTGTTTCCAGTGGGGTTCCGCAGGGCTCACAGAATCACAGAAACCCCACAGTGCAGATAGAGGCCATTTCGGCCCATCGAGCCTGCACCGACTCAGTACTGGGCCCTTTGCTTTTTCTGGTATATATCAATGATTTGGATTTGAATGTAGGAAGTATGATTAAGAAGTTTGCAGATGATACAAAAATTGGCCGTGTGGTTAATAATGAAACAGAATGCTGTAGACTGCAGGAAGATATCAATGGACTCGTCTAGTGGGCAGAACAGTGGCAAATGGAATTCAGTTGGAATACACAATAAATGGTAGGACACTGAGAAATGCAGAGGATCAGCGGGACCTTGGAGTGCATGTCCACAGATCCCTGAAGGTAGCAGGACAGGTAGATAAAGTGGTTAAGCAGGCATACGGGATACTTGCCTTTATTAGCCGAGGCGTAGAATATAAGAGCGGGGAGGTTATGCTTCAACTGTATAAAACACTAGTTAGGCCGCAGCTAGAGTGCCGCGTGCAGTTCTGGTCACCACATTACAAGAAGGATGCGATTGCACTAGAGAAGGTGCAGAGGAGATTTCCGAGGATGTTGCCTGGGCTGGGGAATTTTAGTTATGAGGAAAGATTGGATAGGCTGGGGTTGTTTTCTTTGGAACACAGGAGGCTGAGGCGAGACCTAATTGAGGTGTGTAAAATTATGAGGGGCCGAGATAGAGTGGATAGGAAGGACCTATTTCCCTTAGCAGAAGGGTCAATAATAGATTTCAAGTAATTGGTAGGAGGTTTACAGGGAATTTGAGGAGACATTTTTTCACCCAGTGAATGGTGGGGGTCTGGAATGCACTGCCTGAAAGGGTGGTAGAGGCAGAAACCCTCATCACGTTTAAAAAGTACTTGGATATGCACTTGAACTGCCGTAACCTACAAGGCTACGGACCAAGTGCTGTAAAGTGGGATTTGGGTGGATTGCTCTTTGTCGGCTGGCACGGACAAGATGGGCCGAATGGCCTCCTTCTGTGCTGTAAATTTCTATGATTCTGCCTGATCATGTGACATCTGCCCACACGACTTCTACAAATGTTATTACATTGTAGCCAGGATTGTTTAGTTTCCAATTCCGCCCATTTTGAAGCCAGGTCTCCGTTATGGCTACTATTGCATAACCCCATGTGGCAACTTGCGCCTGCAACTCGTCAATCTCATTTGTAACACTCCTCGCATTAACACACATGCATTTCAACAGCATGCTAGTTGGCTTTGCTTTTTTCCTGAATTTAACTGCTGCTCTTTCTACATTCTTCTTTGTTCTGTTGCTGTTTGTCCCTCCGAGTTTTCTATGCACCTTGTCTCTCCTCTCTGCTGCTGTGTCCTGGTGGCCCTCCGCCAGTGTGTGTATTTTGGCTATCTTATTTTCTTCTTCTGCTTATTTCGGCCCTGTGTCTGGAGCCCCTTGCATTTGTGTAGCAGCAGGAGAATGTGCAGCGAAGAAATGGTCAAAGGAAAGCGAGAGAGAGAGAGAGAGAGAGAGAGAGAGCAGCAAAAAGGATGTTGATTGATTAAGAGCAGTGTGTGCGCGTGTGTGTGCAAAACGTTGAGCAGCCTGTGGCGGCAGCAAAAGCCTACTGCACCTGGTATTCCCAGGCAGTCTCCCATCCAAGTACTAACCAGGCCTGACTCTGCTTAGCTTCCGAGATCAGACGAGATCGGGCGCATTCAGACTAGTATGGCCGTAGGCATATGCTAGCTGGCTTTCTCTTTACTTAAAGCTGTCGCCCATTTTTTTCTCTTCTACGCATTCATACAAGTATTCAACACTCAATTTACATTTACAAATTTTACTCCTCCCGCAACCCCCCACCCCCCCTCCACCTCTTCTTGCTGCTCTGCCTCCCACACAAACAAACTACAAGCCCAACCCTTCATTGCCTTCTATTCAAATATTACATCAAATAAACATGCTCAAACACCAAGTCTTAAGGGCTGTAGCATCTTTCAAACTGGACAAATACCCAGGCCCGCATCAAATCTATCCCACACTCTTAAGAGAAGTAAGACACCAAATAGCACAGGCTCTCACCATCATTTTACAATCCTCTCTGGCTACAGGTGTGGTGCCCGACCACTGGAGGACTGCTAACGTGCTACCGTTCTTTCAAAAGGGAGAGAGGGATAGACCGCATAATTACAGGCCAGTCAGCCTAACCTCGGTGGTGGGAAAATTATTGGAAAAAGTTCTGAGGGACAGGAGAAATCTTCATTTAGAAAGACACGGATTAATCAGGGACAGTCAGCATGGATTTCTTAACGGAAGGTCGTGTCTGACTAACGCAATTCAATTTTTCGAGGAGGTAACAAGGAGGGTCGATGAGGGTAGTGCCTTTGATGTAGTCTATATGGATTTTAGCAAGGCTTTTGATAAGGTCCCGCATGCCAGATTGGTCACGAAAGTAAAAGCCCATGGGATCCAAGGCAAAGTGGCAAGTTGGATCCAAAATTGGCTCAGAGGCAGGAAACAAAGGGTAATGGTCGAAGGGTGTTTTTGTGACCGGAAGGCTGTTTCCAGTGGGGTTCCGCAGGGCTCACAGAATCACAGAAACCCCACAGTGCAGATAGAGGCCATTTCGGCCCATCGAGCCTGCACCGACTCAGTACTGGGCCCTTTGCTTTTTCTGGTATATATCAATGATTTGGATTTGAATGTAGGAAGTATGATTAAGAAGTTTGCAGATGATACAAAAATTGGCCGTGTGGTTAATAATGAAACAGAATGCTGTAGACTGCAGGAAGATATCAATGGACTCGTCTAGTGGGCAGAACAGTGGCAAATGGAATTCAGTTGGAATACACAATAAATGGTAGGACACTGAGAAATGCAGAGGATCAGCGGGACCTTGGAGTGCATGTCCACAGATCCCTGAAGGTAGCAGGACAGGTAGATAAAGTGGTTAAGCAGGCATACGGGATACTTGCCTTTATTAGCCGAGGCGTAGAATATAAGAGCGGGGAGGTTATGCTTCAACTGTATAAAACACTAGTTAGGCCGCAGCTAGAGTGCCGCGTGCAGTTCTGGTCACCACATTACAAGAAGGATGCGATTGCACTAGAGAAGGTGCAGAGGAGATTTCCGAGGATGTTGCCTGGGCTGGGGAATTTTAGTTATGAGGAAAGATTGGATAGGCTGGGGTTGTTTTCTTTGGAACACAGGAGGCTGAGGCGAGACCTAATTGAGGTGTGTAAAATTATGAGGGGCCGAGATAGAGTGGATAGGAAGGACCTATTTCCCTTAGCAGAAGGGTCAATAATAGATTTCAAGTAATTGGTAGGAGGTTTACAGGGAATTTGAGGAGACATTTTTTCACCCAGTGAATGGTGGGGGTCTGGAATGCACTGCCTGAAAGGGTGGTAGAGGCAGAAACCCTCATCACGTTTAAAAAGTACTTGGATATGCACTTGAACTGCCGTAACCTACAAGGCTACGGACCAAGTGCTGTAAAGTGGGATTTGGGTGGATTGCTCTTTGTCGGCTGGCACGGACAAGATGGGCCGAATGGCCTCCTTCTGTGCTGTAAATTTCTATGATTCTGCCTGATCATGTGACATCTGCCCACACGACTTCTACAAATGTTATTACATTGTAGCCAGGATTGTTTAGTTTCCAATTCCGCCCATTTTGAAGCCAGGTCTCCGTTATGGCTACTATTGCATAACCCCATGTGGCAACTTGCGCCTGCAACTCGTCAATCTCATTTGTAACACTCCTCGCATTAACACACATGCATTTCAACAGCATGCTAGTTGGCTTTGCTTTTTTCCTGAATTTAACTGCTGCTCTTTCTACATTCTTCTTTGTTCTGTTGCTGTTTGTCCCTCCGAGTTTTCTATGCACCTTGTCTCTCCTCTCTGCTGCTGTGTCCTGGTGGCCCTCCGCCAGTGTGTGTATTTTGGCTATCTTATTTTCTTCTTCTGCTTATTTCGGCCCTGTGTCTGGAGCCCCTTGCATTTGTGTAGCAGCAGGAGAATGTGCAGCGAAGAAATGGTCAAAGGAAAGCGAGAGAGAGAGAGAGAGAGAGAGAGAGAGAGCAGCAAAAAGGATGTTGATTGATTAAGAGCAGTGTGTGCGCGTGTGTGTGCAAAACGTTGAGCAGCCTGTGGCGGCAGCAAAAGCCTACTGCACCTGGTATTCCCAGGCAGTCTCCCATCCAAGTACTAACCAGGCCTGACTCTGCTTAGCTTCCGAGATCAGACGAGATCGGGCGCATTCAGACTAGTATGGCCGTAGGCATATGCTAGCTGGCTTTCTCTTTACTTAAAGCTGTCGCCCATTTTTTTCTCTTCTACGCATTCATACAAGTATTCAACACTCAATTTACATTTACAAATTTTACTCCTCCCGCAACCCCCCACCCCCCCTCCACCTCTTCTTGCTGCTCTGCCTCCCACACAAACAAACTACAAGCCCAACCCTTCATTGCCTTCTATTCAAATATTACATCAAATAAACATGCTCAAACACCAAGTCTTAAGGGCTGTAGCATCTTTCAAACTGGACAAATACCCAGGCCCGCATCAAATCTATCCCACACTCTTAAGAGAAGTAAGACACCAAATAGCACAGGCTCTCACCATCATTTTACAATCCTCTCTGGCTACAGGTGTGGTGCCCGACCACTGGAGGACTGCTAACGTGCTACCGTTCTTTCAAAAGGGAGAGAGGGATAGACCGCATAATTACAGGCCAGTCAGCCTAACCTCGGTGGTGGGAAAATTATTGGAAAAAGTTCTGAGGGACAGGAGAAATCTTCATTTAGAAAGACACGGATTAATCAGGGACAGTCAGCATGGATTTCTTAACGGAAGGTCGTGTCTGACTAACGCAATTCAATTTTTCGAGGAGGTAACAAGGAGGGTCGATGAGGGTAGTGCCTTTGATGTAGTCTATATGGATTTTAGCAAGGCTTTTGATAAGGTCCCGCATGCCAGATTGGTCACGAAAGTAAAAGCCCATGGGATCCAAGGCAAAGTGGCAAGTTGGATCCAAAATTGGCTCAGAGGCAGGAAACAAAGGGTAATGGTCGAAGGGTGTTTTTGTGACCGGAAGGCTGTTTCCAGTGGGGTTCCGCAGGGCTCACAGAATCACAGAAACCCCACAGTGCAGATAGAGGCCATTTCGGCCCATCGAGCCTGCACCGACTCAGTACTGGGCCCTTTGCTTTTTCTGGTATATATCAATGATTTGGATTTGAATGTAGGAAGTATGATTAAGAAGTTTGCAGATGATACAAAAATTGGCCGTGTGGTTAATAATGAAACAGAATGCTGTAGACTGCAGGAAGATATCAATGGACTCGTCTAGTGGGCAGAACAGTGGCAAATGGAATTCAGTTGGAATACACAATAAATGGTAGGACACTGAGAAATGCAGAGGATCAGCGGGACCTTGGAGTGCATGTCCACAGATCCCTGAAGGTAGCAGGACAGGTAGATAAAGTGGTTAAGCAGGCATACGGGATACTTGCCTTTATTAGCCGAGGCGTAGAATATAAGAGCGGGGAGGTTATGCTTCAACTGTATAAAACACTAGTTAGGCCGCAGCTAGAGTGCCGCGTGCAGTTCTGGTCACCACATTACAAGAAGGATGCGATTGCACTAGAGAAGGTGCAGAGGAGATTTCCGAGGATGTTGCCTGGGCTGGGGAATTTTAGTTATGAGGAAAGATTGGATAGGCTGGGGTTGTTTTCTTTGGAACACAGGAGGCTGAGGCGAGACCTAATTGAGGTGTGTAAAATTATGAGGGGCCGAGATAGAGTGGATAGGAAGGACCTATTTCCCTTAGCAGAAGGGTCAATAATAGATTTCAAGTAATTGGTAGGAGGTTTACAGGGAATTTGAGGAGACATTTTTTCACCCAGTGAATGGTGGGGGTCTGGAATGCACTGCCTGAAAGGGTGGTAGAGGCAGAAACCCTCATCACGTTTAAAAAGTACTTGGATATGCACTTGAACTGCCGTAACCTACAAGGCTACGGACCAAGTGCTGTAAAGTGGGATTTGGGTGGATTGCTCTTTGTCGGCTGGCACGGACAAGATGGGCCGAATGGCCTCCTTCTGTGCTGTAAATTTCTATGATTCTGCCTGATCATGTGACATCTGCCCACACGACTTCTACAAATGTTATTACATTGTAGCCAGGATTGTTTAGTTTCCAATTCCGCCCATTTTGAAGCCAGGTCTCCGTTATGGCTACTATTGCATAACCCCATGTGGCAACTTGCGCCTGCAACTCGTCAATCTCATTTGTAACGCTCCTCGCATTAACACACATGCATTTCAACAGCATGCTAGTTGGCTTTGCTTTTTTCCTGAATTTAACTGCTGCTCTTTCTACATTCTTCTTTGTTCTGTTGCTGTTTGTCCCTCCGAGTTTTCTATGCACCTTGTCTCTCCTCTCTGCTGCTGTGTCCTGGTGGCCCTCCGCCAGTGTGTGTATTTTGGCTATCTTATTTTCTTCTTCTGCTTATTTCGGCCCTGTGTCTGGAGCCCCTTGCATTTGTGTAGCAGCAGGAGAATGTGCAGCGAAGAAATGGTCAAAGGAAAGCGAGAGAGAGAGAGAGAGAGAGCAGCAAAAAGGATGTTGATTGATTAAGAGCAGTGTGTGCGCGTGTGTGTGCAAAACGTTGAGCAGCCTGTGGCGGCAGCAAAAGCCTACTGCACCTGGTATTCCCAGGCAGTCTCCCATCCAAGTACTAACCAGGCCTGACTCTGCTTAGCTTCCAGAGATCAGACGAGATCGGGCACATTCAGACTAGTATGGCCGTAGGCATATGCTAGCTGGCTTTCTCTTTACTTAAAGCTGTCGCCCATTTTTTTCTCTTCTACGCATTCATACAAGTATTCAACACTCAATTTACATTTACAAATTTTACTCCTCCCGCAACCCCCCACCCCCCCTCCACCTCTTCTTGCTGCTCTGCCTCCCACACAAACAAACTACAAGCCCAACCCTTCATTGCCTTCTATTCAAATATTACATCAAATAAACATGCTCAAACACCAAGTCTTAAGGGCTGTAGCATCTTTCAAACTGGACAAATACCCAGGCCCGCATCAAATCTATCCCACACTCTTAAGAGAAGTAAGACACCAAATAGCACAGGCTCTCACCATCATTTTACAATCCTCTCTGGCTACAGGTGTGGTGCCCGACCACTGGAGGACTGCTAACGTGCTACCGTTCTTTCAAAAGGGAGAGAGGGATAGACCGCATAATTACAGGCCAGTCAGCCTAACCTCGGTGGTGGGAAAATTATTGGAAAAAGTTCTGAGGGACAGGAGAAATCTTCATTTAGAAAGACACGGATTAATCAGGGACAGTCAGCATGGATTTCTTAACGGAAGGTCGTGTCTGACTAACGCAATTCAATTTTTCGAGGAGGTAACAAGGAGGGTCGATGAGGGTAGTGCCTTTGATGTAGTCTATATGGATTTTAGCAAGGCTTTTGATAAGGTCCCGCATGCCAGATTGGTCACGAAAGTAAAAGCCCATGGGATCCAAGGCAAAGTGGCAAGTTGGATCCAAAATTGGCTCAGAGGCAGGAAACAAAGGGTAATGGTCGAAGGGTGTTTTTGTGACCGGAAGGCTGTTTCCAGTGGGGTTCCGCAGGGCTCACAGAATCACAGAAACCCCACAGTGCAGATAGAGGCCATTTCGGCCCATCGAGCCTGCACCGACTCAGTACTGGGCCCTTTGCTTTTTCTGGTATATATCAATGATTTGGATTTGAATGTAGGAAGTATGATTAAGAAGTTTGCAGATGATACAAAAATTGGCCGTGTGGTTAATAATGAAACAGAATGCTGTAGACTGCAGGAAGATATCAATGGACTCGTCTAGTGGGCAGAACAGTGGCAAATGGAATTCAGTTGGAATACACAATAAATGGTAGGACACTGAGAAATGCAGAGGATCAGCGGGACCTTGGAGTGCATGTCCACAGATCCCTGAAGGTAGCAGGACAGGTAGATAAAGTGGTTAAGCAGGCATACGGGATACTTGCCTTTATTAGCCGAGGCGTAGAATATAAGAGCGGGGAGGTTATGCTTCAACTGTATAAAACACTAGTTAGGCCGCAGCTAGAGTGCCGCGTGCAGTTCTGGTCACCACATTACAAGAAGGATGCGATTGCACGAGAGAAGGTGCAGAGGAGATTTCCGAGGATGTTGCCTGGGCTGGGGAATTTTAGTTATGAGGAAAGATTGGATAGGCTGGGGTTGTTTTCTTTGGAACACAGGAGGCTGAGGCGAGACCTAATTGAGGTGTGTAAAATTATGAGGGGCCGAGATAGAGTGGATAGGAAGGACCTATTTCCCTTAGCAGAAGGGTCAATAATAGATTTCAAGTAATTGGTAGGAGGTTTACAGGGAAATTGAGGAGACATTTTTTCACCCAGTGAATGGTGGGGGTCTGGAATGCACTGCCTGAAAGGGTGGTAGAGGCAGAAACCCTCATCACGTTTAAAAAGTACTTGGATATGCACTTGAACTGCCGTAACCTACAAGGCTACGGACCAAGTGCTGTAAAGTGGGATTTGGGTGGATTGCTCTTTGTCGGCTGGCACGGACAAGATGGGCCGAATGGCCTCCTTCTGTGCTGTAAATTTCTATGATTCTGCCTGATCATGTGACATCTGCCCACACGACTTCTACAAATGTTATTACATTGTAGCCAGGATTGTTTAGTTTCCAATTCCGCCCATTTTGAAGCCAGGTCTCCGTTATGGCTACTATTGCATAACCCCATGTGGCAACTTGCGCCTGCAACTCGTCAATCTCATTTGTAACACTCCTCGCATTAACACACATGCATTTCAACAGCATGCTAGTTGGCTTTGCTTTTTTCCTGAATTTAACTGCTGCTCTTTCTACATTCTTCTTTGTTCTGTTGCTGTTTGTCCCTCCGAGTTTTCTATGCACCTTGTCTCTCCTCTCTGCTGCTGTGTCCTGGTGGCCCTCCGCCAGTGTGTGTATTTTGGCTATCTTATTTTCTTCTTCTGCTTATTTCGGCCCTGTGTCTGGAGCCCCTTGCATTTGTGTAGCAGCAGGAGAATGTGCAGCGAAGAAATGGTCAAAGGAAAGCGAGAGAGAGAGAGAGAGAGAGAGAGAGAGCAGCAAAAAGGATGTTGATTGATTAAGAGCAGTGTGTGCGCGTGTGTGTGCAAAACGTTGAGCAGCCTGTGGCGGCAGCAAAAGCCTACTGCACCTGGTATTCCCAGGCAGTCTCCCATCCAAGTACTAACCAGGCCTGACTCTGCTTAGCTTCCGAGATCAGACGAGATCGGGCACATTCAGACTAGTATGGCCGTAGGCATATGCTAGCTGGCTTTCTCTTTACTTAAAGCTGTCGCCCATTTTTTTCTCTTCTACGCATTCATACAAGTATTCAACACTCAATTTACATTTACAAATTTTACTCCTCCCGCAACCCCCCACCCCCCCTCCACCTCTTCTTGCTGCTCTGCCTCCCACACAAACAAACTACAAGCCCAACCCTTCATTGCCTTCTATTCAAATATTACATCAAATAAACATGCTCAAACACCAAGTCTTAAGGGCTGTAGCATCTTTCAAACTGGACAAATACCCAGGCCCGCATCAAATCTATCCCACACTCTTAAGAGAAGTAAGACACCAAATAGCACAGGCTCTCACCATCATTTTACAATCCTCTCTGGCTACAGGTGTGGTGCCCGACCACTGGAGGACTGCTAACGTGCTACCGTTCTTTCAAAAGGGAGAGAGGGATAGACCGCATAATTACAGGCCAGTCAGCCTAACCTCGGTGGTGGGAAAATTATTGGAAAAAGTTCTGAGGGACAGGAGAAATCTTCATTTAGAAAGACACGGATTAATCAGGGACAGTCAGCATGGATTTCTTAACGGAAGGTCGTGTCTGACTAACGCAATTCAATTTTTCGAGGAGGTAACAAGGAGGGTCGATGAGGGTAGTGCCTTTGATGTAGTCTATATGGATTTTAGCAAGGCTTTTGATAAGGTCCCGCATGCCAGATTGGTCACGAAAGTAAAAGCCCATGGGATCCAAGGCAAAGTGGCAAGTTGGATCCAAAATTGGCTCAGAGGCAGGAAACAAAGGGTAATGGTCGAAGGGTGTTTTTGTGACCGGAAGGCTGTTTCCAGTGGGGTTCCGCAGGGCTCACAGAATCACAGAAACCCCACAGTGCAGATAGAGGCCATTTCGGCCCATCGAGCCTGCACCGACTCAGTACTGGGCCCTTTGCTTTTTCTGGTATATATCAATGATTTGGATTTGAATGTAGGAAGTATGATTAAGAAGTTTGCAGATGATACAAAAATTGGCCGTGTGGTTAATAATGAAACAGAATGCTGTAGACTGCAGGAAGATATCAATGGACTCGTCTAGTGGGCAGAACAGTGGCAAATGGAATTCAGTTGGAATACACAATAAATGGTAGGACACTGAGAAATGCAGAGGATCAGCGGGACCTTGGAGTGCATGTCCACAGATCCCTGAAGGTAGCAGGACAGGTAGATAAAGTGGTTAAGCAGGCATACGGGATACTTGCCTTTATTAGCCGAGGCGTAGAATATAAGAGCGGGGAGGTTATGCTTCAACTGTATAAAACACTAGTTAGGCCGCAGCTAGAGTGCCGCGTGCAGTTCTGGTCACCACATTACAAGAAGGATGCGATTGCACTAGAGAAGGTGCAGAGGAGATTTCCGAGGATGTTGCCTGGGCTGGGGAATTTTAGTTATGAGGAAAGATTGGATAGGCTGGGGTTGTTTTCTTTGGAACACAGGAGGCTGAGGCGAGACCTAATTGAGGTGTGTAAAATTATGAGGGGCCGAGATAGAGTGGATAGGAAGGACCTATTTCCCTTAGCAGAAGGGTCAATAATAGATTTCAAGTAATTGGTAGGAGGTTTACAGGGAAATTGAGGAGACATTTTTTCACCCAGTGAATGGTGGGGGTCTGGAATGCACTGCCTGAAAGGGTGGTAGAGGCAGAAACCCTCATCACGTTTAAAAAGTACTTGGATATGCACTTGAACTGCCGTAACCTACAAGGCTACGGACCAAGTGCTGTAAAGTGGGATTTGGGTGGATTGCTCTTTGTCGGCTGGCACGGACAAGATGGGCCGAATGGCCTCCTTCTGTGCTGTAAATTTCTATGATTCTGCCTGATCATGTGACATCTGCCCACACGACTTCTACAAATGTTATTACATTGTAGCCAGGATTGTTTAGTTTCCAATTCCGCCCATTTTGAAGCCAGGTCTCCGTTATGGCTACTATTGCATAACCCCATGTGGCAACTTGCGCCTGCAACTCGTCAATCTTATTTGTAACACTCCTCGCATTAACACACATGCATTTCAACAGCATGCTAGTTGGCTTTGCTTTTTTCCTGAATTTAACTGCTGCTCTTTCTACATTCTTCTTTGTTCTGTTGCTGTTTGTCCCTCCGAGTTTTCTATGCACCTTGTCTCTCCTCTCTGCTGCTGTGTCCTGGTGGCCCTCCGCCAGTGTGTGTATTTTGGCTATCTTATTTTCTTCTTCTGCTTATTTCGGCCCTGTGTCTGGAGCCCCTTGCATTTGTGTAGCAGCAGGAGAATGTGCAGCGAAGAAATGGTCAAAGGAAAGCGAGAGAGAGAGAGAGAGAGAGAGCAGCAAAAAGGATGTTGATTGATTAAGAGCAGTGTGTGCGCGTGTGTGTGCAAAACGTTGAGCAGCCTGTGGCGGCAGCAAAAGCCTACTGCACCCGGTATTCCCAGGCAGTCTCCCATCCAAGTACTAACCAGGCCTGACTCTGCTTAGCTTCCGAGATCAGACGAGATCGGGCGCATTCAGACTAGTATGGCCGTAGGCATATGCTAGCTGGCTTTCTCTTTACTTAAAGCTGTCGCCCATTTTTTTCTCTTCTACGCATTCATACAAGTATTCAACACTCAATTTACATTTACAAATTTTACTCCTCCCGCAACCCCCCACCCCCCCGCCACCTCTTCTTGCTGCTCTGCCTCCCACACAAACAAACTACAAGCCCAACCCTTCATTGCCTTCTATTCAAATATTACATCAAATAAACATGCTCAAACACCAAGTCTTAAGGGCTGTAGCATCTTTCAAACTGGACAAATACCCAGGCCCGCATCAAATCTATCCCACACTCTTAAGAGAAGTAAGACACCAAATAGCACAGGCTCTCACCATCATTTTACAATCCTCTCTGGCTACAGGTGTGGTGCCCGACCACTGGAGGACTGCTAACGTGCTACCGTTCTTTCAAAAGGGAGAGAGGGATAGACCGCATAATTACAGGCCAGTCAGCCTAACCTCGGTGGTGGGAAAATTATTGGAAAAAGTTCTGAGGGACAGGAGAAATCTTCATTTAGAAAGACACGGATTAATCAGGGACAGTCAGCATGGATTTCTTAACGGAAGGTCGTGTCTGACTAACGCAATTCAATTTTTCGAGGAGGTAACAAGGAGGGTCGATGAGGGTAGTGCCTTTGATGTAGTCTATATGGATTTTAGCAAGGCTTTTGATAAGGTCCCGCATGCCAGATTGGTCACGAAAGTAAAAGCCCATGGGATCCAAGGCAAAGTGGCAAGTTGGATCCAAAATTGGCTCAGAGGCAGGAAACAAAGGGTAATGGTCGAAGGGTGTTTTTGTGACCGGAAGGCTGTTTCCAGTGGGGTTCCGCAGGGCTCACAGAATCACAGAAACCCCACAGTGCAGATAGAGGCCATTTCGGCCCATCGAGCCTGCACCGACTCAGTACTGGGCCCTTTGCTTTTTCTGGTATATATCAATGATTTGGATTTGAATGTAGGAAGTATGATTAAGAAGTTTGCAGATGATACAAAAATTGGCCGTGTGGTTAATAATGAAACAGAATGCTGTAGACTGCAGGAAGATATCAATGGACTCGTCTAGTGGGCAGAACAGTGGCAAATGGAATTCAGTTGGAATACACAATAAATGGTAGGACACTGAGAAATGCAGAGGATCAGCGGGACCTTGGAGCGCATGTCCACAGATCCCTGAAGGTAGCAGGACAGGTAGATAAAGTGGTTAAGCAGGCATACGGGATACTTGCCTTTATTAGCCGAGGCGTAGAATATAAGAGCGGGGAGGTTATGCTTCAACTGTATAAAACACTAGTTAGGCCGCAGCTAGAGTGCCGCGTGCAGTTCTGGTCACCACATTACAAGAAGGATGCGATTGCACTAGAGAAGGTGCAGAGGAGATTTCCGAGGATGTTGCCTGGGCTGGGGAATTTTAGTTATGAGGAAAGATTGGATAGGCTGGGGTTGTTTTCTTTGGAACACAGGAGGCTGAGGCGAGACCTAATTGAGGTGTGTAAAATTATGAGGGGCCGAGATAGAGTGGATAGGAAGGACCTATTTCCCTTAGCAGAAGGGTCAATAATAGATTTCAAGTAATTGGTAGGAGGTTTACAGGGAATTTGAGGAGACATTTTTTCACCCAGTGAATGGTGGGGGTCTGGAATGCACTGCCTGAAAGGGTGGTAGAGGCAGAAACCCTCATCACGTTTAAAAAGTACTTGGATATGCACTTGAACTGCCGTAACCTACAAGGCTACGGACCAAGTGCTGTAAAGTGGGATTTGGGTGGATTGCTCTTTGTCGGCTGGCACGGACAAGATGGGCCGAATGGCCTCCTTCTGTGCTGTAAATTTCTATGATTCTGCCTGATCATGTGACATCTGCCCACACGACTTCTACAAATGTTATTACATTGTAGCCAGGATTGTTTAGTTTCCAATTCCGCCCATTTTGAAGCCAGGTCCCCGTTATGGCTACTATTGCATAACCCCATGTGGCAACTTGCGCCTGCAACTCGTCAATCTTATTTGTAACGCTCCTCGCATTAACACACATGCATTTCAACAGCATGCTAGTTGGCTTTGCTTTTTTCCTGAATTTAACTGCTGCTCTTTCTACATTCTTCTTTGTTCTGTTGCTGTTTGTCCCTCCGAGTTTTCTATGCACCTTGTCTCTCCTCTCTGCTGCTCTGTCCTGGTGGCCCTCCGCCAGTGTGTGTATTTTGGCTATCTTATTTTCTTCTTCTGCTTATTTCGGCCCTGTGTCTGGAGCCCCTTGCATTTGTGTAGCAGCAGGAGAATGTGCAGCGAAGAAATGGTCAAAGGAAAGCGAGAGAGAGAGAGAGAGAGAGAGAGCAGCAAAAAGGATGTTGATTGATTAAGAGCAGTGTGTGCGCAAAACGTTGAGCAGCCTGTGGCGGCAGCAAAAGCCTACTGCACCTGGTGTTCCCAGGCAGTCTCCCATCCAAGTACTAACCAGGCCTGACTCTGCTTAGTTTCCGAGATCAGACGAGATCGGGCGTATTCAGACTAGTATGGCCGTAGGCATATGCTAGCTGGCTTTCTCTTTACTTAAAGCTGTCGCCCATTTTTTTCTCTTCTACGCATTCATACAAGTATTCAACACTCAATTTACATTTACAAATTTTACTCCTCCCGCAACCCCCCACCCCCCCTCCACCTCTTCTTGCTGCTCTGCCTCCCACACAAACAAACTACAAGCCCAACCCTTCATTGCCTTCTATTCAAATATTACATCAAATAAACATGCTCAAACACCAAGTCTTAAGGGCTGTAGCATCTTTCAAACTGGACAAATACCCAGGCCCGCATCAAATCTATCCCACACTCTTAAGAGAAGTAAGACACCAAATAGCACAGGCTCTCACCATCATTTTACAATCCTCTCTGGCTACAGGTGTGGTGCCCGACCACTGGAGGACTGCTAACGTGCTACCGTTCTTTCAAAAGGGAGAGAGGGATAGACCGCATAATTACAGGCCAGTCAGCCTAACCTCGGTGGTGGGAAAATTATTGGAAAAAGTTCTGAGGGACAGGAGAAATCTTCATTTAGAAAGACACGGATTAATCAGGGACAGTCAGCATGGATTTCTTAACGGAAGGTCGTGTCTGACTAACGCAATTCAATTTTTCGAGGAGGTAACAAGGAGGGTCGATGAGGGTAGTGCCTTTGATGTAGTCTATATGGATTTTAGCAAGGCTTTTGATAAGGTCCCGCATGCCAGATTGGTCACGAAAGTAAAAGCCCATGGGATCCAAGGCAAAGTGGCAAGTTGGATCCAAAATTGGCTCAGAGGCAGGAAACAAAGGGTAATGGTCGAAGGGTGTTTTTGTGACCGGAAGGCTGTTTCCAGTGGGGTTCCGCAGGGCTCACAGAATCACAGAAACCCCACAGTGCAGATAGAGGCCATTTCGGCCCATCGAGCCTGCACCGACTCAGTACTGGGCCCTTTGCTTTTTCTGGTATATATCAATGATTTGGATTTGAATGTAGGAAGTATGATTAAGAAGTTTGCAGATGATACAAAAATTGGCCGTGTGGTTAATAATGAAACAGAATGCTGTAGACTGCAGGAAGATATCAATGGACTCGTCTAGTGGGCAGAACAGTGGCAAATGGAATTCAGTTGGAATACACAATAAATGGTAGGACACTGAGAAATGCAGAGGATCAGCGGGACCTTGGAGTGCATGTCCACAGATCCCTGAAGGTAGCAGGACAGGTAGATAAAGTGGTTAAGCAGGCATACGGGATACTTGCCTTTATTAGCCGAGGCGTAGAATATAAGAGCGGGGAGGTTATGCTTCAACTGTATAAAACACTAGTTAGGCCGCAGCTAGAGTGCCGCGTGCAGTTCTGGTCACCACATTACAAGAAGGATGCGATTGCACTAGAGAAGGTGCAGAGGAGATTTCCGAGGATGTTGCCTGGGCTGGGGAATTTTAGTTATGAGGAAAGATTGGATAGGCTGGGGTTGTTTTCTTTGGAACACAGGAGGCTGAGGCGAGACCTAATTGAGGTGTGTAAAATTATGAGGGGCCGAGATAGAGTGGATAGGAAGGACCTATTTCCCTTAGCAGAAGGGTCAATAATAGATTTCAAGTAATTGGTAGGAGGTTTACAGGGAATTTGAGGAGACATTTTTTCACCCAGTGAATGGTGGGGGTCTGGAATGCACTGCCTGAAAGGGTGGTAGAGGCAGAAACCCTCATCACGTTTAAAAAGTACTTGGATATGCACTTGAACTGCCGTAACCTACAAGGCTACGGACCAAGTGCTGTAAAGTGGGATTTGGGTGGATTGCTCTTTGTCGGCTGGCACGGACAAGATGGGCCGAATGGCCTCCTTCTGTGCTGTAAATTTCTATGATTCTGCCTGATCATGTGACATCTGCCCACACGACTTCTACAAATGTTATTACATTGTAGCCAGGATTGTTTAGTTTCCAATTCCGCCCATTTTGAAGCCAGGTCTCCGTTATGGCTACTATTGCATAACCCCATGTGGCAACTTGCGCCTGCAACTCGTCAATCTCATTTGTAACGCTCCTCGCATTAACACACATGCATTTCAACAGCATGCTAGTTGGCTTTGCTTTTTTCCTGAATTTAACTGCTGCTCTTTCTACATTCTTCTTTGTTCTGTTGCTGTTTGTCCCTCCGAGTTTTCTATGCACCTTGTCTCTCCTCTCTGCTGCTGTGTCCTGGTGGCCCTCCGCCAGTGTGTGTATTTTGGCTATCTTATTTTCTTCTTCTGCTTATTTCGGCCCTGTGTCTGGAGCCCCTTGCATTTGTGTAGCAGCAGGAGAATGTGCAGCGAAGAAATGGTCAAAGGAAAGCGAGAGAGAGAGACAGAGAGAGAGAGAGAGAGCAGCAAAAAGGATGTTGATTGATTAAGAGCAGTGTGTGCGCGTGTGTGTGCAAAACGTTGAGCAGCCTGTGGCGGCAGCAAAAGCCTACTGCACCTGGTATTCCCAGGCGGTCTCCCATCCAAGTACTAACCAGGCCTGACTCTGCTTAGCTTCCGAGGATCAGACGAGATCAGGCGCATTCAGACTAGTATGGCCGTAGGCATATGCTAGCTGGCTTTCTCTTTACTTAAAGCTGTCGCCCATTTTTTTCTCTTCTACGCATTCATACAAGTATTCAACACTCAATTTACATTTACAAATTTTACTCCTCCCGCAACCCCCCACCCCCCCTCCACCTCTTCTTGCTGCTCTGCCTCCCACACAAACAAACTACAAGCCCAACCCTTCATTGCCTTCTATTCAAATATTACATCAAATAAACATGCTCAAACACCAAGTCTTAAGGGCTGTAGCATCTTTCAAACTGGACAAATACCCAGGCCCGCATCAAATCTATCCCACACTCTTAAGAGAAGTAAGACACCAAATAGCACAGGCTCTCACCATCATTTTACAATCCTCTCTGGCTACAGGTGTGGTGCCCGACCACTGGAGGACTGCTAACGTGCTACCGCTCTTTCAAAAGGGAGAGAGGGATAGACCGCATAATTACAGGCCAGTCAGCCTAACCTCGGTGGTGGGAAAATTATTGGAAAAAGTTCTGAGGGACAGGAGAAATCTTCATTTAGAAAGACACGGATTAATCAGGGACAGTCAGCATGGATTTCTTAACGGAAGGTCGTGTCTGACTAACGCAATTCAATTTTTCGAGGAGGTAACAAGGAGGGTCGATGAGGGTAGTGCCTTTGATGTAGTCTATATGGATTTTAGCAAGGCTTTTGATAAGGTCCCGCATGCCAGATTGGTCACGAAAGTAAAAGCCCATGGGATCCAAGGCAAAGTGGCAAGTTGGATCCAAAATTGGCTCAGAGGCAGGAAACAAAGGGTAATGGTCGAAGGGTGTTTTTGTGACCGGAAGGCTGTTTCCAGTGGGGTTCCGCAGGGCTCACAGAATCACAGAAACCCCACAGTGCAGATAGAGGCCATTTCGGCCCATCGAGCCTGCACCGACTCAGTACTGGGCCCTTTGCTTTTTCTGGTATATATCAATGATTTGGATTTGAATGTAGGAAGTATGATTAAGAAGTTTGCAGATGATACAAAAATTGGCCGTGTGGTTAATAATGAAACAGAATGCTGTAGACTGCAGGAAGATATCAATGGACTCGTCTAGTGGGCAGAACAGTGGCAAATGGAATTCAGTTGGAATACACAATAAATGGTAGGACACTGAGAAATGCAGAGGATCAGCGGGACCTTGGAGTGCATGTCCACAGATCCCTGAAGGTAGCAGGACAGGTAGATAAAGTGGTTAAGCAGGCATACGGGATACTTGCCTTTATTAGCCGAGGCGTAGAATATAAGAGCGGGGAGGTTATGCTTCAACTGTATAAAACACTAATTAGGCCGCAGCTAGAGTGCCGCGTGCAGTTCTGGTCACCACATTACAAGAAGGATGCGATTGCACTAGAGAAGGTGCAGAGGAGATTTCCGAGGATGTTGCCTGGGCTGGGGAATTTTAGTTATGAGGAAAGATTGGATAGGCTGGGGTTGTTTTCTTTGGAACACAGGAGGCTGAGGCGAGACCTAATTGAGGTGTGTAAAATTATGAGGGGCCGAGATAGAGTGGATAGGAAGGACCTATTTCCCTTAGCAGAAGGGTCAATAATAGATTTCAAGTAATTGGTAGGAGGTTTACAGGGAATTTGAGGAGACATTTTTTCACCCAGTGAATGGTGGGGGTCTGGAATGCACTGCCTGAAAGGGTGGTAGAGGCAGAAACCCTCATCACGTTTAAAAAGTACTTGGATATGCACTTGAACTGCCGTAACCTACAAGGCTACGGACCAAGTGCTGTAAAGTGGGATTTGGGTGGATTGCTCTTTGTCGGCTGGCACGGACAAGATGGGCCGAATGGCCTCCTTCTGTGCTGTAAATTTCTATGATTCTGCCTGATCATGTGACATCTGCCCACACGACTTCTACAAATGTTATTACATTGTAGCCAGGATTGTTTAGTTTCCAACTCCGCCCATTTTGAAGCCAGGTCTCCGTTATGGCTACTATTGCATAACCCCATGTGGCAACTTGCGCCTGCAACTCGTCAATCTTATTTGTAACACTCCTCGCATTAACACACATGCATTTCAACAGCATGCTAGTTGGCTTTGCTTTTTTCCTGAATTTAACTGCTGCTCTTTCTACATTCTTCTTTGTTCTGTTGCTGTTTGTCCCTCCGAGTTTTCTATGCACCTTGTCTCTCCTCTCTGCTGCTGTGTCCTGGTGGCCCTCCGCCAGTGTGTGTATTTTGGCTATCTTATTTTCTTCTTCTGCTTATTTCGGCCCTGTGTCTGGAGCCCCTTGCATTTGTGTAGCAGCAGGAGAATGTGCAGCGAAGAAATGGTCAAAGGAAAGCGAGAGAGAGAGAGAGAGAGAGAGAGCAGCAAAAAGGATGTTGATTGATTAAGAGCAGTGTGTGCGCGTGTGTGTGCAAAACGTTGCGCAGCCTGTGGCGGCAGCAAAAGCCTACTGCACCTGGTATTCCCAGGCAGTCTCCCATCCAAGTACTAACCAGGCCTGACTCTGCTTCGCTTCCGAGATCAGACGAGATCGGGCGCATTCAGACTAGTATGGCCGTAGGCATATGCTAGCTGGCTTTCTCTTTACTTAAAGCTGTCGCCCATTTTTTTCTCTTCTACGCATTCATACAAGTATTCAACACTCAATTTACATTTACAAATTTTACTCCTCCCGCAACCCCCCACCCCCCCTCCACCTCTTCTTGCTGCTCTGCCTCCCACACAAACAAACTACAAGCCCAACCCTTCATTGCCTTCTATTCAAATATTACATCAAATAAACATGCTCAAACACCAAGTCTTAAGGGCTGTAGCATCTTTCAAACTGGACAAATACCCAGGCCCGCATCAAATCTATCCCACACTCTTAAGAGAAGTAAGACACCAAATAGCACAGGCTCTCACCATCATTTTACAATCCTCTCTGGCTACAGGTGTGGTGCCCGACCACTGGAGGACTGCTAACGTGCTACCGTTCTTTCAAAAGGGAGAGAGGGATAGACCGCATAATTACAGGCCAGTCAGCCTAACCTCGGTGGTGGGAAAATTATTGGAAAAAGTTCTGAGGGACAGGAGAAATCTTCATTTAGAAAGACACGGATTAATCAGGGACAGTCAGCATGGATTTCTTAACGGAAGGTCGTGTCTGACTAACGCAATTCAATTTTTCGAGGAGGTAACAAGGAGGGTCGATGAGGGTAGTGCCTTTGATGTAGTCTATATGGATTTTAGCAAGGCTTTTGATAAGGTCCCGCATGCCAGATTGGTCACGAAAGTAAAAGCCCATGGGATCCAAGGCAAAGTGGCAAGTTGGATCCAAAATTGGCTCAGAGGCAGGAAACAAAGGGTAATGGTCGAAGGGTGTTTTTGTGACCGGAAGGCTGTTTCCAGTGGGGTTCCGCAGGGCTCACAGAATCACAGAAACCCCACAGTGCAGATAGAGGCCATTTCGGCCCATCGAGCCTGCACCGACTCAGTACTGGGCCCTTTGCTTTTTCTGGTATATATCAATGATTTGGATTTGAATGTAGGAAGTATGATTAAGAAGTTTGCAGATGATACAAAAATTGGCCGTGTGGTTAATAATGAAACAGAATGCTGTAGACTGCAGGAAGATATCAATGGACTCGTCTAGTGGGCAGAACAGTGGCAAATGGAATTCAGTTGGAATACACAATAAATGGTAGGACACTGAGAAATGCAGAGGATCAGCGGGACCTTGGAGTGCATGTCCACAGATCCCTGAAGGTAGCAGGACAGGTAGATAAAGTGGTTAAGCAGGCATACGGGATACTTGCCTTTATTAGCCGAGGCGTAGAATATAAGAGCGGGGAGGTTATGCTTCAACTGTATAAAACACTAGTTAGGCCGCAGCTAGAGTGCCGCGTGCAGTTCTGGTCACCACATTACAAGAAGGATGCGATTGCACTAGAGAAGGTGCAGAGGAGATTTCCGAGGATGTTGCCTGGGCTGGGGAATTTTAGTTATGAGGAAAGATTGGATAGGCTGGGGTTGTTTTCTTTGGAACACAGGAGGCTGAGGCGAGACCTAATTGAGGTGTGTAAAATTATGAGGGGCCGAGATAGAGTGGATAGGAAGGACCTATTTCCCTTAGCAGAAGGGTCAATAATAGATTTCAAGTAATTGGTAGGAGGTTTACAGGGAATTTGAGGAGACATTTTTTCACCCAGTGAATGGTGGGGGTCTGGAATGCACTGCCTGAAAGGGTGGTAGAGGCAGAAACCCTCATCACGTTTAAAAAGTACTTGGATATGCACTTGAACTGCCGTAACCTACAAGGCTACGGACCAAGTGCTGTAAAGTGGGATTTGGGTGGATTGCTCTTTGTCGGCTGGCACGGACAAGATGGGCCGAATGGCCTCCTTCTGTGCTGTAAATTTCTATGATTCTGCCTGATCATGTGACATCTGCCCACACGACTTCTACAAATGTTATTACATTGTAGCCAGGATTGTTTAGTTTCCAATTCCGCCCATTTTGAAGCCAGGTCTCCGTTATAGCTACTATTGCATAACCCCATGTGGCAACTTGCGCCTGCAACTCGTCAATCTTATTTGTAACGCTCCTCGCATTAACACACATGCATTTCAACAGCATGCTAGTTGGCTTTGCTTTTTTCCTGAATTTAACTGCTGCTCTTTCTACATTCTTCTTTGTTCTGTTGCTGTTTGTCCCTCCGAGTTTTCTATGCACCTTGTCTCTCCTCTCTGCTGCTGTGTCCTGGTGGCCCTCCGCCAGTGTGTGTATTTTGGCTATCTTATTTTCTTCTTCTGCTTATTTCGGCCCTGTGTCTGGAGCCCCTTGCATTTGTGTAGCAGCAGGAGAATGTGCAGCGAAGAAATGGTCAAAGGAAAGCGAGAGAGAGAGAGAGAGAGAGAGAGAGAGAGAGAGAGAGAGAGAGAGCAGCAAAAAGGATGTTGATTGATTAAGAGCAGTGTGTGCGCGTGTGTGTGCAAAACGTTGAGCAGCCTGTGGCGGCAGCAAAAGCCTACTGCACCTGGTATTCCCAGGCGGTCTCCCATCCAAGTACTAACCAGGCCTGACTGTGCTTAGCTTCCGAGATCAGACGAGATCGGGCGCATTCAGACTAGTATGGCCGTAGGCATATGCGAGCTGGCTTTCTCTTTACTTAAAGCTGTCGCCCATTTTTTTCTCTTCTACGCATTCATACAAGTATTCAACACTCAATTTACATTTACAAATTTTACTCCTCCCGCAACCCCCCACCCCCCCTCCACCTCTTCTTGCTGCTCTGCCTCCCACACAAACAAACTACAAGCCCAACCCTTCATTGCCTTCTATTCAAATATTACATCAAATAAACATGCTCAAACACCAAGTCTTAAGGGCTGTAGCATCTTTCAAACTGGACAAATACCCAGGCCCGCATCAAATCTATCCCACACTCTTAAGGGAAGTAAGACACCAAATAGCACAGGCTCTCACCATCATTTTACAATCCTCTCTGGCTACAGGTGTGGTGCCCGACCACTGGAGGACTGCTAACGTGCTACCGTTCTTTCAAAAGGGAGAGAGGGATAGACCGCATAATTACAGGCCAGTCAGCCTAACCTCGGTGGTGGGAAAATTATTGGAAAAAGTTCTGAGGGACAGGAGAAATCTTCATTTAGAAAGACACGGATTAATCAGGGACAGTCAGCATGGATTTCTTAACGGAAGGTCGTGTCTGACTAACGCAATTCAATTTTTCGAGGAGGTAACAAGGAGGGTCGATGAGGGTAGTGCCTTTGATGTAGTCTATATGGATTTTAGCAAGGCTTTTGATAAGGTCCCGCATGCCAGATTGGTCACGAAAGTAAAAGCCCATGGGATCCAAGGCAAAGTGGCAAGTTGGATCCAAAATTGGCTCAGAGGCAGGAAACAAAGGGTAATGGTCGAAGGGTGTTTTTGTGACCGGAAGGCTGTTTCCAGTGGGGTTCCGCAGGGCTCACAGAATCACAGAAACCCCACAGTGCAGATAGAGGCCATTTCGGCCCATCGAGCCTGCACCGACTCAGTACTGGGCCCTTTGCTTTTTCTGGTATATATCAATGATTTGGATTTGAATGTAGGAAGTATGATTAAGAAGTTTGCAGATGATACAAAAATTGGCCGTGTGGTTAATAATGAAACAGAATGCTGTAGACTGCAGGAAGATATCAATGGACTCGTCTAGTGGGCAGAACAGTGGCAAATGGAATTCAGTTGGAATACACAATAAATGGTAGGACACTGAGAAATGCAGAGGATCAGCGGGACCTTGGAGTGCATGTCCACAGATCCCTGAAGGTAGCAGGACAGGTAGATAAAGTGGTTAAGCAGGCATACGGGATACTTGCCTTTATTAGCCGAGGCGTAGAATATAAGAGCGGGGAGGTTATGCTTCAACTGTATAAAACACTAGTTAGGCCGCAGCTAGAGTGCCGCGTGCAGTTCTGGTCACCACATTACAAGAAGGATGCGATTGCACTAGAGAAGGTGCAGAGGAGATTTCCGAGGATGTTGCCTGGGCTGGGGAATTTTAGTTATGAGGAAAGATTGGATAGGCTGGGGTTGTTTTCTTTGGAACACAGGAGGCTGAGGCGAGACCTAATTGAGGTGTGTAAAATTATGAGGGGCCGAGATAGAGTGGATAGGAAGGACCTATTTCCCTTAGCAGAAGGGTCAATAATAGATTTCAAGTAATTGGTAGGAGGTTTACAGGGAATTTGAGGAGACATTTTTTCACCCAGTGAATGGTGGGGGTCTGGAATGCACTGCCTGAAAGGGTGGTAGAGGCAGAAACCCTCATCACGTTTAAAAAGTACTTGGATATGCACTTGAACTGCCGTAACCTACAAGGCTACGGACCAAGTGCTGTAAAGTGGGATTTGGGTGGATTGCTCTTTGTCGGCTGGCACGGACAAGATGGGCCGAATGGCCTCCTTCTGTGCTGTAAATTTCTATGATTCTGCCTGATCATGTGACATCTGCCCACACGACTTCTACAAATGTTATTACATTGTAGCCAGGATTGTTTAGTTTCCAATTCCGCCCATTTTGAAGCCAGGTCTCCGTTATGGCTACTATTGCATAACCCCATGTGGCAACTTGCGCCTGCAACTCGTCAATCTTATTTGTAACACTCCTCGCATTAACACACATGCATTTCAACAGCATGCTAGTTGGCTTTGCTTTTTTCCTGAATTTAACTGCTGCTCTTTCTACATTCTTCTTTGTTCTGTTGCTGTTTGTCCCTCCGAGTTTTCTATGCACCTTGTCTCTCCTCTCTGCTGCTGTGTCCTGGTGGCCCTCCGCCAGTGTGTGTATTTTGGCTATCTTATTTTCTTCTTCTGCTTATTTCGGCCCTGTGTCTGGAGCCCCTTGCATTTGTGTAGCAGCAGGAGAATGTGCAGCGAAGAAATGGTCAAAGGAAAGCGCGAGAGAGAGAGAGAGAGAGAGAGAGAGAGAGCAGCAAAAAGGATGTTGATTGATTAAGAGCAGTGTGTGCGCGTGTGTGTGCAAAACGTTGAGCAGCCTGTGGCGGCAGCAAAAGCCTACTGCACCTGGTATTCCCAGGCGGTCTCCCATCCAAGTACTAACCAGTCCTGACTCTGCTTAGCTTCCGAGATCAGACGAGATCGGGCGCATTCAGACTAGTATGGCCGTAGGCATATGCGAGCTGGCTTTCTCTTTACTTAAAGCTGTCGCCCATTTTTTTCTCTTCTACGCATTCATACAAGTATTCAACACTCAATTTACATTTACAAATTTTACTCCTCCCGCAACCCCCCAACCCCCCTCCACCTCTTCTTGCTGCTCTGCCTCCCACACAAACAAACTACAAGCCCAACCCTTCATTGCCTTCTATTCAAATATTACATCAAATAAACATGCTCAAACACCAAGTCTTAAGGGCTGTAGCATCTTTCAAACTGGACAAATACCCAGGCCCGCATCAAATCTATCCCACACTCTTAAGGGAAGTAAGACACCAAATAGCACAGGCTCTCACCATCATTTTACAATCCTCTCTGGCTACAGGTGTGGTGCCCGACCACTGGAGGACTGCTAACGTGCTACCGTTCTTTCAAAAGGGAGAGAGGGATAGACCGCATAATTACAGGCCAGTCAGCCTAACCTCGGTGGTGGGAAAATTATTGGAAAAAGTTCTGAGGGACAGGAGAAATCTTCATTTAGAAAGACACGGATTAATCAGGGACAGTCAGCATGGATTTCTTAACGGAAGGTCGTGTCTGACTAACGCAATTCAATTTTTCGAGGAGGTAACAAGGAGGGTCGATGAGGGTAGTGCCTTTGATGTAGTCTATATGGATTTTAGCAAGGCTTTTGATAAGGTCCCGCATGCCAGATTGGTCACGAAAGTAAAAGCCCATGGGATCCAAGGCAAAGTGGCAAGTTGGATCCAAAATTGGCTCAGAGGCAGGAAACAAAGGGTAATGGTCGAAGGGTGTTTTTGTGACCGGAAGGCTGTTTCCAGTGGGGTTCCGCAGGGCTCACAGAATCACAGAAACCCCACAGTGCAGATAGAGGCCATTTCGGCCCATCGAGCCTGCACCGACTCAGTACTGGGCCCTTTGCTTTTTCTGGTATATATCAATGATTTGGATTTGAATGTAGGAAGTATGATTAAGAAGTTTGCAGATGATACAAAAATTGGCCGTGTGGTTAATAATGAAACAGAATGCTGTAGACTGCAGGAAGATATCAATGGACTCGTCTAGTGGGCAGAACAGTGGCAAATGGAATTCAGTTGGAATACACAATAAATGGTAGGACACTGAGAAATGCAGAGGATCAGCGGGACCTTGGAGTGCATGTCCACAGATCCCTGAAGGTAGCAGGACAGGTAGATAAAGTGGTTAAGCAGGCATACGGGATACTTGCCTTTATTAGCCGAGGCGTAGAATATAAGAGCGGGGAGGTTATGCTTCAACTGTATAAAACACTAGTTAGGCCGCAGCTAGAGTGCCGCGTGCAGTTCTGGTCACCACATTACAAGAAGGATGCGATTGCACTAGAGAAGGTGCAGAGGAGATTTCCGAGGATGTTGCCTGGGCTGGGGAATTTTAGTTATGAGGAAAGATTGGATAGGCTGGGGTTGTTTTCTTTGGAACACAGGAGGCTGAGGCGAGACCTAATTGAGGTGTGTAAAATTATGAGGGGCCGAGATAGAGTGGATAGGAAGGACCTATTTCCCTTAGCAGAAGGGTCAATAATAGATTTCAAGTAATTGGTAGGAGGTTTACAGGGAATTTGAGGAGACATTTTTTCACCCAGTGAATGGTGGGGGTCTGGAATGCACTGCCTGAAAGGGTGGTAGAGGCAGAAACCCTCATCACGTTTAAAAAGTACTTGGATATGCACTTGAACTGCCGTAACCTACAAGGCTACGGACCAAGTGCTGTAAAGTGGGATTTGGGTGGATTGCTCTTTGTCGGCTGGCACGGACAAGATGGGCCGAATGGCCTCCTTCTGTGCTGTAAATTTCTATGATTCTGCCTGATCATGTGACATCTGCCCACACGACTTCTACAAATGTTATTACATTGTAGCCAGGATTGTTTAGTTTCCAATTCCGCCCATTTTGAAGCCAGGTCTCCGTTATGGCTACTATTGCATAACCCCATGTGGCAACTTGCGCCTGCAACTCGTCAATCTTATTTGTAACACTCCTCGCATTAACACACATGCATTTCAACAGCATGCTAGTTGGCTTTGCTTTTTTCCTGAATTTAACTGCTGCTCTTTCTACATTCTTCTTTGTTCTGTTGCTGTTTGTCCCTCCGAGTTTTCTATGCACCTTGTCTCTCCTCTCTGCTGCTGTGTCCTGGTGGCCCTCCGCCAGTGTGTGTATTTTGGCTATCTTATTTTCTTCTTCTGCTTATTTCGGCCCTGTGTCTGGAGCCCCTTGCATTTGTGTAGCAGCAGGAGAATGTGCAGCGAAGAAATGGTCAAAGGAAAGCGAGAGAGAGAGAGAGAGAGAGAGAGAGAGAGAGAGAGAGCAGCAAAAAGGATGTTGATTGATTAAGAGCAGTGTGTGCGCGTGTGTGTGCAAAACGTTGAGCAGCCTGTGGCGGCAGCAAAAGCCTACTGCACCTGGTATTCCCAGGCGGTCTCCCATCCAAGTACTAACCAGGCCTGACTCTGCTTAGCTTCCGAGATCAGACGAGATCGGGCGCATTCAGACTAGTATGGCCGTAGGCATATGCTGGCTGGCTTTCTCTTTACTTAAAGCTGTCGCCCATTTTTTTCTCTTCTACGCATTCATACAAGTATTCAACACTCAATTTACATTTACAAATTTTACTCCTCCCGCAACCCCCCACCCCCCCTCCACCTCTTCTTGCTGCTCTGCCTCCCACACAAACAAACTACAAGCCCAACCCTTCATTGCCTTCTATTCAAATATTACATCAAATAAACATGCTCAAACACCAAGTCTTAAGGGCTGTAGCATCTTTCAAACTGGACAAATACCCAGGCCCGCATCAAATCTATCCCACACTCTTAAGGGAAGTAAGACACCAAATAGCACAGGCTCTCACCATCATTTTACAATCCTCTCTGGCTACAGGTGTGGTGCCCGACCACTGGAGGACTGCTAACGTGCTACCGTTCTTTCAAAAGGGAGAGAGGGATAGACCGCATAATTACAGGCCAGTCAGCCTAACCTCGGTGGTGGGAAAATTATTGGAAAAAGTTCTGAGGGACAGGAGAAATCTTCATTTAGAAAGACACGGATTAATCAGGGACAGTCAGCATGGATTTCTTAACGGAAGGTCGTGTCTGACTAACGCAATTCAATTTTTCGAGGAGGTAACAAGGAGGGTCGATGAGGGTAGTGCCTTTGATGTAGTCTATATGGATTTTAGCAAGGCTTTTGATAAGGTCCCGCATGCCAGATTGGTCACGAAAGTAAAAGCCCATGGGATCCAAGGCAAAGTGGCAAGTTGGATCCAAAATTGGCTCAGAGGCAGGAAACAAAGGGTAATGGTCGAAGGGTGTTTTTGTGACCGGAAGGCTGTTTCCAGTGGGGTTCCGCAGGGCTCACAGAATCACAGAAACCCCACAGTGCAGATAGAGGCCATTTCGGCCCATCGAGCCTGCACCGACTCAGTACTGGGCCCTTTGCTTTTTCTGGTATATATCAATGATTTGGATTTGAATGTAGGAAGTATGATTAAGAAGTTTGCAGATGATACAAAAATTGGCCGTGTGGTTAATAATGAAACAGAATGCTGTAGACTGCAGGAAGATATCAATGGACTCGTCTAGTGGGCAGAACAGTGGCAAATGGAATTCAGTTGGAATACACAATAAATGGTAGGACACTGAGAAATGCAGAGGATCAGCGGGACCTTGGAGTGCATGTCCACAGATCCCTGAAGGTAGCAGGACAGGTAGATAAAGTGGTTAAGCAGGCATACGGGATACTTGCCTTTATTAGCCGAGGCGTAGAATATAAGAGCGGGGAGGTTATGCTTCAACTGTATAAAACACTAGTTAGGCCGCAGCTAGAGTGCCGCGTGCAGTTCTGGTCACCACATTACAAGAAGGATGCGATTGCACTAGAGAAGGTGCAGAGGAGATTTCCGAGGATGTTGCCTGGGCTGGGGAATTTTAGTTATGAGGAAAGATTGGATAGGCTGGGGTTGTTTTCTTTGGAACACAGGAGGCTGAGGCGAGACCTAATTGAGGTGTGTAAAATTATGAGGGGCCGAGATAGAGTGGATAGGAAGGACCTATTTCCCTTAGCAGAAGGGTCAATAATAGATTTCAAGTAATTGGTAGGAGGTTTACAGGGAATTTGAGGAGACATTTTTTCACCCAGTGAATGGTGGGGGTCTGGAATGCACTGCCTGAAAGGGTGGTAGAGGCAGAAACCCTCATCACGTTTAAAAAGTACTTGGATATGCACTTGAACTGCCGTAACCTACAAGGCTACGGACCAAGTGCTGTAAAGTGGGATTTGGGTGGGTTGCTCTTTGTCGGCTGGCACGGACAAGATGGGCCGAATGGCCTCCTTCTGTGCTGTAAATTTCTATGATTCTGCCTGATCATGTGACATCTGCCCACACGACTTCTACAAATGTTATTACATTGTAGCCAGGATTGTTTAGTTTCCAATTCCGCCCATTTTGAAGCCAGGTCTCCGTTATGGCTACTATTGCATAACCCCATGTGGCAACTTGCGCCTGCAACTCGTCAATCTTATTTGTAACACTCCTCGCATTAAAACACATGCATTTCAACAGCATGCTAGTTGGCTTTGCTTTTTTCCTGAATTTAACTGCTGCTCTTTCTACATTCTTCTTTGTTCTGTTGCTGTTTGTCCCTCCGAGTTTTCTATGCACCTTGTCTCTCCTCTCTGCTGCTGTGTCCTGGTGGCCCTCCGCCAGTGTGTGTATTTTGGCTATCTTATTTTCTTCTTCTGCTTATTTCGGCCCTGTGTCTGGAGCCCCTTGCATTTGTGTAGCAGCAGGAGAATGTGCAGCGAAGAAATGGTCAAAGGAAAGCGAGAGAGAGAGACAGAGAGAGAGAGAGAGAGCAGCAAAAAGGATGTTGATTGATTAAGAGCAGTGTGTGCGCGTGTGTGTGCAAAACGTTGAGCAGCCTGTGGCGGCAGCAAAAGCCTACTGCACCTGGTATTCCCAGGCAGTCTCCCATCCAAGTACTAACCAGGCCTGACTCTGCTTAGCTTCTGAGATCAGACGAGATCGGGCGCATTCAGACTAGTATGGCCGTAGGCATATGCTGCCTGGCTTTCTCTTTACTTAAAGCTGTCGCCCATTTTTTTCTCTTCTACGCATTCATACAAGTATTCAACACTCAATTTACATTTACAAATTTTACTCCTCCCGCAACCCCCCACCCCCCCTCCACCTCTTCTTGCTGCTCTGCCTCCCACACAAACAAACTACAAGCCCAACCCTTCATTGCCTTCTATTCAAATATTACATCAAATAAACATGCTCAAACACCAAGTCTTAAGGGCTGTAGCATCTTTCAAACTGGACAAATACCCAGGCCCGCATCAAATCTATCCCACACTCTTAAGAGAAGTAAGACACCAAATAGCACAGGCTCTCACCATCATTTTACAATCCTCTCTGGCTACAGGTGTGGTGCCCGACCACTGGAGGACTGCTAACGTGCTACCGTTCTTTCAAAAGGGAGAGAGGGATAGACCGCATAATTACAGGCCAGTCAGCCTAACCTCGGTGGTGGGAAAATTATTGGAAAAAGTTCTGAGGGACAGGAGAAATCTTCATTTAGAAAGGCACGGATTAATCAGGGACAGTCAGCATGGATTTCTTAACGGAAGGTCGTGTCTGACTAACGCAATTCAATTTTTCGAGGAGGTAACAAGGAGGGTCGATGAGGGTAGTGCCTTTGATGTAGTCTATATGGATTTTAGCAAGGCTTTTGATAAGGTCCCGCATGCCAGATTGGTCACGAAAGTAAAAGCCCATGGGATCCAAGGCAAAGTGGCAAGTTGGATCCAAAATTGGCTCAGAGGCAGGAAACAAAGGGTAATGGTCGAAGGGTGTTTTTGTGACCGGAAGGCTGTTTCCAGTGGGGTTCCGCAGGGCTCACAGAATCACAGAAACCCCACAGTGCAGATAGAGGCCATTTCGGCCCATCGAGCCTGCACCGACTCAGTACTGGGCCCTTTGCTTTTTCTGGTATATATCAATGATTTGGATTTGAATGTAGGAAGTATGATTAAGAAGTTTGCAGATGATACAAAAATTGGCCGTGTGGTTAATAATGAAACAGAATGCTGTAGACTGCAGGAAGATATCAATGGACTCGTCTAGTGGGCAGAACAGTGGCAAATGGAATTCAGTTGGAATACACAATAAATGGTAGGACACTGAGAAATGCAGAGGATCAGCGGGACCTTGGAGTGCATGTCCACAGATCCCTGAAGGTAGCAGGACAGGTAGATAAAGTGGTTAAGCAGGCATACGGGATACTTGCCTTTATTAGCCGAGGCGTAGAATATAAGAGCGGGGAGGTTATGCTTCAACTGTATAAAACACTAGTTAGGCCGCAGCTAGAGTGCCGCGTGCAGTTCTGGTCACCACATTACAAGAAGGATGCGATTGCACTAGAGAAGGTGCAGAGGAGATTTCCGAGGATGTTGCCTGGGCTGGGGAATTTTAGTTATGAGGAAAGATTGGATAGGCTGGGGTTGTTTTCTTTGGAACACAGGAGGCTGAGGCGAGACCTAATTGAGGTGTGTAAAATTATGAGGGGCCGAGATAGAGTGGATAGGAAGGACCTATTTCCCTTAGCAGAAGGGTCAATAATAGATTTCAAGTAATTGGTAGGAGGTTTACAGGGAATTTGAGGAGACATTTTTTCACCCAGTGAATGGTGGGGGTCTGGAATGCACTGCCTGAAAGGGTGGTAGAGGCAGAAACCCTCATCACGTTTAAAAAGTACTTGGATATGCACTTGAACTGCCGTAACCTACAAGGCTACGGACCAAGTGCTGTAAAGTGGGATTTGGGTGGATTGCTCTTTGTCGGCTGGCACGGACAAGATGAGCCGAATGGCCTCCTTCTGTGCTGTAAATTTCTATGATTCTGCCTGATCATGTGACATCTGCCCACACGACTTCTACAAATGTTATTACATTGTAGCCAGGATTGTTTAGTTTCCAATTCCGCCCATTTTGAAGCCAGGTCTCCGTTATAGCTACTATTGCATAACCCCATGTGGCAACTTGCGCCTGCAACTCGTCAATCTTATTTGTAACACTCCTCGCATTAACACACATGCATTTCAACAGCATGCTAGTTGGCTTTGCTTTTTTCCTGAATTTAACTGCTGCTCTTTCTACATTCTTCTTTGTTCTGTTGCTGTTTGTCCCTCCGAGTTTTCTATGCACCTTGTCTCTCCTCTCTGCTGCTGTGTCCTGGTGGCCCTCCGCCAGTGTGTGTATTTTGGCTATCTTATTTTCTTCTTCTGCTTATTTCGGCCCTGTGTCTGGAGCCCCTTGCATTTGTGTAGCAGCAGGAGAATGTGCAGCGAAGAAATGGTCAAAGGAAAGCGAGAGAGAGAGAGAGAGAGAGAGAGCAGCAAAAAGGATGTTGATTGATTAAGAGCAGTGTGTGCGCAAAACGTTGAGCAGCCTGTGGCGGCAGCAAAAGCCTACTGCACCTGGTGTTCCCAGGCAGTCTCCCATCCAAGTACTAACCAGGCCTGACTCTGCTTAGTTTCCGAGATCAGACGAGATCGGGCGTATTCAGACTAGTATGGCCGTAGGCATATGCTAGCTGGCTTTCTCTTTACTTAAAGCTGTCGCCCATTTTTTTCTCTTCTACGCATTCATACAAGTATTCAACACTCAATTTACATTTACAAATTTTACTCCTCCCGCAACCCCCCACCCCCCCTCCACCTCTTCTTGCTGCTCTGCCTCCCACACAAACAAACTACAAGCCCAACCCTTCATTGCCTTCTATTCAAATATTACATCAAATAAACATGCTCAAACACCAAGTCTTAAGGGCTGTAGCATCTTTCAAACTGGACAAATACCCAGGCCCGCATCAAATCTATCCCACACTCTTAAGAGAAGTAAGACACCAAATAGCACAGGCTCTCACCATCATTTTACAATCCTCTCTGGCTACAGGTGTGGTGCCCGACCACTGGAGGACTGCTAACGTGCTACCGTTCTTTCAAAAGGGAGAGAGGGATAGACCGCATAATTACAGGCCAGTCAGCCTAACCTCGGTGGTGGGAAAATTATTGGAAAAAGTTCTGAGGGACAGGAGAAATCTTCATTTAGAAAGACACGGATTAATCAGGGACAGTCAGCATGGATTTCTTAACGGAAGGTCGTGTCTGACTAACGCAATTCAATTTTTCGAGGAGGTAACAAGGAGGGTCGATGAGGGTAGTGCCTTTGATGTAGTCTATATGGATTTTAGCAAGGCTTTTGATAAGGTCCCGCATGCCAGATTGGTCACGAAAGTAAAAGCCCATGGGATCCAAGGCAAAGTGGCAAGTTGGATCCAAAATTGGCTCAGAGGCAGGAAACAAAGGGTAATGGTCGAAGGGTGTTTTTGTGACCGGAAGGCTGTTTCCAGTGGGGTTCCGCAGGGCTCACAGAATCACAGAAACCCCACAGTGCAGATAGAGGCCATTTCGGCCCATCGAGCCTGCACCGACTCAGTACTGGGCCCTTTGCTTTTTCTGGTATATATCAATGATTTGGATTTGAATGTAGGAAGTATGATTAAGAAGTTTGCAGATGATACAAAAATTGGCCGTGTGGTTAATAATGAAACAGAATGCTGTAGACTGCAGGAAGATATCAATGGACTCGTCTAGTGGGCAGAACAGTGGCAAATGGAATTCAGTTGGAATACACAATAAATGGTAGGACACTGAGAAATGCAGAGGATCAGCGGGACCTTGGAGTGCATGTCCACAGATCCCTGAAGGTAGCAGGACAGGTAGATAAAGTGGTTAAGCAGGCATACGGGATACTTGCCTTTATTAGCCGAGGCGTAGAATATAAGAGCGGGGAGGTTATGCTTCAACTGTATAAAACACTAGTTAGGCCGCAGCTAGAGTGCCGCGTGCAGTTCTGGTCACCACATTACAAGAAGGATGCGATTGCACTAGAGAAGGTGCAGAGGAGATTTCCGAGGATGTTGCCTGGGCTGGGGAATTTTAGTTATGAGGAAAGATTGGATAGGCTGGGGTTGTTTTCTTTGGAACACAGGAGGCTGAGGCGAGACCTAATTGAGGTGTGTAAAATTATGAGGGGCCGAGATAGAGTGGATAGGAAGGACCTATTTCCCTTAGCAGAAGGGTCAATAATAGATTTCAAGTAATTGGTAGGAGGTTTACAGGGAATTTGAGGAGACATTTTTTCACCCAGTGAATGCTGGGGGTCTGGAATGCACTGCCTGAAAGGGTGGTAGAGGCAGAAACCCTCATCACGTTTAAAAAGTACTTGGATATGCACTTGAACTGCCGTAACCTACAAGGCTACGGACCAAGTGCTGTAAAGTGGGATTTGGGTGGATTGCTCTTTGTCGGCTGGCACGGACAAGATGGGCCGAATGGCCTCCTTCTGTGCTGTAAATTTCTATGATTCTGCCTGATCATGTGACATCTGCCCACACGACTTCTACAAATGTTATTACATTGTAGCCAGGATTGTTTAGTTTCCAATTCCGCCCATTTTGAAGCCAGGTCTCCGTTATGGCTACTATTGCATAACCCCATGTGGCAACTTGCGCCTGCAACTCGTCAATCTTATTTGTAACACTCCTCGCATTAACACACATGCATTTCAACAGCATGCTAGTTGGCTTTGCTTTTTTCCTGAATTTAACTGCTGCTCTTTCGACATTCTTCTTTGTTCTGTTGCTGTTTGTCCCTCCGAGTTTTCTATGCACCTTGTCTCTCCTCTCTGATGCTGTGTCCTGGTGGCCCTCCGCCAGTGTGTGTATTTTGGCTATCTTATTTTCTTCTTCTGCTTATTTCGGCCCTGTGTCTGGAGCCCCTTGCATTTGTGTAGCAGCAGGAGAATGTGCAGCGAAGAAATGGTCAAAGGAAAGCGAGAGAGAGAGACAGAGAGAGAGAGAGAGAGCAGCAAAAAGGATGTTGATTGATTAAGAGCAGTGTGTGCGCGTGTGTGTGCAAAACGTTGAGCAGCCTGTGGCGGCAGCAAAAGCCTACTGCACCCGGTATTCCCAGGCAGTCTCCCATCCAAGTACTAACCAGGCCTGACTCTGCTTAGTTTCCGAGATCAGGCGTATTCAGACTAGTATGGCCGTAGGCATATGCTAGCTGGCTTTCTCTTTACTTAAAGCTGTCGCCCATTTTTTTCTCTTCTACGCATTCATACAAGTATTCAACACTCAATTTACATTTACAAATTTTACTCCTCCCGCAACCCCCCACCCCCCCTCCACCTCTTCTTGCTGCTCTGCCTCCCACACAAACAAACTACAAGCCCAACCCTTCATTGCCTTCTATTCAAATATTACATCAAATAAACATGCTCAAACACCAAGTCTTAAGGGCTGTAGCATCTTTCAAACTGGACAAATACCCAGGCCCGCATCAAATCTATCCCACACTCTTAAGGGAAGTAAGACACCAAATAGCACAGGCTCTCACCATCATTTTACAATCCTCTCTGGCTACAGGTGTGGTGCCCGACCACTGGAGGACTGCTAACGTGCTACCGTTCTTTCAAAAGGGAGAGAGGGATAGACCGCATAATTACAGGCCAGTCAGCCTAACCTCGGTGGTGGGAAAATTATTGGAAAAAGTTCTGAGGGACAGGAGAAATCTTCATTTAGAAAGACACGGATTAATCAGGGACAGTCAGCATGGATTTCTTAACGGAAGGTCGTGTCTGACTAACGCAATTCAATTTTTCGAGGAGGTAACAAGGAGGGTCGATGAGGGTAGTGCCTTTGATGTAGTCTATATGGATTTTAGCAAGGCTTTTGATAAGGTCCCGCATGCCAGATTGGTCACGAAAGTAAAAGCCCATGGGATCCAAGGCAAAGTGGCAAGTTGGATCCAAAATTGGCTCAGAGGCAGGAAACAAAGGGTAATGGTCGAAGGGTGTTTTTGTGACCGGAAGGCTGTTTCCAGTGGGGTTCCGCAGGGCTCACAGAATCACAGAAACCCCACAGTGCAGATAGAGGCCATTTCGGCCCATCGAGCCTGCACCGACTCAGTACTGGGCCCTTTGCTTTTTCTGGTATATATCAATGATTTGGATTTGAATGTAGGAAGTATGATTAAGAAGTTTGCAGATGATACAAAAATTGGCCGTGTGGTTAATAATGAAACAGAATGCTGTAGACTGCAGGAAGATATCAATGGACTCGTCTAGTGGGCAGAACAGTGGCAAATGGAATTCAGTTGGAATACACAATAAATGGTAGGACACTGAGAAATGCAGAGGATCAGCGGGACCTTGGAGTGCATGTCCACAGATCCCTGAAGGTAGCAGGACAGGTAGATAAAGTGGTTAAGCAGGCATACGGGATACTTGCCTTTATTAGCCGAGGCGTAGAATATAAGAGCGGGGAGGTTATGCTTCAACTGTATAAAACACTAGTTAGGCCGCAGCTAGAGTGCCGCGTGCAGTTCTGGTCACCACATTACAAGAAGGATGCGATTGCACTAGAGAAGGTGCAGAGGAGATTTCCGAGGATGTTGCCTGGGCTGGGGAATTTTAGTTATGAGGAAAGATTGGATAGGCTGGGGTTGTTTTCTTTGGAACACAGGAGGCTGAGGCGAGACCTAATTGAGGTGTGTAAAATTATGAGGGGCCGAGATAGAGTGGATAGGAAGGACCTATTTCCCTTAGCAGAAGGGTCAATAATAGATTTCAAGTAATTGGTAGGAGGTTTACAGGGAATTTGAGGAGACATTTTTTCACCCAGTGAATGGTGGGGGTCTGGAATGCACTGCCTGAAAGGGTGGTAGAGGCAGAAACCCTCATCACGTTTAAAAAGTACTTGGATATGCACTTGAACTGCCGTAACCTACAAGGCTACGGACCAAGTGCTGTAAAGTGGGATTTGGGTGGATTGCTCTTTGTCGGCTGGCACGGACAAGATGGGCCGAATGGCCTCCTTCTGTGCTGTAAATTTCTATGATTCTGCCTGATCATGTGACATCTGCCCACACGACTTCTACAAATGTTATTACATTGTAGCCAGGATTGTTTAGTTTCCAATTCCGCCCATTTTGAAGCCAGGTCTCCGTTATGGCTACTATTGCATAACCCCATGTGGCAACTTGCGCCTGCAACTCGTCAATCTCATTTGTAACGCTCCTCGCATTAACACACATGCATTTCAACAGCATGCTAGTTGGCTTTGCTTTTTTCCTGAATTTAACTGCTGCTCTTTCTACATTCTTCTTTGTTCTGTTGCTGTTTGTCCCTCCGAGTTTTCTATGCACCTTGTCTCTCCTCTCTGCTGCTGTGTCCTGGTGGCCCTCCGCCAGTGTGTGTATTTTGGCTATCTTATTTTCTTCTTCTGCTTATTTTGGCCCTGTGTCTGGAGCCCCTTGCATTTGTGTAGCAGCAGGAGAATGTGCAGCGAAGAAATGGTCAAAGGAAAGCGAGAGAGAGAGAGAGAGAGAGAGAGCAGCAAAAAGGATGTTGATTGATTAAGAGCAGTGTGTGCGCGTGTGTGTGCAAAACGTTGAGCAGCCTGTGGCGGCAGCAAAAGCCTACTGCACCTGGTATTCCCAGGCAGTCTCCCATCCAAGTACTAACCAGGCCTGACTCTGCTTAGCTTCCGAGATCAGACGAGATCGGGCGCATTCAGACTAGTATGGCCGTAGGCATATGCTAGCTGGCTTTCTCTTTACTTAAAGCTGTCGCCCATTTTTTTCTCTTCTACGCATTCATACAAGTATTCAACACTCAATTTACATTTACAAATTTTACTCCTCCCGCAACCCCCCACCCCCCCTCCACCTCTTCTTGCTGCTCTGCCTCCCACACAAACAAACTACAAGCCCAACCCTTCATTGCCTTCTATTCAAATATTACATCAAATAAACATGCTCAAACACCAAGTCTTAAGGGCTGTAGCATCTTTCAAACTGGACAAATACCCAGGCCCGCATCAAATCTATCCCACACTCTTAAGAGAAGTAAGACACCAAATAGCACAGGCTCTCACCATCATTTTACAATCCTCTCTGGCTACAGGTGTGGTGCCCGACCACTGGAGGACTGCTAACGTGCTACCGTTCTTTCAAAAGGGAGAGAGGGATAGACCGCATAATTACAGGCCAGTCAGCCTAACCTCGGTGGTGGGAAAATTATTGGAAAAAGTTCTGAGGGACAGGAGAAATCTTCATTTAGAAAGACACGGATTAATCAGGGACAGTCAGCATGGATTTCTTAACGGAAGGTCGTGTCTGACTAACGCAATTCAATTTTTCGAGGAGGTAACAAGGAGGGTCGATGAGGGTAGTGCCTTTGATGTAGTCTATATGGATTTTAGCAAGGCTTTTGATAAGGTCCCGCATGCCAGATTGGTCACGAAAGTAAAAGCCCATGGGATCCAAGGCAAAGTGGCAAGTTGGATCCAAAATTGGCTCAGAGGCAGGAAACAAAGGGTAATGGTCGAAGGGTGTTTTTGTGACCGGAAGGCTGTTTCCAGTGGGGTTCCGCAGGGCTCACAGAATCACAGAAACCCCACAGTGCAGATAGAGGCCATTTCGGCCCATCGAGCCTGCACCGACTCAGTACTGGGCCCTTTGCTTTTTCTGGTATATATCAATGATTTGGATTTGAATGTAGGAAGTATGATTAAGAAGTTTGCAGATGATACAAAAATTGGCCGTGTGGTTAATAATGAAACAGAATGCTGTAGACTGCAGGAAGATATCAATGGACTCGTCTAGTGGGCAGAACAGTGGCAAATGGAATTCAGTTGGAATACACAATAAATGGTAGGACACTGAGAAATGCAGAGGATCAGCGGGACCTTGGAGTGCATGTCCACAGATCCCTGAAGGTAGCAGGACAGGTAGATAAAGTGGTTAAGCAGGCATACGGGATACTTGCCTTTATTAGCCGAGGCGTAGAATATAAGAGCGGGGAGGTTATGCTTCAACTGTATAAAACACTAGTTAGGCCGCAGCTAGAGTGCCGCGTGCAGTTCTGGTCACCACATTACAAGAAGGATGCGATTGCACTAGAGAAGGTGCAGAGGAGATTTCCGAGGATGTTGCCTGGGCTGGGGAATTTTAGTTATGAGGAAAGATTGGATAGGCTGGGGTTGTTTTCTTTGGAACACAGGAGGCTGAGGCGAGACCTAATTGAGGTGTGTAAAATTATGAGGGGCCGAGATAGAGTGGATAGGAAGGACCTATTTCCCTTAGCAGAAGGGTCAATAATAGATTTCAAGTAATTGGTAGGAGGTTTACAGGGAATTTGAGGAGACATTTTTTCACCCAGTGAATGGTGGGGGTCTGGAATGCACTGCCTGAAAGGGTGGTAGAGGCAGAAACCCTCATCACGTTTAAAAAGTACTTGGATATGCACTTGAACTGCCGTAACCTACAAGGCTACGGACCAAGTGCTGTAAAGTGGGATTTGGGTGGATTGCTCTTTGTCGGCTGGCACGGACAAGATGGGCCGAATGGCCTCCTTCTGTGCTGTAAATTTCTATGATTCTGCCTGATCATGTGACATCTGCCCACACGACTTCTACAAATGTTATTACATTGTAGCCAGGATTGTTTAGTTTCCAATTCCGCCCATTTTGAAGCCAGGTCTCCGTTATGGCTACTATTGCATAACCCCATGTGGCAACTTGCGCCTGCAACTCGTCAATCTTATTTGTAACGCTCCTCGCATTAACACACATGCATTTCAACAGCATGCTAGTTGGCTTTGCTTTTTTCCTGAATTTAACTGCTGCTCTTTCTACATTCTTCTTTGTTCTGTTGCTGTTTGTCCCTCCGAGTTTTCTATGCACCTTGTCTCTCCTCTCTGCTGCTGTGTCCTGGTGGCCCTCCGCCAGTGTGTGTATTTTGGCTATCTTATTTTCTTCTTCTGCTTATTTCGGCCCTGTGTCTGGAGCCCCTTGCATTTGTGTAGCAGCAGGAGAATGTGCAGCGAAGAAATGGTCAAAGGAAAGCGAGAGAGAGAGAGAGAGAGCAGCAAAAAGGATGTTGATTGATTAAGAGCAGTGTGTGCGCGTGTGTGTGCAAAACGTTGAGCAGCCTGTGGCGGCAGCAAAAGCCTACTGCACCCGGTATTCCCAGGCGGTCTCCCATCCAAATACTAACCAGGCCTGACTCTGCTTAGCTTCCGAGATCAGACGAGATCGGGCGTATTCAGACTAGTATGGCTGTAGGCATATGCTGGCTGGCTTTCTCTTTACTTAAAGCTGTCGCCCATTTTTTTCTCTTCTACGCATTCATACAAGTATTCAACACTCAATTTACATTTACAAATTTTACTCCTCCCGCAACCCCCCACCCCCCCTCCACCTCTTCTTGCTGCTCTGCCTCCCACACAAACAAACTACAAGCCCAACCCTTCATTGCCTTCTATTCAAATATTACATCAAATAAACATGCTCAAACACCAAGTCTTAAGGGCTGTAGCATCTTTCAAACTGGACAAATACCCAGGCCCGCATCAAATCTATCCCACACTCTTAAGAGAAGTAAGACACCAAATAGCACAGGCTCTCACCATCATTTTACAATCCTCTCTGGCTACAGGTGTGGTGCCCGACCACTGGAGGACTGCTAACGTGCTACCGTTCTTTCAAAAGGGAGAGAGGGATAGACCGCATAATTACAGGCCAGTCAGCCTAACCTCGGTGGTGGGAAAATTATTGGAAAAAGTTCTGAGGGACAGGAGAAATCTTCATTTAGAAAGACACGGATTAATCAGGGACAGTCAGCATGGATTTCTTAACGGAAGGTCGTGTCTGACTAACGCAATTCAATTTTTCGAGGAGGTAACAAGGAGGGTCGATGAGGGTAGTGCCTTTGATGTAGTCTATATGGATTTTAGCAAGGCTTTTGATAAGGTCCCGCATGCCAGATTGGTCACGAAAGTAAAAGCCCATGGGATCCAAGGCAAAGTGGCAAGTTGGATCCAAAATTGGCTCAGAGGCAGGAAACAAAGGGTAATGGTCGAAGGGTGTTTTTGTGACCGGAAGGCTGTTTCCAGTGGGGTTCCGCAGGGCTCACAGAATCACAGAAACCCCACAGTGCAGATAGAGGCCATTTCGGCCCATCGAGCCTGCACCGACTCAGTACTGGGCCCTTTGCTTTTTCTGGTATATATCAATGATTTGGATTTGAATGTAGGAAGTATGATTAAGAAGTTTGCAGATGATACAAAAATTGGCCGTGTGGTTAATAATGAAACAGAATGCTGTAGACTGCAGGAAGATATCAATGGACTCGTCTAGTGGGCAGAACAGTGGCAAATGGAATTCAGTTGGAATACACAATAAATGGTAGGACACTGAGAAATGCAGAGGATCAGCGGGACCTTGGAGTGCATGTCCACAGATCCCTGAAGGTAGCAGGACAGGTAGATAAAGTGGTTAAGCAGGCATACGGGATACTTGCCTTTATTAGCCGAGGCGTAGAATATAAGAGCGGGGAGGTTATGCTTCAACTGTATAAAACACTAGTTAGGCCGCAGCTAGAGTGCCGCGTGCAGTTCTGGTCACCACATTACAAGAAGGATGCGATTGCACTAGAGAAGGTGCAGAGGAGATTTCCGAGGATGTTGCCTGGGCTGGGGAATTTTAGTTATGAGGAAAGATTGGATAGGCTGGGGTTGTTTTCTTTGGAACACAGGAGGCTGAGGCGAGACCTAATTGAGGTGTGTAAAATTATGAGGGGCCGAGATAGAGTGGATAGGAAGGACCTATTTCCCTTAGCAGAAGGGTCAATAATAGATTTCAAGTAATTGGTAGGAGGTTTACAGGGAATTTGAGGAGACATTTTTTCACCCAGTGAATGGTGGGGGTCTGGAATGCACTGCCTGAAAGGGTGGTAGAGGCAGAAACCCTCATCACGTTTAAAAAGTACTTGGATATGCACTTGAACTGCCGTAACCTACAAGGCTACGGACCAAGTGCTGTAAAGTGGGATTTGGGTGGATTGCTCTTTGTCGGCTGGCACGGACAAGATGGGCCGAATGGCCTCCTTCTGTGCTGTAAATTTCTATGATTCTGCCTGATCATGTGACATCTGCCCACACGACTTCTACAAATGTTATTACATTGTAGCCAGGATTGTTTAGTTTCCAATTCCACCCATTTTGAAGCCAGGTCTCCGTTATGGCTACTATTGCATAACCCCATGTGGCAACTTGCGCCTGCAACTCGTCAATCTTATTTGTAACACTCCTCGCATTAACACACATGCATTTCAACAGCATGCTAGTTGGCTTTGCTTTTTTCCTGAATTTAACTGCTGCTCTTTCTACATTCTTCTTTGTTCTGTTGCTGTTTGTCCCTCCGAGTTTTCTATGCACCTTGTCTCTCCTCTCTGCTGCTGTGTCCTGGTGGCCCTCCGCCAGTGTGTGTATTTTGGCTATCTTATTTTCTTCTTCTGCTTATTTCGGCCCTGTGTCTGGAGCCCCTTGCATTTGTGTAGCAGCAGGAGAATGTGCAGCGAAGAAATGGTCAAAGGAAAGCGAGAGAGAGAGAGAGAGAGAGAGAGAGAGCAGCAAAAAGGATGTTGATTGATTAAGAGCAGTGTGTGCGCGCAAAACGTTGAGCAGCCTGTGGCGGCAGCAAAAGCCTACTGCACCTGGTATTCCCAGGCAGTCTCCCATCCAAGTACTAACCAGGCCTGACTCTGCTTAGCTTCCGAGATCAGACGAGATCGGGCGCATTCAGACTAGTATGGCCGTAGGCATATGCTAGCTGGCTTTCTCTTTACTTAAAGCTGTCGCCCATTTTTTTCTCTTCTACGCATTCATACAAGTATTCAACACTCAATTTACATTTACAAATTTTACTCCTCCCGCAACCCCCCACCCCCCCTCCACCTCTTCTTGCTGCTCTGCCTCCCACACAAACAAACTACAAGCCCAACCCTTCATTGCCTTCTATTCAAATATTACATCAAATAAACATGCTCAAACACCAAGTCTTAAGGGCTGTAGCATCTTTCAAACTGGACAAATACCCAGGCCCGCATCAAATCTATCCCACACTCTTAAGAGAAGTAAGACACCAAATAGCACAGGCTCTCACCATCATTTTACAATCCTCTCTGGCTACAGGTGTGGTGCCCGACCACTGGAGGACTGCTAACGTGCTACCGTTCTTTCAAAAGGGAGAGAGGGATAGACCGCATAATTACAGGCCAGTCAGCCTAACCTCGGTGGTGGGAAAATTATTGGAAAAAGTTCTGAGGGACAGGAGAAATCTTCATTTAGAAAGACACGGATTAATCAGGGACAGTCAGCATGGATTTCTTAACGGAAGGTCGTGTCTGACTAACGCAATTCAATTTTTCGAGGAGGTAACAAGGAGGGTCGATGAGGGTAGTGCCTTTGATGTAGTCTATATGGATTTTAGCAAGGCTTTTGATAAGGTCCCGCATGCCAGATTGGTCACGAAAGTAAAAGCCCATGGGATCCAAGGCAAAGTGGCAAGTTGGATCCAAAATTGGCTCAGAGGCAGGAAACAAAGGGTAATGGTCGAAGGGTGTTTTTGTGACCGGAAGGCTGTTTCCAGTGGGGTTCCGCAGGGCTCACAGAATCACAGAAACCCCACAGTGCAGATAGAGGCCATTTCGGCCCATCGAGCCTGCACCGACTCAGTACTGGGCCCTTTGCTTTTTCTGGTATATATCAATGATTTGGATTTGAATGTAGGAAGTATGATTAAGAAGTTTGCAGATGATACAAAAATTGGCCGTGTGGTTAATAATGAAACAGAATGCTGTAGACTGCAGGAAGATATCAATGGACTCGTCTAGTGGGCAGAACAGTGGCAAATGGAATTCAGTTGGAATACACAATAAATGGTAGGACACTGAGAAATGCAGAGGATCAGCGGGACCTTGGAGTGCATGTCCACAGATCCCTGAAGGTAGCAGGACAGGTAGATAAAGTGGTTAAGCAGGCATACGGGATACTTGCCTTTATTAGCCGAGGCGTAGAATATAAGAGCGGGGAGGTTATGCTTCAACTGTATAAAACACTAGTTAGGCCGCAGCTAGAGTGCCGCGTGCAGTTCTGGTCACCACATTACAAGAAGGATGCGATTGCACTAGAGAAGGTGCAGAGGAGATTTCCGAGGATGTTGCCTGGGCTGGGGAATTTTAGTTATGAGGAAAGATTGGATAGGCTGGGGTTGTTTTCTTTGGAACACAGGAGGCTGAGGCGAGACCTAATTGAGGTGTGTAAAATTATGAGGGGCCGAGATAGAGTGGATAGGAAGGACCTATTTCCCTTAGCAGAAGGGTCAATAATAGATTTCAAGTAATTGGTAGGAGGTTTACAGGGAATTTGAGGAGACATTTTTTCACCCAGTGAATGGTGGGGGTCTGGAATGCACTGCCTGAAAGGGTGGTAGAGGCAGAAACCCTCATCACGTTTAAAAAGTACTTGGATATGCACTTGAACTGCCATAACCTACAAGGCTACGGACCAAGTGCTGTAAAGTGGGATTTGGGTGGATTGCTCTTTGTCGGCTGGCACGGACAAGATGGGCCGAATGGCCTCCTTCTGTGCTGTAAATTTCTATGATTCTGCCTGATCATGTGACATCTGCCCACACGACTTCTACAAATGTTATTACATTGTAGCCAGGATTGTTTAGTTTCCAATTCCACCCATTTTGAAGCCAGGTCTCCGTTATGGCTACTATTGCATAACCCCATGTGGCAACTTGCGCCTGCAACTCGTCAATCTTATTTGTAACACTCCTCGCATTAACACACATGCATTTCAACAGCATGCTAGTTGGCTTTGCTTTTTTCCTGAATTTAACTGCTGCTCTTTCTACATTCTTCTTTGTTCTGTTGCTGTTTGTCCCTCCGAGTTTTCTATGCACCTTGTCTCTCCTCTCTGCTGCTGTGTCCTGGTGGCCCTCCACCAGTGTGTGTATTTTGGCTATCTTATTTTCTTCTTCTGCTTATTTCGGCCCTGTGTCTGGAGCCCCTTGCATTTGTGTAGCAGCAGGAGAATGTGCAGCGAAGAAATGGTCAAAGGAAAGCGAGAGAGAGAGACAGAGAGAGAGAGAGAGAGCAGCAAAAAGGATGTTGATTGATTAAGAGCAGTGTGTGCGCGTGTGTGTGCAAAACGTTGAGCAGCCTGTGGCGGCAGCAAAAGCCTACTGCACCTGGTATTCCCAGGCAGTCTCCCATCCAAGTACTAACCAGGCCTGACTCTGCTTAGCTTCCAGAGATCAGACGAGATCGGGCGCATTCAGACTAGTATGGCCGTAGGCATATGCTGGCTGGCTTTCTCTTTACTTAAAGCTGTCGCCCATTTTTTTCTCTTCTACGCATTCATACAAGTATTCAACACTCAATTTACATTTACAAATTTTACTCCTCCCGCAACCCCCCACCCCCCCTCCACCTCTTCTTGCTGCTCTGCCTCCCACACAAACAAACTACAAGCCCAACCCTTCATTGCCTTCTATTCAAATATTACATCAAATAAACATGCTCAAACACCAAGTCTTAAGGGCTGTAGCATCTTTCAAACTGGACAAATACCCAGGCCCGCATCAAATCTATCCCACACTCTTAAGAGAAGTAAGACACCAAATAGCACAGGCTCTCACCATCATTTTACAATCCTCTCTGGCTACAGGTGTGGTGCCCGACCACTGGAGGACTGCTAACGTGCTACCGTTCTTTCAAAAGGGAGAGAGGGATAGACCGCATAATTACAGGCCAGTCAGCCTAACCTCGGTGGTGGGAAAATTATTGGAAAAAGTTCTGAGGGACAGGAGAAATCTTCATTTAGAAAGACACGGATTAATCAGGGACAGTCAGCATGGATTTCTTAACGGAAGGTCGTGTCTGACTAACGCAATTCAATTTTTCGAGGAGGTAACAAGGAGGGTCGATGAGGGTAGTGCCTTTGATGTAGTCTATATGGATTTTAGCAAGGCTTTTGATAAGGTCCCGCATGCCAGATTGGTCACGAAAGTAAAAGCCCATGGGATCCAAGACAAAGTGGCAAGTTGGATCCAAAATTGGCTCAGAGGCAGGAAACAAAGGGTAATGGTCGAAGGGTGTTTTTGTGACCGGAAGGCTGTTTCCAGTGGGGTTCCGCAGGGCTCACAGAATCACAGAAACCCCACAGTGCAGATAGAGGCCATTTCGGCCCATCGAGCCTGCACCGACTCAGTACTGGGCCCTTTGCTTTTTCTGGTATATATCAATGATTTGGATTTGAATGTAGGAAGTATGATTAAGAAGTTTGCAGATGATACAAAAATTGGCCGTGTGGTTAATAATGAAACAGAATGCTGTAGACTGCAGGAAGATATCAATGGACTCGTCTAGTGGGCAGAACAGTGGCAAATGGAATTCAGTTGGAATACACAATAAATGGTAGGACACTGAGAAATGCAGAGGATCAGCGGGACCTTGGAGTGCATGTCCACAGATCCCTGAAGGTAGCAGGACAGGTAGATAAAGTGGTTAAGCAGGCATACGGGATACTTGCCTTTATTAGCCGAGGCGTAGAATATAAGAGCGGGGAGGTTATGCTTCAACTGTATAAAACACTAGTTAGGCCGCAGCTAGAGTGCCGCGTGCAGTTCTGGTCACCACATTACAAGAAGGATGCGATTGCACTAGAGAAGGTGCAGAGGAGATTTCCGAGGATGTTGCCTGGGCTGGGGAATTTTAGTTATGAGGAAAGATTGGATAGGCTGGGGTTGTTTTCTTTGGAACACAGGAGGCTGAGGCGAGACCTAATTGAGGTGTGTAAAATTATGAGGGGCCGAGATAGAGTGGATAGGAAGGACCTATTTCCCTTAGCAGAAGGGTCAATAATAGATTTCAAGTAATTGGTAGGAGGTTTACAGGGAATTTGAGGAGACATTTTTTCACCCAGTGAATGGTGGGGGTCTGGAATGCACTGCCTGAAAGGGTGGTAGAGGCAGAAACCCTCATCACGTTTAAAAAGTACTTGGATATGCACTTGAACTGCCGTAACCTACAAGGCTACGGACCAAGTGCTGTAAAGTGGGATTTGGGTGGATTGCTCTTTGTCGGCTGGCACGGACAAGAGGGGCCGAATGGCCTCCTTCTGTGCTGTAAATTTCTATGATTCTGCCTGATCATGTGACATCTGCCCACACGACTTCTACAAATGTTATTACATTGTAGCCAGGATTGTTTAGTTTCCAATTCCGCCCATTTTGAAGCCAGGTCTCCGTTATGGCTACTATTGCATAACCCCATGTGGCAACTTGCGCCTGCAACTCGTCAATCTTATTTGTAACACTCCTCGCATTAACACACATGCATTTCAACAGCATGCTAGTTGGCTTTGCTTTTTTCCTGAATTTAACTGCTGCTCTTTCGACATTCTTCTTTGTTCTGTTGCTGTTTGTCCCTCCGAGTTTTCTATGCACCTTGTCTCTCCTCTCTGCTGCTGTGTCCTGGTGGCCCTCCGCCAGTGTGTGTATTTTGGCTATCTTATTTTCTTCTTCTGCTTATTTCGGCCCTGTGTCTGGAGCCCCTTGCATTTGTGTAGCAGCAGGAGAATGTGCAGCGAAGAAATGGTCAAAGGAAAGCGAGAGAGAGAGAGAGAGAGAGAGAGAGAGCAGCAAAAAGGATGTTGATTGATTAAGAGCAGTGTGTGCGCGTGTGTGTGCAAAACGTTGAGCAGCCTGTGGCGGCAGCAAAAGCCTACTGCACCCGGTATTCCCAGGCAGTCTCCCATCCAAGTACTAACCAGGCCTGACTCTGCTTAGCTTCCAGAGATCAGACGAGATCGGGCGTATTCAGACTAGTATGGCCGTAGGCATATGCTAGCTGGCTTTCTCTTTACTTAAAGCTGTCGCCCATTTTTTTCTCTTCTACGCATTCATACAAGTATTCAACACTCAATTTACATTTACAAATTTTACTCCTCCCGCAACCCCCCACCCCCCCTCCACCTCTTCTTGCTGCTCTGCCTCCCACACAAACAAACTACAAGCCCAACCCTTCATTGCCTTCTATTCAAATATTACATCAAATAAACATGCTCAAACACCAAGTCTTAAGGGCTGTAGCATCTTTCAAACTGGACAAATACCCAGGCCCGCATCAAATCTATCCCACACTCTTAAGAGAAGTAAGACACCAAATAGCACAGGCTCTCACCATCATTTTACAATCCTCTCTGGCTACAGGTGTGGTGCCCGACCACTGGAGGACTGCTAACGTGCTACCGTTCTTTCAAAAGGGAGAGAGGGATAGACCGCATAATTACAGGCCAGTCAGCCTAACCTCGGTGGTGGGAAAATTATTGGAAAAAGTTCTGAGGGACAGGAGAAATCTTCATTTAGAAAGACACGGATTAATCAGGGACAGTCAGCATGGATTTCTTAACGGAAGGTCGTGTCTGACTAACGCAATTCAATTTTTCGAGGAGGTAACAAGGAGGGTCGATGAGGGTAGTGCCTTTGATGTAGTCTATATGGATTTTAGCAAGGCTTTTGATAAGGTCCCGCATGCCAGATTGGTCACGAAAGTAAAAGCCCATGGGATCCAAGGCAAAGTGGCAAGTTGGATCCAAAATTGGCTCAGAGGCAGGAAACAAAGGGTAATGGTCGAAGGGTGTTTTTGTGACCGGAAGGCTGTTTCCAGTGGGGTTCCGCAGGGCTCACAGAATCACAGAAACCCCACAGTGCAGATAGAGGCCATTTCGGCCCATCGAGCCTGCACCGACTCAGTACTGGGCCCTTTGCTTTTTCTGGTATATATCAATGATTTGGATTTGAATGTAGGAAGTATGATTAAGAAGTTTGCAGATGATACAAAAATTGGCCGTGTGGTTAATAATGAAACAGAATGCTGTAGACTGCAGGAAGATATCAATGGACTCGTCTAGTGGGCAGAACAGTGGCAAATGGAATTCAGTTGGAATACACAATAAATGGTAGGACACTGAGAAATGCAGAGGATCAGCGGGACCTTGGAGTGCATGTCCACAGATCCCTGAAGGTAGCAGGACAGGTAGATAAAGTGGTTAAGCAGGCATACGGGATACTTGCCTTTATTAGCCGAGGCGTAGAATATAAGAGCGGGGAGGTTATGCTTCAACTGTATAAAACACTAGTTAGGCCGCAGCTAGAGTGCCGCGTGCAGTTCTGGTCACCACATTACAAGAAGGATGCGATTGCACTAGAGAAGGTGCAGAGGAGATTTCCGAGGATGTTGCCTGGGCTGGGGAATTTTAGTTATGAGGAAAGATTGGATAGGCTGGGGTTGTTTTCTTTGGAACACAGGAGGCTGAGGCGAGACCTAATTGAGGTGTGTAAAATTATGAGGGGCCGAGATAGAGTGGATAGGAAGGACCTATTTCCCTTAGCAGAAGGGTCAATAATAGATTTCAAGTAATTGGTAGGAGGTTTACAGGGAATTTGAGGAGACATTTTTTCACCCAGTGAATGGTGGGGGTCTGGAATGCACTGCCTGAAAGGGTGGTAGAGGCAGAAACCCTCATCACGTTTAAAAAGTACTTGGATATGCACTTGAACTGCCGTAACCTACAAGGCTACGGACCAAGTGCTGTAAAGTGGGATTTGGGTGGATTGCTCTTTGTCGGCTGGCACGGACAAGATGGGCCGAATGGCCTCCTTCTGTGCTGTAAATTTCTATGATTCTGCCTGATCATGTGACATCTGCCCACACGACTTCTACAAATGTTATTACATTGTAGCCAGGATTGTTTAGTTTCCAATTCCGCCCATTTTGAAGCCAGGTCTCCGTTATGGCTACTATTGCATAACCCCATGTGGCAACTTGCGCCTGCAACTCGTCAATCTTATTTGTAACACTCCTCGCATTAACACACATGCATTTCAACAGCATGCTAGTTGGCTTTGCTTTTTTCCTGAATTTAACTGCTGCTCTTTCTACATTCTTCTTTGTTCTGTTGCTGTTTGTCCCTCCGAGTTTTCTATGCACCTTGTCTCTCCTCTCTGCTGCTGTGTCCTGGTGGCCCTCCGCCAGTGTGTGTATTTTGGCTATCTTATTTTCTTCTTCTGCTTATTTCGGCCCTGTGTCTGGAGCCCCTTGCATTTGTGTAGCAGCAGGAGAATGTGCAGCGAAGAAATGGTCAAAGGAAAGCGAGAGAGAGAGACAGAGAGAGAGAGAGAGAGAGCAGCAAAAAGGATGTTGATTGATTAAGAGCAGTGTGTGCGCGTGTGTGTGCAAAACGTTGAGCAGCCTGTGGCGGCAGCAAAAGCCTACTGCACCCGGTATTCCCAGGCAGTCTCCCATCCAAGTACTAACCAGGCCTGACTCTGCTTAGCTTCCGAGATCAGACGAGATCGGGCGCATTCAGACTAGTATGGCCGTAGGCATATGCTAGCTGGCTTTCTCTTTACTTAAAGCTGTCGCCCATTTTTTTCTCTTCTACGCATTCATACAAGTATTCAACACTCAATTTACATTTACAAATTTTACTCCTCCCGCAACCCCCCACCCCCCCTCCACCTCTTCTTGCTGCTCTGCCTCCCACACAAACAAACTACAAGCCCAACCCTTCATTGCCTTCTATTCAAATATTACATCAAATAAACATGCTCAAACACCAAGTCTTAAGGGCTGTAGCATCTTTCAAACTGGACAAATACCCAGGCCCGCATCAAATCTATCCCACACTCTTAAGAGAAGTAAGACACCAAATAGCACAGGCTCTCACCATCATTTTACAATCCTCTCTGGCTACAGGTGTGGTGCCCGACCACTGGAGGACTGCTAACGTGCTACCGTTCTTTCAAAAGGGAGAGAGGGATAGACCGCATAATTACAGGACAGTCAGCCTAACCTCGGTGGTGGGAAAATTATTGGAAAAAGTTCTGAGGGACAGGAGAAATCTTCATTTAGAAAGACACGGATTAATCAGGGACAGTCAGCATGGATTTCTTAACGGAAGGTCGTGTCTGACTAACGCAATTCAATTTTTCAAGGAGGTAACAAGGAGGGTCGATGAGGGTAGTGCCTTTGATGTAGTCTATATGGATTTTAGCAAGGCTTTTGATAAGGTCCCGCATGCCAGATTGGTCACGAAAGTAAAAGCCCATGGGATCCAAGGCAAAGTGGCAAGTTGGATCCAAAATTGGCTCAGAGGCAGGAAACAAAGGGTAATGGTCGAAGGGTGTTTTTGTGACCGGAAGGCTGTTTCCAGTGGGGTTCCGCAGGGCTCACAGAATCACAGAAACCCCACAGTGCAGATAGAGGCCATTTCGGCCCATCGAGCCTGCACCGACTCAGTACTGGGCCCTTTGCTTTTTCTGGTATATATCAATGATTTGGATTTGAATGTAGGAAGTATGATTAAGAAGTTTGCAGATGATACAAAAATTGGCCGTGTGGTTAATAATGAAACAGAATGCTGTAGACTGCAGGAAGATATCAATGGACTCGTCTAGTGGGCAGAACAGTGGCAAATGGAATTCAGTTGGAATACACAATAAATGGTAGGACACTGAGAAATGCAGAGGATCAGCGGGACCTTGGCGTGCATGTCCACAGATCCCTGAAGGTAGCAGGACAGGTAGATAAAGTGGTTAAGCAGGCATACGGGATACTTGCCTTTATTAGCCGAGGCGTAGAATATAAGAGCAGGGAGGTTATGCTTCAACTGTATAAAACACTAGTTAGGCCGCAGCTAGAGTGCCGCGTGCAGTTCTGGTCACCACATTACAAGAAGGATGCGATTGCACTAGAGAAGGTGCAGAGGAGATTTCCGAGGATGTTGCCTGGGCTGGGGAATTTTAGTTATGAGGAAAGATTGGATAGGCTGGGGTTGTTTTCTTTGGAACACAGGAGGCTGAGGCGAGACCTAATTGAGGTGTGTAAAATTATGAGGGGCCGAGATAGAGTGGATAGGAAGGACCTATTTCCCTTAGCAGAAGGGTCAATAATAGATTTCAAGTAATTGGTAGGAGGTTTACAGGGAATTTGAGGAGACATTTTTTCACCCAGTGAATGGTGGGGGTCTGGAATGCACTGCCTGAAAGGGTGGTAGAGGCAGAAACCCTCATCACGTTTAAAAAGTACTTGGATATGCACTTGAACTGCCGTAACCTACAAGGCTACGGACCAAGTGCTGTAAAGTGGGATTTGGGTGGATTGCTCTTTGTCGGCTGGCACGGACAAGATGGGCCGAATGGCCTCCTTCTGTGCTGTAAATTTCTATGATTCTGCCTGATCATGTGACATCTGCCCACACGACTTCTACAAATGTTATTACATTGTAGCCAGGATTGTTTAGTTTCCAATTCCGCCCATTTTGAAGCCAGGTCTCCGTTATGGCTACTATTGCATAACCCCATGTGGCAACTTGCGCCTGCAACTCGTCAATCTTATTTGTAACACTCCTCGCATTAACACACATGCATTTCAACAGCATGCTAGTTGGCTTTGCTTTTTTCCTGAATTTAACTGCTGCTCTTTCTACATTCTTCTTTGTTCTGTTGCTGTTTGTCCCTCCGAGTTTTCTATGCACCTTGTCTCTCCTCTCTGCTGCTGTGTCCTGGTGGCCCTCCGCCAGTGTGTGTATTTTGGCTATCTTATTTTCTTCTTCTGCTTATTTCGGCCCTGTGTCTGGAGCCCCTTGCATTTGTGTAGCAGCAGGAGAATGTGCAGCGAAGAAATGGTCAAAGGAAAGCGAGAGAGAGAGAGAGAGAGAGCAGCAAAAAGGATGTTGATTGATTAAGAGCAGTGTGTGCGCGAAACGTTGAGCAGCCTGTGGCGGCAGCAAAAGCCTACTGCACCTGGTATTCCCAGGCAGTCTCCCATCCAAGTACTAACCAGGCCTGACTCTGCTTAGCTTCCGAGATCAGACGAGATCGGGCGCATTCAGACTAGTATGGCCGTAGGCATATGCTAACTGGCTTTCTCTTTACTTAAAGCTGTCGCCCATTTTTTTCTCTTCTACGCATTCATACAAGTATTCAACACTCAATTTACATTTACAAATTTTACTCCTCCCGCAACCCCCCACCCCCCCTCCACCTCTTCTTGCTGCTCTGCCTCCCACACAAACAAACTACAAGCCCAACCCTTCATTGCCTTCTATTCAAATATTACATCAAATAAACATGCTCAAACACCAAGTCTTAAGGGCTGTAGCATCTTTCAAACTGGACAAATACCCAGGCCCGCATCAAATCTATCCCACACTCTTAAGGGAAGTAAGACACCAAATAGCACAGGCTCTCACCATCATTTTACAATCCTCTCTGGCTACAGGTGTGGTGCCCGACCACTGGAGGACTGCTAACGTGCTACCGTTCTTTCAAAAGGGAGAGAGGGATAGACCGCATAATTACAGGCCAGTCAGCCTAACCTCGGTGGTGGCAAAATTATTGGAAAAAGTTCTGAGGGACAGGAGAAATCTTCATTTAGAAAGACACGGATTAATCAGGGACAGTCAGCATGGATTTCTTAACGGAAGGTCGTGTCTGACTAACGCAATTCAATTTTTCGAGGAGGTAACAAGGAGGGTCGATGAGGGTAGTGCCTTTGATGTAGTCTATATGGATTTTAGCAAGGCTTTTGATAAGGTCCCGCATGCCAGATTGGTCACGAAAGTAAAAGCCCATGGGATCCAAGGCAAAGTGGCAAGTTGGATCCAAAATTGGCTCAGAGGCAGGAAACAAAGGGTAATGGTCGAAGGGTGTTTTTGTGACCGGAAGGCTGTTTCCAGTGGGGTTCCGCAGGGCTCACAGAATCACAGAAACCCCACAGTGCAGATAGAGGCCATTTCGGCCCATCGAGCCTGCACCGACTCAGTACTGGGCCCTTTGCTTTTTCTGGTATATATCAATGATTTGGATTTGAATGTAGGAAGTATGATTAAGAAGTTTGCAGATGATACAAAAATTGGCCGTGTGGTTAATAATGAAACAGAATGCTGTAGACTGCAGGAAGATATCAATGGACTCGTCTAGTGGGCAGAACAGTGGCAAATGGAATTCAGTTGGAATACACAATAAATGGTAGGACACTGAGAAATGCAGAGGATCAGCGGGACCTTGGAGTGCATGTCCACAGATCCCTGAAGGTAGCAGGACAGGTAGATAAAGTGGTTAAGCAGGCATACGGGATACTTGCCTTTATTAGCCGAGGCGTAGAATATAAGAGCGGGGAGGTTATGCTTCAACTGTATAAAACACTAGTTAGGCCGCAGCTAGAGTGCCGCGTGCAGTTCTGGTCACCACATTACAAGAAGGATGCGATTGCACGAGAGAAGGTGCAGAGGAGATTTCCGAGGATGTTGCCTGGGCTGGGGAATTTTAGTTATGAGGAAAGATTGGATAGGCTGGGGTTGTTTTCTTTGGAACACAGGAGGCTGAGGCGAGACCTAATTGAGGTGTGTAAAATTATGAGGGGCCGAGATAGAGTGGATAGGAAGGACCTATTTCCCTTAGCAGAAGGGTCAATAATAGATTTCAAGTAATTGGTAGGAGGTTTACAGGGAATTTGAGGAGACATTTTTTCACCCAGTGAATGGTGGGGGTCTGGAATGCACTGCCTGAAAGGGTGGTAGAGGCAGAAACCCTCATCACGTTTAAAAAGTACTTGGATATGCACTTGAACTGCCGTAACCTACAAGGCTACGGACCAAGTGCTGTAAAGTGGGATTTGGGTGGATTGCTCTTTGTCGGCTGGCACGGACAAGATGGGCCGAATGGCCTCCTTCTGTGCTGTAAATTTCTATGATTCTGCCTGATCATGTGACATCTGCCCACACGACTTCTACAAATGTTATTACATTGTAGCCAGGATTGTTTAGTTTCCAATTCCGCCCATTTTGAAGCCAGGTCTCCGTTATGGCTACTATTGCATAACCCCATGTGGCAACTTGCGCCTGCAACTCGTCAATCTTATTTGTAACACTCCTCGCATTAACACACATGCATTTCAACAGCATGCTAGTTGGCTTTGCTTTTTTCCTGAATTTAACTGCTGCTCTTTCTACATTCTTCTTTGTTCTGTTGCTGTTTGTCCCTCCGAGTTTTCTATGCACCTTGTCTCTCCTCTCTGCTGCTGTGTCCTGGTGGCCCTCCGCCAGTGTGTGTATTTTGGCTATCTTATTTTCTTCTTCTGCTTATTTCGGCCCTGTGTCTGGAGCCCCTTGCATTTGTGTAGCAGCAGGAGAATGTGCAGCGAAGAAATGGTCAAAGGAAAGCGAGAGAGAGAGAGAGAGAGAGAGAGAGAGAGAGCAGCAAAAAGGATGTTGATTGATTAAGAGCAGTGTGTGCGCGTGTGTGTGCAAAACGTTGAGCAGCCTGTGGCGGCAGCAAAAGCCTACAGCACCTGGTATTCCCAGGCGGTCTCCCATCCAAGTACTAACCAGGCCTGACTCTGCTTAGCTTCCGAGATCAGGCGCATTCAGACTAGTATGGCCGTAGGCATATGCTAGCTGGCTTTCTCTTTACTTAAAGCTGTCGCCCATTTTTTTCTCTTCTACGCATTCATACAAGTATTCAACACTCAATTTACATTTACAAATTTTACTCCTCCCGCAACCCCCCACCCCCCCTCCACCTCTTCTTGCTGCTCTGCCTCCCACACAAACAAACTACAAGCCCAACCCTTCATTGCCTTCTATTCAAATATTACATCAAATAAACATGCTCAAACACCAAGTCTTAAGGGCTGTAGCATCTTTCAAACTGGACAAATACCCAGGCCCGCATCAAATCTATCCCACACTCTTAAGGGAAGTAAGACACCAAATAGCACAGGCTCTCACCATCATTTTACAATCCTCTCTGGCTACAGGTGTGGTGCCCGACCACTGGAGGACTGCTAACGTGCTACCGTTCTTTCAAAAGGGAGAGAGGGATAGACCGCATAATTACAGGCCAGTCAGCCTAACCTCGGTGGTGGGAAAATTATTGGAAAAAGTTCTGAGGGACAGGAGAAATCTTCATTTAGAAAGACACGGATTAATCAGGGACAGTCAGCATGGATTTCTTAACGGAAGGTCGTGTCTGACTAACGCAATTCAATTTTTCGAGGAGGTAACAAGGAGGGTCGATGAGGGTAGTGCCTTTGATGTAGTCTATATGGATTTTAGCAAGGCTTTTGATAAGGTCCCGCATGCCAGATTGGTCACGAAAGTAAAAGCCCATGGGATCCAAGGCAAAGTGGCAAGTTGGATCCAAAATTGGCTCAGAGGCAGGAAACAAAGGGTAATGGTCGAAGGGTGTTTTTGTGACCGGAAGGCTGTTTCCAGTGGGGTTCCGCAGGGCTCACAGAATCACAGAAACCCCACAGTGCAGATAGAGGCCATTTCGGCCCATCGAGCCTGCACCGACTCAGTACTGGGCCCTTTGCTTTTTCTGGTATATATCAATGATTTGGATTTGAATGTAGGAAGTATGATTAAGAAGTTTGCAGATGATACAAAAATTGGCCGTGTGGTTAATAATGAAACAGAATGCTGTAGACTGCAGGAAGATATCAATGGACTCGTCTAGTGGGCAGAACAGTGGCAAATGGAATTCAGTTGGAATACACAATAAATGGTAGGACACTGAGAAATGCAGAGGATCAGCGGGACCTTGGAGTGCATGTCCACAGATCCCTGAAGGTAGCAGGACAGGTAGATAAAGTGGTTAAGCAGGCATACGGGATACTTGCCTTTATTAGCCGAGGCGTAGAATATAAGAGCGGGGAGGTTATGCTTCAACTGTATAAAACACTAGTTAGGCCGCAGCTAGAGTGCCGCGTGCAGTTCTGGTCACCACATTACAAGAAGGATGCGATTGCACGAGAGAAGGTGCAGAGGAGATTTCCGAGGATGTTGCCTGGGCTGGGGAATTTTAGTTATGAGGAAAGATTGGATAGGCTGGGGTTGTTTTCTTTGGAACACAGGAGGCTGAGGCGAGACCTAATTGAGGTGTGTAAAATTATGAGGGGCCGAGATAGAGTGGATAGGAAGGACCTATTTCCCTTAGCAGAAGGGTCAATAATAGATTTCAAGTAATTGGTAGGAGGTTTACAGGGAATTTGAGGAGACATTTTTTCACCCAGTGAATGGTGGGGGTCTGGAATGCACTGCCTGAAAGGGTGGTAGAGGCAGAAACCCTCATCACGTTTAAAAAGTACTTGGATATGCACTTGAACTGCCGTAACCTACAAGGCTACGGACCAAGTGCTGTAAAGTGGGATTTGGGTGGATTGCTCTTTGTCGGCTGGCACGGACAAGATGGGCCGAATGGCCTCCTTCTGTGCTGTAAATTTCTATGATTCTGCCTGATCATGTGACATCTGCCCACACGACTTCTACAAATGTTATTACATTGTAGCCAGGATTGTTTAGTTTCCAATTCCTCCCATTTTGAAGCCAGGTCTCCGTTATGGCTACTATTGCATAACCCCATGTGGCAACTTGCGCCTGCAACTCGTCAATCTTATTTGTAACACTCCTCGCATTAACACACATGCATTTCAACAGCATGCTAGTTGGCTTTGCTTTTTTCCTGAATTTAACTGCTGCTCTTTCTACATTCTTCTTTGTTCTGTTGCTGTTTGTCCCTCCGAGTTTTCTATGCACCTTGTCTCTCCTCTCTGCTGCTGTGTCCTGGTGGCCCTCCGCCAGTGTGTGTATTTTGGCTATCTTATTTTCTTCTTCTGCTTATTTCGGCCCTGTGTCTGGAGCCCCTTGCATTTGTGTAGCAGCAGGAGAATGTGCAGCGAAGAAATGGTCAAAGGAAAGCGAGAGAGAGAGACAGAGAGAGAGAGAGAGAGCAGCAAAAAGGATGTTGATTGATTAAGAGCAGTGTGTGCGCGTGTGTGTGCAAAACGTTGAGCAGCCTGTGGCGGCAGCAAAAGCCTACTGCACCTGGTATTCCCAGGCGGTCTCCCATCCAAGTACTAACCAGGCCTGACTCTGCTTAGCTTCCGAGATCAGACGAGATCGGGCGCATTCAGACTAGTATGGCTGTAGGCATATGCTGGCTGGCTTTCTCTTTACTTAAAGCTGTCGCCCATTTTTTTCTCTTCTACGCATTCATACAAGTATTCAACACTCAATTTACATTTACAAATTTTACTCCTCCCGCAACCCCCCACCCCCCCTCCACCTCTTCTTGCTGCTCTGCCTCCCACACAAACAAACTACAAGCCCAACCCTTCATTGCCTTCTATTCAAATATTACATCAAATAAACATGCTCAAACACCAAGTCTTAAGGGCTGTAGCATCTTTCAAACTGGACAAATACCCAGGCCCGCATCAAATCTATCCCACACTCTTAAGAGAAGTAAGACACCAAATAGCACAGGCTCTCACCATCATTTTACAATCCTCTCTGGCTACAGGTGTGGTGCCTGACCACTGGAGGACTGCTAACGTGCTACCGTTCTTTCAAAAGGGAGAGAGGGATAGACCGCATAATTACAGGCCAGTCAGCCTAACCTCGGTGGTGGGAAAATTATTGGAAAAAGTTCTGAGGGACAGGAGAAATCTTCATTTAGAAAGACACGGATTAATCAGGGACAGTCAGCATGGATTTCTTAACGGAAGGTCGTGTCTGACTAACGCAATTCAATTTTTCGAGGAGGTAACAAGGAGGGTCGATGAGGGTAGTGCCTTTGATGTAGTCTATATGGATTTTAGCAAGGCTTTTGATAAGGTCCCGCATGCCAGATTGGTCACGAAAGTAAAAGCCCATGGGATCCAAGGCAAAGTGGCAAGTTGGATCCAAAATTGGCTCAGAGGCAGGAAACAAAGGGTAATGGTCGAAGGGTGTTTTTGTGACCGGAAGGCTGTTTCCAGTGGGGTTCCGCAGGGCTCACAGAATCACAGAAACCCCACAGTGCAGATAGAGGCCATTTCGGCCCATCGAGCCTGCACCGACTCAGTACTGGGCCCTTTGCTTTTTCTGGTATATATCAATGATTTGGATTTGAATGTAGGAAGTATGATTAAGAAGTTTGCAGATGATACAAAAATTGGCCGTGTGGTTAATAATGAAACAGAATGCTGTAGACTGCAGGAAGATATCAATGGACTCGTCTAGTGGGCAGAACAGTGGCAAATGGAATTCAGTTGGAATACACAATAAATGGTAGGACACTGAGAAATGCAGAGGATCAGCGGGACCTTGGCGTGCATGTCCACAGATCCCTGAAGGTAGCAGGACAGGTAGATAAAGTGGTTAAGCAGGCATACGGGATACTTGCCTTTATTAGCCGAGGCGTAGAATATAAGAGCAGGGAGGTTATGCTTCAACTGTATAAAACACTAGTTAGGCCGCAGCTAGAGTGCCGCGTGCAGTTCTGGTCACCACATTACAAGAAGGATGCGATTGCACTAGAGAAGGTGCAGAGGAGATTTCCGAGGATGTTGCCTGGGCTGGGGAATTTTAGTTATGAGGAAAGATTGGATAGGCTGGGGTTGTTTTCTTTGGAACACAGGAGGCTGAGGCGAGACCTAATTGAGGTGTGTAAAATTATGAGGGGCCGAGATAGAGTGGATAGGAAGGACCTATTTCCCTTAGCAGAAGGGTCAATAATAGATTTCAAGTAATTGGTAGGAGGTTTACAGGGAATTTGAGGAGACATTTTTTCACCCAGTGAATGGTGGGGGTCTGGAATGCACTGCCTGAAAGGGTGGTAGAGGCAGAAACCCTCATCACGTTTAAAAAGTACTTGGATATGCACTTGAACTGCCGTAACCTACAAGGCTACGGACCAAGTGCTGTAAAGTGGGATTTGGGTGGATTGCTCTTTGTCGGCTGGCACGGACAAGATGGGCCGAATGGCCTCCTTCTGTGCTGTAAATTTCTATGATTCTGCCTGATCATGTGACATCTGCCCACACGACTTCTACAAATGTTATTACATTGTAGCCAGGATTGTTTAGTTTCCAATTCCGCCCATTTTGAAGCCAGGTCTCCGTTATGGCTACTATTGCATAACCCCATGTGGCAACTTGCGCCTGCAACTCGTCAATCTTATTTGTAACACTCCTCGCATTAACACACATGCATTTCAACAGCATGCTAGTTGGCTTTGCTTTTTTCCTGAATTTAACTGCTGCTCTTTCTACATTCTTCTTTGTTCTGTTGCTGTTTGTCCCTCCGAGTTTTCTATGCACCTTGTCTCTCCTCTCTGCTGCTGTGTCCTGGTGGCCCTCCGCCAGTGTGTGTATTTTGGCTATCTTATTTTCTTCTTCTGCTTATTTCGGCCCTGTGTCTGGAGCCCCTTGCATTTGTGTAGCAGCAGGAGAATGTGCAGCGAAGAAATGGTCAAAGGAAAGCGAGAGAGAGAGAGAGAGAGAGAGAGAGAGCAGCAAAAAGGATGTTGATTGATTAAGAGCAGTGTGTGCGCGAAACGTTGAGCAGCCTGTGGCGGCAGCAAAAGCCTACTGCACCTGGTATTCCCAGGCAGTCTCCCATCCAAGTACTAACCAGGCCTGACTCTGCTTAGCTTCCGAGATCAGACGAGATCGGGCGCATTCAGACTAGTATGGCCGTAGGCATATGCTAACTGGCTTTCTCTTTACTTAAAGCTGTCGCCCATTTTTTTCTCTTCTACGCATTCATACAAGTATTCAACACTCAATTTACATTTACAAATTTTACTCCTCCCGCAACCCCCCACCCCCCCTCCACCTCTTCTTGCTGCTCTGCCTCCCACACAAACAAACTACAAGCCCAACCCTTCATTGCCTTCTATTCAAATATTACATCAAATAAACATGCTCAAACACCAAGTCTTAAGGGCTGTAGCATCTTTCAAACTGGACAAATACCCAGGCCCGCATCAAATCTATCCCACACTCTTAAGGGAAGTAAGACACCAAATAGCACAGGCTCTCACCATCATTTTACAATCCTCTCTGGCTACAGGTGTGGTGCCCGACCACTGGAGGACTGCTAACGTGCTACCGTTCTTTCAAAAGGGAGAGAGGGATAGACCGCATAATTACAGGCCAGTCAGCCTAACCTCGGTGGTGGGAAAATTATTGGAAAAAGTTCTGAGGGACAGGAGAAATCTTCATTTAGAAAGACACGGATTAATCAGGGACAGTCAGCATGGATTTCTTAACGGAAGGTCGTGTCTGACTAACGCAATTCAATTTTTCGAGGAGGTAACAAGGAGGGTCGATGAGGGTAGTGCCTTTGATGTAGTCTATATGGATTTTAGCAAGGCTTTTGATAAGGTCCCGCATGCCAGATTGGTCACGAAAGTAAAAGCCCATGGGATCCAAGGCAAAGTGGCAAGTTGGATCCAAAATTGGCTCAGAGGCAGGAAACAAAGGGTAATGGTCGAAGGGTGTTTTTGTGACCGGAAGGCTGTTTCCAGTGGGGTTCCGCAGGGCTCACAGAATCACAGAAACCCCACAGTGCAGATAGAGGCCATTTCGGCCCATCGAGCCTGCACCGACTCAGTACTGGGCCCTTTGCTTTTTCTGGTATATATCAATGATTTGGATTTGAATGTAGGAAGTATGATTAAGAAGTTTGCAGATGATACAAAAATTGGCCGTGTGGTTAATAATGAAACAGAATGCTGTAGACTGCAGGAAGATATCAATGCACTCGTCTAGTGGGCAGAACAGTGGCAAATGGAATTCAGTTGGAATACACAATAAATGGTAGGACACTGAGAAATGCAGAGGATCAGCGGGACCTTGGAGTGCATGTCCACAGATCCCTGAAGGTAGCAGGACAGGTAGATAAAGTGGTTAAGCAGGCATACGGGATACTTGCCTTTATTAGCCGAGGCGTAGAATATAAGAGCGGGGTGGTTATGCTTCAACTGTATAAAACACTAGTTAGGCCGCAGCTAGAGTGCCGCGTGCAGTTCTGGTCACCACATTACAAGAAGGATGCGATTGCACTAGAGAAGGTGCAGAGGAGATTTCCGAGGATGTTGCCTGGGCTGGGGAATTTTAGTTATGAGGAAAGATTGGATAGGCTGGGGTTGTTTTCTTTGGAACACAGGAGGCTGAGGCGAGACCTAATTGAGGTGTGTAAAATTATGAGGGGCCGAGATAGAGTGGATAGGAAGGACCTATTTCCCTTAGCAGAAGGGTCAATAATAGATTTCAAGTAATTGGTAGGAGGTTTACAGGGAATTTGAGGAGACATTTTTTCACCCAGTGAATGGTGGGGGTCTGGAATGCACTGCCTGAAAGGGTGGTAGAGGCAGAAACCCTCATCACGTTTAAAAAGTACTTGGATATGCACTTGAACTGCCGTAACCTACAAGGCTACGGACCAAGTGCTGTAAAGTGGGATTTGGGTGGATTGCTCTTTGTCGGCTGGCACGGACAAGATGGGCCGAATGGCCTCCTTCTGTGCTGTAAATTTCTATGATTCTGCCTGATCATGTGACATCTGCCCACACGACTTCTACAAATGTTATTACATTGTAGCCAGGATTGTTTAGTTTCCAATTCCGCCCATTTTGAAGCCAGGTCTCCGTTATGGCTACTATTGCATAACCCCATGTGGCAACTTGCGCCTGCAACTCGTCAATCTTATTTGTAACACTCCTCGCATTAACACACATGCATTTCAACAGCATGCTAGTTGGCTTTGCTTTTTTCCTGAATTTAACTGCTGCTCTTTCTACATTCTTCTTTGTTCTGTTGCTGTTTGTCCCTCCGAGTTTTCTATGCACCTTGTCTCTCCTCTCTGCTGCTGTGTCCTGGTGGCCCTCCGCCAGTGTGTGTATTTTGGCTATCTTATTTTCTTCTTCTGCTTATTTCGGCCCTGTGTCTGGAGCCCCTTGCATTTGTGTAGCAGCAGGAGAATGTGCAGCGAAGAAATGGTCAAAGGAAAGCGAGAGAGAGAGAGAGAGAGAGAGAGAGAGAGAGAGAGCAGCAAAAAGGATGTTGATTGATTAAGAGCAGTGTGTGCGCGTGTGTGTGCAAAACGTTGAGCAGCCTGTGGCGGCAGCAAAAGCCTACAGCACCTGGTATTCCCAGGCGGTCTCCCATCCAAGTACTAACCAGGCCTGACTCTGCTTAGCTTCCGAGATCAGGCGCATTCAGACTAGTATGGCCGTAGGCATATGCTAGCTGGCTTTCTCTTTACTTAAAGCTGTCGCCCATTTTTTTCTCTTCTACGCATTCATACAAGTATTCAACACTCAATTTACATTTACAAATTTTACTCCTCCCGCAACCCCCCACCCCCCCTCCACCTCTTCTTGCTGCTCTGCCTCCCACACAAACAAACTACAAGCCCAACCCTTCATTGCCTTCTATTCAAATATTACATCAAATAAACATGCTCAAACACCAAGTCTTAAGGGCTGTAGCATCTTTCAAACTGGACAAATACCCAGGCCCGCATCAAATCTATCCCACACTCTTAAGGGAAGTAAGACACCAAATAGCACAGGCTCTCACCATCATTTTACAATCCTCTCTGGCTACAGGTGTGGTGCCCGACCACTGGAGGACTGCTAACGTGCTACCGTTCTTTCAAAAGGGAGAGAGGGATAGACCGCATAATTACAGGCCAGTCAGCCTAACCTCGGTGGTGGGAAAATTATTGGAAAAAGTTCTGAGGGACAGGAGAAATCTTCATTTAGAAAGACACGGATTAATCAGGGACAGTCAGCATGGATTTCTTAACGGAAGGTCGTGTCTGACTAACGCAATTCAATTTTTCGAGGAGGTAACAAGGAGGGTCGATGAGGGTAGTGCCTTTGATGTAGTCTATATGGATTTTAGCAAGGCTTTTGATAAGGTCCCGCATGCCAGATTGGTCACGAAAGTAAAAGCCCATGGGATCCAAGGCAAAGTGGCAAGTTGGATACAAAATTGGCTCAGAGGCAGGAAACAAAGGGTAATGGTCGAAGGGTGTTTTTGTGACCGGAAGGCTGTTTCCAGTGGGGTTCCGCAGGGCTCACAGAATCACAGAAACCCCACAGTGCAGATAGAGGCCATTTCGGCCCATCGAGCCTGCACCGACTCAGTACTGGGCCCTTTGCTTTTTCTGGTATATATCAATGATTTGGATTTGAATGTAGGAAGTATGATTAAGAAGTTTGCAGATGATACAAAAATTGGCCGTGTGGTTAATAATGAAACAGAATGCTGTAGACTGCAGGAAGATATCAATGGACTCGTCTAGTGGGCAGAACAGTGGCAAATGGAATTCAGTTGGAATACACAATAAATGGTAGGACACTGAGAAATGCAGAGGATCAGCGGGACCTTGGAGTGCATGTCCACAGATCCCTGAAGGTAGCAGGACAGGTAGATAAAGTGGTTAAGCAGGCATACGGGATACTTGCCTTTATTAGCCGAGGCGTAGAATATAAGAGCGGGGAGGTTATGCTTCAACTGTATAAAACACTAGTTAGGCCGCAGCTAGAGTGCCGCGTGCAGTTCTGGTCACCACATTACAAGAAGGATGCGATTGCACGAGAGAAGGTGCAGAGGAGATTTCCGAGGATGTTGCCTGGGCTGGGGAATTTTAGTTATGAGGAAAGATTGGATAGGCTGGGGTTGTTTTCTTTGGAACACAGGAGGCTGAGGCGAGACCTAATTGAGGTGTGTAAAATTATGAGGGGCCGAGATAGAGTGGATAGGAAGGACCTATTTCCCTTAGCAGAAGGGTCAATAATAGATTTCAAGTAATTGGTAGGAGGTTTACAGGGAATTTGAGGAGACATTTTTTCACCCAGTGAATGGTGGGGGTCTGGAATGCACTGCCTGAAAGGGTGGTAGAGGCAGAAACCCTCATCACGTTTAAAAAGTACTTGGATATGCACTTGAACTGCCGTAACCTACAAGGCTACGGACCAAGTGCTGTAAAGTGGGATTTGGGTGGATTGCTCTTTGTCGGCTGGCACGGACAAGATGGGCCGAATGGCCTCCTTCTGTGCTGTAAATTTCTATGATTCTGCCTGATCATGTGACATCTGCCCACACGACTTCTACAAATGTTATTACATTGTAGCCAGGATTGTTTAGTTTCCAATTCCTCCCATTTTGAAGCCAGGTCTCCGTTATGGCTACTATTGCATAACCCCATGTGGCAACTTGCGCCTGCAACTCGTCAATCTTATTTGTAACACTCCTCGCATTAACACACATGCATTTCAACAGCATGCTAGTTGGCTTTGCTTTTTTCCTGAATTTAACTGCTGCTCTTTCTACATTCTTCTTTGTTCTGTTGCTGTTTGTCCCTCCGAGTTTTCTATGCACCTTGTCTCTCCTCTCTGCTGCTGTGTCCTGGTGGCCCTCCGCCAGTGTGTGTATTTTGGCTATCTTATTTTCTTCTTCTGCTTATTTCGGCCCTGTGTCTGGAGCCCCTTGCATTTGTGTAGCAGCAGGAGAATGTGCAGCGAAGAAATGGTCAAAGGAAAGCGAGAGAGAGAGACAGAGAGAGAGAGAGAGAGCAGCAAAAAGGATGTTGATTGATTAAGAGCAGTGTGTGCGCGTGTGTGTGCAAAACGTTGAGCAGCCTGTGGCGGCAGCAAAAGCCTACTGCACCTGGTATTCCCAGGCGGTCTCCCATCCAAGTACTAACCAGGCCTAACGCTGCTTAACTTCCGAGATCAGACGAGATCGGGCGCATTCAGACTAGTATGGCTGTAGGCATATGCTGGCTGGCTTTCTCTTTACTTAAAGCTGTCGCCCATTTTTTTCTCTTCTACGCATTCATACAAGTATTCAACACTCAATTTACATTTACAAATTTTACTCCTCCCGCAACCCCCCACCCCCCCTCCACCTCTTCTTGCTGCTCTGCCTCCCACACAAACAAACTACAAGCCCAACCCTTCATTGCCTTCTATTCAAATATTACATCAAATAAACATGCTCAAACACCAAGTCTTAAGGGCTGTAGCATCTTTCAAACTGGACAAATACCCAGGCCCGCATCAAATCTATCCCACACTCTTAAGAGAAGTAAGACACCAAATAGCACAGGCTCTCACCATCATTTTACAATCCTCTCTGGCTACAGGTGTGGTGCCTGACCACTGGAGGACTGCTAACGTGCTACCGTTCTTTCAAAAGGGAGAGAGGGATAGACCGCATAATTACAGGCCAGTCAGCCTAACCTCGGTGGTGGGAAAATTATTGGAAAAAGTTCTGAGGGACAGGAGAAATCTTCATTTAGAAAGACACGGATTAATCAGGGACAGTCAGCATGGATTTCTTAACGGAAGGTCGTGTCTGACTAACGCAATTCAATTTTTCGAGGAGGTAACAAGGAGGGTCGATGAGGGTAGTGCCTTTGATGTAGTCTATATGGATTTTAGCAAGGCTTTTGATAAGGTCCCGCATGCCAGATTGGTCACGAAAGTAAAAGCCCATGGGATCCAAGGCAAAGTGGCAAGTTGGATCCAAAATTGGCTCAGAGGCAGGAAACAAAGGGTAATGGTCGAAGGGTGTTTTTGTGACCGGAAGGCTGTTTCCAGTGGGGTTCCGCAGGGCTCACAGAATCACAGAAACCCCACAGTGCAGATAGAGGCCATTTCGGCCCATCGAGCCTGCACCGACTCAGTACTGGGCCCTTTGCTTTTTCTGGTATATATCAATGATTTGGATTTGAATGTAGGAAGTATGATTAAGAAGTTTGCAGATGATACAAAAATTGGCCGTGTGGTTAATAATGAAACAGAATGCTGTAGACTGCAGGAAGATATCAATGGCGGCAGCACGGTGGCATAGTGGTTAGCACTCTTGCCTCACAGCGCCAGGGACCCGGGTTCGAATCCGGCCTCGGGTGACTGTCTGTGTGGAGTTTGCACATTCTCCCCGTGTTTGCGTGGGTTTTCTCCGGGTGCTCCGGTTTCCTCCCACAGTCCAAAGATGTGCGGGGTTAGGTTGATTGGCTATGATAAAAATTGACCCTTAGTGTTAGGGGGATTAAATACGTGGGGTTACGGGGATAGGGTGGGATTTGTGTTGGTGTAGGGGTTATGGGGATCGGGTGGGATATGTGTCGGTGCAGGCTCGATGGGCCGAAATGGCCTCTATCTGTACTGTGAGGTTTCTGTGACTCGTCTAGTGGGCAGAACAGTGGCAAATGGAATTCAGTTGGAATACACAATAAATGGTAGGACACTGAGAAATGCAGAGGATCAGCGGGACCTTGGAGTGCATGTCCACAGATCCCTGAAGGTAGCAGGACAGGTAGATAAAGTGGTTAAGCAGGCATACGGGATACTTGCCTTTATTAGCCGAGGCGTAGAATATAAGAGCGGGGTGGTTATGCTTCAACTGTATAAAACACTAGTTAGGCCGCAGCTAGAGTGCCGCGTGCAGTTCTGGTCACCACATTACAAGAAGGATGCGATTGCACTAGAGAAGGTGCAGAGGAGATTTCTGAGGATGTTGCCTGGGCTGGGGAATTTTAGTTATGAGGAAAGATTGGATAGGCTGGGGTTGTTTTCTTTGGAACACAGGAGGCTGAGGCGAGACCTAATTGAGGTGTGTAAAATTATGAGGGGCCGAGATAGAGTGGATAGGAAGGACCTATTTCCCTTAGCAGAAGGGTCAATAATAGATTTCAAGTAATTGGTAGGAGGTTTACAGGGAATTTGAGGAGACATTTTTCACCCAGTGAATGGTGGGGGTCTGGAATGCACTGCCTGAAAGGGTGGTAGAGGCAGAAACCCTCATCACGTTTAAAAAGTACTTGGATATGCACTTGAACTGCCGTAACCTACAAGGCTACGGACCAAGTGCTGTAAAGTGGGATTTGGGTGGATTGCTCTTTGTCGGCTGGCACGGACAAGATGGGCCGAATGGCCTCCTTCTGTGCTGTAAATTTCTATGACTCTGCCTGATCATGTGACATCTGCCCACACGACTTCTACAAATGTTATTACATTGTAGCCAGGATTGTTTAGTTTCCAATTCCGCCCATTTTGAAGCCAGGTCTCCGTTATGGCTACTATTGCATAACCCCATGTGGCAACTTGCGCCTGCAACTCGTCAATCTTATTTGTAACGCTCCTCGCATTAACACACATGCATTTCAACAGCATGCTAGTTGGCTTTGCTTTTTTCCTGAATTTAACTGCTGCTCTTTCTACATTCTTCTTTGTTCTGTTGCTGTTTGTCCCTCTGAGTTTTCTATGCACCTTGTCTCTCCTCTCTGCTGCTGTGTCCTGGTGGCCCTCCGCCAGTGTGTGTATTTTGGCTATCTTATTTTCTTCTTCTGCTTATTTCGGCCCTGTGTCTGGAGCCCCTTGCATTTGTGTAGCAGCAGGAGAATGTGCAGCGAAGAAATGGTCAAAGGAAAGCGAGAGAGAGAGACAGAGAGAGAGAGCAGCAAAAAGGATGTTGATTGATTAAGAGCAGTGTGTGCGCAAAACGTTGAGCAGCCTGTGGCGGCAGCAAAAGCCTACTGCACCCGGTATTCCCAGGCAGTCTCCCATCCAAGTACTAACCAGGCCTGACTCTGCTTAGCTTCCGAGATCAGACGAGATCGGGCGTATTCAGACTAGTATGGCCGTAGGCATATGCTAGCTGGCTTTCTCTTTACTTAAAGCTGTCGCCCATTTTTTTCTCTTCTACGCATTCATACAAGTATTCAACACTCAATTTACATTTACAAATTTTACTCCTCCCGCAACCCCCCACCCCCCCTCCACCTCTTCTTGCTGCTCTGCCTCCCACACAAACAAACTACAAGCCCAACCCTTCATTGCCTTCTATTCAAATATTACATCAAATAAACATGCTCAAACACCAAGTCTTAAGGGCTGTAGCATCTTTCAAACTGGACAAATACCCAGGCCCGCATCAAATCTATCCCACACTCTTAAGAGAAGTAAGACACCAAATAGCACAGGCTCTCACCATCATTTTACAATCCTCTCTGGCTACAGGTGTGGTGCCCGACCACTGGAGGACTGCTAACGTGCTACCGTTCTTTCAAAAGGGAGAGAGGGATAGACCGCATAATTACAGGCCAGTCAGCCTAACCTCGGTGGTGGGAAAATTATTGGAAAAAGTTCTGAGGGACAGGAGAAATCTTCATTTAGAAAGACACGGATTAATCAGGGACAGTCAGCATGGATTTCTTAACGGAAGGTCGTGTCTGACTAACGCAATTCAATTTTTCGAGGAGGTAACAAGGAGGGTCGATGAGGGTAGTGCCTTTGATGTAGTCTATATGGATTTTAGCAAGGCTTTTGATAAGGTCCCGCATGCCAGATTGGTCACGAAAGTAAAAGCCCATGGGATCCAAGGCAAAGTGGCAAGTTGGATCCAAAATTGGCTCAGAGGCAGGAAACAAAGGGTAATGGTCGAAGGGTGTTTTTGTGACCGGAAGGCTGTTTCCAGTGGGGTTCCGCAGGGCTCACAGAATCACAGAAACCCCACAGTGCAGATAGAGGCCATTTCGGCCCATCGAGCCTGCACCGACTCAGTACTGGGCCCTTTGCTTTTTCTGGTATATATCAATGATTTGGATTTGAATGTAGGAAGTATGATTAAGAAGTTTGCAGATGATACAAAAATTGGCCGTGTGGTTAATAATGAAACAGAATGCTGTAGACTGCAGGAAGATATCAATGGACTCGTCTAGTGGGCAGAACAGTGGCAAATGGAATTCAGTTGGAATACACAATAAATGGTAGGACACTGAGAAATGCAGAGGATCAGCGGGACCTTGGAGTGCATGTCCACAGATCCCTGAAGGTAGCAGGACAGGTAGATAAAGTGGTTAAGCAGGCATACGGGATACTTGCCTTTATTAGCCGAGGCGTAGAATATAAGAGCGGGGTGGTTATGCTTCAACTGTATAAAACACTAGTTAGGCCGCAGCTAGAGTGCCGCGTGCAGTTCTGGTCACCACATTACAAGAAGGATGCGATTGCACTAGAGAAGGTGCAGAGGAGATTTCCGAGGATGTTGCCTGGGCTGGGGAATTTTAGTTATGAGGAAAGATTGGATAGGCTGGGGTTGTTTTCTTTGGAACACAGGAGGCTGAGGCGAGACCTAATTGAGGTGTGTAAAATTATGAGGGGCCGAGATAGAGTGGATAGGAAGGACCTATTTCCCTTAGCAGAAGGGTCAATAATAGATTTCAAGTAATTGGTAGGAGGTTTACAGGGAATTTGAGGAGACATTTTTCACCCAGTGAATGGTGGGGGTCTGGAATGCACTGCCTGAAAGGGTGGTAGAGGCAGAAACCCTCATCACGTTTAAAAAGTACTTGGATATGCACTTGAACTGCCGTAACCTACAAGGCTACGGACCAAGTGCTGTAAAGTGGGATTTGGGTGGATTGCTCTTTGTCGGCTGGCACGGACAAGATGGGCCGAATGGCCTCCTTCTGTGCTGTAAATTTCTATGACTCTGCCTGATCATGTGACATCTGCCCACACGACTTCTACAAATGTTATTACATTGTAGCCAGGATTGTTTAGTTTCCAATTCCGCCCATTTTGAAGCCAGGTCTCCGTTATGGCTACTATTGCATAACCCCATGTGGCAACTTGCGCCTGCAACTCGTCAATCTTATTTGTAACGCTCCTCGCATTAACACACATGCATTTCAACAGCATGCTAGTTGGCTTTGCTTTTTTCCTGAATTTAACTGCTGCTCTTTCTACATTCTTCTTTGTTCTGTTGCTGTTTGTCCCTCTGAGTTTTCTATGCACCTTGTCTCTCCTCTCTGCTGCTGTGTCCTGGTGGCCCTCCGCCAGTGTGTGTATTTTGGCTATCTTATTTTCTTCTTCTGCTTATTTCGGCCCTGTGTCTGGAGCCCCTTGCATTTGTGTAGCAGCAGGAGAATGTGCAGCGAAGAAATGGTCAAAGGAAAGCGAGAGAGAGAGACAGAGAGAGAGAGCAGCAAAAAGGATGTTGATTGATTAAGAGCAGTGTGTGCGCAAAACGTTGAGCAGCCTGTGGCGGCAGCAAAAGCCTACTGCACCCGGTATTCCCAGGCAGTCTCCCATCCAAGTACTAACCAGGCCTGACTCTGCTTAGCTTCCGAGATCAGACGAGATCGGGCGTATTCAGACTAGTATGGCCGTAGGCATATGCTAGCTGGCTTTCTCTTTACTTAAAGCTGTCGCCCATTTTTTTCTCTTCTACGCATTCATACAAGTATTCAACACTCAATTTACATTTACAAATTTTACTCCTCCCGCAACCCCCCACCCCCCCTCCACCTCTTCTTGCTGCTCTGCCTCCCACACAAACAAACTACAAGCCCAACCCTTCATTGCCTTCTATTCAAATATTACATCAAATAAACATGCTCAAACACCAAGTCTTAAGGGCTGTAGCATCTTTCAAACTGGACAAATACCCAGGCCCGCATCAAATCTATCCCACACTCTTAAGAGAAGTAAGACACCAAATAGCACAGGCTCTCACCATCATTTTACAATCCTCTCTGGCTACAGGTGTGGTGCCCGACCACTGGAGGACTGCTAACGTGCTACCGTTCTTTCAAAAGGGAGAGAGGGATAGACCGCATAATTACAGGCCAGTCAGCCTAACCTCGGTGGTGGGAAAATTATTGGAAAAAGTTCTGAGGGACAGGAGAAATCTTCATTTAGAAAGACACGGATTAATCAGGGACAGTCAGCATGGATTTCTTAACGGAAGGTCGTGTCTGACTAACGCAATTCAATTTTTCGAGGAGGTAACAAGGAGGGTCGATGAGGGTAGTGCCTTTGATGTAGTCTATATGGATTTTAGCAAGGCTTTTGATAAGGTCCCGCATGCCAGATTGGTCACGAAAGTAAAAGCCCATGGGATCCAAGGCAAAGTGGCAAGTTGGATCCAAAATTGGCTCAGAGGCAGGAAACAAAGGGTAATGGTCGAAGGGTGTTTTTGTGACCGGAAGGCTGTTTCCAGTGGGGTTCCGCAGGGCTCACAGAATCACAGAAACCCCACAGTGCAGATAGAGGCCATTTCGGCCCATCGAGCCTGCACCGACTCAGTACTGGGCCCTTTGCTTTTTCTGGTATATATCAATGATTTGGATTTGAATGTAGGAAGTATGATTAAGAAGTTTGCAGATGATACAAAAATTGGCCGTGTGGTTAATAATGAAACAGAATGCTGTAGACTGCAGGAAGATATCAATGGACTCGTCTAGTGGGCAGAACAGTGGCAAATGGAATTCAGTTGGAATACACAATAAATGGTAGGACACTGAGAAATGCAGAGGATCAGCGGGACCTTGGAGTGCATGTCCACAGATCCCTGAAGGTAGCAGGACAGGTAGATAAAGTGGTTAAGCAGGCATACGGGATACTTGCCTTTATTAGCCGAGGCGTAGAATATAAGAGCGGGGAGCTTATGCTTCAACTGTATAAAACACTAGTTAGGCCGCAGCTAGAGTGCCGCGTGCAGTTCTGGTCACCACATTACAAGAAGGATGCGATTGCACTAGAGAAGGTGCAGAGGAGATTTCCGAGGATGTTGCCTGGGCTGGGGAATTTTAGTTATGAGGAAAGATTGGATAGGCTGGGGTTGTTTTCTTTGGAACACAGGAGGCTGAGGCGAGACCTAATTGAGGTGTGTAAAATTATGAGGGGCCGAGATAGAGTGGATAGGAAGGACCTATTTCCCTTAGCAGAAGGGTCAATAATAGATTTCAAGTAATTGGTAGGAGGTTTACAGGGAATTTGAGGAGACATTTTTTCACCCAGTGAATGGTGGGGGTCTGGAATGCACTGCCTGAAAGGGTGGTAGAGGCAGAAACCCTCATCACGTTTAAAAAGTACTTGGATATGCACTTGAACTGCCGTAACCTACAAGGCTACGGACCAAGTGCTGTAAAGTGGGATTTGGGTGGATTGCTCTTTGTCGGCTGGCACGGACAAGATGGGCCGAATGGCCTCCTTCTGTGCTGTAAATTTCTATGATTCTGCCTGATCATGTGACATCTGCCCACACGACTTCTACAAATGTTATTACATTGTAGCCAGGATTGTTTAGTTTCCAATTCCGCCCATTTTGAAGCCAGGTCTCCGTTATGGCTACTATTGCATAACCCCATGTGGCAACTTGCGCCTGCAACTCGTCAATCTTATTTGTAACACTCCTCGCATTAACACACATGCATTTCAACAGCATGCTAGTTGGCTTTGCTTTTTTCCTGAATTTAACTGCTGCTCTTTCTACATTCTTCTTTGTTCTGTTGCTGTTTGTCCCTCCGAGTTTTCTATGCACCTTGTCTCTCCTCTCTGCTGCTGTGTCCTGGTGGCCCTCCGCCAGTGTGTGCATTTTGGCTATCTTATTTTCTTCTTCTGCTTATTTCGGCCCTGTGTCTGGAGCCCCTTGCATTTGTGTAGCAGCAGGAGAATGTGCAGCGAAGAAATGGTCAAAGGAAAGCGAGAGAGAGAGAGAGAGAGAGAGAGCAGCAAAAAGGATGTTGATTGATTAAGAGCAGTGTGTGCGCGTGTGTGTGCAAAACGTTGAGCAGCCTGTGGCGGCAGCAAAAGCCTACTGCACCCGGTATTCCCAGGCAGTCTCCCATCCAAGTACTAACCAGGCCTGACTCTGCTTAGCTTCCGAGATCAGACGAGATCGGGCGCATTCAGACTAGTATGGCCGTAGGCATATGCTAGCTGGCTTTCTCTTTACTTAAAGCTGTCGCCCATTTTTTTCTCTTCTACGCATTCATACAAGTATTCAACACTCAATTTACATTTACAAATTTTACTCCTCCCGCAACCCCCCACCCCCCCTCCACCTCTTCTTGCTGCTCTGCCTCCCACACAAACAAACTACAAGCCCAACCCTTCATTGCCTTCTATTCAAATATTACATCAAATAAACATGCTCAAACACCAAGTCTTAAGGGCTGTAGCATCTTTCAAACTGGACAAATACCCAGGCCCGCATCAAATCTATCCCACACTCTTAAGAGAAGTAAGACACCAAATAGCACAGGCTCTCACCATCATTTTACAATCCTCTCTGGCTACAGGTGTGGTGCCCGACCACTGGAGGACTGCTAACGTGCTACCGTTCTTTCAAAAGGGAGAGAGGGATAGACCGCATAATTACAGGACAGTCAGCCTAACCTCGGTGGTGGGAAAATTATTGGAAAAAGTTCTGAGGGACAGGAGAAATCTTCATTTAGAAAGACACGGATTAATCAGGGACAGTCAGCATGGATTTCTTAACGGAAGGTCGTGTCTGACTAACGCAATTCAATTTTTCAAGGAGGTAACAAGGAGGGTCGATGAGGGTAGTGCCTTTGATGTAGTCTATATGGATTTTAGCAAGGCTTTTGATAAGGTCCCGCATGCCAGATTGGTCACGAAAGTAAAAGCCCATGGGATCCAAGGCAAAGTGGCAAGTTGGATCCAAAATTGGCTCAGAGGCAGGAAACAAAGGGTAATGGTCGAAGGGTGTTTTTGTGACCGGAAGGCTGTTTCCAGTGGGGTTCCGCAGGGCTCACAGAATCACAGAAACCCCACAGTGCAGATAGAGGCCATTTCGGCCCATCGAGCCTGCACCGACTCAGTACTGGGCCCTTTGCTTTTTCTGGTATATATCAATGATTTGGATTTGAATGTAGGAAGTATGATTAAGAAGATTGCAGATGATACAAAAATTGGCCGTGTGGTTAATAATGAAACAGAATGCTGTAGACTGCAGGAAGATATCAATGGACTCGTCTAGTGGGCAGAACAGTGGCAAATGGAATTCAGTTGGAATACACAATAAATGGTAGGACACTGAGAAATGCAAAGGATCAGCGGGACCTTGGCGTGCATGTCCACAGATCCCTGAAGGTAGCAGGACAGGTAGATAAAGTGGTTAAGCAGGCATACGGGATACTTGCCTTTATTAGCCGAGGCGTAGAATATAAGAGCAGGGAGGTTATGCTTCAACTGTATAAAACACTAGTTAGGCCGCAGCTAGAGTGCCGCGTGCAGTTCTGGTCACCACATTACAAGAAGGATGCGATTGCACTAGAGAAGGTGCAGAGGAGATTTCCGAGGATGTTGCCTGGGCTGGGGAATTTTAGTTATGAGGAAAGATTGGATAGGCTGGGGTTGTTTTCTTTGGAACACAGGAGGCTGAGGCGAGACCTAATTGAGGTGTGTAAAATTATGAGGGGCCGAGATAGAGTGGATAGGAAGGACCTATTTCCCTTAGCAGAAGGGTCAATAATAGATTTCAAGTAATTGGTAGGAGGTTTACAGGGAATTTGAGGAGACATTTTTTCACCCAGTGAATGGTGGGGGTCTGGAATGCACTGCCTGAAAGGGTGGTAGAGGCAGAAACCCTCATCACGTTTAAAAAGTACTTGGATATGCACTTGAACTGCCGTAACCTACAAGGCTACGGACCAAGTGCTGTAAAGTGGGATTTGGGTGGATTGCTCTTTGTCGGCTGGCACGGACAAGATGGGCCGAATGGCCTCCTTCTGTGCTGTAAATTTCTATGATTCTGCCTGATCATGTGACATCTGCCCACACGACTTCTACAAATGTTATTACATTGTAGCCAGGATTGTTTAGTTTCCAATTCCGCCCATTTTGAAGCCAGGTCTCCGTTATGGCTACTATTGCATAACCCCATGTGGCAACTTGCGCCTGCAACTCGTCAATCTTATTTGTAACACTCCTCGCATTAACACACATGCATTTCAACAGCATGCTAGTTGGCTTTGCTTTTTTCCTGAATTTAACTGCTGCTCTTTCTACATTCTTCTTTGTTCTGTTGCTGTTTGTCCCTCCGAGTTTTCTATGCACCTTGTCTCTCCTCTCTGCTGCTGTGTCCTGGTGGCCCTCCGCCAGTGTGTGTATTTTGGCTATCTTATTTTCTTCTTCTGCTTATTTCGGCCCTGTGTCTGGAGCCCCTTGCATTTGTGTAGCAGCAGGAGAATGTGCAGCGAAGAAATGGTCAAAGGAAAGCGAGAGAGAGAGAGAGAGAGAGAGAGAGAGAGCAGCAAAAAGGATGTTGATTGATTAAGAGCAGTGTGTGCGCGTGTGTGTGCAAAACGTTGAGCAGCCTGTGGCGGCAGCAAAAGCCTACTGCACCTGGTATTCCCAGGCAGTCTCCCATCCAAGTACTAACCAGGCCTGACTCTGCTTAGCTTCACGAGATCAGACGAGATCGGGCGCATTCAGACTAGTATGGCCGTAGGCATATGCTGGCTGGCTTTCTCTTTACTTAAAGCTGTCGCCCATTTTTTTCTCTTCTACGCATTCATACAAGTATTCAACACTCAATTTACATTTACAAATTTTACTCCTCCCGCAACCCCCCACCCCCCCTCCACCTCTTCTTGCTGCTCTGCCTCCCACACAAACAAACTACAAGCCCAACCCTTCATTGCCTTCTATTCAAATATTACATCAAATAAACATGCTCAAACACCAAGTCTTAAGGGCTGTAGCATCTTTCAAACTGGACAAATACCCAGGCCCGCATCAAATCTATCCCACACTCTTAAGAGAAGTAAGACACCAAATAGCACAGGCTCTCACCATCATTTTACAATCCTCTCTGGCTACAGGTGTGGTGCCCGACCACTGGAGGACTGCTAACGTGCTACCGTTCTTTCAAAAGGGAGAGAGGGATAGACCGCATAATTACAGGCCAGTCAGCCTAACCTCGGTGGTGGGAAAATTATTGGAAAAAGTTCTGAGGGACAGGAGAAATCTTCATTTAGAAAGACACGGATTAATCAGGGACAGTCAGCATGGATTTCTTAACGGAAGGTCGTGTCTGACTAACGCAATTCAATTTTTCGAGGAGGTAACAAGGAGGGTCGATGAGGGTAGTGCCTTTGATGTAGTCTATATGGATTTTAGCAAGGCTTTTGATAAGGTCCCGCATGCCAGATTGGTCACGAAAGTAAAAGCCCATGGGATCCAAGGCAAAGTGGCAAGTTGGATCCAAAATTGGCTCAGAGGCAGGAAACAAAGGGTAATGGTCGAAGGGTGTTTTTGTGACCGGAAGGCTGTTTCCAGTGGGGTTCCGCAGGGCTCACAGAATCACAGAAACCCCACAGTGCAGATAGAGGCCATTTCGGCCCATCGAGCCTGCACTGACTCAGTACTGGGCCCTTTGCTTTTTCTGGTATATATCAATGATTTGGATTTGAATGTAGGAAGTATGATTAAGAAGTTTGCAGATGATACAAAAATTGGCCGTGTGGTTAATAATGAAACAGAATGCTGTAGACTGCAGGAAGATATCAATGGACTCGTCTAGTGGGCAGAACAGTGGCAAATGGAATTCAGTTGGAATACACAATAAATGGTAGGACACTGAGAAATGCAGAGGATCAGCGGGACCTTGGAGTGCATGTCCACAGATCCCTGAAGGTAGCAGGACAGGTAGATAAAGTGGTTAAGCAGGCATACGGGATACTTGCCTTTATTAGCCGAGGCGTAGAATATAAGAGCGGGGTGGTTATGCTTCAACTGTATAAAACACTAGTTAGGCCGCAGCTAGAGTGCCGCGTGCAGTTCTGGTCACCACATTACAAGAAGGATGCGATTGCACGAGAGAAGGTGCAGAGGAGATTTCCGAGGATGTTGCCTGGGCTGGGGAATTTTAGTTATGAGGAAAGATTGGATAGGCTGGGGTTGTTTTCTTTGGAACACAGGAGGCTGAGGCGAGACCTAATTGAGGTGTGTAAAATTATGAGGGGCCGAGATAGAGTGGATAGGAAGGACCTATTTCCCTTAGCAGAAGGGTCAATAATAGATTTCAAGTAATTGGTAGGAGGTTTACAGGGAATTTGAGGAGACATTTTTTCACCCAGTGAATGGTGGGGGTCTGGAATGCACTGCCTGAAAGGGTGGTAGAGGCAGAAACCCTCATCACGTTTAAAAAGTACTTGGATATGCACTTGAACTGCCGTAACCTACAAGGCTACGGACCAAGTGCTGTAAAGTGGGATTTGGGTGGATTGCTCTTTGTCGGCTGGCACGGACAAGATGGGCCGAATGGCCTCCTTCTGTGCTGTAAATTTCTATGATTCTGCCTGATCATGTGACATCTGCCCACACGACTTCTACAAATGTTATTACATTGTAGCCAGGATTGTTTAGTTTCCAATTCCGCCCATTTTGAAGCCAGGTCTCCGTTATAGCTACTATTGCATAACCCCATGTGGCAACTTGCGCCTGCAACTCGTCAATCTTATTTGTAACGCTCCTCGCATTAACACACATGCATTTCAACAGCATGCTAGTTGGCTTTGCTTTTTTCCTGAATTTAACTGCTGCTCTTTCTACATTCTTCTTTGTTCTGTTGCTGTTTGTCCCTCCGAGTTTTCTATGCACCTTGTCTCTCCTCTCTGCTGCTGTGTCCTGGTGGCCCTCCGCCAGTGTGTGTATTTTGGCTATCTTATTTTCTTCTTCTGCTTATTTCGGCCCTGTGTCTGGAGCCCCTTGCATTTGTGTAGCAGCAGGAGAATGTGCAGCGAAGAAATGGTCAAAGGAAAGCGAGAGAGAGAGACAGAGAGAGAGAGAGAGAGCAGCAAAAAGGATGTTGATTGATTAAGAGCAGTGTGTGCGCGTGTGTGTGCAAAACGTTGAGCAGCCTGTGGCGGCAGCAAAAGCCTACTGCACCCGGTATTCCCAGGCGGTCTCCCATCCAAGTACTAACCAGGCCTGACTCTGCTTAGTTTCCAGAGATCAGACGAGATCGGGCGTATTCAGACTATTACGGCCATAGGCATATGCTAGCTGGCTTTCTCTTTACTTAAAGCTGTCGCCCATTTTTTTCTCTTCTACGCATTCATACAAGTATTCAACACTCAATTTACATTTACAAATTTTACTCCTCCCGCAACCCCCCACCCCCCCTCCACCTCTTCTTGCTGCTCTGCCTCCCACACAAACAAACTACAAGCCCAACCCTTCATTGCCTTCTATTCAAATATTACATCAAATAAACATGCTCAAACACCAAGTCTTAAGGGCTGTAGCATCTTTCAAACTGGACAAATACCCAGGCCCGCATCAAATCTATCCCACACTCTTAAGAGAAGTAAGACACCAAATAGCACAGGCTCTCACCATCATTTTACAATCCTCTCTGGCTACAGGTGTGGTGCCCGACCACTGGAGGACTGCTAACGTGCTACCGTTCTTTCAAAAGGGAGAGAGGGATAGACCGCATAATTACAGGCCAGTCAGCCTAACCTCGGTGGTGGGAAAATTATTGGAAAAAGTTCTGAGGGACAGGAGAAATCTTCATTTAGAAAGACACGGATTAATCAGGGACAGTCAGCATGGATTTCTTAACGGAAGGTCGTGTCTGACTAACGCAATTCAATTTTTCGAGGAGGTAACAAGGAGGGTCGATGAGGGTAGTGCCTTTGATGTAGTCTATATGGATTTTAGCAAGGCTTTTGATAAGGTCCCGCATGCCAGATTGGTCACGAAAGTAAAAGCCCATGGGATCCAAGGCAAAGTGGCAAGTTGGATCCAAAATTGGCTCAGAGGCAGGAAACAAAGGGTAATGGTCGAAGGGTGTTTTTGTGACCGGAAGGCTGTTTCCAGTGGGGTTCCGCAGGGCTCACAGAATCACAGAAACCCCACAGTGCAGATAGAGGCCATTTCGGCCCATCGAGCCTGCACCGACTCAGTACTGGGCCCTTTGCTTTTTCTGGTATATATCAATGATTTGGATTTGAATGTAGGAAGTATGATTAAGAAGTTTGCAGATGATACAAAAATTGGCCGTGTGGTTAATAATGAAACAGAATGCTGTAGACTGCAGGAAGATATCAATGGACTCGTCTAGTGGGCAGAACAGTGGCAAATGGAATTCAGTTGGAATACACAATAAATGGTAGGACACTGAGAAATGCAGAGGATCAGCGGGACCTTGGAGTGCATGTCCACAGATCCCTGAAGGTAGCAGGACAGGTAGATAAAGTGGTTAAGCAGGCATACGGGATACTTGCCTTTATTAGCCGAGGCGTAGAATATAAGAGCGGGGAGCTTATGCTTCAACTGTATAAAACACTAGTTAGGCCGCAGCTAGAGTGCCGCGTGCAGTTCTGGTCACCACATTACAAGAAGGATGCGATTGCACTAGAGAAGGTGCAGAGGAGATTTCCGAGGATGTTGCCTGGGCTGGGGAATTTTAGTTATGAGGAAAGATTGGATAGGCTGGGGTTGTTTTCTTTGGAACACAGGAGGCTGAGGCGAGACCTAATTGAGGTGTGTAAAATTATGAGGGGCCGAGATAGAGTGGATAGGAAGGACCTATTTCCCTTAGCAGAAGGGTCAATAATAGATTTCAAGTAATTGGTAGGAGGTTTACAGGGAATTTGAGGAGACATTTTTTCACCCAGTGAATGGTGGGGGTCTGGAATGCACTGCCTGAAAGGGTGGTAGAGGCAGAAACCCTCATCACGTTTAAAAAGTACTTGGATATGCACTTGAACTGCCGTAACCTACAAGGCTACGGACCAAGTGCTGTAAAGTGGGATTTGGGTGGATTGCTCTTTGTCGGCTGGCACGGACAAGATGGGCCGAATGGCCTCCTTCTGTGCTGTAAATTTCTATGATTCTGCCTGATCATGTGACATCTGCCCACACGACTTCTACAAATGTTATTACATTGTAGCCAGGATTGTTTAGTTTCCAATTCCGCCCATTTTGAAGCCAGGTCTCCGTTATGGCTACTATTGCATAACCCCATGTGGCAACTTGCGCCTGCAACTCGTCAATCTTATTTGTAACACTCCTCGCATTAACACACATGCATTTCAACAGCATGCTAGTTGGCTTTGCTTTTTTCCTGAATTTAACTGCTGCTCTTTCTACATTCTTCTTTGTTCTGTTGCTGTTTGTCCCTCCGAGTTTTCTATGCACCTTGTCTCTCCTCTCTGCTGCTGTGTCCTGGTGGCCCTCCGCCAGTGTGTGTATTTTGGCTATCTTATTTTCTTCTTCTGCTTATTTCGGCCCTGTGTCTGGAGCCCCTTGCATTTGTGTAGCAGCAGGAGAATGTGCAGCGAAGAAATGGTCAAAGGAAAGCGAGAGAGAGAGAGAGAGAGAGCAGCAAAAAGGATGTTGATTGATTAAGAGCAGTGTGTGCGCGTGTGTGTGCAAAACGTTGAGCAGCCTGTGGCGGCAGCAAAAGCCTACTGCACCTGGTATTCCCAGGCAGTCTCCCATCCAAGTACTAACCAGGCCTGACTCTGCTTAGCTTCCGAGATCAGACGAGATCGGGCGCATTCAGACTAGTATGGCCGTAGGCATATGCTAGCTGGCTTTCTCTTTACTTAAAGCTGTCGCCCATTTTTTTCTCTTCTACGCATTCATACAAGTATTCAACACTCAATTTACATTTACAAATTTTACTCCTCCCGCAACCCCCCACCCCCCCTCCACCTCTTCTTGCTGCTCTGCCTCCCACACAAACAAACTACAAGCCCAACCCTTCATTGCCTTCTATTCAAATATTACATCAAATAAACATGCTCAAACACCAAGTCTTAAGGGCTGTAGCATCTTTCAAACTGGACAAATACCCAGGCCCGCATCAAATCTATCCCACACTCTTAAGAGAAGTAAGACACCAAATAGCACAGGCTCTCACCATCATTTTACAATCCTCTCTGGCTACAGGTGTGGTGCCCGACCACTGGAGGACTGCTAACGTGCTACCGTTCTTTCAAAAGGGAGAGAGGGATAGACCGCATAATTACAGGCCAGTCAGCCTAACCTCGGTGGTGGGAAAATTATTGGAAAAAGTTCTGAGGGACAGGAGAAATCTTCATTTAGAAAGACACGGATTAATCAGGGACAGTCAGCATGGATTTCTTAACGGAAGGTCGTGTCTGACTAACGCAATTCAATTTTTTGAGGAGGTAACAAGGAGGGTCGATGAGGGTAGTGCCTTTGATGTAGTCTATATGGATTTTAGCAAGGCTTTTGATAAGGTCCCGCATGCCAGATTGGTCACGAAAGTAAAAGCCCATGGGATCCAAGGCAAAGTGGCAAGTTGGATCCAAAATTGGCTCAGAGGCAGGAAACAAAGGGTAATGGTCGAAGGGTGTTTTTGTGACTGGAAGGCTGTTTCCAGTGGGGTTCCGCAGGGCTCACAGAATCACAGAAACCCCACAGTGCAGATAGAGGCCATTTCGGCCCATCGAGCCTGCACTGACTCAGTACTGGGCCCTTTGCTTTTTCTGGTATATATCAATGATTTGGATTTGAATGTAGGAAGTATGATTAAGAAGTTTGCAGATGATACAAAAATTGGCCGTGTGGTTAATAATGAAACAGAATGCTGTAGACTGCAGGAAGATATCAATGGACTCGTCTAGTGGGCAGAACAGTGGCAAATGGAATTCAGTTGGAATACACAATAAATGGTAGGACACTGAGAAATGCAGAGGATCAGCGGGACCTTGGAGTGCATGTCCACAGATCCCTGAAGGTAGCAGGACAGGTAGATAAAGTGGTTAAGCAGGCATACGGGATACTTGCCTTTATTAGCCGAGGCGTAGAATATAAGAGCGGGGTGGTTATGCTTCAACTGTATAAAACACTAGTTAGGCCGCAGCTAGAGTGCCGCGTGCAGTTCTGGTCACCACATTACAAGAAGGATGCGATTGCACGAGAGAAGGTGCAGAGGAGATTTCCGAGGATGTTGCCTGGGCTGGGGAATTTTAGTTATGAGGAAAGATTGGATAGGCTGGGGTTGTTTTCTTTGGAACACAGGAGGCTGAGGCGAGACCTAATTGAGGTGTGTAAAATTATGAGGGGCCGAGATAGAGTGGATAGGAAGGACCTATTTCCCTTAGCAGAAGGGTCAATAATAGATTTCAAGTAATTGGTAGGAGGTTTACAGGGAATTTGAGGAGACATTTTTTCACCCAGTGAATGGTGGGGGTCTGGAATGCACTGCCTGAAAGGGTGGTAGAGGCAGAAACCCTCATCACGTTTAAAAAGTACTTGGATATGCACTTGAACTGCCGTAACCTACAAGGCTACGGACCAAGTGCTGTAAAGTGGGATTTGGGTGGATTGCTCTTTGTCGGCTGGCACGGACAAGATGGGCCGAATGGCCTCCTTCTGTGCTGTAAATTTCTATGATTCTGCCTGATCATGTGACATCTGCCCACACGACTTCTACAAATGTTATTACATTGTAGCCAGGATTGTTTAGTTTCCAATTCCGCCCATTTTGAAGCCAGGTCTCCGTTATAGCTACTATTGCATAACCCCATGTGGCAACTTGCGCCTGCAACTCGTCAATCTTATTTGTAACGCTCCTCGCATTAACACACATGCATTTCAACAGCATGCTAGTTGGCTTTGCTTTTTTCCTGAATTTAACTGCTGCTCTTTCTACATTCTTCTTTGTTCTGTTGCTGTTTGTCCCTCCGAGTTTTCTATGCACCTTGTCTCTCCTCTCTGCTGCTGTGTCCTGGTGGCCCTCCGCCAGTGTGTGTATTTTGGCTATCTTATTTTCTTCTTCTGCTTATTTCGGCCCTGTGTCTGGAGCCCCTTGCATTTGTGTAGCAGCAGGAGAATGTGCAGCGAAGAAATAGTCAAAGGAAAGCGAGAGAGAGAGACAGAGAGAGAGAGAGAGAGCAGCAAAAAGGATGTTGATTGATTAAGAGCAGTGTGTGCGCGTGTGTGTGCAAAACGTTGAGCAGCCTGTGGCGGCAGCAAAAGCCTACTGCACCCGGTATTCCCAGGCGGTCTCCCATCCAAGTACTAACCAGGCCTGACTCTGCTTAGCTTCCGAGATCAGACGAGATCGGGCGTATTCAGACTAGTATGGCCGTAGGGATATGCTAGCTGGCTTTCTCTTTACTTAAAGCTGTCGCCCATTTTTTTCTCTTCTACGCATTCATACAAGTATTCAACACTCAATTTACATTTACAAATTTTACTCCTCCCGCAACCCCCCACCCCCCCTCCACCTCTTCTTGCTGCTCTGCCTCCCACACAAACAAACTACAAGCCCAACCCTTCATTGCCTTCTATTCAAATATTACATCAAATAAACATGCTCAAACACCAAGTCTTAAGGGCTGTAGCATCTTTCAAACTGGACAAATACCCAGGCCCGCATCAAATCTATCCCACACTCTTAAGAGAAGTAAGACACCAAATAGCACAGGCTCTCACCATCATTTTACAATCCTCTCTGGCTACAGGTGTGGTGCCCGACCACTGGAGGACTGCTAACGTGCTACCGTTCTTTCAAAAGGGAGAGAGGGATAGACCGCATAATTACAGGACAGTCAGCCTAACCTCGGTGGTGGGAAAATTATTGGAAAAAGTTCTGAGGGACAGGAGAAATCTTCATTTAGAAAGACACGGATTAATCAGGGACAGTCAGCATGGATTTCTTAACGGAAGGTCGTGTCTGACTAACGCAATTCAATTTTTCGAGGAGGTAACAAGGAGGGTCGATGAGGGTAGTGCCTTTGATGTAGTCTATATGGATTTTAGCAAGGCTTTTGATAAGGTCCCGCATGCCAGATTGGTCACGAAAGTAAAAGCCCATGGGATCCAAGGCAAAGTGGCAAGTTGGATCCAAAATTGGCTCAGAGGCAGGAAACAAAGGGTAATGGTCGAAGGGTGTTTTTGTGACCGGAAGGCTGTTTCCAGTGGGGTTCCGCAGGGCTCACAGAATCACAGAAACCCCACAGTGCAGATAGAGGCCATTTCGGCCCATCGAGCCTGCACCGACTCAGTACTGGGCCCTTTGCTTTTTCTGGTATATATCAATGATTTGGATTTGAATGTAGGAAGTATGATTAAGAAGTTTGCAGATGATACAAAAATTGGCCGTGTGGTTAATAATGAAACAGAATGCTGTAGACTGCAGGAAGATATCAATGGACTCGTCTAGTGGGCAGAACAGTGGCAAATGGAATTCAGTTGGAATACACAATAAATGGTAGGACACTGAGAAATGCAAAGGATCAGCGGGACCTTGGCGTGCATGTCCACAGATCCCTGAAGGTAGCAGGACAGGTAGATAAAGTGGTTAAGCAGGCATACGGGATACTTGCCTTTATTAGCCGAGGCGTAGAATATAAGAGCGGGGAGGTTATGCTTCAACTGTATAAAACACTAGTTAGGCCGCAGCTAGAGTGCCGCGTGCAGTTCTGGTCACCACATTACAAGAAGGATGCGATTGCACTAGAGAAGGTGCAGAGGAGATTTCCGAGGATGTTGCCTGGGCTGGGGAATTTTAGTTATGAGGAAAGATTGGATAGGCTGGGGTTGTTTTCTTTGGAACACAGGAGGCTGAGGCGAGACCTAATTGAGGTGTGTAAAATTATGAGGGGCCGAGATAGAGTGGATAGGAAGGACCTATTTCCCTTAGCAGAAGGGTCAATAATAGATTTCAAGTAATTGGTAGGAGGTTTACAGGGAATTTGAGGAGACATTTTTTCACCCAGTGAATGGTGGGGGTCTGGAATGCACTGCCTGAAAGGGTGGTAGAGGCAGAAACCCTCATCACGTTTAAAAAGTACTTGGATATGCACTTGAACTGCCGTAACCTACAAGGCTACGGACCAAGTGCTGTAAAGTGGGATTTGGGTGGATTGGTCTTTGTCGGCTGGCACGGACAAGATGGGCCGAATGGCCTCCTTCTGTGCTGTAAATTTCTATGATTCTGCCTGATCATGTGACATCTGCCCACACGACTTCTACAAATGTTATTACATTGTAGCCAGGATTGTTTAGTTTCCAATTCCGCCCATTTTGAAGCCAGGTCTCCGTTATGGCTACTATTGCATAACCCCATGTGGCAACTTGCGCCTGCAACTCGTCAATCTTATTTGTAACACTCCTCGCATTAACACACATGCATTTCAACAGCATGCTAGTTGGCTTTGCTTTTTTCCTGAATTTAACTGCTGCTCTTTCTACATTCTTCTTTGTTCTGTTGCTGTTTGTCCCTCCGAGTTTTCTATGCACCTTGTCTCTCCTCTCTGCTGCTGTGTCCTGGTGGCCCTCCGCCAGTGTGTGTATTTTGGCTATCTTATTTTCTTCTTCTGCTTATTTCGGCCCTGTGTCTGGAGCCCCTTGCATTTGTGTAGCAGCAGGAGAATGTGCAGCGAAGAAATGGTCAAAGGAAAGCGAGAGAGAGAGAGAGAGAGAGCAGCAAAAAGGATGTTGATTGATTAAGAGCAGTGTGTGCGCGTGTGTGCAAAACGTTGAGCAGCCTGTGGCGGCAGCAAAAACCTACTGCACCTGGTATTCCCAGGCAGTCTCCCATCCAAGTACTAACCAGGCCTGACTCTGCTTAGTTTCCGAGATCAGACAAGATCGGGCGCATTCAGACTAGTATGGCCGCAGGCATATGCTAGCTGGCTTTCTCTTTACTTAAAGCTGTCGCCCATTTTTTTCTCTTCTACGCATTCATACAAGTATTCAACACTCAATTTACATTTACAAATTTTACTCCTCCCGCAACCCCCCACCCCCCCTCCACCTCTTCTTGCTGCTCTGCCTCCCACACAAACAAACTACAAGCCCAACCCTTCATTGCCTTCTATTCAAATATTACATCAAATAAACATGCTCAAACACCAAGTCTTAAGGGCTGTAGCATCTTTCAAACTGGACAAATACCCAGGCCCGCATCAAATCTATCCCACACTCTTAAGAGAAGTAAGACACCAAATAGCACAGGCTCTCACCATCATTTTACAATCCTCTCTGGCTACAGGTGTGGTGCCCGACCACTGGAGGACTGCTAACGTGCTACCGTTCTTTCAAAAGGGAGAGAGGGATAGACCGCATAATTACAGGCCAGTCAGCCTAACCTCGGTGGTGGGAAAATTATTGGAAAAAGTTCTGAGGGACAGGAGAAATCTTCATTTAGAAAGACACGGATTAATCAGGGACAGTCAGCATGGATTTCTTAACGGAAGGTCGTGTCTGACTAACGCAATTCAATTTTTCGAGGAGGTAACAAGGAGGGTCGATGAGGGTAGTGCCTTTGATGTAGTCTATATGGATTTTAGCAAGGCTTTTGATAAGGTCCCGCATGCCAGATTGGTCACGAAAGTAAAAGCCCATGGGATCCAAGGCAAAGTGGCAAGTTGGATCCAAAATTGGCTCAGAGGCAGGAAACAAAGGGTAATGGTCGAAGGGTGTTTTTGTGACCGGAAGGCTGTTTCCAGTGGGGTTCCGCAGGGCTCACAGAATCACAGAAACCCCACAGTGCAGATAGAGGCCATTTCAGCCCATCGAGCCTGCACCGACTCAGTACTGGGCCCTTTGCTTTTTCTGGTATATATCAATGATTTGGATTTGAATGTAGGAAGTATGATTAAGAAGTTTGCAGATGATACAAAAATTGGCCGTGTGGTTAATAATGAAACAGAATGCTGTAGACTGCAGGAAGATATCAATGGACTCGTCTAGTGGGCAGAACAGTGGCAAATGGAATTCAGTTGGAATACACAATAAATGGTAGGACACTGAGAAATGCAGAGGATCAGCGGGACCTTGGAGTGCATGTCCACAGATCCCTGAAGGTAGCAGGACAGGTAGATAAAGTGGTTAAGCAGGCATACGGGATACTTGCCTTTATTAGCCGAGGCGTAGAATATAAGAGCGGGGAGCTTATGCTTCAACTGTATAAAACACTAGTTAGGCCGCAGCTAGAGTGCCGCGTGCAGTTCTGGTCACCACATTACAAGAAGGATGCGATTGCACTAGAGAAGGTGCAGAGGAGATTTCCGAGGATGTTGCCTGGGCTGGGGAATTTTAGTTATGAGGAAAGATTGGATAGGCTGGGGTTGTTTTCTTTGGAACACAGGAGGCTGAGGCGAGACCTAATTGAGGTGTGTAAAATTATGAGGGGCCGAGATAGAGTGGATAGGAAGGACCTATTTCCCTTAGCAGAAGGGTCAATAATAGATTTCAAGTAATTGGTAGGAGGTTTACAGGGAATTTGAGGAGACATTTTTTCACCCAGTGAATGGTGGGGGTCTGGAATGCACTGCCTGAAAGGGTGGTAGAGGCAGAAACCCTCATCACGTTTAAAAAGTACTTGGATATGCACTTGAACTGCCGTAACCTACAAGGCTACGGACCAAGTGCTGTAAAGTGGGATTTGGGTGGATTGCTCTTTGTCGGCTGGCACGGACAAGATGGGCCGAATGGCCTCCTTCTGTGCTGTAAATTTCTATGATTCTGCCTGATCATGTGACATCTGCCCACACGACTTCTACAAATGTTATTACATTGTAGCCAGGATTGTTTAGTTTCCAATTCCGCCCATTTTGAAGCCAGGTCTCCGTTATGGCTACTATTGCATAACCCCATGTGGCAACTTGCGCCTGCAACTCGTCAATCTTATTTGTAACGCTCCTCGCATTAACACACATGCATTTCAACAGCATGCTAGTTGGCTTTGCTTTTTTCCTGAATTTAACTGCTGCTCTTTCTACATTCTTCTTTGTTCTGTTGCTGTTTGTCCCTCCGAGTTTTCTATGCACCTTGTCTCTCCTCTCTGCTGCTGTGTCCTGGTGGCCCTCCGCCAGTGTGTGTATTTTGGCTATCTTATTTTCTTCTTCTGCTTATTTCGGCCCTGTGTCTGGAGCCCCTTGCATTTGTGTAGCAGCAGGAGAATGTGCAGCGAAGAAATGGTCAAAGGAAAGCGAGAGAGAGAGAGAGAGAGAGAGAGAAAGAGCAGCAAAAAGGATGTTGATTGATTAAGAGCAGTGTGTGCGCGTGTGTGTGCAAAACGTTGAGCAGCCTGTGGCGGCAGCAAAAGCCTACTGCACCCGGTATTCCCAGGCAGTCTCCCATCCAAGTACTAACCAGGCCTAACTCTGCTTAGCTTCCGAGATCAGACGAGATCGGGCGTATTCAGACTAGTATGGCCGTAGGCATAGGCTAGCTGGCTTTCTCTTTACTTAAAGCTGTCGCCCATTTTTTTCTCTTCTACGCATTCATACAAGTATTCAACACTCAATTTACATTTACAAATTTTACTCCTCCCGCAACCCCCCACCCCCCCTCCACCTCTTCTTGCTGCTCTGCCTCCCACACAAACAAACTACAAGCGCAACCCTTCATTGCCTTCTATTCAAATATTACATCAAATAAACATGCTCAAACACCAAGTCTTAAGGGCTGTAGCATCTTTCAAACTGGACAAATACCCAGGCCCGCATCAAATCTATCCCACACTCTTAAGAGAAGTAAGACACCAAATAGCACAGGCTCTCACCATCATTTTACAATCCTCTCTGGCTACAGGTGTGGTGCCCGACCACTGGAGGACTGCTAACGTGCTACCGTTCTTTCAAAAGGGAGAGAGGGATAGACCGCATAATTACAGGCCAGTCAGCCTAACCTCGGTGGTGGGAAAATTATTGGAAAAAGTTCTGAGGGACAGGAGAAATCTTCATTTAGAAAGACACGGATTAATCAGGGACAGTCAGCATGGATTTCTTAACGGAAGGTCGTGTCTGACTAACGCAATTCAATTTTTCGAGGAGGTAACAAGGAGGGTCGATGAGGGTAGTGCCTTTGATGTAGTCTATATGGATTTTAGCAAGGCTTTTGATAAGGTCCCGCATGCCAGATTGGTCACGAAAGTAAAAGCCCATGGGATCCAAGGCAAAGTGGCAAGTTGGATCCAAAATTGGCTCAGAGGCAGGAAACAAAGGGTAATGGTCGAAGGGTGTTTTTGTGACCGGAAGGCTGTTTCCAGTGGGGTTCCGCAGGGCTCACAGAATCACAGAAACCCCACAGTGCAGATAGAGGCCATTTCGGCCCATCGAGCCTGCACTGACTCAGTACTGGGCCCTTTGCTTTTTCTGGTATATATCAATGATTTGGATTTGAATGTAGGAAGTATGATTAAGAAGTTTGCAGATGATACAAAAATTGGCCGTGTGGTTAATAATGAAACAGAATGCTGTAGACTGCAGGAAGATATCAATGGACTCGTCTAGTGGGCAGAACAGTGGCAAATGGAATTCAGTTGGAATACACAATAAATGGTAGGACACTGAGAAATGCAAAGGATCAGCGGGACCTTGGCGTGCATGTCCACAGATCCCTGAAGGTAGCAGGACAGGTAGATAAAGTGGTTAAGCAGGCATACGGGATACTTGCCTTTATTAGCCGAGGCGTAGAATATAAGAGCGGGGAGGTTATGCTTCAACTGTATAAAACACTAGTTAGGCCGCAGCTAGAGTGCCGCGTGCAGTTCTGGTCACCACATTACAAGAAGGATGCGATTGCACTAGAGAAGGTGCAGAGGAGATTTCCGAGGATGTTGCCTGGGCTGGGGAATTTTAGTTATGAGGAAAGATTGGATAGGCTGGGGTTGTTTTCTTTGGAACACAGGAGGCTGAGGCGAGACCTAATTGAGGTGTGTAAAACTATGAGGGGCCGAGATAGAGTGGATAGGAAGGACCTATTTCCCTTAGCAGAAGGGTCAATAATAGATTTCAAGTAATTGGTAGGAGGTTTACAGGGAATTTGAGGAGACATTTTTTCACCCAGTGAATGGTGGGGGTCTGGAATGCACTGCCTGAAAGGGTGGTAGAGGCAGAAACCCTCATCACGTTTAAAAAGTACTTGGATATGCACTTGAACTGCCGTAACCTACAAGGCTACGGACCAAGTGCTGTAAAGTGGGATTTGGGTGGATTGCTCTTTGTCGGCTGGCACGGACAAGATGGGCCGAATGGCCTCCTTCTGTGCTGTAAATTTCTATGATTCTGCCTGATCATGTGACATCTGCCCACACGACTTCTACAAATGTTATTACATTGTAGCCAGGATTGTTTAGTTTCCAATTCCGCCCATTTTGAAGCCAGGTCTCCGTTATGGCTACTATTGCATAACCCCATGTGGCAACTTGCGCCTGCAACTCGTCAATCTTATTTGTAACACTCCTCGCATTAACACACATGCATTTCAACAGCATGCTAGTTGGCTTTGCTTTTTTCCTGAATTTAACTGCTGCTCTTTCTACATTCTTCTTTGTTCTGTTGCTGTTTGTCCCTCCGAGTTTTCTATGCACCTTGTCTCTCCTCTCTGCTGCTGTGTCCTGGTGGCCCTCCGCCAGTGTGTGTATTTTGGCTATCTTATTTTCTTCTTCTGCTTATTTCGGCCCTGTGTCTGGAGCCCCTTGCATTTGTGTAGCAGCAGGAGAATGTGCAGCGAAGAAATGGTCAAAGGAAAGCGAGAGAGAGAGAGAGAGAGAGCAGCAAAAAGGATGTTGATTGATTAAGAGCAGTGTGTGCGCGTGTGTGTGCAAAACGTTGAGCAGCCTGTGGCGGCAGCAAAAGCCTACTGCACCTGGTATTCCCAGGCAGTCTCCCATCCAAGTACTAACCAGGCCTGACTCTGCTTAGCTTCACGAGATCAGACGAGATCGGGCGCATTCAGACTAGTATGGCCGTAGGCATATGCTGGCTGGCTTTCTCTTTACTTAAAGCTGTCGCCCATTTTTTTCTCTTCTACGCATTCATACAAGTATTCAACACTCAATTTACATTTACAAATTTTACTCCTCCCGCAACCCCCCACCCCCCCTCCACCTCTTCTTGCTGCTCTGCCTCCCACACAAACAAACTACAAGCCCAACCCTTCATTGCCTTCTATTCAAATATTACATCAAATAAACATGCTCAAACACCAAGTCTTAAGGGCTGTAGCATCTTTCAAACTGGACAAATACCCAGGCCCGCATCAAATCTATCCCACACTCTTAAGAGAAGTAAGACACCAAATAGCACAGGCTCTCACCATCATTTTACAATCCTCTCTGGCTACAGGTGTGGTGCCCGACCACTGGAGGACTGCTAACGTGCTACCGTTCTTTCAAAAGGGAGAGAGGGATAGACCGCATAATTACAGGCCAGTCAGCCTAACCTCGGTGGTGGGAAAATTATTGGAAAAAGTTCTGAGGGACAGGAGAAATCTTCATTTAGAAAGACACGGATTAATCAGGGACAGTCAGCATGGATTTCTTAACGGAAGGTCGTGTCTGACTAACGCAATTCAATTTTTCGAGGAGGTAACAAGGAGGGTCGATGAGGGTAGTGCCTTTGATGTAGTCTATATGGATTTTAGCAAGGCTTTTGATAAGGTCCCGCATGCCAGATTGGTCACGAAAGTAAAAGCCCATGGGATCCAAGGCAAAGTGGCAAGTTGGATCCAAAATTGGCTCAGAGGCAGGAAACAAAGGGTAATGGTCGAAGGGTGTTTTTGTGACCGGAAGGCTGTTTCCAGTGGGGTTCCGCAGGGCTCACAGAATCACAGAAACCCCACAGTGCAGATAGAGGCCATTTCGGCCCATCGAGCCTGCACTGACTCAGTACTGGGCCCTTTGCTTTTTCTGGTATATATCAATGATTTGGATTTGAATGTAGGAAGTATGATTAAGAAGTTTGCAGATGATACAAAAATTGGCCGTGTGGTTAATAATGAAACAGAATGCTGTAGACTGCAGGAAGATATCAATGGACTCGTCTAGTGGGCAGAACAGTGGCAAATGGAATTCAGTTGGAATACACAATAAATGGTAGGACACTGAGAAATGCAGAGGATCAGCGGGACCTTGGAGTGCATGTCCACAGATCCCTGAAGGTAGCAGGACAGGTAGATAAAGTGGTTAAGCAGGCATACGGGATACTTGCCTTTATTAGCCGAGGCGTAGAATATAAGAGCGGGGTGGTTATGCTTCAACTGTATAAAACACTAGTTAGGCCGCAGCTAGAGTGCCGCGTGCAGTTCTGGTCACCACATTACAAGAAGGATGCGATTGCACGAGAGAAGGTGCAGAGGAGATTTCCGAGGATGTTGCCTGGGCTGGGGAATTTTAGTTATGAGGAAAGATTGGATAGGCTGGGGTTGTTTTCCTTGGAACACAGGAGGCTGAGGCGAGACCTAATTGAGGTGTGTAAAATTATGAGGGGCCGAGATAGAGTGGATAGGAAGGACCTATTTCCCTTAGCAGAAGGGTCAATAATAGATTTCAAGTAATTGGTAGGAGGTTTACAGGGAATTTGAGGAGACATTTTTTCACCCAGTGAATGGTGGGGGTCTGGAATGCACTGCCTGAAAGGGTGGTAGAGGCAGAAACCCTCATCACGTTTAAAAAGTACTTGGATATGCACTTGAACTGCCGTAACCTACAAGGCTACGGACCAAGTGCTGTAAAGTGGGATTTGGGTGGATTGCTCTTTGTCGGCTGGCACGGACAAGATGGGCCGAATGGCCTCCTTCTGTGCTGTAAATTTCTATGATTCTGCCTGATCATGTGACATCTGCCCACACGACTTCTACAAATGTTATTACATTGTAGCCAGGATTGTTTAGTTTCCAATTCCGCCCATTTTGAAGCCAGGTCTCCGTTATAGCTACTATTGCATAACCCCATGTGGCAACTTGCGCCTGCAACTCGTCAATCTTATTTGTAACGCTCCTCGCATTAACACACATGCATTTCAACAGCATGCTAGTTGGCTTTGCTTTTTTCCTGAATTTAACTGCTGCTCTTTCTACATTCTTCTTTGTTCTGTTGCTGTTTGTCCCTCCGAGTTTTCTATGCACCTTGTCTCTCCTCTCTGCTGCTGTGTCCTGGTGGCCCTCCGCCAGTGTGTGTATTTTGGCTATCTTATTTTCTTCTTCTGCTTATTTCGGCCCTGTGTCTGGAGCCCCTTGCATTTGTGTAGCAGCAGGAGAATGTGCAGCGAAGAAATGGTCAAAGGAAAGCGAGAGAGAGAGACAGACAGAGAGAGAGAGAGCAGCAAAAAGGATGTTGATTGATTAAGAGCAGTGTGTGCGCGTGTGTGTGCAAAACGTTGAGCAGCCTGTGGCGGCAGCAAAAGCCTACTGCACCCGGTATTCCCAGGCGGTCTCCCATCCAAGTACTAACCAGGCCTGACTCTGCTTAGCTTCCGAGATCAGACGAGATCGGGCGTATTCAGACTAGTATGGCCGTAGGCATATGCTAGCTGGCTTTCTCTTTACTTAAAGCTGTCGCCCATTTTTTTCTCTTCTACGCATTCATACAAGTATTCAACACTCAATTTACATTTACAAATTTTACTCCTCCCGCAACCCCCCACCCCCCCTCCACCTCTTCTTGCTGCTCTGCCTCCCACACAAACAAACTACAAGCCCAACCCTTCATTGCCTTCTATTCAAATATTACATCAAATAAACATGCTCAAACACCAAGTCTTAAGGGCTGTAGCATCTTTCAAACTGGACAAATACCCAGGCCCGCATCAAATCTATCCCACACTCTTAAGAGAAGTAAGACACCAAATAGCACAGGCTCTCACCATCATTTTACAATCCTCTCTGGCTACAGGTGTGGTGCCCGACCACTGGAGGACTGCTAACGTGCTACCGTTCTTTCAAAAGGGAGAGAGGGATAGACCGCATAATTACAGGCCAGTCAGCCTAACCTCGGTGGTGGGAAAATTATTGGAAAAAGTTCTGAGGGACAGGAGAAATCTTCATTTAGAAAGACACGGATTAATCAGGGACAGTCAGCATGGATTTCTTAACGGAAGGTCGTGTCTGACTAACGCAATTCAATTTTTCGAGGAGGTAACAAGGAGGGTCGATGAGGGTAGTGCCTTTGATGTAGTCTATATGGATTTTAGCAAGGCTTTTGATAAGGTCCCGCATGCCAGATTGGTCACGAAAGTAAAAGCCCATGGGATCCAAGGCAAAGTGGCAAGTTGGATCCAAAATTGGCTCAGAGGCAGGAAACAAAGGGTAATGGTCGAAGGGTGTTTTTGTGACCGGAAGGCTGTTTCCAGTGGGGTTCCGCAGGGCTCACAGAATCACAGAAACCCCACAGTGCAGATAGAGGCCATTTCGGCCCATCGAGCCTGCACCGACTCAGTACTGGGCCCTTTGCTTTTTCTGGTATATATCAATGATTTGGATTTGAATGTAGGAAGTATGATTAAGAAGTTTGCAGATGATACAAAAATTGGCCGTGTGGTTAATAATGAAACAGAATGCTGTAGACTGCAGGAAGATATCAATGGACTCGTCTAGTGGGCAGAACAGTGGCAAATGGAATTCAGTTGGAATACACAATAAATGGTAGGACACTGAGAAATGCAGAGGATCAGCGGGACCTTGGAGTGCATGTCCACAGATCCCTGAAGGTAGCAGGACAGGTAGATAAAGTGGTTAAGCAGGCATACGGGATACTTGCCTTTATTAGCCGAGGCGTAGAATATAAGAGCGGGGAGGTTATGCTTCAACTGTATAAAACACTAGTTAGGCCGCAGCTAGAGTGCCGCGTGCAGTTCTGGTCACCACATTACAAGAAGGATGCGATTGCACTAGAGAAGGTGCAGAGGAGATTTCCGAGGATGTTGCCTGGGCTGGGGAATTTTAGTTATGAGGAAAGATTGGATAGGCTGGGGTTGTTTTCTTTGGAACACAGGAGGCTGAGGCGAGACCTAATTGAGGTGTGTAAAATTATGAGGGGCCGAGATAGAGTGGATAGGAAGGACCTATTTCCCTTAGCAGAAGGGTCAATAATAGATTTCAAGTAATTGGTAGGAGGTTTACAGGGAATTTGAGGAGACATTTTTTCACCCAGTGAATGGTGGGGGTCTGGAATGCACTGCCTGAAAGGGTGGTAGAGGCAGAAACCCTCATCACGTTTAAAAAGTACTTGGATATGCACTTGAACTGCCGTAACCTACAAGGCTACGGACCAAGTGCTGTAAAGTGGGATTTGGGTGGATTGCTCTTTGTCGGCTGGCACGGACAAGATGGGCCGAATGGCCTCCTTCTGTGCTGTAAATTTCTATGATTCTGCCTGATCATGTGACATCTGCCCACACGACTTCTACAAATGTTATTACATTGTAGCCAGGATTGTTTAGTTTCCAATTCCGCCCATTTTGAAGCCAGGTCTCCGTTATGGCTACTATTGCATAACCCCATGTGGCAACTTGCGCCTGCAACTCGTCAATCTTATTTGTAACACTCCTCGCATTAACACACATGCATTTCAACAGCATGCTAGTTGGCTTTGCTTTTTTCCTGAATTTAACTGCTGCTCTTTCTACATTCTTCTTTGTTCTGTTGCTGTTTGTCCCTCCGAGTTTTCTATGCACCTTGTCTCTCCTCTCTGCTGCTGTGTCCTGGTGGCCCTCCGCCAGTGTGTGTATTTTGGCTATCTTATTTTCTTCTTCTGCTTATTTCGGCCCTGTGTCTGGAGCCCCTTGCATTTGTGTAGCAGCAGGAGAATGTGCAGCGAAGAAATGGTCAAAGGAAAGCGAGAGAGAGAGAGAGAGAGAGCAGCAAAAAGGATGTTGATTGATTAAGAGCAGTGTGTGCGCGTGTGTGTGCAAAACGTTGAGCAGCCTGTGGCGGCAGCAAAAGCCTACTGCACCTGGTATTCCCAGGCAGTCTCCCATCCAAGTACTAACCAGGCCTGACTCTGCTTAGACTTCCGAGATCAGACGAGATCGGGCGCATTCAGACTAGTATGGCCGTAGGCATATGCTGGCTGGCTTTCTCTTTACTTAAAGCTGTCGCCCATTTTTTTCTCTTCTACGCATTCATACAAGTATTCAACACTCAATTTACATTTACAAATTTTACTCCTCCCGCAACCCCCCACCCCCCCTCCACCTCTTCTTGCTGCTCTGCCTCCCACACAAACAAACTACAAGCCCAACCCTTCATTGCCTTCTATTCAAATATTACATCAAATAAACATGCTCAAACACCAAGTCTTAAGGGCTGTAGCATCTTTCAAACTGGACAAATACCCAGGCCCGCATCAAATCTATCCCACACTCTTAAGAGAAGTAAGACACCAAATAGCACAGGCTCTCACCATCATTTTACAATCCTCTCTGGCTACAGGTGTGGTGCCCGACCACTGGAGGACTGCTAACGTGCTACCGTTCTTTCAAAAGGGAGAGAGGGATAGACCGCATAATTACAGGCCAGTCAGCCTAACCTCGGTGGTGGGAAAATTATTGGAAAAAGTTCTGAGGGACAGGAGAAATCTTCATTTAGAAAGACACGGATTAATCAGGGACAGTCAGCATGGATTTCTTAACGGAAGGTCGTGTCTGACTAACGCAATTCAATTTTTCGAGGAGGTAACAAGGAGGGTCGATGAGGGTAGTGCCTTTGATGTAGTCTATATGGATTTTAGCAAGGCTTTTGATAAGGTCCCGCATGCCAGATTGGTCACGAAAGTAAAAGCCCATGGGATCCAAGGCAAAGTGGCAAGTTGGATCCAAAATTGGCTCAGAGGCAGGAAACAAAGGGTAATGGTCGAAGGGTGTTTTTGTGACCGGAAGGCTGTTTCCAGTGGGGTTCCGCAGGGCTCACAGAATCACAGAAACCCCACAGTGCAGATAGAGGCCATTTCGGCCCATCGAGCCTGCACTGACTCAGTACTGGGCCCTTTGCTTTTTCTGGTATATATCAATGATTTGGATTTGAATGTAGGAAGTATGATTAAGAAGTTTGCAGATGATACAAAAATTGGCCGTGTGGTTAATAATGAAACAGAATGCTGTAGACTGCAGGAAGATATCAATGGACTCGTCTAGTGGGCAGAACAGTGGCAAATGGAATTCAGTTGGAATACACAATAAATGGTAGGACACTGAGAAATGCAGAGGATCAGCGGGACCTTGGAGTGCATGTCCACAGATCCCTGAAGGTAGCAGGACAGGTAGATAAAGTGGTTAAGCAGGCATACGGGATACTTGCCTTTATTAGCCGAGGCGTAGAATATAAGAGCGGGGTGGTTATGCTTCAACTGTATAAAACACTAGTTAGGCCGCAGCTAGAGTGCCGCGTGCAGTTCTGGTCACCACATTACAAGAAGGATGCGATTGCACGAGAGAAGGTGCAGAGGAGATTTCCGAGGATGTTGCCTGGGCTGGGGAATTTTAGTTATGAGGAAAGATTGGATAGGCTGGGGTTGTTTTCTTTGGAACACAGGAGGCTGAGGCGAGACCTAATTGAGGTGTGTAAAATTATGAGGGGCCGAGATAGAGTGGATAGGAAGGACCTATTTCCCTTAGCAGAAGGGTCAATAATAGATTTCAAGTAATTGGTAGGAGGTTTACAGGGAATTTGAGGAGACATTTTTTCACCCAGTGAATGGTGGGGGTCTGGAATGCACTGCCTGAAAGGGTGGTAGAGGCAGAAACCCTCATCACGTTTAAAAAGTACTTGGATATGCACTTGAACTGCCGTAACCTACAAGGCTACGGACCAAGTGCTGTAAAGTGGGATTTGGGTGGATTGCTCTTTGTCGGCTGGCACGGACAAGATGGGCCGAATGGCCTCCTTCTGTGCTGTAAATTTCTATGATTCTGCCTGATCATGTGACATCTGCCCACACGACTTCTACAAATGTTATTACATTGTAGCCAGGATTGTTTAGTTTCCAATTCCGCCCATTTTGAAGCCAGGTCTCCGTTATAGCTACTATTGCATAACCCCATGTGGCAACTTGCGCCTGCAACTCGTCAATCTTATTTGTAACGCTCCTCGCATTAACACACATGCATTTCAACAGCATGCTAGTTGGCTTTGCTTTTTTCCTGAATTTAACTGCTGCTCTTTCTACATTCTTCTTTGTTCTGTTGCTGTTTGTCCCTCCGAGTTTTCTATGCACCTTGTCTCTCCTCTCTGCTGCTGTGTCCTGGTGGCCCTCCGCCAGTGTGTGTATTTTGGCTATCTTATTTTCTTCTTCTGCTTATTTCGGCCCTGTGTCTGGAGCCCCTTGCATTTGTGTAGCAGCAGGAGAATGTGCAGCGAAGAAATGGTCAAAGGAAAGCGAGAGAGAGAGACAGAGAGAGAGAGAGAGAGCAGCAAAAAGGATGTTGATTGATTAAGAGCAGTGTGTGCGCGTGTGTGTGCAAAACGTTGAGCAGCCTGTGGCGGCAGCAAAAGCCTACTGCACCCGGTATTCCCAGGCGGTCTCCCATCCAAGTACTAACCAGGCCTGACTCTGCTTAGCTTCCGAGATCAGACGAGATCGGGCGTATTCAGACTAGTATGGCCGTAGGCATATGCTAGCTGGCTTTCTCTTTACTTAAAGCTGTCGCCCATTTTTTTCTCTTCTACGCATTCATACAAGTATTCAACACTCAATTTACATTTACAAATTTTACTCCTCCCGCAACCCCCCACCCCCCCTCCACCTCTTCTTGCTGCTCTGCCTCCCACACAAACAAACTACAAGCCCAACCCTTCATTGCCTTCTATTCAAATATTACATCAAATAAACATGCTCAAACACCAAGTCTTAAGGGCTGTAGCATCTTTCAAACTGGACAAATACCCAGGCCCGCATCAAATCTATCCCACACTCTTAAGAGAAGTAAGACACCAAATAGCACAGGCTCTCACCATCATTTTACAATCCTCTCTGGCTACAGGTGTGGTGCCCGACCACTGGAGGACTGCTAATGTGCTACCGTTCTTTCAAAAGGGAGAGAGGGATAGACCGCATAATTACAGGACAGTCAGCCTAACCTCGGTGGTGGGAAAATTATTGGAAAAAGTTCTGAGGGACAGGAGAAATCTTCATTTAGAAAGACACGGATTAATCAGGGACAGTCAGCATGGATTTCTTAACGGAAGGTCGTGTCTGACTAACGCAATTCAATTTTTCGAGGAGGTAACAAGGAGGGTCGATGAGGGTAGTGCCTTTGATGTAGTCTATATGGATTTTAGCAAGGCTTTTGATAAGGTCCCGCATGCCAGATTGGTCACGAAAGTAAAAGCCCATGGGATCCAAGGCAAAGTGGCAAGTTGGATCCAAAATTGGCTCAGAGGCAGGAAACAAAGGGTAATGGTCGAAGGGTGTTTTTGTGACCGGAAGGCTGTTTCCAGTGGGGTTCCGCAGGGCTCACAGAATCACAGAAACCCCACAGTGCAGATAGAGGCCATTTCGGCCCATCGAGCCTGCACCGACTCAGTACTGGGCCCTTTGCTTTTTCTGGTATATATCAATGATTTGGATTTGAATGTAGGAAGTATGATTAAGAAGTTTGCAGATGATACAAAAATTGGCCGTGTGGTTAATAATGAAACAGAATGCTGTAGACTGCAGGAAGATATCAATGGACTCGTCTAGTGGGCAGAACAGTGGCAAATGGAATTCAGTTGGAATACACAATAAATGGTAGGACACTGAGAAATGCAGAGGATCAGCGGGACCTTGGAGTGCATGTCCACAGATCCCTGAAGGTAGCAGGACAGGTAGATAAAGTGGTTAAGCAGGCATACGGGATACTTGCCTTTATTAGCCGAGGCGTAGAATATAAGAGCGGGGAGGTTATGCTTCAACTGTATAAAACACTAGTTAGGCCGCAGCTAGAGTGCCGCGTGCAGTTCTGGTCACCACATTACAAGAAGGATGCGATTGCACTAGAGAAGGTGCAGAGGAGATTTCCGAGGATGTTGCCTGGGCTGGGGAATTTTAGTTATGAGGAAAGATTGGATAGGCTGGGGTTGTTTTCTTTGGAACACAGGAGGCTGAGGCGAGACCTAATTGAGGTGTGTAAAATTATGAGGGGCCGAGATAGAGTGGATAGGAAGGACCTATTTCCCTTAGCAGAAGGGTCAATAATAGATTTCAAGTAATTGGTAGGAGGTTTACAGGGAATTTGAGGAGACATTTTTTCACCCAGTGAATGGTGGGGGTCTGGAATGCACTGCCTGAAAGGGTGGTAGAGGCAGAAACCCTCATCACGTTTAAAAAGTACTTGGATATGCACTTGAACTGCCGTAACCTACAAGGCTACGGACCAAGTGCTGTAAAGTGGGATTTGGGTGGATTGCTCTTTGTCGGCTGGCACGGACAAGATGAGCCGAATGGCCTCCTTCTGTGCTGTAAATTTCTATGATTCTGCCTGATCATGTGACATCTGCCCACACGACTTCTACAAATGTTATTACATTGTAGCCAGGATTGTTTAGTTTCCAATTCCGCCCATTTTGAAGCCAGGTCTCCGTTATAGCTACTATTGCATAACCCCATGTGGCAACTTGCGCCTGCAACTCGTCAATCTTATTTGTAACACTCCTCGCATTAACACACATGCATTTCAACAGCATGCTAGTTGGCTTTGCTTTTTTCCTGAATTTAACTGCTGCTCTTTCTACATTCTTCTTTGTTCTGTTGCTGTTTGTCCCTCCGAGTTTTCTATGCACCTTGTCTCTCCTCTCTGCTGCTGTGTCCTGGTGGCCCTCCGCCAGTGTGTGTATTTTGGCTATCTTATTTTCTTCTTCTGCTTATTTCGGCCCTGTGTCTGGAGCCCCTTGCATTTGTGTAGCAGCAGGAGAATGTGCAGCGAAGAAATGGTCAAAGGAAAGCGAGAGAGAGAGACAGAGAGAGAGAGAGAGAGCAGCAAAAAGGATGTTGATTGATTAAGAGCAGTGTGTGCGCGTGTGTGTGCAAAACGTTGAGCAGCCTGTGGCGGCAGCAAAAGCCTACTGCACCCGGTATTCCCAGGCGGTCTCCCATCCAAGTACTAACCAGGCCTGACTCTGCTTAGCTTCCGAGATCAGACGAGATCGGGCGTATTCAGACTAGTATGGCCGTAGGCATATGCTAGCTGGCTTTCTCTTTACTTAAAGCTGTCGCCCATTTTTTTCTCTTCTACGCATTCATACAAGTATTCAACACTCAATTTACATTTACAAATTTTACTCCTCCCGCAACCCCCCACCCCCCCTCCACCTCTTCTTGCTGCTCTGCCTCCCACACAAACAAACTACAAGCCCAACCCTTCATTGCCTTCTATTCAAATATTACATCAAATAAACATGCTCAAACACCAAGTCTTAAGGGCTGTAGCATCTTTCAAACTGGACAAATACCCAGGCCCGCATCAAATCTATCCCACACTCTTAAGAGAAGTAAGACACCAAATAGCACAGGCTCTCACCATCATTTTACAATCCTCTCTGGCTACAGGTGTGGTGCCCGACCACTGGAGGACTGCTAACGTGCTACCGTTCTTTCAAAAGGGAGAGAGGGATAGACCGCATAATTACAGGCCAGTCAGCCTAACCTCGGTGGTGGGAAAATTATTGGAAAAAGTTCTGAGGGACAGGAGAAATCTTCATTTAGAAAGACACGGATTAATCAGGGACAGTCAGCATGGATTTCTTAACGGAAGGTCGTGTCTGACTAACGCAATTCAATTTTTCGAGGAGGTAACAAGGAGGGTCGATGAGGGTAGTGCCTTTGATGTAGTCTATATGGATTTTAGCAAGGCTTTTGATAAGGTCCCGCATGCCAGATTGGTCACGAAAGTAAAAGCCCATGGGATCCAAGGCAAAGTGGCAAGTTGGATCCAAAATTGGCTCAGAGGCAGGAAACAAAGGGTAATGGTCGAAGGGTGTTTTTGTGACCGGAAGGCTGTTTCCAGTGGGGTTCCGCAGGGCTCACAGAATCACAGAAACCCCACAGTGCAGATAGAGGCCATTTCGGCCCATCGAGCCTGCACCGACTCAGTACTGGGCCCTTTGCTTTTTCTGGTATATATCAATGATTTGGATTTGAATGTAGGAAGTATGATTAAGAAGTTTGCAGATGATACAAAAATTGGCCGTGTGGTTAATAATGAAACAGAATGCTGTAGACTGCAGGAAGATATCAATGGACTCGTCTAGTGGGCAGAACAGTGGCAAATGGAATTCAGTTGGAATACACAATAAATGGTAGGACACTGAGAAATGCAGAGGATCAGCGGGACCTTGGAGTGCATGTCCACAGATCCCTGAAGGTAGCAGGACAGGTAGATAAAGTGGTTAAGCAGGCATACGGGATACTTGCCTTTATTAGCCGAGGCGTAGAATATAAGAGCGGGGAGGTTATGCTTCAACTGTATAAAACACTAGTTAGGCCGCAGCTAGAGTGCCGCGTGCAGTTCTGGTCACCACATTACAAGAAGGATGCGATTGCACTAGAGAAGGTGCAGAGGAGATTTCCGAGGATGTTGCCTGGGCTGGGGAATTTTAGTTATGAGGAAAGATTGGATAGGCTGGGGTTGTTTTCTTTGGAACACAGGAGGCTGAGGCGAGACCTAATTGAGGTGTGTAAAATTATGAGGGGCCGAGATAGAGTGGATAGGAAGGACCTATTTCCCTTAGCAGAAGGGTCAATAATAGATTTCAAGTAATTGGTAGGAGGTTTACAGGGAATTTGAGGAGACATTTTTTCACCCAGTGAATGGTGGGGGTCTGGAATGCACTGCCTGAAAGGGTGGTAGAGGCAGAAACCCTCATCACGTTTAAAAAGTACTTGGATATGCACTTGAACTGCCGTAACCTACAAGGCTACGGACCAAGTGCTGTAAAGTGGGATTTGGGTGGATTGCTCTTTGTCGGCTGGCACGGACAAGATGGGCCGAATGGCCTCCTTCTGTGCTGTAAATTTCTATGATTCTGCCTGATCATGTGACATCTGCCCACACGACTTCTACAAATGTTATTACATTGTAGCCAGGATTGTTTAGTTTCCAATTCCGCCCATTTTGAAGCCAGGTCTCCGTTATGGCTACTATTGCATAACCCCATGTGGCAACTTGCGCCTGCAACTCGTCAATCTTATTTGTAACACTCCTCGCATTAACACACATGCATTTCAACAGCATGCTAGTTGGCTTTGCTTTTTTCCTGAATTTAACTGCTGCTCTTTCTACATTCTTCTTTGTTCTGTTGCTGTTTGTCCCTCCGAGTTTTCTATGCACCTTGTCTCTCCTCTCTGCTGCTGTGTCCTGGTGGCCCTCCGCCAGTGTGTGTATTTTGGCTATCTTATTTTCTTCTTCTGCTTATTTCGGCCCTGTGTCTGGAGCCCCTTGCATTTGTGTAGCAGCAGGAGAATGTGCAGCGAAGAAATGGTCAAAGGAAAGCGAGAGAGAGAGAGAGAGAGAGAGAGCAGCAAAAAGGATGTTGATTGATTAAGAGCAGTGTGTGCGCGTGTGTGTGCAAAACGTTGAGCAGCCTGTGGCGGCAGCAAAAGCCTACTGCACCCGGTATTCCCAGGCAGTCTCCCATCCAAGTACTAACCAGGCCTGACTCTGCTTAGCTTCCGAGATCAGACGAGATCAGGCGCATTCAGACTAGTATGGCCGTAGGCATATGCTAGCTGGCTTTCTCTTTACTTAAAGCTGTCGCCCATTTTTTTCTCTTCTACGCATTCATACAAGTATTCAACACTCAATTTACATTTACAAATTTTACTCCTCCCGCAACCCCTCACCCCCCCTCCACCTCTTCTTGCTGCTCTGCCTCCCACACAAACAAACTACAAGCCCAACCCTTCATTGCCTTCTATTCAAATATTACATCAAATAAACATGCTCAAACACCAAGTCTTAAGGGCTGTAGCATCTTTCAAACTGGACAAATACCCAGGCCCGCATCAAATCTATCCCACACTCTTAAGAGAAGTAAGACACCAAATAGCACAGGCTCTCACCATCATTTTACAATCCTCTCTGGCTACAGGTGTGGTGCCCGACCACTGGAGGACTGCTAACGTGCTACCGTTCTTTCAAAAGGGAGAGAGGGATAGACCGCATAATTACAGGCCAGTCAGCCTAACCTCGGTGGTGGGAAAATTATTGGAAAAAGTTCTGAGGGACAGGAGAAATCTTCATTTAGAAAGACACGGATTAATCAGGGACAGTCAGCATGGATTTCTTAACGGAAGGTCGTGTCTGACTAACGCAATTCAATTTTTCGAGGAGGTAACAAGGAGGGTCGATGAGGGTAGTGCCTTTGATGTAGTCTATATGGATTTTAGCAAGGCTTTTGATAAGGTCCCGCATGCCAGATTGGTCACGAAAGTAAAAGCCCATGGGATCCAAGGCAAAGTGGCAAGTTGGATCCAAAATTGGCTCAGAGGCAGGAAACAAAGGGTAATGGTCGAAGGGTGTTTTTGTGACCGGAAGGCTGTTTCCAGTGGGGTTCCGCAGGGCTCACAGAATCACAGAAACCCCACAGTGCAGATAGAGGCCATTTCGGCCCATCGAGCCTGCACCGACTCAGTACTGGGCCCTTTGCTTTTTCTGGTATATATCAATGATTTGGATTTGAATGTAGGAAGTATGATTAAGAAGTTTGCAGATGATACAAAAATTGGCCGTGTGGTTAATAATGAAACAGAATGCTGTAGACTGCAGGAAGATATCAATGGACTCGTCTAGTGGGCAGAACAGTGGCAAATGGAATTCAGTTGGAATACACAATAAATGGTAGGACACTGAGAAATGAAGAGGATCAGCGGGACCTTGGCGTGCATGTCCACAGATCCCTGAAGGTAGCAGGACAGGTAGATAAAGTGGTTAAGCAGGCATACGGGATACTTGCCTTTATTAGCCGAGGCGTAGAATATAAGAGCAGGGAGGTTATGCTTCAACTGTATAAAACACTAGTTAGGCCGCAGCTAGAGTGCCGCGTGCAGTTCTGGTCACCACATTACAAGAAGGATGCGATTGCACTAGAGAAGGTGCAGAGGAGATTTCCGAGGATGTTGCCTGGGCTGGGGAATTTTAGTTATGAGGAAAGATTGGATAGGCTGGGGTTGTTTTCTTTGGAACACAGGAGGCTGAGGCGAGACCTAATTGAGGTGTGTAAAATTATGAGGGGCCGAGATAGAGTGGATAGGAAGGACCTACTTCCCTTAGCAGAAGGGTCAATAATAGATTTCAAGTAATTGGTAGGAGGTTTACAGGGAATTTGAGGAGACATTTTTTCACCCAGTGAATGGTGGGGGTCTGGAATGCACTGCCTGAAAGGGTGGTAGAGGCAGAAACCCTCATCACGTTTAAAAAGTACTTGGATATGCACTTGAACTGCCGTAACCTACAAGGCTACGGACCAAGTGCTGTAAAGTGGGATTTGGGTGGATTGCTCTTTGTCGGCTGGCACGGACAAGATGGGCCGAATGGCCTCCTTCTGTGCTGTAAATTTCTATGATTCTGCCTGATCATGTGACATCTGCCCACACGACTTCTACAAATGTTATTACATTGTAGCCAGGATTGTTTAGTTTCCAATTCCGCCCATTTTGAAGCCAGGTCTCCGTTATGGCTACTATTGCATAACCCCATGTGGCAACTTGCGCCTGCAACTCGTCAATCTTATTTGTAACGCTCCTCGCATTAACACACATGCATTTCAACAGCATGCTAGTTGGCTTTGCTTTTTTCCTGAATTTAACTGCTGCTCTTTCTACATTCTTCTTTGTTCTGTTGCTGTTTGTCCCTCCGAGTTTTCTATGCACCTTGTCTCTCCTCTCTGCTGCTGTGTCCTGGTGGCCCTCCGCCAGTGTGTGTATTTTGGCTATCTTATTTTCTTCTTCTGCTTATTTCGGCCCTGTGTCTGGAGCCCCTTGCATTTGTGTAGCAGCAGGAGAATGTGCAGCGAAGAAATGGTCAAAGGAAAGCGAGAGAGAGAGACAGAGAGAGAGAGAGAGAGCAGCAAAAAGGATGTTGATTGATTAAGAGCAGTGTGTGCGCGTGTGTGTGCAAAACGTTGAGCAGCCTGTGGCGGCAGCAAAAGCCTACTGCACCCGGTATTCCCAGGCGGTCTCCCATCCAAGTACTAACCAGGCCTGACTCTGCTTAGCTTCCGAGATCAGACGAGATCGGGCGTATTCAGACTAGTATGGCCGTAGGCATATGCTAGCTGGCTTTCTCTTTACTTAAAGCTGTCGCCCATTTTTTTCTCTTCTACGCATTCATACAAGTATTCAACACTCAATTTACATTTACAAATTTTACTCCTCCCGCAACCCCCCACCCCCCCTCCACCTCTTCTTGCTGCTCTGCCTCCCACACAAACAAACTACAAGCCCAACCCTTCATTGCCTTCTATTCAAATATTACATCAAATAAACATGCTCAAACACCAAGTCTTAAGGGCTGTAGCATCTTTCAAACTGGACAAATACCCAGGCCCGCATCAAATCTATCCCACACTCTTAAGAGAAGTAAGACACCAAATAGCACAGGCTCTCACCATCATTTTACAATCCTCTCTGGCTACAGGTGTGGTGCCCGACCACTGGAGGACTGCTAACGTGCTACCGTTCTTTCAAAAGGGAGAGAGGGATAGACCGCATAATTACAGGCCAGTCAGCCTAACCTCGGTGGTGGGAAAATTATTGGAAAAAGTTCTGAGGGACAGGAGAAATCTTCATTTAGAAAGACACGGATTAATCAGGGACAGTCAGCATGGATTTCTTAACGGAAGGTCGTGTCTGACTAACGCAATTCAATTTTTCGAGGAGGTAACAAGGAGGGTCGATGAGGGTAGTGCCTTTGATGTAGTCTATATGGATTTTAGCAAGGCTTTTGATAAGGTCCCGCATGCCAGATTGGTCACGAAAGTAAAAGCCCATGGGATCCAAGGCAAAGTGGCAAGTTGGATCCAAAATTGGCTCAGAGGCAGGAAACAAAGGGTAATGGTCGAAGGGTGTTTTTGTGACCGGAAGGCTGTTTCCAGTGGGGTTCCGCAGGGCTCACAGAATCACAGAAACCCCACAGTGCAGATAGAGGCCATTTCGGCCCATCGAGCCTGCACCGACTCAGTACTGGGCCCTTTGCTTTTTCTGGTATATATCAATGATTTGGATTTGAATGTAGGAAGTATGATTAAGAAGTTTGCAGATGATACAAAAATTGGCCGTGTGGTTAATAATGAAACAGAATGCTGTAGACTGCAGGAAGATATCAATGGACTCGTCTAGTGGGCAGAACAGTGGCAAATGGAATTCAGTTGGAATACACAATAAATGGTAGGACACTGAGAAATGCAGAGGATCAGCGGGACCTTGGAGTGCATGTCCACAGATCCCTGAAGGTAGCAGGACAGGTAGATAAAGTGGTTAAGCAGGCATACGGGATACTTGCCTTTATTAGCCGAGGCGTAGAATATAAGAGCGGGGAGGTTATGCTTCAACTGTATAAAACACTAGTTAGGCCGCAGCTAGAGTGCCGCGTGCAGTTCTGGTCACCACATTACAAGAAGGATGTGATTGCACTAGAGAAGGTGCAGAGGAGATTTCCGAGGATGTTGCCTGGGCTGGGGAATTTTAGTTATGAGGAAAGATTGGATAGGCTGGGGTTGTTTTCTTTGGAACACAGGAGGCTGAGGCGAGACCTAATTGAGGTGTGTAAAATTATGAGGGGCCGAGATAGAGTGGATAGGAAGGACCTACTTCCCTTAGCAGAAGGGTCAATAATAGATTTCAAGTAATTGGTAGGAGGTTTACAGGGAATTTGAGGAGACATTTTTTCACCCAGTGAATGGTGGGGGTCTGGAATGCACTGCCTGAAAGGGTGGTAGAGGCAGAAACCCTCATCACGTTTAAAAAGTACTTGGATATGCACTTGAACTGCCGTAACCTACAAGGCTACGGACCAAGTGCTGTAAAGTGGGATTTGGGTGGATTGCTCTTTGTCGGCTGGCACGGACAAGATGGGCCGAATGGCCTCCTTCTGTGCTGTAAATTTCTATGATTCTGCCTGATCATGTGACATCTGCCCACACGACTTCTACAAATGTTATTACATTGTAGCCAGGATTGTTTAGTTTCCAATTCCGCCCATTTTGAAGCCAGGTCTCCGTTATGGCTACTATTGCATAACCCCATGTGGCAACTTGCGCCTGCAACTCGTCAATCTTATTTGTAACGCTCCTCGCATTAACACACATGCATTTCAACAGCATGCTAGTTGGCTTTGCTTTTTTCCTGAATTTAACTGCTGCTCTTTCTACATTCTTCTTTGTTCTGTTGCTGTTTGTCCCTCCGAGTTTTCTATGCACCTTGTCTCTCCTCTCTGCTGCTGTGTCCTGGTGGCCCTCCGCCAGTGTGTGTATTTTGGCTATCTTATTTTCTTCTTCTGCTTATTTCGGCCCTGTGTCTGGAGCCCCTTGCATTTGTGTAGCAGCAGGAGAATGTGCAGCGAAGAAATGGTCAAAGGAAAGCGAGAGAGAGAGACAGAGAGAGAGAGAGAGAGCAGCAAAAAGGATGTTGATTGATTAAGAGCAGTGTGTGCGCGTGTGTGTGCAAAACGTTGAGCAGCCTGTGGCGGCAGCAAAAGCCTACTGCACCCGGTATTCCCAGGCGGTCTCCCATCCAAGTACTAACCAGGCCTGACTCTGCTTAGCTTCCGAGATCAGACGAGATCGGGCGTATTCAGACTAGTATGGCCGTAGGCATATGCTAGCTGGCTTTCTCTTTACTTAAAGCTGTCGCCCATTTTTTTCTCTTCTACGCATTCATACAAGTATTCAACACTCAATTTACATTTACAAATTTTACTCCTCCCGCAACCCCCCACCCCCCCTCCACCTCTTCTTGCTGCTCTGCCTCCCACACAAACAAACTACAAGCCCAACCCTTCATTGCCTTCTATTCAAATATTACATCAAATAAACATGCTCAAACACCAAGTCTTAAGGGCTGTAGCATCTTTCAAACTGGACAAATACCCAGGCCCGCATCAAATCTATCCCACACTCTTAAGAGAAGTAAGACACCAAATAGCACAGGCTCTCACCATCATTTTACAATCCTCTCTGGCTACAGGTGTGGTGCCCGACCACTGGAGGACTGCTAACGTGCTACCGTTCTTTCAAAAGGGAGAGAGGGATAGACCGCATAATTACAGGCCAGTCAGCCTAACCTCGGTGGTGGGAAAATTATTGGAAAAAGTTCTGAGGGACAGGAGAAATCTTCATTTAGAAAGACACGGATTAATCAGGGACAGTCAGCATGGATTTCTTAACGGAAGGTCGTGTCTGACTAACGCAATTCAATTTTTCGAGGAGGTAACAAGGAGGGTCGATGAGGGTAGTGCCTTTGATGTAGTCTATATGGATTTTAGCAAGGCTTTTGATAAGGTCCCGCATGCCAGATTGGTCACGAAAGTAAAAGCCCATGGGATCCAAGGCAAAGTGGCAAGTTGGATCCAAAATTGGCTCAGAGGCAGGAAACAAAGGGTAATGGTCGAAGGGTGTTTTTGTGACCGGAAGGCTGTTTCCAGTGGGGTTCCGCAGGGCTCACAGAATCACAGAAACCCCACAGTGCAGATAGAGGCCATTTCGGCCCATCGAGCCTGCACCGACTCAGTACTGGGCCCTTTGCTTTTTCTGGTATATATCAATGATTTGGATTTGAATGTAGGAAGTATGATTAAGAAGTTTGCAGATGATACAAAAATTGGCCGTGTGGTTAATAATGAAACAGAATGCTGTAGACTGCAGGAAGATATCAATGGACTCGTCTAGTGGGCAGAACAGTGGCAAATGGAATTCAGTTGGAATACACAATAAATGGTAGGACACTGAGAAATGCAGAGGATCAGCGGGACCTTGGAGTGCATGTCCACAGATCCCTGAAGGTAGCAGGACAGGTAGATAAAGTGGTTAAGCAGGCATACGGGATACTTGCCTTTATTAGCCGAGGCGTAGAATATAAGAGCGGGGAGGTTATGCTTCAACTGTATAAAACACTAGTTAGGCCGCAGCTAGAGTGCCGCGTGCAGTTCTGGTCACCACATTACAAGAAGGATGCGATTGCACTAGAGAAGGTGCAGAGGAGATTTCCGAGGATGTTGCCTGGGCTGGGGAATTTTAGTTATGAGGAAAGATTGGATAGGCTGGGGTTGTTTTCTTTGGAACACAGGAGGCTGAGGCGAGACCTAATTGAGGTGTGTAAAATTATGAGGGGCCGAGATAGAGTGGATAGGAAGGACCTATTTCCCTTAGCAGAAGGGTCAATAATAGATTTCAAGTAATTGGTAGGAGGTTTACAGGGAATTTGAGGAGACATTTTTTCACCCAGTGAATGGTGGGGGTCTGGAATGCACTGCCTGAAAGGGTGGTAGAGGCAGAAACCCTCATCACGTTTAAAAAGTACTTGGATATGCACTTGAACTGCCGTAACCTACAAGGCTACGGACCAAGTGCTGTAAAGTGGGATTTGGGTGGATTGCTCTTTGTCGGCTGGCACGGACAAGATGGGCCGAATGGCCTCCTTCTGTGCTGTAAATTTCTATGATTCTGCCTGATCATGTGACATCTGCCCACACGACTTCTACAAATGTTATTACATTGTAGCCAGGATTGTTTAGTTTCCAATTCCGCCCATTTTGAAGCCAGGTCTCCGTTATGGCTACTATTGCATAACCCCATGTGGCAACTTGCGCCTGCAACTCGTCAATCTTATTTGTAACACTCCTCGCATTAACACACATGCATTTCAACAGCATGCTAGTTGGCTTTGCTTTTTTCCTGAATTTAACTGCTGCTCTTTCTACATTCTTCTTTGTTCTGTTGCTGTTTGTCCCTCCGAGTTTTCTATGCACCTTGTCTCTCCTCTCTGCTGCTGTGTCCTGGTGGCCCTCCGCCAGTGTGTGTATTTTGGCTATCTTATTTTCTTCTTCTGCTTATTTCGGCCCTGTGTCTGGAGCCCCTTGCATTTGTGTAGCAGCAGGAGAATGTGCAGCGAAGAAATGGTCAAAGGAAAGCGAGAGAGAGAGAGAGAGAGAGAGAGCAGCAAAAAGGATGTTGATTGATTAAGAGCAGTGTGTGCGCGTGTGTGTGCAAAACGTTGAGCAGCCTGTGGCGGCAGCAAAAGCCTACTGCACCCGGTATTCCCAGGCAGTCTCCCATCCAAGTACTAACCAGGCCTGACTCTGCTTAGCTTCTGAGATCAGACGAGATCAGGCGCATTCAGACTAGTATGGCCGTAGGCATATGCTAGCTGGCTTTCTCTTTACTTAAAGCTGTCGCCCATTTTTTTCTCTTCTACGCATTCATACAAGTATTCAACACTCAATTTACATTTACAAATTTTACTCCTCCCGCAACCCCTCACCCCCCCTCCACCTCTTCTTGCTGCTCTGCCTCCCACACAAACAAACTACAAGCCCAACCCTTCATTGCCTTCTATTCAAATATTACATCAAATAAACATGCTCAAACACCAAGTCTTAAGGGCTGTAGCATCTTTCAAACTGGACAAATACCCAGGCCCGCATCAAATCTATCCCACACTCTTAAGAGAAGTAAGACACCAAATAGCACAGGCTCTCACCATCATTTTACAATCCTCTCTGGCTACAGGTGTGGTGCCCGACCACTGGAGGACTGCTAACGTGCTACCGTTCTTTCAAAAGGGAGAGAGGGATAGACCGCATAATTACAGGACAGTCAGCCTAACCTCGGTGGTGGGAAAATTATTGGAAAAAGTTCTGAGGGACAGGAGAAATCTTCATTTAGAAAGACACGGATTAATCAGGGACAGTCAGCATGGATTTCTTAACGGAAGGTCGTGTCTGACTAACGCAATTCAATTTTTCAAGGAGGTAACAAGGAGGGTCGATGAGGGTAGTGCCTTTGATGTAGTCTATATGGATTTTAGCAAGGCTTTTGATAAGGTCCCGCATGCCAGATTGGTCACGAAAGTAAAAGCCCATGGGATCCAAGGCAAAGTGGCAAGTTGGATCCAAAATTGGCTCAGAGGCAGGAAACAAAGGGTAATGGTCGAAGGGTGTTTTTGTGACCGGAAGGCTGTTTCCAGTGGGGTTCCGCAGGGCTCACAGAATCACAGAAACCCCACAGTGCAGATAGAGGCCATTTCGGCCCATCGAGCCTGCACCGACTCAGTACTGGGCCCTTTGCTTTTTCTGGTATATATCAATGATTTGGATTTGAATGTAGGAAGTATGATTAAGAAGTTTGCAGATGATACAAAAATTGGCCGTGTGGTTAATAATGAAACAGAATGCTGTAGACTGCAGGAAGATATCAATGGACTCGTCTAGTGGGCAGAACAGTGGCAAATGGAATTCAGTTGGAATACACAATAAATGGTAGGACACTGAGAAATGCAGAGGATCAGCGGGACCTTGGCGTGCATGTCCACAGATCCCTGAAGGTAGCAGGACAGGTAGATAAAGTGGTTAAGCAGGCATACGGGATACTTGCCTTTATTAGCCGAGGCGTAGAATATAAGAGCAGGGAGGTTATGCTTCAACTGTATAAAACACTAGTTAGGCCGCAGCTAGAGTGCCGCGTGCAGTTCTGGTCACCACATTACAAGAAGGATGCGATTGCACTAGAGAAGGTGCAGAGGAGATTTCCGAGGATGTTGCCTGGGCTGGGGAATTTTAGTTATGAGGAAAGATTGGATAGGCTGGGGTTGTTTTCTTTGGAACACAGGAGGCTGAGGCGAGACCTAATTGAGGTGTGTAAAATTATGAGGGGCCGAGATAGAGTGGATAGGAAGGACCTATTTCCCTTAGCAGAAGGGTCAATAATAGATTTCAAGTAATTGGTAGGAGGTTTACAGGGAATTTGAGGAGACATTTTTTCACCCAGTGAATGGTGGGGGTCTGGAATGCACTGCCTGAAAGGGTGGTAGAGGCAGAAACCCTCATCACGTTTAAAAAGTACTTGGATATGCACTTGAACTGCCGTAACCTACAAGGCTACGGACCAAGTGCTGTAAAGTGGGATTTGGGTGGATTGCTCTTTGTCGGCTGGCACGGACAAGATGGGCCGAATGGCCTCCTTCTGTGCTGTAAATTTCTATGATTCTGCCTGATCATGTGACATCTGCCCACACGACTTCTACAAATGTTATTACATTGTAGCCAGGATTGTTTAGTTTCCAATTCCGCCCATTTTGAAGCCAGGTCTCCGTTATGGCTACTATTGCATAACCCCATGTGGCAACTTGCGCCTGCAACTCGTCAATCTTATTTGTAACGCTCCTCGCATTAACACACATGCATTTCAACAGCATGCTAGTTGGCTTTGCTTTTTTCCTGAATTTAACTGCTGCTCTTTCTACATTCTTCTTTGTTCTGTTGCTGTTTGTCCCTCCGAGTTTTCTATGCACCTTGTCTCTCCTCTCTGCTGCTGTGTCCTGGTGGCCCTCCGCCAGTGTGTGTATTTTGGCTATCTTATTTTCTTCTTCTGCTTATTTCGGCCCTGTGTCTGGAGCCCCTTGCATTTGTGTAGCAGCAGGAGAATGTGCAGCGAAGAAATGGTCAAAGGAAAGCGAGAGAGAGAGAGAGAGAGAGCAGCAAAAAGGATGTTGATTGATTAAGAGCAGTGTGTGCGCGTGTGTGTGCAAAACGTTGAGCAGCCTGTGGCGGCAGCAAAAGCCTACTGCACCTGGTATTCCCAGGCAGTCTCCCATCCAAGTACTAACCAGGCCTGACTCTGCTTAGCTTCCGAGATCAGACGAGATCGGGCGCATTCAGACTAGTATGGCCGTAGGCATATGCTGGCTGGCTTTCTCTTTACTTAAAGCTGTCGCCCATTTTTTTCTCTTCTACGCATTCATACAAGTATTCAACACTCAATTTACATTTACAAATTTTACTCCTCCCGCAACCCCCCACCCCCCCTCCACCTCTTCTTGCTGCTCTGCCTCCCACACAAACAAACTACAAGCCCAACCCTTCATTGCCTTCTATTCAAATATTACATCAAATAAACATGCTCAAACACCAAGTCTTAAGGGCTGTAGCATCTTTCAAACTGGACAAATACCCAGGCCCGCATCAAATCTATCCCACACTCTTAAGAGAAGTAAGACACCAAATAGCACAGGCTCTCACCATCATTTTACAATCCTCTCTGGCTACAGGTGTGGTGCCCGACCACTGGAGGACTGCTAACGTGCTACCGTTCTTTCAAAAGGGAGAGAGGGATAGACCGCATAATTACAGGACAGTCAGCCTAACCTCGGTGGTGGGAAAATTATTGGAAAAAGTTCTGAGGGACAGGAGAAATCTTCATTTAGAAAGACACGGATTAATCAGGGACAGTCAGCATGGATTTCTTAACGGAAGGTCGTGTCTGACTAACGCAATTCAATTTTTCGAGGAGGTAACAAGGAGGGTCGATGAGGGTAGTGCCTTTGATGTAGTCTATATGGATTTTAGCAAGGCTTTTGATAAGGTCCCGCATGCCAGATTGGTCACGAAAGTAAAAGCCCATGGGATCCAAGGCAAAGTGGCAAGTTGGATCCAAAATTGGCTCAGAGGCAGGAAACAAAGGGTAATGGTCGAAGGGTGTTTTTGTGACCGGAAGGCTGTTTCCAGTGGGGTTCCGCAGGGCTCACAGAATCACAGAAACCCCACAGTGCAGATAGAGGCCATTTCGGCCCATCGAGCCTGCACTGACTCAGTACTGGGCCCTTTGCTTTTTCTGGTATATATCAATGATTTGGATTTGAATGTAGGAAGTATGATTAAGAAGTTTGCAGATGATACAAAAATTGGCCGTGTGGTTAATAATGAAACAGAATGCTGTAGACTGCAGGAAGATATCAATGGACTCGTCTAGTGGGCAGAACAGTGGCAAATGGAATTCAGTTGGAATACACAATAAATGGTAGGACACTGAGAAATGCAGAGGATCAGCGGGACCTTGGAGTGCATGTCCACAGATCCCTGAAGGTAGCAGGACAGGTAGATAAAGTGGTTAAGCAGGCATACGGGATACTTGCCTTTATTAGCCGAGGCGTAGAATATAAGAGCGGGGTGGTTATGCTTCAACTGTATAAAACACTAGTTAGGCCGCAGCTAGAGTGCCGCGTGCAGTTCTGGTCACCACATTACAAGAAGGATGCGATTGCACGAGAGAAGGTGCAGAGGAGATTTCCGAGGATGTTGCCTGGGCTGGGGAATTTTAGTTATGAGGAAAGATTGGATAGGCTGGGGTTGTTTTCTTTGGAACACAGGAGGCTGAGGCGAGACCTAATTGAGGTGTGTAAAATTATGAGGGGCCGAGATAGAGTGGATAGGAAGGACCTATTTCCCTTAGCAGAAGGGTCAATAATAGATTTCAAGTAATTGGTAGGAGGTTTACAGGGAATTTGAGGAGACATTTTTTCACCCAGTGAATGGTGGGGGTCTGGAATGCACTGCCTGAAAGGGTGGTAGAGGCAGAAACCCTCATCACGTTTAAAAAGTACTTGGATATGCACTTGAACTGCCGTAACCTACAAGGCTACGGACCAAGTGCTGTAAAGTGGGATTTGGGTGGATTGCTCTTTGTCGGCTGGCACGGACAAGATGGGCCGAATGGCCTCCTTCTGTGCTGTAAATTTCTATGATTCTGCCTGATCATGTGACATCTGCCCACACGACTTCTACAAATGTTATTACATTGTAGCCAGGATTGTTTAGTTTCCAATTCCGCCCATTTTGAAGCCAGGTCTCCGTTATAGCTACTATTGCATAACCCCATGTGGCAACTTGCGCCTGCAACTCGTCAATCTTATTTGTAACGCTCCTCGCATTAACACACATGCATTTCAACAGCATGCTAGTTGGCTTTGCTTTTTTCCTGAATTTAACTGCTGCTCTTTCTACATTCTTCTTTGTTCTGTTGCTGTTTGTCCCTCCGAGTTTTCTATGCACCTTGTCTCTCCTCTCTGCTGCTGTGTCCTGGTGGCCCTCCGCCAGTGTGTGTATTTTGGCTATCTTATTTTCTTCTTCTGCTTATTTCGGCCCTGTGTCTGGAGCCCCTTGCATTTGTGTAGCAGCAGGAGAATGTGCAGCGAAGAAATGGTCAAAGGAAAGCGAGAGAGAGAGAGACAGAGAGAGAGAGAGAGAGCAGCAAAAAGGATGTTGATTGATTAAGAGCAGTGTGTGCGCGTGTGTGTGCAAAACGTTGAGCAGCCTGTGGCGGCAGCAAAAGCCTACTGCACCCGGTATTCCCAGGCAGTCTCCCATCCAAGTACTAACCAGGCCTGACTCTGCTTAGCTTCCGAGATCAGACGAGATCGGGCGTATTCAGACTAGTATGGCCGTAGGCATATGCTAGCTGGCTTTCTCTTTACTTAAAGCTGTCGCCCATTTTTTTCTCTTCTACGCATTCATACAAGTATTCAACACTCAATTTACATTTACAAATTTTACTCCTCCCGCAACCCCCCACCCCCCCTCCACCTCTTCTTGCTGCTCTGCCTCCCACACAAACAAACTACAAGCCCAACCCTTCATTGCCTTCTATTCAAATATTACATCAAATAAACATGCTCAAACACCAAGTCTTAAGGGCTGTAGCATCTTTCAAACTGGACAAATACCCAGGCCCGCATCAAATCTATCCCACACTCTTAAGAGAAGTAAGACACCAAATAGCACAGGCTCTCACCATCATTTTACAATCCTCTCTGGCTACAGGTGTGGTGCCCGACCACTGGAGGACTGCTAACGTGCTACCGTTCTTTCAAAAGGGAGAGAGGGATAGACCGCATAATTACAGGCCAGTCAGCCTAACCTCGGTGGTGGGAAAATTATTGGAAAAAGTTCTGAGGGACAGGAGAAATCTTCATTTAGAAAGACACGGATTAATCAGGGACAGTCAGCATGGATTTCTTAACGGAAGGTCGTGTCTGACTAACGCAATTCAATTTTTCGAGGAGGTAACAAGGAGGGTCGATGAGGGTAGTGCCTTTGATGTAGTCTATATGGATTTTAGCAAGGCTTTTGATAAGGTCCCGCATGCCAGATTGGTCACGAAAGTAAAAGCCCATGGGATCCAAGGCAAAGTGGCAAGTTGGATCCAAAATTGGCTCAGAGGCAGGAAACAAAGGGTAATGGTCGAAGGGTGTTTTTGTGACCGGAAGGCTGTTTCCAGTGGGGTTCCGCAGGGCTCACAGAATCACAGAAACCCCACAGTGCAGATAGAGGCCATTTCGGCCCATCGAGCCTGCACCGACTCAGTACTGGGCCCTTTGCTTTTTCTGGTATATATCAATGATTTGGATTTGAATGTAGGAAGTATGATTAAGAAGTTTGCAGATGATACAAAAATTGGCCGTGTGGTTAATAATGAAACAGAATGCTGTAGACTGCAGGAAGATATCAATGGACTCGTCTAGTGGGCAGAACAGTGGCAAATGGAATTCAGTTGGAATACACAATAAATGGTAGGACACTGAGAAATGCAGAGGATCAGCGGGACCTTGGAGTGCATGTCCACAGATCCCTGAAGGTAGCAGGACAGGTAGATAAAGTGGTTAAGCAGGCATACGGGATACTTGCCTTTATTAGCCGAGGCGTAGAATATAAGAGCGGGGAGGTTATGCTTCAACTGTATAAAACACTAGTTAGGCCGCAGCTAGAGTGCCGCGTGCAGTTCTGGTCACCACATTACAAGAAGGATGCGATTGCACTAGAGAAGGTGCAGAGGAGATTTCCGAGGATGTTGCCTGGGCTGGGGAATTTTAGTTATGAGGAAAGATTGGATAGGCTGGGGTTGTTTTCTTTGGAACACAGGAGGCTGAGGCGAGACCTAATTGAGGTGTGTAAAATTATGAGGGGCCGAGATAGAGTGGATAGGAAGGACCTATTTCCCTTAGCAGAAGGGTCAATAATAGATTTCAAGTAATTGGTAGGAGGTTTACAGGGAATTTGAGGAGACATTTTTTCACCCAGTGAATGGTGGGGGTCTGGAATGCACTGCCTGAAAGGGTGGTAGAGGCAGAAACCCTCATCACGTTTAAAAAGTACTTGGATATGCACTTGAACTGCCGTAACCTACAAGGCTACGGACCAAGTGCTGTAAAGTGGGATTTGGGTGGATTGCTCTTTGTCGGCTGGCACGGACAAGATGGGCCGAATGGCCTCCTTCTGTGCTGTAAATTTCTATGATTCTGCCTGATCATGTGACATCTGCCCACACGACTTCTACAAATGTTATTACATTGTAGCCAGGATTGTTTAGTTTCCAATTCCGCCCATTTTGAAGCCAGGTCTCCGTTATGGCTACTATTGCATAACCCCATGTGGCAACTTGCGCCTGCAACTCGTCAATCTTATTTGTAACACTCCTCGCATTAACACACATGCATTTCAACAGCATGCTAGTTGGCTTTGCTTTTTTCCTGAATTTAACTGCTGCTCTTTCTACATTCTTCTTTGTTCTGTTGCTGTTTGTCCCTCCGAGTTTTCTATGCACCTTGTCTCTCCTCTCTGCTGCTGTGTCCTGGTGGCCCTCCGCCAGTGTGTGTATTTTGGCTATCTTATTTTCTTCTTCTGCTTATTTCGGCCCTGTGTCTGGAGCCCCTTGCATTTGTGTAGCAGCAGGAGAATGTGCAGCGAAGAAATGGTCAAAGGAAAGCGAGAGAGAGAGAGAGAGAGAGAGCAGCAAAAAGGATGTTGATTGATTAAGAGCAGTGTGTGCGCGTGTGTGTGCAAAACGTTGAGCAGCCTGTGGCGGCAGCAAAAGCCTACTGCACCTGGTATTCCCAGGCAGTCTCCCATCCAAGTACTAACCAGGCCTGACTCTGCTTAGCTTCCGAGATCAGACGAGATCGGGCGCATTCAGACTAGTATGGCCGTAGGCATATGCTGGCTGGCTTTCTCTTTACTTAAAGCTGTCGCCCATTTTTTTCTCTTCTACGCATTCATACAAGTATTCAACACTCAATTTACATTTACAAATTTTACTCCTCCCGCAACCCCCCACCCCCCCTCCACCTCTTCTTGCTGCTCTGCCTCCCACACAAACAAACTACAAGCCCAACCCTTCATTGCCTTCTATTCAAATATTACATCAAATAAACATGCTCAAACACCAAGTCTTAAGGGCTGTAGCATCTTTCAAACTGGACAAATACCCAGGCCCGCATCAAATCTATCCCACACTCTTAAGAGAAGTAAGACACCAAATAGCACAGGCTCTCACCATCATTTTACAATCCTCTCTGGCTACAGGTGTGGTGCCCGACCACTGGAGGACTGCTAACGTGCTACCGTTCTTTCAAAAGGGAGAGAGGGATAGACCGCATAATTACAGGCCAGTCAGCCTAACCTCGGTGGTGGGAAAATTATTGGAAAAAGTTCTGAGGGACAGGAGAAATCTTCATTTAGAAAGACACGGATTAATCAGGGACAGTCAGCATGGATTTCTTAACGGAAGGTCGTGTCTGACTAACGCAATTCAATTTTTCGAGGAGGTAACAAGGAGGGTCGATGAGGGTAGTGCCTTTGATGTAGTCTATATGGATTTTAGCAAGGCTTTTGATAAGGTCCCGCATGCCAGATTGGTCACGAAAGTAAAAGCCCATGGGATCCAAGGCAAAGTGGCAAGTTGGATCCAAAATTGGCTCAGAGGCAGGAAACAAAGGGTAATGGTCGAAGGGTGTTTTTGTGACCGGAAGGCTGTTTCCAGTGGGGTTCCGCAGGGCTCACAGAATCACAGAAACCCCACAGTGCAGATAGAGGCCATTTCGGCCCATCGAGCCTGCACCGACTCAGTACTGGGCCCTTTGCTTTTTCTGGTATATATCAATGATTTGGATTTGAATGTAGGAAGTATGATTAAGAAGTTTGCAGATGATACAAAAATTGGCCGTGTGGTTAATAATGAAACAGAATGCTGTAGACTGCAGGAAGATATCAATGGACTCGTCTAGTGGGCAGAACAGTGGCAAATGGAATTCAGTTGGAATACACAATAAATGGTAGGACACTGAGAAATGCAGAGGATCAGCGGGACCTTGGAGTGCATGTCCACAGATCCCTGAAGGTAGCAGGACAGGTAGATAAAGTGGTTAAGCAGGCATACGGGATACTTGCCTTTATTAGCCGAGGCGTAGAATATAAGAGCGGGGAGGTTATGCTTCAACTGTATAAAACACTAGTTAGGCCGCAGCTAGAGTGCCGCGTGCAGTTCTGGTCACCACATTACAAGAAGGATGCGATTGCACTAGAGAAGGTGCAGAGGAGATTTCCGAGGATGTTGCCTGGGCTGGGGAATTTTAGTTATGAGGAAAGATTGGATAGGCTGGGGTTGTTTTCTTTGGAACACAGGAGGCTGAGGCGAGACCTAATTGAGGTGTGTAAAATTATGAGGGGCCGAGATAGAGTGGATAGGAAGGACCTATTTCCCTTAGCAGAAGGGTCAATAATAGATTTCAAGTAATTGGTAGGAGGTTTACAGGGAATTTGAGGAGACATTTTTTCACCCAGTGAATGGTGGGGGTCTGGAATGCACTGCCTGAAAGGGTGGTAGAGGCAGAAACCCTCATCACGTTTAAAAAGTACTTGGATATGCACTTGAACTGCCGTAACCTACAAGGCTACGGACCAAGTGCTGTAAAGTGGGATTTGGGTGGATTGCTCTTTGTCGGCTGGCACGGACAAGATGGGCCGAATGGCCTCCTTCTGTGCTGTAAATTTCTATGATTCTGCCTGATCATGTGACATCTGCCCACACGACTTCTACAAATGTTATTACATTGTAGCCAGGATTGTTTAGTTTCCAATTCCGCCCATTTTGAAGCCAGGTCTCCGTTATGGCTACTATTGCATAACCCCATGTGGCAACTTGCGCCTGCAACTCGTCAATCTTATTTGTAACACTCCTCGCATTAACACACATGCATTTCAACAGCATGCTAGTTGGCTTTGCTTTTTTCCTGAATTTAACTGCTGCTCTTTCTACATTCTTCTTTGTTCTGTTGCTGTTTGTCCCTCCGAGTTTTCTATGCACCTTGTCTCTCCTCTCTGCTGCTGTGTCCTGGTGGCCCTCCGCCAGTGTGTGTATTTTGGCTATCTTATTTTCTTCTTCTGCTTATTTCGGCCCTGTGTCTGGAGCCCCTTGCATTTGTGTAGCAGCAGGAGAATGTGCAGCGAAGAAATGGTCAAAGGAAAGCGAGAGAGAGAGAGAGAGAGAGAGAGCAGCAAAAAGGATGTTGATTGATTAAGAGCAGTGTGTGCGCGTGTGTGTGCAAAACGTTGAGCAGCCTGTGGCGGCAGCAAAAGCCTACTGCACCTGGTATTCCCAGGCAGTCTCCCATCCAAGTACTAACCAGGCCTGACTCTGCTTAGTTTCCGAGATCAGACGAGATCGGGCGCATTCAGACTAGTATGGCCGTAGGCATATGCTGGCTGGCTTTCTCTTTACTTAAAGCTGTCGCCCATTTTTTTCTCTTCTACGCATTCATACAAGTATTCAACACTCAATTTACATTTACAAATTTTACTCCTCCCGCAACCCCCCACCCCCCCTCCACCTCTTCTTGCTGCTCTGCCTCCCACACAAACAAACTACAAGCCCAACCCTTCATTGCCTTCTATTCAAATATTACATCAAATAAACATGCTCAAACACCAAGTCTTAAGGGCTGTAGCATCTTTCAAACTGGACAAATACCCAGGCCCGCATCAAATCTATCCCACACTCTTAAGAGAAGTAAGACACCAAATAGCACAGGCTCTCACCATCATTTTACAATCCTCTCTGGCTACAGGTGTGGTGCCCGACCACTGGAGGACTGCTAACGTGCTACCGTTCTTTCAAAAGGGAGAGAGGGATAGACCGCATAATTACAGGCCAGTCAGCCTAACCTCGGTGGTGGGAAAATTATTGGAAAAAGTTCTGAGGGACAGGAGAAATCTTCATTTAGAAAGACACGGATTAATCAGGGACAGTCAGCATGGATTTCTTAACGGAAGGTCGTGTCTGACTAACGCAATTCAATTTTTCGAGGAGGTAACAAGGAGGGTCGATGAGGGTAGTGCCTTTGATGTAGTCTATATGGATTTTAGCAAGGCTTTTGATAAGGTCCCGCATGCCAGATTGGTCACGAAAGTAAAAGCCCATGGGATCCAAGGCAAAGTGGCAAGTTGGATCCAAAATTGGCTCAGAGGCAGGAAACAAAGGGTAATGGTCGAAGGGTGTCTTTGTGACCGGAAGGCTGTTTCCAGTGGGGTTCCGCAGGGCTCACAGAATCACAGAAACCCCACAGTGCAGATAGAGGCCATTTCGGCCCATCGAGCCTGCACCGACTCAGTACTGGGCCCTTTGCTTTTTCTGGTATATATCAATGATTTGGATTTGAATGTAGGAAGTATGATTAAGAAGTTTGCAGATGATACAAAAATTGGCCGTGTGGTTAATAATGAAACAGAATGCTGTAGACTGCAGGAAGATATCAATGGACTCGTCTAGTGGGCAGAACAGTGGCAAATGGAATTCAGTTGGAATACACAATAAATGGTAGGACACTGAGAAATGCAGAGGATCAGCGGGACCTTGGAGTGCATGTCCACAGATCCCTGAAGGTAGCAGGACAGGTAGATAAAGTGGTTAAGCAGGCATACGGGATACTTGCCTTTATTAGCCGAGGCGTAGAATATAAGAGCGGGGAGGTTATGCTTCAACTGTATAAAACACTAGTTAGGCCGCAGCTAGAGTGCCGCGTGCAGTTCTGGTCACCACATTACAAGAAGGATGCGATTGCACTAGAGAAGGTGCAGAGGAGATTTCCGAGGATGTTGCCTGGGCTGGGGAATTTTAGTTATGAGGAAAGATTGGATAGGCTGGGGTTGTTTTCTTTGGAACACAGGAGGCTGAGGCGAGACCTAATTGAGGTGTGTAAAATTATGAGGGGCCGAGATAGAGTGGATAGGAAGGACCTATTTCCCTTAGCAGAAGGGTCAATAATAGATTTCAAGTAATTGGTAGGAGGTTTACAGGGAATTTGAGGAGACATTTTTTCACCCAGTGAATGGTGGGGGTCTGGAATGCACTGCCTGAAAGGGTGGTAGAGGCAGAAACCCTCATCACGTTTAAAAAGTACTTGGATATGCACTTGAACTGCCGTAACCTACAAGGCTACGGACCAAGTGCTGTAAAGTGGGATTTGGGTGGATTGCTCTTTGTCGGCTGGCACGGACAAGATGGGCCGAATGGCCTCCTTCTGTGCTGTAAATTTCTATGATTCTGCCTGATCATGTGACATCTGCCCACACGACTTCTACAAATGTTATTACATTGTAGCCAGGATTGTTTAGTTTCCAATTCCGCCCATTTTGAAGCCAGGTCTCCGTTATAGCTACTATTGCATAACCCCATGTGGCAACTTGCGCCTGCAACTCGTCAATCTTATTTGTAACACTCCTCGCATTAACACACATGCATTTCAACAGCATGCTAGTTGGCTTTGCTTTTTTCCTGAATTTAACTGCTGCTCTTTCTACATTCTTCTTTGTTCTGTTGCTGTTTGTCCCTCCGAGTTTTCTATGCACCTTGTCTCTCCTCTCTGCTGCTGTGTCCTGGTGGCCCTCCACCAGTGTGTGTATTTTGGCTATCTTATTTTCTTCTTCTGCTTATTTCGGCCCTGTGTCTGGAGCCCCTTGCATTTGTGTAGCAGCAGGAGAATGTGCAGCGAAGAAATGGTCAAAGGAAAGCGAGAGAGAGAGACAGAGAGAGAGAGAGAGAGCAGCAAAAAGGATGTTGATTGATTAAGAGCAGTGTGTGCGCGTGTGTGTGCAAAACGTTGAGCAGCCTGTGGCGGCAGCAAAAGCCTACTGCACCTGGTATTCCCAGGCAGTCTCCCATCCAAGTACTAACCAGGCCTGACTCTGCTTAGCTTCCAGAGATCAGACGAGATCGGGCGCATTCAGACTAGTATGGCCGTAGGCATATGCTGGCTGGCTTTCTCTTTACTTAAAGCTGTCGCCCATTTTTTTCTCTTCTACGCATTCATACAAGTATTCAACACTCAATTTACATTTACAAATTTTACTCCTCCCGCAACCCCCCACCCCCCCTCCACCTCTTCTTGCTGCTCTGCCTCCCACACAAACAAACTACAAGCCCAACCCTTCATTGCCTTCTATTCAAATATTACATCAAATAAACATGCTCAAACACCAAGTCTTAAGGGCTGTAGCATCTTTCAAACTGGACAAATACCCAGGCCCGCATCAAATCTATCCCACACTCTTAAGAGAAGTAAGACACCAAATAGCACAGGCTCTCACCATCATTTTACAATCCTCTCTGGCTACAGGTGTGGTGCCCGACCACTGGAGGACTGCTAACGTGCTACCGTTCTTTCAAAAGGGAGAGAGGGATAGACCGCATAATTACAGGCCAGTCAGCCTAACCTCGGTGGTGGGAAAATTATTGGAAAAAGTTCTGAGGGACAGGAGAAATCTTCATTTAGAAAGACACGGATTAATCAGGGACAGTCAGCATGGATTTCTTAACGGAAGGTCGTGTCTGACTAACGCAATTCAATTTTTCGAGGAGGTAACAAGGAGGGTCGATGAGGGTAGTGCCTTTGATGTAGTCTATATGGATTTTAGCAAGGCTTTTGATAAGGTCCCGCATGCCAGATTGGTCACGAAAGTAAAAGCCCATGGGATCCAAGGCAAAGTGGCAAGTTGGATCCAAAATTGGCTCAGAGGCAGGAAACAAAGGGTAATGGTCGAAGGGTGTTTTTGTGACCGGAAGGCTGTTTCCAGTGGGGTTCCGCAGGGCTCACAGAATCACAGAAACCCCACAGTGCAGATAGAGGCCATTTCGGCCCATCGAGCCTGCACCGACTCAGTACTGGGCCCTTTGCTTTTTCTGGTATATATCAATGATTTGGATTTGAATGTAGGAAGTATGATTAAGAAGTTTGCAGATGATACAAAAATTGGCCGTGTGGTTAATAATGAAACAGAATGCTGTAGACTGCAGGAAGATATCAATGGACTCGTCTAGTGGGCAGAACAGTGGCAAATGTAATTCAGTTGGAATACACAATAAATGGTAGGACACTGAGAAATGCAGAGGATCAGCGGGACCTTGGAGTGCATGTCCACAGATCCCTGAAGGTAGCAGGACAGGTAGATAAAGTGGTTAAGCAGGCATACGGGATACTTGCCTTTATTAGCCGAGGCGTAGAATATAAGAGCGGGGAGGTTATGCTTCAACTGTATAAAACACTAGTTAGGCCGCAGCTAGAGTGCCGCGTGCAGTTCTGGTCACCACATTACAAGAAGGATGCGATTGCACGAGAGAAGGTGCAGAGGAGATTTCCGAGGATGTTGCCTGGGCTGGGGAATTTTAGTTATGAGGAAAGATTGGATAGGCTGGGGTTGTTTTCTTTGGAACACAGGAGGCTGAGGCGAGACCTAATTGAGGTGTGTAAAATTATGAGGGGCCGAGATAGAGTGGATAGGAAGGACCTATTTCCCTTAGCAGAAGGGTCAATAATAGATTTCAAGTAATTGGTAGGAGGTTTACAGGGAATTTGAGGAGACATTTTTTCACCCAGTGAATGGTGGGGGTCTGGAATGCACTGCCTGAAAGGGTGGTAGAGGCAGAAACCCTCATCACGTTTAAAAAGTACTTGGATATGCACTTGAACTGCCGTAACCTACAAGGCTACGGACCAAGTGCTGTAAAGTGGGATTTGGGTGGATTGCTCTTTGTCGGCTGGCACGGACAAGATGGGCCGAATGGCCTCCTTCTGTGCTGTAAATTTCTATGATTCTGCCTGATCATGTGACATCTGCCCACACGACTTCTACAAATGTTATTACATTGTAGCCAGGATTGTTTAGTTTCCAATTCCACCCATTTTGAAGCCAGGTCTCCGTTATGGCTACTATTGCATAACCCCATGTGGCAACTTGCGCCTGCAACTCGTCAATCTTATTTGTAACACTCCTCGCATTAACACACATGCATTTCAACAGCATGCTAGTTGGCTTTGCTTTTTTCCTGAATTTAACTGCTGCTCTTTCTACATTCTTCTTTGTTCTGTTGCTGTTTGTCCCTCCGAGTTTTCTATGCACCTTGTCTCTCCTCTCTGCTGCTGTGTCCTGGTGGCCCTCCACCAGTGAGTGTATTTTGGCTATCTTATTTTCTTCTTCTGCTTATTTCGGCCCTGTGTCTGGAGCCCCTTGCATTTGTGTAGCAGCAGGAGAATGTGCAGCGAAGAAATGGTCAAAGGAAAGCGAGAGAGAGAGAGAGAGAGAGCAGCAAAAAGGATGTTGATTGATTAAGAGCAGTGTGTGCGCGTGTGTGTGCAAAACGTTGAGCAGCCTGTGGCGGCAGCAAAAGCCTACTGCACCTGGTATTCCCAGGCAGTCTCCCATCCAAGTACTAACCAGGCCTGACTCTGCTTAGCTTCCGAGATCAGACGAGATCGGGCGCATTCAGACTAGTATGGCCGTAGGCATATGCTAGCTGGCTTTCTCTTTACTTAAAGCTGTCGCCCATTTTTTTCTCTTCTACGCATTCATACAAGTATTCAACACTCAATTTACATTTACAAATTTTACTCCTCCCGCAACCCCCCACCCCCCCTCCACCTCTTCTTGCTGCTCTGCCTCCCACACAAACAAACTACAAGCCCAACCCTTCATTGCCTTCTATTCAAATATTACATCAAATAAACATGCTCAAACACCAAGTCTTAAGGGCTGTAGTATCTTTCAAACTGGACAAATACCCAGGCCCGCATCAAATCTATCCCACACTCTTAAGAGAAGTAAGACACCAAATAGCACAGGCTCTCACCATCATTTTACAATCCTCTCTGGCTACAGGTGTGGTGCCCGACCACTGGAGGACTGCTAACGTGCTACCGTTCTTTCAAAAGGGAGAGAGGGATAGACCGCATAATTACAGGCCAGTCAGCCTAACCTCGGTGGTGGGAAAATTATTGGAAAAAGTTCTGAGGGACAGGAGAAATCTTCATTTAGAAAGACACGGATTAATCAGGGACAGTCAGCATGGATTTCTTAACGGAAGGTCGTGTCTGACTAACGCAATTCAATTTTTCGAGGAGGTAACAAGGAGGGTCGATGAGGGTAGTGCCTTTGATGTAGTCTATATGGATTTTAGCAAGGCTTTTGATAAGGTCCCGCATGCCAGATTGGTCACGAAAGTAAAAGCCCATGGGATCCAAGGCAAAGTGGCAAGTTGGATCCAAAATTGGCTCAGAGGCAGGAAACAAAGGGTAATGGTCGAAGGGTGTTTTTGTGACCGGAAGGCTGTTTCCAGTGGGGTTCCGCAGGGCTCACAGAATCACAGAAACCCCACAGTGCAGATAGAGGCCATTTCGGCCCATCGAGCCTGCACCGACTCAGTACTGGGCCCTTTGCTTTTTCTGGTATATATCAATGATTTGGATTTGAATGTAGGAAGTATGATTAAGAAGTTTGCAGATGATACAAAAATTGGCCGTGTGGTTAATAATGAAACAGAATGCTGTAGACTGCAGGAAGATATCAATGGACTCGTCTAGTGGGCAGAACAGTGGCAAATGGAATTCAGTTGGAATACACAATAAATGGTAGGACACTGAGAAATGCAGAGGATCAGCGGGACCTTGGAGTGCATGTCCACAGATCCCTGAAGGTAGCAGGACAGGTAGATAAAGTGGTTAAGCAGGCATACGGGATACTTGCCTTTATTAGCCGAGGCGTAGAATATAAGAGCGGGGAGCTTATGCTTCAACTGTATAAAACACTAGTTAGGCCGCAGCTAGAGTGCCGCGTGCAGTTCTGGTCACAACATTACAAGAAGGATGCGATTGCACTAGAGAAGGTGCAGAGGAGATTTCCGAGGATGTTGCCTGGGCTGGGGAATTTTAGTTATGAGGAAAGATTGGATAGGCTGGGGTTGTTTTCTTTGGAACACAGGAGGCTGAGGCGAGACCTAATTGAGGTGTGTAAAATTATGAGGGGCCGAGATATAGTGGATAGGAAGGACCTATTTCCCTTAGCAGAAGGGTCAATAATAGATTTCAAGTAATTGGTAGGAGGTTTACAGGGAATTTGAGGAGACATTTTTTCACCCAGTGAATGGTGGGGGTCTGGAATGCACTGCCTGAAAGGGTGGTAGAGGCAGAAACCCTCATCACGTTTAAAAAGTACTTGGATATGCACTTGAACTGCCGTAACCTACAAGGCTACGGACCAAGTGCTGTAAAGTGGGATTTGGGTGGATTGCTCTTTGTCGGCTGGCACGGACAAGATGGGCCGAATGGCTTCCTTCTGTGCTGTAAATTTCTATGATTCTGCCTGATCATGTGACATCTGCCCACACGACTTCTACAAATGTTATTACATTGTAGCCAGGATTGTTTAGTTTCCAATTCCGCCCATTTTGAAGCCAGGTCTCCGTTATGGCTACTATTGCATAACCCCATGTGGCAACTTGCGCCTGCAACTCGTCAATCTTATTTGTAACACTCCTCGCATTAACACACATGCATTTCAACAGCATGCTAGTTGGCTTTGCTTTTTTCCTGAATTTAACTGCTGCTCTTTCTACATTCTTCTTTGTTCTGTTGCTGTTTGTCCCTCCGAGTTTTCTATGCACCTTGTCTCTCCTCTCTGCTGCTGTGTCCTGGTGGCCCTCCGCCAGTGTGTGTATTTTGGCTATCTTATTTTCTTCTTCTGCTTATTTCGGCCCTGTGTCTGGAGCCCCTTGCATTTGTGTAGCAGCAGGAGAATGTGCAGCGAAGAAATGGTCAAAGGAAAGCGAGAGAGAGAGAGAGAGAGAGAGAGAGAGAGAGCAGCAAAAAGGATGTTGATTGATTAAGAGCAGTGTGTGCGCGTGTGTGTGCAAAACGTTGAGCAGCCTGTGGCGGCAGCAAAAGCCTACTGCACCCGGTATTCCCAGGCAGTCTCCCATCCAAGTACTAACCAGGCCTGACTCTGCTTAGCTTCCGAGATCAGACGAGATCGGGCGTATTCAGACTAGTATGGCCGTAGGCATATGCTAGCTGGCTTTCTCTTTACTTAAAGCTGTCGCCCATTTTTTTCTCTTCTACGCATTCATACAAGTATTCAACACTCAATTTACATTTACAAATTTTACTCCTCCCGCAACCCCCCACCCCCCCTCCACCTCTTCTTGCTGCTCTGCCTCCCACACAAACAAACTACAAGCCCAACCCTTCATTGCCTTCTATTCAAATATTACATCAAATAAACATGCTCAAACACCAAGTCTTAAGGGCTGTAGCATCTTTCAAACTGGACAAATACCCAGGCCCGCATCAAATCTATCCCACACTCTTAAGAGAAGTAAGACACCAAATAGCACAGGCTCTCACCATCATTTTACAATCCTCTCTGGCTACAGGTGTGGTGCCCGACCACTGGAGGACTGCTAACGTGCTACCGTTCTTTCAAAAGGGAGAGAGGGATAGACCGCATAATTACAGGCCAGTCAGCCTAACCTCGGTGGTGGGAAAATTATTGGAAAAAGTTCTGAGGGACAGGAGAAATCTTCATTTAGAAAGACACGGATTAATCAGGGACAGTCAGCATGGATTTCTTAACGGAAGGTCGTGTCTGACTAACGCAATTCAATTTTTCGAGGAGGTAACAAGGAGGGTCGATGAGGGTAGTGCCTTTGATGTAGTCTATATGGATTTTAGCAAGGCTTTTGATAAGGTCCCGCATGCCAGATTGGTCACGAAAGTAAAAGCCCATGGGATCCAAGGCAAAGTGGCAAGTTGGATCCAAAATTGGCTCAGAGGCAGGAAACAAAGGGTAATGGTCGAAGGGTGTTTTTGTGACCGGAAGGCTGTTTCCAGTGGGGTTCCGCAGGGCTCACAGAATCACAGAAACCCCACAGTGCAGATAGAGGCCATTTCGGCCCATCGAGCCTGCAGCGACTCAGTACTGGGCCCTTTGCTTTTTCTGGTATATATCAATGATTTGGATTTGAATGTAGGAAGTATGATTAAGAAGTTTGCAGATGATACAAAAATTGGCCGTGTGGTTAATAATGAAACAGAATGCTGTAGACTGCAGGAAGATATCAATGGACTCGTCTAGTGGGCAGAACAGTGGCAAATGGAATTCAGTTGGAATACACAATAAATGGTAGGACACTGAGAAATGCAGAGGATCAGCGGGACCTTGGAGTGCATGTCCACAGATCCCTGAAGGTAGCAGGACAGGTAGATAAAGTGGTTAAGCAGGCATACGGGATACTTGCCTTTATTAGCCGAGGCGTAGAATATAAGAGCGGGGAGGTTATGCTTCAACTGTATAAAACACTAGTTAGGCCGCAGCTAGAGTGCCGCGTGCAGTTCTGGTCACCACATTACAAGAAGGATGCGATTGCACTAGAGAAGGTGCAGAGGAGATTTCCGAGGATGTTGCCTGGGCTGGGGAATTTTAGTTATGAGGAAAGATTGGATAGGCTGGGGTTGTTTTCTTTGGAACACAGGAGGCTGAGGCGAGACCTAATTGAGGTGTGTAAAATTATGAGGGGCCGAGATAGAGTGGATAGGAAGGACCTATTTCCCTTAGCAGAAGGGTCAATAATAGATTTCAAGTAATTGGTAGGAGGTTTACAGGGAATTTGAGGAGACATTTTTTCACCCAGTGAATGGTGGGGGTCTGGAATGCACTGCCTGAAAGGGTGGTAGAGGCAGAAACCCTCATCACGTTTAAAAAGTACTTGGATATGCACTTGAACTGCCGTAACCTACAAGGCTACGGACCAAGTGCTGTAAAGTGGGATTTGGGTGGATTGCTCTTTGTCGGCTGGCACGGACAAGATGGGCCGAATGGCCTCCTTCTGTGCTGTAAATTTCTATGATTCTGCCTGATCATGTGACATCTGCCCACACGACTTCTACAAATGTTATTACATTGTAGCCAGGATTGTTTAGTTTCCAATTCCGCCCATTTTGAAGCCAGGTCTCCGTTATGGCTACTATTGCATAACCCCATGTGGCAACTTGCGCCTGCAACTCGTCAATCTTATTTGTAACACTCCTCGCATTAACACACATGCATTTCAACAGCATGCTAGTTGGCTTTGCTTTTTTCCTGAATTTAACTGCTGCTCTTTCTACATTCTTCTTTGTTCTGTTGCTGTTTGTCCCTCCGAGTTTTCTATGCACCTTGTCTCTCCTCTCTGCTGCTGTGTCCTGGTGGCCCTCCGCCAGTGTGTGTATTTTGGCTATCTTATTTTCTTCTTCTGCTTATTTCGGCCCTGTGTCTGGAGCCCCTTGCATTTGTGTAGCAGCAGGAGAATGTGCAGCGAAGAAATGGTCAAAGGAAAGCGAGAGAGAGAGAGAGAGAGAGAGAGAGAGCAGCAAAAAGGATGTTGATTGATTAAGAGCAGTGTGTGCGCGTGTGTGTGCAAAACGTTGAGCAGCCTGTGGCGGCAGCAAAAGCCTACTGCACCCGGTATTCCCAGGCAGTCTCCCATCCAAGTACTAACCAGGCCTGACTCTGCTTAGCTTCCGAGATCAGACGAGATCGGGCGCATTCAGACTAGTATGGCCGTAGGCATATGCTAGCTGGCTTTCTCTTTACTTAAAGCTGTCGCCCATTTTTTTCTCTTCTACGCATTCATACAAGTATTCAACACTCAATTTACATTTACAAATTTTACTCCTCCCGCAACCCCCCACCCCCCCTCCACCTCTTCTTGCTGCTCTGCCTCCCACACAAACAAACTACAAGCCCAACCCTTCATTGCCTTCTATTCAAATATTACATCAAATAAACATGCTCAAACACCAAGTCTTAAGGGCTGTAGCATCTTTCAAACTGGACAAATACCCAGGCCCGCATCAAATCTATCCCACACTCTTAAGAGAAGTAAGACACCAAATAGCACAGGCTCTCACCATCATTTTACAATCCTCTCTGGCTACAGGTGTGGTGCCCGACCACTGGAGGACTGCTAACGTGCTACCGTTCTTTCAAAAGGGAGAGAGGGATAGACCGCATAATTACAGGCCAGTCAGCCTAACCTCGGTGGTGGGAAAATTATTGGAAAAAGTTCTGAGGGACAGGAGAAATCTTCATTTAGAAAGACACGGATTAATCAGGGACAGTCAGCATGGATTTCTTAACGGAAGGTCGTGTCTGACTAACGCAATTCAATTTTTCGAGGAGGTAACAAGGAGGGTCGATGAGGGTAGTGCCTTTGATGTAGTCTATATGGATTTTAGCAAGGCTTTTGATAAGGTCCCGCATGCCAGATTGGTCACGAAAGTAAAAGCCCATGGGATCCAAGGCAAAGTGGCAAGTTGGATCCAAAATTGGCTCAGAGGCAGGAAACAAAGGGTAATGGTCGAAGGGTGTTTTTGTGACCGGAAGGCTGTTTCCAGTGGGGTTCCGCAGGGCTCACAGAATCACAGAAACCCCACAGTGCAGATAGAGGCCATTTCGGCCCATCGAGCCTGCACTGACTCAGTACTGGGCCCTTTGCTTTTTCTGGTATATATCAATGATTTGGATTTGAATGTAGGAAGTATGATTAAGAAGTTTGCAGATGATACAAAAATTGGCCGTGTGGTTAATAATGAAACAGAATGCTGTAGACTGCAGGAAGATATCAATGGACTCGTCTAGTGGGCAGAACAGTGGCAAATGGAATTCAGTTGGAATACACAATAAATGGTAGGACACTGAGAAATGCAGAGGATCAGCGGGACCTTGGAGTGCATGTCCACAGATCCCTGAAGGTAGCAGGACAGGTAGATAAAGTGGTTAAGCAGGCATACGGGATACTTGCCTTTATTAGCCGAGGCGTAGAATATAAGAGCGGGGTGGTTATGCTTCAACTGTATAAAACACTAGTTAGGCCGCAGCTAGAGTGCCGCGTGCAGTTCTGGTCACCACATTACAAGAAGGATGCGATTGCACGAGAGAAGGTGCAGAGGAGATTTCCGAGGATGTTGCCTGGGCTGGGGAATTTTAGTTATGAGGAAAGATTGGATAGGCTGGGGTTGTTTTCTTTGGAACACAGGAGGCTGAGGCGAGACCTAATTGAGGTGTGTAAAATTATGAGGGGCCGAGATAGAGTGGATAGGAAGGACCTATTTCCCTTAGCAGAAGGGTCAATAATAGATTTCAAGTAATTGGTAGGAGGTTTACAGGGAATTTGAGGAGACATTTTTTCACCCAGTGAATGGTGGGGGTCTGGAATGCACTGCCTGAAAGGGTGGTAGAGGCAGAAACCCTCATCACGTTTAAAAAGTACTTGGATATGCACTTGAACTGCCGTAACCTACAAGGCTACGGACCAAGTGCTGTAAAGTGGGATTTGGGTGGATTGCTCTTTGTCGGCTGGCACGGACAAGATGGGCCGAATGGCCTCCTTCTGTGCTGTAAATTTCTATGATTCTGCCTGATCATGTGACATCTGCCCACACGACTTCTACAAATGTTATTACATTGTAGCCAGGATTGTTTAGTTTCCAATTCCGCCCATTTTGAAGCCAGGTCTCCGTTATAGCTACTATTGCATAACCCCATGTGGCAACTTGCGCCTGCAACTCGTCAATCTTATTTGTAACGCTCCTCGCATTAACACACATGCATTTCAACAGCATGCTAGTTGGCTTTGCTTTTTTCCTGAATTTAACTGCTGCTCTTTCTACATTCTTCTTTGTTCTGTTGCTGTTTGTCCCTCCGAGTTTTCTATGCACCTTGTCTCTCCTCTCTGCTGCTGTGTCCTGGTGGCCCTCCGCCAGTGTGTGTATTTTGGCTATCTTATTTTCTTCTTCTGCTTATTTCGGCCCTGTGTCTGGAGCCCCTTGCATTTGTGTAGCAGCAGGAGAATGTGCAGCGAAGAAATGGTCAAAGGAAAGCGAGAGAGAGAGACAGAGAGAGAGAGAGAGAGCAGCAAAAAGGATGTTGATTGATTAAGAGCAGTGTGTGCGCGTGTGTGTGCAAAACGTTGAGCAGCCTGTGGCGGCAGCAAAAGCCTACTGCACCCGGTATTCCCAGGCGGTCTCCCATCCAAGTACTAACCAGGCCTGACTCTGCTTAGCTTCCGAGATCAGACGAGATCGGGCGTATTCAGACTAGTATGGCCGTAGGCATATGCTAGCTGGCTTTCTCTTTACTTAAAGCTGTCGCCCATTTTTTTCTCTTCTACGCATTCATACAAGTATTCAACACTCAATTTACATTTACAAATTTTACTCCTCCCGCAACCCCCCACCCCCCCTCCACCTCTTCTTGCTGCTCTGCCTCCCACACAAACAAACTACAAGCCCAACCCTTCATTGCCTTCTATTCAAATATTACATCAAATAAACATGCTCAAACACCAAGTCTTAAGGGCTGTAGCATCTTTCAAACTGGACAAATACCCAGGCCCGCATCAAATCTATCCCACACTCTTAAGAGAAGTAAGACACCAAATAGCACAGGCTCTCACCATCATTTTACAATCCTCTCTGGCTACAGGTGTGGTGCCCGACCACTGGAGGACTGCTAACGTGCTACCGTTCTTTCAAAAGGGAGAGAGGGATAGACCGCATAATTACAGGCCAGTCAGCCTAACCTCGGTGGTGGGAAAATTATTGGAAAAAGTTCTGAGGGACAGGAGAAATCTTCATTTAGAAAGACACGGATTAATCAGGGACAGTCAGCATGGATTTCTTAACGGAAGGTCGTGTCTGACTAACGCAATTCAATTTTTCGAGGAGGTAACAAGGAGGGTCGATGAGGGTAGTGCCTTTGATGTAGTCTATATGGATTTTAGCAAGGCTTTTGATAAGGTCCCGCATGCCAGATTGGTCACGAAAGTAAAAGCCCATGGGATCCAAGGCAAAGTGGCAAGTTGGATCCAAAATTGGCTCAGAGGCAGGAAACAAAGGGTAATGGTCGAAGGGTGTTTTTGTGACCGGAAGGCTGTTTCCAGTGGGGTTCCGCAGGGCTCACAGAATCACAGAAACCCCACAGTGCAGATAGAGGCCATTTCGGCCCATCGAGCCTGCACCGACTCAGTACTGGGCCCTTTGCTTTTTCTGGTATATATCAATGATTTGGATTTGAATGTAGGAAGTATGATTAAGAAGTTTGCAGATGATACAAAAATTGGCCGTGTGGTTAATAATGAAACAGAATGCTGTAGACTGCAGGAAGATATCAATGGACTCGTCTAGTGGGCAGAACAGTGGCAAATGGAATTCAGTTGGAATACACAATAAATGGTAGGACACTGAGAAATGCAGAGGATCAGCGGGACCTTGGAGTGCATGTCCACAGATCCCTGAAGGTAGCAGGACAGGTAGATAAAGTGGTTAAGCAGGCATACGGGATACTTGCCTTTATTAGCCGAGGCGTAGAATATAAGAGCGGGGAGGTTATGCTTCAACTGTATAAAACACTAGTTAGGCCGCAGCTAGAGTGCCGCGTGCAGTTCTGGTCACCACATTACAAGAAGGATGCGATTGCACTAGAGAAGGTGCAGAGGAGATTTCCGAGGATGTTGCCTGGGCTGGGGAATTTTAGTTATGAGGAAAGATTGGATAGGCTGGGGTTGTTTTCTTTGGAACACAGGAGGCTGAGGCGAGACCTAATTGAGGTGTGTAAAATTATGAGGGGCCGAGATAGAGTGGATAGGAAGGACCTATTTCCCTTAGCAGAAGGGTCAATAATAGATTTCAAGTAATTGGTAGGAGGTTTACAGGGAATTTGAGGAGACATTTTTTCACCCAGTGAATGGTGGGGGTCTGGAATGCACTGCCTGAAAGGGTGGTAGAGGCAGAAACCCTCATCACGTTTAAAAAGTACTTGGATATGCACTTGAACTGCCGTAACCTACAAGGCTACGGACCAAGTGCTGTAAAGTGGGATTTGGGTGGATTGCTCTTTGTCGGCTGGCACAGACAAGATGGGCCGAATGGCCTCCTTCTGTGCTGTAAATTTCTATGATTCTGCCTGATCATGTGACATCTGCCCACACGACTTCTACAAATGTTATTACATTGTAGCCAGGATTGTTTAGTTTCCAATTCCGCCCATTTTGAAGCCAGGTCTCCGTTATGGCTACTATTGCATAACCCCATGTGGCAACTTGCGCCTGCAACTCGTCAATCTTATTTGTAACACTCCTCGCATTAACACACATGCATTTCAACAGCATGCTAGTTGGCTTTGCTTTTTTCCTGAATTTAACTGCTGCTCTTTCTACATTCTTCTTTGTTCTGTTGCTGTTTGTCCCTCCGAGTTTTCTATGCACCTTGTCTCTCCTCTCTGCTGCTGTGTCCTGGTGGCCCTCCGCCAGTGTGTGTATTTTGGCTATCTTATTTTCTTCTTCTGCTTATTTCGGCCCTGTGTCTGGAGCCCCTTGCATTTGTGTAGCAGCAGGAGAATGTGCAGCGAAGAAATGGTCAAAGGAAAGCGAGAGAGAGAGAGAGAGAGAGAGAGCAGCAAAAAGGATGTTGATTGATTAAGAGCAGTGTGTGCGCGTGTGTGTGCAAAACGTTGAGCAGCCTGTGGCGGCAGCAAAAGCCTACTGCACCCGGTATTCCCAGGCAGTCTCCCATCCAAGTACTAACCAGGCCTGACTCTGCTTAGCTTCCGAGATCAGACGAGATCAGGCGCATTCAGACTAGTATGGCCGTAGGCATATGCTAGTTGGCTTTCTCTTTACTTAAAGCTGTCGCCCATTTTTTTCTCTTCTACGCATTCATACAAGTATTCAACACTCAATTTACATTTACAAATTTTACTCCTCCCGCAACCCCTCACCCCCCCTCCACCTCTTCTTGCTGCTCTGCCTCCCACACAAACAAACTACAAGCCCAACCCTTCATTGCCTTCTATTCAAATATTACATCAAATAAACATGCTCAAACACCAAGTCTTAAGGGCTGTAGCATCTTTCAAACTGGACAAATACCCAGGCCCGCATCAAATCTATCCCACACTCTTAAGAGAAGTAAGACACCAAATAGCACAGGCTCTCACCATCATTGTACAATCCTCTCTGGCTACAGGTGTGGTGCCCGACCACTGGAGGACTGCTAACGTGCTACCGTTCTTTCAAAAGGGAGAGAGGGATAGACCGCATAATTACAGGCCAGTCAGCCTAACCTCGGTGGTGGGAAAATTATTGGAAAAAGTTCTGAGGGACAGGAGAAATCTTCATTTAGAAAGACACGGATTAATCAGGGACAGTCAGCATGGATTTCTTAACGGAAGGTCGTGTCTGACTAACGCAATTCAATTTTTCGAGGAGGTAACAAGGAGGGTCGATGAGGGTAGTGCCTTTGATGTAGTCTATATGGATTTTAGCAAGGCTTTTGATAAGGTCCCGCATGCCAGATTGGTCACGAAAGTAAAAGCCCATGGGATCCAAGGCAAAGTGGCAAGTTGGATCCAAAATTGGCTCAGAGGCAGGAAACAAAGGGTAATGGTCGAAGGGTGTTTTTGTGACCGGAAGGCTGTTTCCAGTGGGGTTCCGCAGGGCTCACAGAATCACAGAAACCCCACAGTGCAGATAGAGGCCATTTCGGCCCATCGAGCCTGCACCGACTCAGTACTGGGCCCTTTGCTTTTTCTGGTATATATCAATGATTTGGATTTGAATGTAGGAAGTATGATTAAGAAGTTTGCAGATGATACAAAAATTGGCCGTGTGGTTAATAATGAAACAGAATGCTGTAGACTGCAGGAAGATATCAATGGACTCGTCTAGTGGGCAGAACAGTGGCAAATGGAATTCAGTTGGAATACACAATAAATGGTAGGACACTGAGAAATGCAGAGGATCAGCGGGACCTTGGCGTGCATGTCCACAGATCCCTGAAGGTAGCAGGACAGGTAGATAAAGTGGTTAAGCAGGCATACGGGATACTTGCCTTTATTAGCCGAGGCGTAGAATATAAGAGCGGGGAGGTTATGCTTCAACTGTATAAAACACTAGTTAGGCCGCAGCTAGAGTGCCGCGTGCAGTTCTGGTCACCACATTACAAGAAGGATGCGATTGCACTAGAGAAGGTGCAGAGGAGATTTCCGAGGATGTTGCCTGGGCTGGGGAATTTTAGTTATGAGGAAAGATTGGATAGGCTGGGGTTGTTTTCTTTGGAACACAGGAGGCTGAGGCGAGACCTAATTGAGGTGTGTAAAATTATGAGGGGCCGAGATAGAGTGGATAGGAAGGACCTATTTCCCTTAGCAGAAGGGTCAATAATAGATTTCAAGTAATTGGTAGGAGGTTTACAGGGAATTTGAGGAGACATTTTTTCACCCAGTGAATGGTGGGGGTCTGGAATGCACTGCCTGAAAGGGTGGTAGAGGCAGAAACCCTCATCACGTTTAAAAAGTACTTGGATATGCACTTGAACTGCCGTAACCTACAAGGCTACGGACCAAGTGCTGTAAAGTGGGATTTGGGTGGATTGCTCTTTGTCGGCTGGCACGGACAAGATGGGCCGAATGGCCTCCTTCTGTGCTGTAAATTTCTATGATTCTGCCTGATCATGTGACATCTGCCCACACGACTTCTACAAATGTTATTACATTGTAGCCAGGATTGTTTAGTTTCCAATTCCGCCCATTTTGAAGCCAGGTCTCCGTTATAGCTACTATTGCATAACCCCATGTGGCAACTTGCGCCTGCAACTCGTCAATCTTATTTGTAACGCTCCTCGCATTAACACACATGCATTTCAACAGCATGCTAGTTGGCTTTGCTTTTTTCCTGAATTTAACTGCTGCTCTTTCTACATTCTTCTTTGTTCTGTTGCTGTTTGTCCCTCCGAGTTTTCTATGCACCTTGTCTCTCCTCTCTGCTGCTGTGTCCTGGTGGCCCTCCGCCAGTGTGTGTATTTTGGCTATCTTATTTTCTTCTTCTGCTTATTTCGGCCCTGTGTCTGGAGCCCCTTGCATTTGTGTAGCAGCAGGAGAATGTGCAGCGAAGAAATGGTCAAAGGAAAGCGAGAGAGAGAGACAGAGAGAGAGAGAGAGAGCAGCAAAAAGGATGTTGATTGATTAAGAGCAGTGTGTGCGCGTGTGTGTGCAAAACGTTGAGCAGCCTGTGGCGGCAGCAAAAGCCTACTGCACCTGGTATTCCCAGGCAGTCTCCCATCCAAGTACTAACCAGGCCTGACTCTGCTTAGCTTCCGAGATCAGACGAGATCGGGCGCATTCAGACTAGTATGGCCGTAGGCATATGCTGGCTGGCTTTCTCTTTACTTAAAGCTGTCGCCCATTTTTTTCTCTTCTACGCATTCATACAAGTATTCAACACTCAATTTACATTTACAAATTTTACTCCTCCCGCAACCCCCCACCCCCCCTCCACCTCTTCTTGCTGCTCTGCCTCCCACACAAACAAACTACAAGCCCAACCCTTCATTGCCTTCTATTCAAATATTACATCAAATAAACATGCTCAAACACCAAGTCTTAAGGGCTGTAGCATCTTTCAAACTGGACAAATACCCAGGCCCGCATCAAATCTATCCCACACTCTTAAGAGAAGTAAGACACCAAATAGCACAGGCTCTCACCATCATTTTACAATCCTCTCTGGCTACAGGTGTGGTGCCCGACCACTGGAGGACTGCTAACGTGCTACCGTTCTTTCAAAAGGGAGAGAGGGATAGACCGCATAATTACAGGCCAGTCAGCCTAACCTCGGTGGTGGGAAAATTATTGGAAAAAGTTCTGAGGGACAGGAGAAATCTTCATTTAGAAAGACACGGATTAATCAGGGACAGTCAGCATGGATTTCTTAACGGAAGGTCGTGTCTGACTAACGCAATTCAATTTTTCGAGGAGGTAACAAGGAGGGTCGATGAGGGTAGTGCCTTTGATGTAGTCTATATGGATTTTAGCAAGGCTTTTGATAAGGTCCCGCATGCCAGATTGGTCACGAAAGTAAAAGCCCATGGGATCCAAGGCAAAGTGGCAAGTTGGATCCAAAATTGGCTCAGAGGCAGGAAACAAAGGGTAATGGTCGAAGGGTGTTTTTGTGACCGGAAGGCTGTTTCCAGTGGGGTTCCGCAGGGCTCACAGAATCACAGAAACCCCACAGTGCAGATAGAGGCCATTTCGGCCCATCGAGCCTGCACCGACTCAGTACTGGGCCCTTTGCTTTTTCTGGTATATATCAATGATTTGGATTTGAATGTAGGAAGTATGATTAAGAAGTTTGCAGATGATACAAAAATTGGCCGTGTGGTTAATAATGAAACAGAATGCTGTAGACTGCAGGAAGATATCAATGGACTCGTCTAGTGGGCAGAACAGTGGCAAATGGAATTCAGTTGGAATACACAATAAATGGTAGGACACTGAGAAATGCAGAGGATCAGCGGGACCTTGGAGTGCATGTCCACAGATCCCTGAAGGTAGCAGGACAGGTAGATAAAGTGGTTAAGCAGGCATACGGGATACTTGCCTTTATTAGCCGAGGCGTAGAATATAAGAGCGGGGAGGTTATGCTTCAACTGTATAAAACACTAGTTAGGCCGCAGCTAGAGTGCCGCGTGCAGTTCTGGTCACCACATTACAAGAAGGATGCGATTGCACGAGAGAAGGTGCAGAGGAGATTTCCGAGGATGTTGCCTGGGCTGGGGAATTTTAGTTATGAGGAAAGATTGGATAGGCTGGGGTTGTTTTCTTTGGAACACAGGAGGCTGAGGCGAGACCTAATTGAGGTGTGTAAAATTATGAGGGGCCGAGATAGAGTGGATAGGAAGGACCTATTTCCCTTAGCAGAAGGGTCAATAATAGATTTCAAGTAATTGGTAGGAGGTTTACAGGGAATTTGAGGAGACATTTTTTCACCCAGTGAATGGTGGGGGTCTGGAATGCACTGCCTGAAAGGGTGGTAGAGGCAGAAACCCTCATCACGTTTAAAAAGTACTTGGATATGCACTTGAACTGCCGTAACCTACAAGGCTACGGACCAAGTGCTGTAAAGTGGGATTTGGGTGGATTGCTCTTTGTCGGCTGGCACGGACAAGATGGGCCGAATGGCCTCCTTCTGTGCTGTAAATTTCTATGATTCTGCCTGATCATGTGACATCTGCCCACACGACTTCTACAAATGTTATTACATTGTAGCCAGGATTGTTTAGTTTCCAATTCCACCCATTTTGAAGCCAGGTCTCCGTTATGGCTACTATTGCATAACCCCATATGGCAACTTGCGCCTGCAACTCGTCAATCTTATTTGTAACACTCCTCGCATTAACACACATGCATTTCAACAGCATGCTAGTTGGCTTTGCTTTTTTCCTGAATTTAACTGCTGCTCTTTCTACATTCTTCTTTGTTCTGTTGCTGTTTGTCCCTCCGAGTTTTCTATGCACCTTGTCTCTCCTCTCTGCTGCTGTGTCCTGGTGGCCCTCCACCAGTGTGTGTATTTTGGCTATCTTATTTTCTTCTTCTGCTTATTTCGGCCCTGTGTCTGGAGCCCCTTGCATTTGTGTAGCAGCAGGAGAATGTGCAGCGAAGAAATGGTCAAAGGAAAGCGAGAGAGAGAGACAGAGAGAGAGAGAGAGAGCAGCAAAAAGGATGTTGATTGATTAAGAGCAGTGTGTGCGCGTGTGTGTGCAAAACGTTGAGCAGCCTGTGGCGGCAGCAAAAGCCTACTGCACCTGGTATTCCCAGGCAGTCTCCCATCCAAGTACTAACCAGGCCTGACTCTGCTTAGCTTCCAGAGATCAGACGAGATCGGGCGCATTCAGACTAGTATGGCCGTAGGCATATGCTGGCTGGCTTTCTCTTTACTTAAAGCTGTCGCCCATTTTTTTCTCTTCTACGCATTCATACAAGTATTCAACACTCAATTTACATTTACAAATTTTACTCCTCCCGCAACCCCCCACCCCCCCTCCACCTCTTCTTGCTGCTCTGCCTCCCACACAAACAAACTACAAGCCCAACCCTTCATTGCCTTCTATTCAAATATTACATCAAATAAACATGCTCAAACACCAAGTCTTAAGGGCTGTAGCATCTTTCAAACTGGACAAATACCCAGGCCCGCATCAAATCTATCCCACACTCTTAAGAGAAGTAAGACACCAAATAGCACAGGCTCTCACCATCATTTTACAATCCTCTCTGGCTACAGGTGTGGTGCCCGACCACTGGAGGACTGCTAACGTGCTACCGTTCTTTCAAAAGGGAGAGAGGGATAGACCGCATAATTACAGGCCAGTCAGCCTAACCTCGGTGGTGGGAAAATTATTGGAAAAAGTTCTGAGGGACAGGAGAAATCTTCATTTAGAAAGACACGGATTAATCAGGGACAGTCAGCATGGATTTCTTAACGGAAGGTCGTGTCTGACTAACGCAATTCAATTTTTCGAGGAGGTAACAAGGAGGGTCGATGAGGGTAGTGCCTTTGATGTAGTCTATATGGATTTTAGCAAGGCTTTTGATAAGGTCCCGCATGCCAGATTGGTCACGAAAGTAAAAGCCCATGGGATCCAAGGCAAAGTGGCAAGTTGGATCCAAAATTGGCTCAGAGGCAGGAAACAAAGGGTAATGGTCGAAGGGTGTTTTTGTGACCGGAAGGCTGTTTCCAGTGGGGTTCCGCAGGGCTCACAGAATCACAGAAACCCCACAGTGCAGATAGAGGCCATTTCGGCCCATCGAGCCTGCACCGACTCAGTACTGGGCCCTTTGCTTTTTCTGGTATATATCAATGATTTGGATTTGAATGTAGGAAGTATGATTAAGAAGTTTGCAGATGATACAAAAATTGGCCGTGTGGTTAATAATGAAACAGAATGCTGTAGACTGCAGGAAGATATCAATGGACTCGTCTAGTGGGCAGAACAGTGGCAAATGGAATTCAGTTGGAATACACAATAAATGGTAGGACACTGAGAAATGCAGAGGATCAGCGGGACCTTGGAGTGCATGTCCACAGATCCCTGAAGGTAGCAGGACAGGTAGATAAAGTGGTTAAGCAGGCATACGGGATACTTGCCTTTATTAGCCGAGGCGTAGAATATAAGAGCGGGGAGGTTATGCTTCAACTGTATAAAACACTAGTTAGGCCGCAGCTAGAGTGCCGCGTGCAGTTCTGGTCACCACATTACAAGAAGGATGCGATTGCACGAGAGAAGGTGCAGAGGAGATTTCCGAGGATGTTGCCTGGGCTGGGGAATTTTAGTTATGAGGAAAGATTGGATAGGCTGGGGTTGTTTTCTTTGGAACACAGGAGGCTGAGGCGAGACCTAATTGAGGTGTGTAAAATTATGAGGGGCCGAGATAGAGTGGATAGGAAGGACCTATTTCCCTTAGCAGAAGGGTCAATAATAGATTTCAAGTAATTGGTAGGAGGTTTACAGGGAATTTGAGGAGACATTTTTTCACCCAGTGAATGGTGGGGGTCTGGAATGCACTGCCTGAAAGGGTGGTAGAGGCAGAAACCCTCATCACGTTTAAAAAGTACTTGGATATGCACTTGAACTGCCGTAACCTACAAGGCTACGGACCAAGTGCTGTAAAGTGGGATTTGGGTGGATTGCTCTTTGTCGGCTGGCACGGACAAGATGGGCCGAATGGCCTCCTTCTGTGCTGTAAATTTCTATGATTCTGCCTGATCATGTGACATCTGCCCACACGACTTCTACAAATGTTATTACATTGTAGCCAGGATTGTTTAGTTTCCAATTCCGCCCATTTTGAAGCCAGGTCTCCGTTATGGCTACTATTGCATAACCCCATGTGGCAACTTGCGCCTGCAACTCGTCAATCTTATTTGTAACACTCCTCGCATTAACACACATGCATTTCAACAGCATGCTAGTTGGCTTTGCTTTTTTCCTGAATTTAACTGCTGCTCTTTCGACATTCTTCTTTGTTCTGTTGCTGTTTGTCCCTCCGAGTTTTCTATGCACCTTGTCTCTCCTCTCTGCTGCTGTGTCCTGGTGGCCCTCCGCCAGTGTGTGTATTTTGGCTATCTTATTTTCTTCTTCTGCTTATTTCGGCCCTGTGTCTGGAGCCCCTTGCATTTGTGTAGCAGCAGGAGAATGTGCAGCGAAGAAATGGTCAAAGGAAAGCGAGAGAGACAGAGAGAGAGAGAGAGAGCAGCAAAAAGGATGTTGATTGATTAAGAGCAGTGTGTGCGCGTGTGTGTGCAAAACGTTGAGCAGCCTGTGGCGGCAGCAAAAGCCTACTGCACCTGGTATTCCCAGGCAGTCTCCCATCCAAGTACTAACCAGGCCTGACTCTGCTTAGCTTCCGAGATCAGACGAGATCGGGCGCATTCAGACTAGTATGGCCGTAGGCATATGCTGGCTGGCTTTCTCTTTACTTAAAGCTGTCGCCCATTTTTTTCTCTTCTACGCATTCATACAAGTATTCAACACTCAATTTACATTTACAAATTTTACTCCTCCCGCAACCCCCCACCCCCCCTCCACCTCTTCTTGCTGCTCTGCCTCCCACACAAACAAACTACAAGCCCAACCCTTCATTGCCTTCTATTCAAATATTACATCAAATAAACATGCTCAAACACCAAGTCTTAAGGGCTGTAGTATCTTTCAAACTGGACAAATACCCAGGCCCGCATCAAATCTATCCCACACTCTTAAGAGAAGTAAGACACCAAATAGCACAGGCTCTCACCATCATTTTACAATCCTCTCTGGCTACAGGTGTGGTGCCCGACCACTGGAGGACTGCTAACGTGCTACCGTTCTTTCAAAAGGGAGAGAGGGATAGACCGCATAATTACAGGCCAGTCAGCCTAACCTCGGTGGTGGGAAAATTATTGGAAAAAGTTCTGAGGGACAGGAGAAATCTTCATTTAGAAAGACACGGATTAATCAGGGACAGTCAGCATGGATTTCTTAACGGAAGGTCGTGTCTGACTAACGCAATTCAATTTTTCGAGGAGGTAACAAGGAGGGTCGATGAGGGTAGTGCCTTTGATGTAGTCTATATGGATTTTAGCAAGGCTTTTGATATGGTCCCGCATGCCAGATTGGTCACGAAAGTAAAAGCCCATGGGATCCAAGGCAAAGTGGCAAGTTGGATCCAAAATTGGCTCAGAGGCAGGAAACAAAGGGTAATGGTCGAAGGGTGTTTTTGTGACCGGAAGGCTGTTTCCAGTGGGGTTCCGCAGGGCTCACAGAATCACAGAAACCCCACAGTGCAGATAGAGGCCATTTCGGCCCATCGAGCCTGCACCGACTCAGTACTGGGCCCTTTGCTTTTTCTGGTATATATCAATGATTTGGATTTGAATGTAGGAAGTATGATTAAGAAGTTTGCAGATGATACAAAAATTGGCCGTGTGGTTAATAATGAAACAGAATGCTGTAGACTGCAGGAAGATATCAATGGACTCGTCTAGTGGGCAGAACAGTGGCAAATGGAATTCAGTTGGAATACACAATAAATGGTAGGACACTGAGAAATGCAGAGGATCAGCAGGACCTTGGAGTGCATGTCCACAGATCCCTGAAGGTAGCAGGACAGGTAGATAAAGTGGTTAAGCAGGCATACGGGATACTTGCCTTTATTAGCCGAGGCGTAGAATATAAGAGCGGGGAGGTTATGCTTCAACTGTATAAAACACTAGTTAGGCCGCAGCTAGAGTGCCGCGTGCAGTTCTGGTCACCACATTACAAGAAGGATGCGATTGCACTAGAGAAGGTGCAGAGGAGATTTCCGAGGATGTTGCCTGGGCTGGGGAATTTTAGTTATGAGGAAAGATTGGATAGGCTGGGGTTGTTTTCTTTGGAACACAGGAGGCTGAGGCGAGACCTAATTGAGGTGTGTAAAATTATGAGGGGCCGAGATAGAGTGGATAGGAAGGACCTATTTCCCTTAGCAGAAGGGTCAATAATAGATTTCAAGTAATTGGTAGGAGGTTTACAGGGAATTTGAGGAGACACTTTTTCACCCAGTGAATGGTGGGGGTCTGGAATGCACTGCCTGAAAGGGTGGTAGAGGCAGAAACCCTCATCACGTTTAAAAAGTACTTGGATATGCACTTGAACTGCCGTAACCTACAAGGCTACGGACCAAGTGCTGTAAAGTGGGATTTGGGTGGATTGCTCTTTTTCGGCTGGCACGGACAAGATGGGCCGAATGGCCTCCTTCTGTGCTGTAAATTTCTATGATTCTGCCTGATCATGTGACATCTGCCCACACGACTTCTACAAATGTTATTACATTGTAGCCAGGATTGTTTAGTTTCCAATTCCGCCCATTTTGAAGCCAGGTCTCCGTTATGGCTACTATTGCATAACCCCATGTGGCAACTTGCGCCTGCAACTCGTCAACCTTATTTGTAACGCTCCTCGCATTAACACACATGCATTTCAACAGCATGCTAGTTGGCTTTGCTTTTTTCCTGAATTTAACTGCTGCTCTTTCTACATTCTTCTTTGTTCTGTTGCTGTTTGTCCCTCCGAGTTTTCTATGCACCTTGTCTCTCCTCTCTGTTGCTGTGTCCTGGTGGCCCTCCGCCAGTGTGTGTATTTTGGCTATCTTATTTTCTTCTTCTGCTTATTTCGGCCCTGTGTCTGGAGCCCCTTGCATTTGTGTAGCAGCAGGAGAATGTGCAGCGAAGAAATGGTCAAAGGAATGCGAGAGAGAGAGAGAGAGAGAGAGAGCAGCAAAAAGGATGTTGATTGATTAAGAGCAGTGTGTGCGCGTGTGTGTGCAAAACGTTGAGCAGCCTGTGGCGGCAGCAAAAGCCTACTGCACCTGGTATTCCCAGGCAGTCTCCCATCCAAGTACTAACCAGGCCTGACTCTGCTTAGCTTCCGAGATCAGACGAGATCGGGCGCATTCAGACTAGTATGGCCATAGGCATATGCTAGCTGGCTTTCTCTTTACTTAAAGCTGTCGCCCATTTTTTTCTCTTCTACGCATTCATACAAGTATTCAACACTCAATTTACATTTACAAATTTTACTCCTCCCGCAACCCCCCACCCCCCCTCCACCTCTTCTTGCTGCTCTGCCTCCCACACAAACAAACTACAAGCCCAACCCTTCATTGCCTTCTATTCAAATATTACATCAAATAAACATGCTCAAACACCAAGTCTTAAGGGCTGTAGTATCTTTCAAACTGCACAAATACCCAGGCCCGCATCAAATCTATCCCACACTCTTAAGAGAAGTAAGACACCAAATAGCACAGGCTCTCACCATCATTTTACAATCCTCTCTGGCTACAGGTGTGGTGCCCGACCACTGGAGGACTGCTAACGTGCTACCGTTCTTTCAAAAGGGAGAGAGGGATAGACCGCATAATTACAGGCCAGTCAGCCTAACCTCGGTGGTGGGAAAATTATTGGAAAAAGTTCTGAGGGACAGGAGAAATCTTCATTTAGAAAGACACGGATTAATCAGGGACAGTCAGCATGGATTTCTTAACGGAAGGTCGTGTCTGACTAACGCAATTCAATTTTTCGAGGAGGTAACAAGGAGGGTCGATGAGGGTAGTGCCTTTGATGTAGTCTATATGGATTTTAGCAAGGCTTTTGATAAGGTCCCGCATGCCAGATTGGTCACGAAAGTAAAAGCCCATGGGATCCAAGGCAAAGTGGCAAGTTGGATCCAAAATTGGCTCAGAGGCAGGAAACAAAGGGTAATGGTCGAAGGGTGTTTTTGTGACCGGAAGGCTGTTTCCAGTGGGGTTCCGCAGGGCTCACAGAATCACAGAAACCCCACAGTGCAGATAGAGGCCATTTCGGCCCATCGAGCCTGCACCGACTCAGTACTGGGCCCTTTGCTTTTTCTGGTATATATCAATGATTTGGATTTGAATGTAGGAAGTATGATTAAGAAGTTTGCAGATGATACAAAAATTGGCCGTGTGGTTAATAATGAAACAGAATGCTGTAGACTGCAGGAAGATATCAATGGACTCGTCTAGTGGGCAGAACAGTGGCAAATGGAATTCAGTTGGAATACACAATAAATGGTAGGACACTGAGAAATGCAGAGGATCAGCGGGACCTTGGAGTGCATGTCCACAGATCCCTGAAGGTAGCAGGACAGGTAGATAAAGTGGTTAAGCAGGCATACGGGATACTTGCCTTTATTAGCCGAGGCGTAGAATATAAGAGCGGGGAGGTTATGCTTCAACTGTATAAAACACTAGTTAGGCCGCAGCTAGAGTGCCGCGTGCAGTTCTGGTCACCACATTACAAGAAGGATGCGATTGCACGAGAGAAGGTGCAGAGGAGATTTCCGAGGATGTTGCCTGGGCTGGGGAATTTTAGTTATGAGGAAAGATTGGATAGGCTGGGGTTGTTTTCTTTGGAACACAGGAGGCTGAGGCGAGACCTAATTGAGGTGTGTAAAATTATGAGGGGCCGAGATAGAGTGGATAGGAAGGACCTATTTCCCTTAGCAGAAGGGTCAATAATAGATTTCAAGTAATTGGTAGGAGGTTTACAGGGAATTTGAGGAGACATTTTTTCACCCAGTGAATGGTGGGGGTCTGGAATGCACTGCCTGAAAGGGTGGTAGAGGCAGAAACCCTCATCACGTTTAAAAAGTACTTGGATATGCACTTGAACTGCCGTAACCTACAAGGCTACGGACCAAGTGCTGTAAAGTGGGATTTGGGTGGATTGCTCTTTGTCGGCTGGCACGGACAAGATGGGCCGAATGGCCTCCTTCTGTGCTGTAAATTTCTATGATTCTGCCTGATCATGTGACATCTGCCCACACGACTTCTACAAATGTTATTACATTGTAGCCAGGATTGTTTAGTTTCCAATTCCGCCCATTTTGAAGCCAGGTCTCCGTTATGGCTACTATTGCATAACCCCATGTGGCAACTTGCGCCTGCAACTCGTCAATCTTATTTGTAACGCTCCTCGCATTAACACACATGCATTTCAACAGCATGCTAGTTGGCTTTGCTTTTTTCCTGAATTTAACTGCTGCTCTTTCTACATTCTTCTTTGTTCTGTTGCTGTTTGTCCCTCCGAGTTTTCTATGCACCTTGTCTCTCCTCTCTGCTGCTGTGTCCTGGTGGCCCTCCGCCAGTGTGTGTATTTTGGCTATCTTATTTTCTTCTTCTGCTTATTTCGGCCCTGTGTCTGGAGCCCCTTGCATTTGTGTAGCAGCAGGAGAATGTGCAGCGAAGAAATGGTCAAAGGAAAGCGAGAGAGAGAGACAGAGAGAGAGAGAGAGAGCAGCAAAAAGGATGTTGATTGATTAAGAGCAGTGTGTGCGCGTGTGTGTGCAAAACGTTGAGCAGCCTGTGGCGGCAGCAAAAGCCTACTGCACCTGGTATTCCCAGGCAGTCTCCCATCCAAGTACTAACCAGGCCTGACTCTGCTTAGCTTCCAGAGATCAGACGAGATCGGGCGCATTCAGACTAGTATGGCCGTAGGCATATGCTGGCTGGCTTTCTCTTTACTTAAAGCTGTCGCCCATTTTTTTCTCTTCTACGCATTCATACAAGTATTCAACACTCAATTTACATTTACAAATTTTACTCCTCCCGCAACCCCCCACCCCCCCTCCACCTCTTCTTGCTGCTCTGCCTCCCACACAAACAAACTACAAGCCCAACCCTTCATTGCCTTCTATTCAAATATTACATCAAATAAACATGCTCAAACACCAAGTCTTAAGGGCTGTAGCATCTTTCAAACTGGACAAATACCCAGGCCCGCATCAAATCTATCCCACACTCTTAAGAGAAGTAAGACACCAAATAGCACAGGCTCTCACCATCATTTTACAATCCTCTCTGGCTACAGGTGTGGTGCCCGACCACTGGAGGACTGCTAACGTGCTACCGTTCTTTCAAAAGGGAGAGAGGGATAGACCGCATAATTACAGGCCAGTCAGCCTAACCTCGGTGGTGGGAAAATTATTGGAAAAAGTTCTGAGGGACAGGAGAAATCTTCATTTAGAAAGACACGGATTAATCAGGGACAGTCAGCATGGATTTCTTAACGGAAGGTCGTGTCTGACTAACGCAATTCAATTTTTCGAGGAGGTAACAAGGAGGGTCGATGAGGGTAGTGCCTTTGATGTAGTCTATATGGATTTTAGCAAGGCTTTTGATAAGGTCCCGCATGCCAGATTGGTCACGAAAGTAAAAGCCCATGGGATCCAAGGCAAAGTGGCAAGTTGGATCCAAAATTGGCTCAGAGGCAGGAAACAAAGGGTAATGGTCGAAGGGTGTTTTTGTGACCGGAAGGCTGTTTCCAGTGGGGTTCCGCAGGGCTCACAGAATCACAGAAACCCCACAGTGCAGATAGAGGCCATTTCGGCCCATCGAGCCTGCACCGACTCAGTACTGGGCCCTTTGCTTTTTCTGGTATATATCAATGATTTGGATTTGAATGTAGGAAGTATGATTAAGAAGTTTGCAGATGATACAAAAATTGGCCGTGTGGTTAATAATGAAACAGAATGCTGTAGACTGCAGGAAGATATCAATGGACTCGTCTAGTGGGCAGAACAGTGGCAAATGGAATTCAGTTGGAATACACAATAAATGGTAGGACACTGAGAAATGCAGAGGATCAGCGGGACCTTGGAGTGCATGTCCACAGATCCCTGAAGGTAGCAGGACAGGTAGATAAAGTGGTTAAGCAGGCATACGGGATACTTGCCTTTATTAGCCGAGGCGTAGAATATAAGAGCAGGGAGGTTATGCTTCAACTGTATAAAACACTAGTTAGGCCGCAGCTAGAGTGCCGCGTGCAGTTCTGGTCACCACATTACAAGAAGGATGCGATTGCACTAGAGAAGGTGCAGAGGAGATTTCCGAGGATGTTGCCTGGGCTGGGGAATTTTAGTTATGAGGAAAGATTGGATAGGCTGGGGTTGTTTTCTTTGGAACACAGGAGGCTGAGGCGAGACCTAATTGAGGTGTGTAAAATTATGAGGGGCCGAGATAGAGTGGATAGGAAGGACCTATTTCCCTTAGCAGAAGGGTCAATAATAGATTTCAAGTAATTGGTAGGAGGTTTACAGGGAATTTGAGGAGACATTTTTTCACCCAGTGAATGGTGGGGGTCTGGAATGCACTGCCTGAAAGGGTGGTAGAGGCAGAAACCCTCATCACGTTTAAAAAGTACTTGGATATGCACTTGAACTGCCGTAACCTACAAGGCTACGGACCAAGTGCTGTAAAGTGGGATTTGGGTGGATTGCTCTTTGTCGGCTGGCACGGACAAGATGGGCCGAATGGCCTCCTTCTGTGCTGTAAATTTCTATGATTCTGCCTGATCATGTGACATCTGCCCACACGACTTCGACAAATGTTATTACATTGTAGCCAGGATTGTTTAGTTTCCAATTCCGCCCATTTTGAAGCCAGGTCTCCGTTATGGCTACTATTGCATAACCCCATGTGGCAACTTGCGCCTGCAACTCGTCAATCTTATTTGTAACACTCCTCGCATTAACACACATGCATTTCAACAGCATGCTAGTTGGCTTTGCTTTTTTCCTGAATTTAACTGCTGCTCTTTCTACATTCTTCTTTGTTCTGTTGCTGTTTGTCCCTCCGAGTTTTCTATGCACCTTGTCTCTCCTCTCTGCTGCTGTGTCCTGGTGGCCCTCCACCAGTGTGTGTATTTTGGCTATCTTATTTTCTTCTTCTGCTTATTTCGGCCCTGTGTCTGGAGCCCCTTGCATTTGTGTAGCAGCAGGAGAATGTGCAGCGAAGAAATGGTCAAAGGAAAGCGAGAGAGAGAGACAGAGAGAGAGAGAGAGAGCAGCAAAAAGGATGTTGATTGATTAAGAGCAGTGTGTGCGCGTGTGTGTGCAAAACGTTGAGCAGCCTGTGGCGGCAGCAAAAGCCTACTGCACCTGGTATTCCCAGGCAGTCTCCCATCCAAGTACTAACCAGGCCTGACTCTGCTTAGCTTCCAGAGATCAGACGAGATCGGGCGCATTCAGACTAGTATGGCCGCAGGCATATGCTGGCTGGCTTTCTCTTTACTTAAAGCTGTCGCCCATTTTTTTCTCTTCTACGCATTCATACAAGTATTCAACACTCAATTTACATTTACAAATTTTACTCCTCCCGCAACCCCCCACCCCCCCTCCACCTCTTCTTGCTGCTCTGCCTCCCACACAAACAAACTACAAGCCCAACCCTTCATTGCCTTCTATTCAAATATTACATCAAATAAACATGCTCAAACACCAAGTCTTAAGGGCTGTAGCATCTTTCAAACTGGACAAATACCCAGGCCCGCATCAAATCTATCCCACACTCTTAAGAGAAGTAAGACACCAAATAGCACAGGCTCTCACCATCATTTTACAATCCTCTCTGGCTACAGGTGTGGTGCCCGACCACTGGAGGACTGCTAACGTGCTACCGTTCTTTCAAAAGGGAGAGAGGGATAGACCGCATAATTACAGGCCAGTCAGCCTAACCTCGGTGGTGGGAAAATTATTGGAAAAAGTTCTGAGGGACAGGAGAAATCTTCATTTAGAAAGACACGGATTAATCAGGGACAGTCAGCATGGATTTCTTAACGGAAGGTCGTGTCTGACTAACGCAATTCAATTTTTCGAGGAGGTAACAAGGAGGGTCGATGAGGGTAGTGCCTTTGATGTAGTCTATATGGATTTTAGCAAGGCTTTTGATAAGGTCCCGCATGCCAGATTGGTCACGAAAGTAAAAGCCCATGGGATCCAAGGCAAAGTGGCAAGTTGGATCCAAAATTGGCTCAGAGGCAGGAAACAAAGGGTAATGGTCGAAGGGTGTTTTTGTGACCGGAAGGCTGTTTCCAGTGGGGTTCCGCAGGGCTCACAGAATCACAGAAACCCCACAGTGCAGATAGAGGCCATTTCGGCCCATCGAGCCTGCACCGACTCAGTACTGGGCCCTTTGCTTTTTCTGGTATATATCAATGATTTGGATTTGAATGTAGGAAGTATGATTAAGAAGTTTGCAGATGATACAAAAATTGGCCGTGTGGTTAATAATGAAACAGAATGCTGTAGACTGCAGGAAGATATCAATGGACTCGTCTAGTGGGCAGAACAGTGGCAAATGGAATTCAGTTGGAATACACAATAAATGGTAGGACACTGAGAAATGCAGAAGATCAGCGGGACCTTGGAGTGCATGTCCACAGATCCCTGAAGGTAGCAGGACAGGTAGATAAAGTGGTTAAGCAGGCATACGGGATACTTGCCTTTATTAGCCGAGGCGTAGAATATAAGAGCGGGGAGGTTATGCTTCAACTGTATAAAACACTAGTTAGGCCGCAGCTAGAGTGCCGCGTGCAGTTCTGGTCACCACATTACAAGAAGGATGCGATTGCACTAGAGAAGGTGCAGAGGAGATTTCCGAGGATGTTGCCTGGGCTGGGGAATTTTAGTTATGAGGAAAGATTGGATAGGCTGGGGTTGTTTTCTTTGGAACACAGGAGGCTGAGGCGAGACCTAATTGAGGTGTGTAAAATTATGAGGGGCCGAGATAGAGTGGATAGGAAGGACCTATTTCCCTTAGCAGAAGGGTCAATAATAGATTTCAAGTAATTGGTAGGAGGTTTACAGGGAATTTGAGGAGACATTTTTTCACCCAGTGAATGGTGGGGGTCTGGAATGCACTGCCTGAAAGGGTGGTAGAGGCAGAAACCCTCATCACGTTTAAAAAGTACTTGGATATGCACTTGAACTGCCGTAACCTACAAGGCTACGGACCAAGTGCTGTAAAGTGGGATTTGGGTGGATTGCTCTTTGTCGGCTGGCACGGACAAGATGGGCCGAATGGCCTCCTTCTGTGCTGTAAATTTCTATGATTCTGCCTGATCATGTGACATCTGCCCACACGACTTCTACAAATGTTATTACATTGTAGCCAGGATTGTTTAGTTTCCAATTCCGCCCATTTTGAAGCCAGGTCTCCGTTATAGCTACTATTGCATAACCCCATGTGGCAACTTGCGCCTGCAACTCGTCAATCTTATTTGTAACGCTCCTCGCATTAACACACATGCATTTCAACAGCATGCTAGTTGGCTTTGCTTTTTTCCTGAATTTAACTGCTGCTCTTTCTACATTCTTCTTTGTTCTGTTGCTGTTTGTCCCTCCGAGTTTTCTATGCACCTTGTCTCTCCTCTCTGCTGCTGTGTCCTGGTGGCCCTCCGCCAGTGTGTGTATTTTGGCTATCTTATTTTCTTCTTCTGCTTATTTCGGCCCTGTGTCTGGAGCCCCTTGCATTTGTGTAGCAGCAGGAGAATGTGCAGCGAAGAAATGGTCAAAGGAAAGCGAGAGAGAGAGACAGAGAGAGAGAGAGAGAGCAGCAAAAAGGATGTTGATTGATTAAGAGCAGTGTGTGCGCGTGTGTGTGCAAAACGTTGAGCAGCCTGTGGCGGCAGCAAAAGCCTACTGCACCTGGTATTCCCAGGCAGTCTCCCATCCAAGTACTAACCAGGCCTGACTCTGCTTAGCTTCCAGAGATCAGACGAGATCGGGCGCATTGACTAGTATGGCCGTAGGCATATGCTGGCTGGCTTTCTCTTTACTTAAAGCTGTCGCCCATTTTTTTCTCTTCTACACATTCATACAAGTATTCAACACTCAATTTACATTTACAAATTTTACTCCTCCCGCAACCCCCCACCCCCCCTCCACCTCTTCTTGCTGCTCTGCCTCCCACACAAACAAACTACAAGCCCAACCCTTCATTGCCTTCTATTCAAATATTACATCAAATAAACATGCTCAAACACCAAGTCTTAAGGGCTGTAGCATCTTTCAAACTGGACAAATACCCAGGCCCGCATCAAATCTATCCCACACTCTTAAGGGAAGTAAGACACCAAATAGCACAGGCTCTCACCATCATTTTACAATCCTCTCTGGCTACAGGTGTGGTGCCCGACCACTGGAGGACTGCTAACGTGCTACCGTTCTTTCAAAAGGGAGAGAGGGATAGACCGCATAATTACAGGACAGTCAGCCTAACCTCGGTGGTGGGAAAATTATTGGAAAAAGTTCTGAGGGACAGGAGAAATCTTCATTTAGAAAGACACGGATTAATCAGGGACAGTCAGCATGGATTTCTTAACGGAAGGTCGTGTCTGACTAACGCAATTCAATTTTTCGAGGAGGTAACAAGGAGGGTCGATGAGGGTAGTGCCTTTGATGTAGTCTATATGGATTTTAGCAAGGCTTTTGATAAGGTCCCGCATGCCAGATTGGTCACGAAAGTAAAAGCCCATGGGATCCAAGGCAAAGTGGCAAGTTGGATCCAAAATTGGCTCAGAGGCAGGAAACAAAGGGTAATGGTCGAAGGGTGTTTTTGTGACCGGAAGGCTGTTTCCAGTGGGGTTCCGCAGGGCTCACAGAATCACAGAAACCCCACAGTGCAGATAGAGGCCATTTCGGCCCATCGAGCCTGCACCGACTCAGTACTGGGCCCTTTGCTTTTTCTGGTATATATCAATGATTTGGATTTGAATGTAGGAAGTATGATTAAGAAGTTTGCAGATGATACAAAAATTGGCCGTGTGGTTAATAATGAAACAGAATGCTGTAGACTGCAGGAAGATATCAATGGACTCGTCTAGTGGGCAGAACAGTGGCAAATGGAATTCAGTTGGAATACACAATAAATGGTAGGACACTGAGAAATGCAGAGGATCAGCGGGACCTTGGAGTGCATGTCCACAGATCCCTGAAGGTAGCAGGACAGGTAGATAAAGTGGTTAAGCAGGCATACGGGATACTTGCCTTTATTAGCCGAGGCGTAGAATATAAGAGCGGGGAGGTTATGCTTCAACTGTATAAAACACTAGTTAGGCCGCAGCTAGAGTGCCGCGTGCAGTTCTGGTCACCACATTACAAGAAGGATGCGATTGCACTAGAGAAGGTGCAGAGGAGATTTCCGAGGATGTTGCCTGGGCTGGGGAATTTTAGCTATGAGGAAAGATTGGATAGGCTGGGGTTGTTTTCTTTGGAACACAGGAGGCTGAGGCGAGACCTAATTGAGGTGTGTAAAATTATGAGGGGCCGAGATAGAGTGGATAGGAAGGACCTATTTCCCTTAGCAGAAGGGTCAATAATAGATTTCAAGTAATTGGTAGGAGGTTTACAGGGAATTTGAGGAGACATTTTTTCACCCAGTGAATGGTGGGGGTCTGGAATGCACTGCCTGAAAGGGTGGTAGAGGCAGAAACCCTCATCACGTTTAAAAAGTACTTGGATATGCACTTGAACTGCCGTAACCTACAAGGCTACGGACCAAGTGCTGTAAAGTGGGATTTGGGTGGATTGCTCTTTGTCGGCTGGCACGGACAAGATGGGCCGAATGGCCTCCTTCTGTGCTGTAAATTTCTATGATTCTGCCTGATCATGTGACATCTGCCCACACGACTTCTACAAATGTTATTACATTGTAGCCAGGATTGTTTAGTTTCCAATTCCGCCCATTTTGAAGCCAGGTCTCCGTTATAGCTACTATTGCATAACCCCATGTGGCAACTTGCGCCTGCAACTCGTCAATCTTATTTGTAACGCTCCTCGCATTAACACACATGCATTTCAACAGCATGCTAGTTGGCTTTGCTTTTTTCCTGAATTTAACTGCTGCTCTTTCTACATTCTTCTTTGTTCTGTTGCTGTTTGTCCCTCCGAGTTTTCTATGCACCTTGTCTCTCCTCTCTGCTGCTGTGTCCTGGTGGCCCTCCGCCAGTGTGTGTATTTTGGCTATCTTATTTTCTTCTTCTGCTTATTTCGGCCCTGTGTCTGGAGCCCCTTGCATTTGTGTAGCAGCAGGAGAATGTGCAGCGAAGAAATGGTCAAAGGAAAGCGAGAGAGAGAGACAGAGAGAGAGAGAGAGAGCAGCAAAAAGGATGTTGATTGATTAAGAGCAGTGTGTGCGCGTGTGTGTGCAAAACGTTGAGCAGCCTGTGGCGGCAGCAAAAGCCTACTGCACCTGGTATTCCCAGGCAGTCTCCCATCCAAGTACTAACCAGGCCTGACTCTGCTTAGCTTCCAGAGATCAGACGAGATCGGGCGCATTGACTAGTATGGCCGTAGGCATATGCTGGCTGGCTTTCTCTTTACTTAAAGCTGTCGCCCATTTTTTTCTCTTCTACGCATTCATACAAGTATTCAACACTCAATTTACATTTACAAATTTTACTCCTCCCGCAACCCCCCACCCCCCCCCTCCACCTCTTCTTGCTGCTCTGCCTCCCACACAAACAAACTACAAGCCCAACCCTTCATTGCCTTCTATTCAAATATTACATCAAATAAACATGCTCAAACACCAAGTCTTAAGGGCTGTAGCATCTTTCAAACTGGACAAATACCCAGGCCCGCATCAAATCTATCCCACACTCTTAAGGGAAGTAAGACACCAAATAGCACAGGCTCTCACCATCATTTTACAATCCTCTCTGGCTACAGGTGTGGTGCCCGACCACTGGAGGACTGCTAACGTGCTACCGTTCTTTCAAAAGGGAGAGAGGGATAGACCGCATAATTACAGGCCAGTCAGCCTAACCTCGGTGGTGGGAAAATTATTGGAAAAAGTTCTGAGGGACAGGAGAAATCTTCATTTAGAAAGACACGGATTAATCAGGGACAGTCAGCATGGATTTCTTAACGGAAGGTCGTGTCTGACTAACGCAATTCAATTTTTCGAGGAGGTAACAAGGAGGGTCGATGAGGGTAGTGCCTTTGATGTAGTCTATATGGATTTTAGCAAGGCTTTTGATAAGGTCCCGCATGCCAGATTGGTCACGAAAGTAAAAGCCCATGGGATCCAAGGCAAAGTGGCAAGTTGGATCCAAAATTGGCTCAGAGGCAGGAAACAAAGGGTAATGGTCGAAGGGTGTTTTTGTGACCGGAAGGCTGTTTCCAGTGGGGTTCCGCAGGGCTCACAGAATCACAGAAACCCCACAGTGCAGATAGAGGCCATTTCGGCCCATCGAGCCTGCAGCGACTCAGTACTGGGCCCTTTGCTTTTTCTGGTATATATCAATGATTTGGATTTGAATGTAGGAAGTATGATTAAGAAGTTTGCAGATGATACAAAAATTGGCCGTGTGGTTAATAATGAAACAGAATGCTGTAGACTGCAGGAAGATATCAATGGACTCGTCTAGTGGGCAGAACAGTGGCAAATGGAATTCAGTTGGAATACACAATAAATGGTAGGACACTGAGAAATGCAGAGGATCAGCGGGACCTTGGAGTGCATGTCCACAGATCCCTGAAGGTAGCAGGACAGGTAGATAAAGTGGTTAAGCAGGCATACGGGATACTTGCCTTTATTAGCCGAGGCGTAGAATATAAGAGCGGGGAGGTTATGCTTCAACTGTATAAAACACTAGTTAGGCCGCAGCTAGAGTGCCGCGTGCAGTTCTGGTCACCACATTACAAGAAGGATGCGATTGCACTAGAGAAGGTGCAGAGGAGATTTCCGAGGATGTTGCCTGGGCTGGGGAATTTTAGCTATGAGGAAAGATTGGATAGGCTGGGGTTGTTTTCTTTGGAACACAGGAGGCTGAGGCGAGACCTAATTGAGGTGTGTAAAATTATGAGGGGCCGAGATAGAGTGGATAGGAAGGACCTATTTCCCTTAGCAGAAGGGTCAATAATAGATTTCAAGTAATTGGTAGGAGGTTTACAGGGAATTTGAGGAGACATTTTTTCACCCAGTGAATGGTGGGGGTCTGGAATGCACTGCCTGAAAGGGTGGTAGAGGCAGAAACCCTCATCACGTTTAAAAAGTACTTGGATATGCACTTGAACTGCCGTAACCTACAAGGCTACGGACCAAGTGCTGTAAAGTGGGATTTGGGTGGATTGCTCTTTGTCGGCTGGCACGGACAAGATGGGCCGAATGGCCTCCTTCTGTGCTGTAAATTTCTATGATTCTGCCTGATCATGTGACATCTGCCCACACGACTTCTACAAATGTTATTACATTGTAGCCAGGATTGTTTAGTTTCCAATTCCGCCCATTTTGAAGCCAGGTCTCCGTTATGGCTACTATTGCATAACCCCATGTGGCAACTTGCGCCTGCAACTCGTCAATCTTATTTGTAACACTCCTCGCATTAACACACATGCATTTCAACAGCATGCTAGTTGGCTTTGCTTTTTTCCTGAATTTAACTGCTGCTCTTTCTACATTCTTCTTTGTTCTGTTGCTGTTTGTCCCTCCGAGTTTTCTATGCACCTTGTCTCTCCTCTCTGCTGCTGTGTCCTGGTGGCCCTCCGCCAGTGTGTGTATTTTGGCTATCTTATTTTCTTCTTCTGCTTATTTCGGCCCTGTGTCTGGAGCCCCTTGCATTTGTGTAGCAGCAGGAGAATGTGCAGCGAAGAAATGGTCAAAGGAAAGCGAGAGAGAGAGAGAGAGAGAGAGAGAGCAGCAAAAAGGATGTTGATTGATTAAGAGCAGTGTGTGCGCGCAAAACGTTGAGCAGCCTGTGGCGGCAGCAAAAGCCTACTGCACCTGGTATTCCCAGGCAGTCTCCCATCCAAGTACTAACCAGGCCTGACTCTGCTTAGCTTCCAGAGATCAGACGAGATCGGGCGCATTCAGACTAGTATGGCCGTAGGCATATGCTGGCAGGCTTTCTCTTTACTTAAAGCTGTCGCCCATTTTTTTCTCTTCTACGCATTCATACAAGTATTCAACACTCAATTTACATTTACAAATTTTACTCCTCCCGCAACCCCCCACCCCCCCTCCACCTCTTCTTGCTGCTCTGCCTCCCACACAAACAAACTACAAGCCCAACCCTTCATTGCCTTCTATTCAAATATTACATCAAATAAACATGCTCAAACACCAAGTCTTAAGGGCTGTAGCATCTTTCAAACTGGACAAATACCCAGGCCCGCATCAAATCTATCCCACACTCTTAAGAGAAGTAAGACACCAAATAGCACAGGCTCTCACCATCATTTTACAATCCTCTCTGGCTACAGGTGTGGTGCCCGACCACTGGAGGACTGCTAACGTGCTACCGTTCTTTCAAAAGGGAGAGAGGGATAGACCGCATAATTACAGGCCAGTCAGCCTAACCTCGGTGGTGGGAAAATTATTGGAAAAAGTTCTGAGGGACAGGAGAAATCTTCATTTAGAAAGACACGGATTAATCAGGGACAGTCAGCATGGATTTCTTAACGGAAGGTCGTGTCTGACTAACGCAATTCAATTTTTCGAGGAGGTAACAAGGAGGGTCGATGAGGGTAGTGCCTTTGATGTAGTCTATATGGATTTTAGCAAGGCTTTTGATAAGGTCCCGCATGCCAGATTGGTCACGAAAGTAAAAGCCCATGGGATCCAAGGCAAAGTGGCAAGTTGGATCCAAAATTGGCTCAGAGGCAGGAAACAAAGGGTAATGGTCGAAGGGTGTTTTTGTGACCGGAAGGCTGTTTCCAGTGGGGTTCCGCAGGGCTCACAGAATCACAGAAACCCCACAGTGCAGATAGAGGCCATTTCGGCCCATCGAGCCTGCACCGACTCAGTACTGGGCCCTTTGCTTTTTCTGGTATATATCAATGATTTGGATTTGAATGTAGGAAGTATGATTAAGAAGTTTGCAGATGATACAAAAATTGGCCGTGTGGTTAATAATGAAACAGAATGCTGTAGACTGCAGGAAGATATCAATGGACTCGTCTAGTGGGCAGAACAGTGGCAAATGGAATTCAGTTGGAATACACAATAAATGGTAGGACACTGAGAAATGCAGAGGATCAGCGGGACCTTGGAGTGCATGTCCACAGATCCCTGAAGGTAGCAGGACAGGTAGATAAAGTGGTTAAGCAGGCATACGGGATACTTGCCTTTATTAGCCGAGGCGTAGAATATAAGAGCGGGGAGGTTATGCTTCAACTGTATAAAACACTAGTTAGGCCGCAGCTAGAGTGCCGCGTGCAGTTCTGGTCACCACATTACAAGAAGGATGCGATTGCACTAGAGAAGGTGCAGAGGAGATTTCCGAGGATGTTGCCTGGGCTGGGGAATTTTAGTTATGAGGAAAGATTGGATAGGCTGGGGTTGTTTTCTTTGGAACACAGGAGGCTGAGGCGAGACCTAATTGAGGTGTGTAAAATTATGAGGGGCCGAGATAGAGTGGATAGGAAGGACCTATTTCCCTTAGCAGAAGGGTCAATAATAGATTTCAAGTAATTGGTAGGAGGTTTACAGGGAATTTGAGGAGACATTTTTTCACCCAGTGAATGGTGGGGGTCTGGAATGCACTGCCTGAAAGGGTGGTAGAGGCAGAAACCCTCATCACGTTTAAAAAGTACTTGGATATGCACTTGAACTGCCGTAACCTACAAGGCTACGGACCAAGTGCTGTAAAGTGGGATTTGGGTGGATTGCTCTTTGTCGGCTGGCACGGACAAGATGGGCCGAATGGCCTCCTTCTGTGCTGTAAATTTCTATGATTCTGCCTGATCATGTGACATCTGCCCACACGACTTCTACAAATGTTATTACATTGTAGCCAGGATTGTTTAGTTTCCAATTCCGCCCATTTTGAAGCCAGGTCTCCGTTATAGCTACTATTGCATAACCCCATGTGGCAACTTGCGCCTGCAACTCGTCAATCTTATTTGTAACACTCCTCGCATTAACACACATGCATTTCAACAGCATGCTAGTTGGCTTTGCTTTTTTCCTGAATTTAACTGCTGCTCTTTCTACATTCTTCTTTGTTCTGTTGCTGTTTGTCCCTCCGAGTTTTCTATGCACCTTGTCTCTCCTCTCTGCTGCTGTGTCCTGGTGGCCCTCCGCCAGTGTGTGTATTTTGGCTATCTTATTTTCTTCTTCTGCTTATTTCGGCCCTGTGTCTGGAGCCCCTTGCATTTGTGTAGCAGCAGGAGAATGTGCAGCGAAGAAATGGTCAAAGGAAAGCGAGAGAGAGAGACAGAGAGAGAGCAGCAAAAAGGATGTTGATTGATTAAGAGCAGTGTGTGCGCGTGTGTGTGCAAAACGTTGAGCAGCCTGTGGCGGCAGCAAAAGCCTACTGCACGTGGTGTTCCCAGGCGGTCTCCCATCCAAGTACTAACCAGGCCTGACTCTGCTTAGCTTCCGAGATCAGACGAGATCGGGCGTATTCAGACTAGTATGGCCGTAGGCATATGCTGGCTGGCTTTCTCTTTACTTAAAGCTGTCGCCCATTTTTTTCTCTTCTTCTACACATTCATACAAGTATTCAACACTCAATTTACATTTACAAGTTTTACTCCTCCCGCAACCCCCCCACCCCCCCTCCACCTCTTCTTGCTGCTCTGCCTCCCACACAAACAAACTACAAGCCCAACCCTTCATTGCCTTCTATTCAAATATTACATCAAATAAACATGCTCAAACACCAAGTCTTAAGGGCTGTAGCATCTTTCAAACTGGACAAATACCCAGGCCCGCATCAAATCTATCCCACACTCTTAAGAGAAGTAAGACACCAAATAGCACAGGCTCTCACCATCATTTTACAATCCTCTCTGGCTACAGGTGTGGTGCCCGACCACTGGAGGACTGCTAACGTGCTACCGTTCTTTCAAAAGGGAGAGAGGGATAGACCGCATAATTACAGGCCAGTCAGCCTAACCTCGGTGGTGGGAAAATTATTGGAAAAAGTTCTGAGGGACAGGAGAAATCTTCATTTAGAAAGACACGGATTAATCAGGGACAGTCAGCATGGATTTCTTAACGGAAGGTCGTGTCTGACTAACGCAATTCAATTTTTCGAGGAGGTAACAAGGAGGGTCGATGAGGGTAGTGCCTTTGATGTAGTCTATATGGATTTTAGCAAGGCTTTTGATAAGGTCCCGCATGCCAGATTGGTCACGAAAGTAAAAGCCCATGGGATCCAAGGCAAAGTGGCAAGTTGGATCCAAAATTGGCTCAGAGGCAGGAAACAAAGGGTAATGGTCGAAGGGTGTTTTTGTGACCGGAAGGCTGTTTCCAGTGGGGTTCCGCAGGGCTCACAGAATCACAGAAACCCCACAGTGCAGATAGAGGCCATTTCGGCCCATCGAGCCTGCACCGACTCAGTACTGGGCCCTTTGCTTTTTCTGGTATATATCAATGATTTGGATTTGAATGTAGGAAGTATGATTAAGAAGTTTGCAGATGATACAAAAATTGGCCGTGTGGTTAATAATGAAACAGAATGCTGTAGACTGCAGGAAGATATCAATGGACTCGTCTAGTGGGCAGAACAGTGGCAAATGGAATTCAGTTGGAATACACAATAAATGGTAGGACACTGAGAAATGCAGAGGATCAGCGGGACCTTGGAGTGCATGTCCACAGATCCCTGAAGGTAGCAGGACAGGTAGATAAAGTGGTTAAGCAGGCATACGGGATACTTGCCTTTATTAGCCGAGGCGTAGAATATAAGAGCGGGGAGGTTATGCTTCAACTGTATAAAACACTAGTTAGGCCGCAGCTAGAGTGCCGCGTGCAGTTCTGGTCACCACATTACAAGAAGGATGCGATTGCACTAGAGAAGGTGCAGAGGAGATTTCCGAGGATGTTGCCTGGGCTGGGGAATTTTAGTTATGAGGAAAGATTGGATAGGCTGGGGTTGTTTTCTTTGGAACACAGGAGGCTGAGGCGAGACCTAATTGAGGTGTGTAAAATTATGAGGGGCCGAGATAGAGTGGATAGGAAGGACCTATTTCCCTTAGCAGAAGGGTCAATAATAGATTTCAAGTAATTGGTAGGAGGTTTACAGGGAATTTGAGGAGACATTTTTTCACCCAGTGAATGGTGGGGGTCTGGAATGCACTGCCTGAAAGGGTGGTAGAGGCAGAAACCCTCATCACGTTTAAAAAGTACTTGGATATGCACTTGAACTGCCGTAACCTACAAGGCTACGGACCAAGTGCTGTAAAGTGGGATTTGGGTGGATTGCTCTTTGTCGGCTGGCACGGACAAGATGGGCCGAATGGCCTCCTTCTGTGCTGTAAATTTCTATGATTCTGCCTGATCATGTGACATCTGCCCACACGACTTCTACAAATGTTATTACATTGTAGCCAGGATTGTTTAGTTTCCAATTCCGCCCATTTTGAAGCCAGGTCTCCGTTATAGCTACTATTGCATAACCCCATGTGGCAACTTGCGCCTGCAACTCGTCAATCTTATTTGTAACGCTCCTCGCATTAACACACATGCATTTCAACAGCATGCTAGTTGGCTTTGCTTTTTTCCTGAATTTAACTGCTGCTCTTTCTACATTCTTCTTTGTTCTGTTGCTGTTTGTCCCTCCGAGTTTTCTATGCACCTTGTCTCTCCTCTCTGCTGCTGTGTCCTGGTGGCCCTCCGCCAGTGTGTGTATTTTGGCTATCTTATTTTCTTCTTCTGCTTATTTCGGCCCTGTGTCTGGAGCCCCTTGCATTTGTGTAGCAGCAGGAGAATGTGCAGCGAAGAAATGGTCAAAGGAAAGCGAGAGAGAGAGACAGAGAGAGAGAGAGAGAGAGCAGCAAAAAGGATGTTGATTGATTAAGAGCAGTGTGTGCGCGTGTGTGTGCAAAACGTTGAGCAGCCTGTGGCGGCAGCAAAAGCCTACTGCACCTGGTATTCCCAGGCAGTCTCCCATCCAAGTACTAACCAGGCCTGACTCTGCTTAGCTTCCGAGATCAGACGAGATCGGGCGCATTCAGACTAGTATGGCCGTAGGCATATGCTGGCTGGCTTTCTCTTTACTTAAAGCTGTCGCCCATTTTTTTCTCTTCTACGCATTCATACAAGTATTCAACACTCAATTTACATTTACAAATTTTACTCCTCCCGCAACCCCCCACCCCCCCTCCACCTCTTCTTGCTGCTCTGCCTCCCACACAAACAAACTACAAGCCCAACCCTTCATTGCCTTCTATTCAAATATTACATCAAATAAACATGCTCAAACACCAAGTCTTAAGGGCTGTAGCATCTTTCAAACTGGACAAATACCCAGGCCCGCATCAAATCTATCCCACACTCTTAAGGGAAGTAAGACACCAAATAGCACAGGCTCTCACCATCATTTTACAATCCTCTCTGGCTACAGGTGTGGTGCCCGACCACTGGAGGACTGCTAACGTGCTACCGTTCTTTCAAAAGGGAGAGAGGGATAGACCGCATAATTACAGGCCAGTCAGCCTAACCTCGGTGGTGGGAAAATTATTGGAAAAAGTTCTGAGGGACAGGAGAAATCTTCATTTAGAAAGACACGGATTAATCAGGGACAGTCAGCATGGATTTCTTAACGGAAGGTCGTGTCTGACTAACGCAATTCAATTTTTCGAGGAGGTAACAAGGAGGGTCGATGAGGGTAGTGCCTTTGATGTAGTCTATATGGATTTTAGCAAGGCTTTTGATAAGGTCCCGCATGCCAGATTGGTCACGAAAGTAAAAGCCCATGGGATCCAAGGCAAAGTGGCAAGTTGGATCCAAAATTGGCTCAGAGGCAGGAAACAAAGGGTAATGGTCGAAGGGTGTCTTTGTGACCGGAAGGCTGTTTCCAGTGGGGTTCCGCAGGGCTCACAGAATCACAGAAACCCCACAGTGCAGATAGAGGCCATTTCGGCCCATCGAGCCTGCACCGACTCAGTACTGGGCCCTTTGCTTTTTCTGGTATATATCAATGATTTGGATTTGAATGTAGGAAGTATGATTAAGAAGTTTGCAGATGATACAAAAATTGGCCGTGTGGTTAATAATGAAACAGAATGCTGTAGACTGCAGGAAGATATCAATGGACTCGTCTAGTGGGCAGAACAGTGGCAAATGGAATTCAGTTGGAATACACAATAAATGGTAGGACACTGAGAAATGCAGAGGATCAGCGGGACCTTGGAGTGCATGTCCACAGATCCCTGAAGGTAGCAGGACAGGTAGATAAAGTGGTTAAGCAGGCATACGGGATACTTGCCTTTATTAGCCGAGGCGTAGAATATAAGAGCGGGGAGGTTATGCTTCAACTGTATAAAACACTAGTTAGGCCGCAGCTAGAGTGCCGCGTGCAGTTCTGGTCACCACATTACAAGAAGGATGCGATTGCACTAGAGAAGGTGCAGAGGAGATTTCCGAGGATGTTGCCTGGGCTGGGGAATTTTAGTTATGAGGAAAGATTGGATAGGCTGGGGTTGTTTTCTTTGGAACACAGGAGGCTGAGGCGAGACCTAATTGAGGTGTGTAAAATTATGAGGGGCCGAGATAGAGTGGATAGGAAGGACCTATTTCCCTTAGCAGAAGGGTCAATAATAGATTTCAAGTAATTGGTAGGAGGTTTACAGGGAATTTGAGGAGACATTTTTTCACCCAGTGAATGGTGGGGGTCTGGAATGCACTGCCTGAAAGGGTGGTAGAGGCAGAAACCCTCATCACGTTTAAAAAGTACTTGGATATGCACTTGAACTGCCGTAACCTACAAGGCTACGGACCAAGTGCTGTAAAGTGGGATTTGGGTGGATTGCTCTTTGTCGGCTGGCACGGACAAGATGGGCCGAATGGCCTCCTTCTGTGCTGTAAATTTCTATGATTCTGCCTGATCATGTGACATCTGCCCACACGACTTCTACAAATGTTATTACATTGTAGCCAGGATTGTTTAGTTTCCAATTCCGCCCATTTTGAAGCCAGGTCTCCGTTATGGCTACTATTGCATAACCCCATGTGGCAACTTGCGCCTGCAACTCGTCAATCTTATTTGTAACACTCCTCGCATTAACACACATGCATTTCAACAGCATGCTAGTTGGCTTTGCTTTTTTCCTGAATTTAACTGCTGCTCTTTCTACATTCTTCTTTGTTCTGTTGCTGTTTGTCCCTCCGAGTTTTCTATGCACCTTGTCTCTCCTCTCTGCTGCTGTGTCCTGGTGGCCCTCCGCCAGTGTGTGTATTTTGGCTATCTTATTTTCTTCTTCTGCTTATTTCGGCCCTGTGTCTGGAGCCCCTTGCATTTGTGTAGCAGCAGGAGAATGTGCAGCGAAGAAATGGTCAAAGGAAAGCGAGAGAGAGAGAGAGAGAGAGAGAGAGAGAGAGCAGCAAAAAGGATGTTGATTGATTAAGAGCAGTGTGTGCGCGTGTGTGTGCAAAACGTTGAGCAGCCTGTGGCGGCAGCAAAAGCCTACTGCATCTGGTGTTCCCAGGCGGTCTCCCATCCAAGTACTAACCAGGCCTGACTCTGCTTAGCTTCCGAGATCAGACGAGATCGGGCGTATTCAGACTAGTATGGCCGTAGGCATATGCTGGCTGGCTTTCTCTTTACTTAAAGCTGTCGCCCATTTTTTTCTCTTCTTCTACACATTCATACAAGTATTCAACACTCAATTTACATTTACAAGTTTTACTCCTCCCGCAACCCCCCCACCCCCCCTCCACCTCTTCTTGCTGCTCTGCCTCCCACACAAACAAACTACAAGCCCAACCCTTCATTGCCTTCTATTCAAATATTACATCAAATAAACATGCTCAAACACCAAGTCTTAAGGGCTGTAGCATCTTTCAAACTGGACAAATACCCAGGCCCGCATCAAATCTATCCCACACTCTTAAGAGAAGTAAGACACCAAATAGCACAGGCTCTCACCATCATTTTACAATCCTCTCTGGCTACAGGTGTGGTGCCCGACCACTGGAGGACTGCTAACGTGCTACCGTTCTTTCAAAAGGGAGAGAGGGATAGACCGCATAATTACAGGCCAGTCAGCCTAACCTCGGTGGTGGGAAAATTATTGGAAAAAGTTCTGAGGGACAGGAGAAATCTTCATTTAGAAAGACACGGATTAATCAGGGACAGTCAGCATGGATTTCTTAACGGAAGGTCGTGTCTGACTAACGCAATTCAATTTTTCGAGGAGGTAACAAGGAGGGTCGATGAGGGTAGTGCCTTTGATGTAGTCTATATGGATTTTAGCAAGGCTTTTGATAAGGTCCCGCATGCCAGATTGGTCACGAAAGTAAAAGCCCATGGGATCCAAGGCAAAGTGGCAAGTTGGATCCAAAATTGGCTCAGAGGCAGGAAACAAAGGGTAATGGTCGAAGGGTGTCTTTGTGACCGGAAGGCTGTTTCCAGTGGGGTTCCGCAGGGCTCACAGAATCACAGAAACCCCACAGTGCAGATAGAGGCCATTTCGGCCCATCGAGCCTGCACCGACTCAGTACTGGGCCCTTTGCTTTTTCTGGTATATATCAATGATTTGGATTTGAATGTAGGAAGTATGATTAAGAAGTTTGCAGATGATACAAAAATTGGCCGTGTGGTTAATAATGAAACAGAATGCTGTAGACTGCAGGAAGATATCAATGGACTCGTCTAGTGGGCAGAACAGTGGCAAATGGAATTCAGTTGGAATACACAATAAATGGTAGGACACTGAGAAATGCAGAGGATCAGCGGGACCTTGGAGTGCATGTCCACAGATCCCTGAAGGTAGCAGGACAGGTAGATAAAGTGGTTAAGCAGGCATACGGGATACTTGCCTTTATTAGCCGAGGCGTAGAATATAAGAGCGGGGAGGTTATGCTTCAACTGTATAAAACACTAGTTAGGCCGCAGCTAGAGTGCCGCGTGCAGTTCTGGTCACCACATTACAAGAAGGATGCGATTGCACTAGAGAAGGTGCAGAGGAGATTTCCGAGGATGTTGCCTGGGCTGGGGAATTTTAGTTATGAGGAAAGATTGGATAGGCTGGGGTTGTTTTCTTTGGAACACAGGAGGCTGAGGCGAGACCTAATTGAGGTGTGTAAAATTATGAGGGGCCGAGATAGAGTGGATAGGAAGGACCTATTTCCCTTAGCAGAAGGGTCAATAATAGATTTCAAGTAATTGGTAGGAGGTTTACAGGGAATTTGAGGAGACATTTTTTCACCCAGTGAATGGTGGGGGTCTGGAATGCACTGCCTGAAAGGGTGGTAGAGGCAGAAACCCTCATCACGTTTAAAAAGTACTTGGATATGCACTTGAACTGCCGTAACCTACAAGGCTACGGACCAAGTGCTGTAAAGTGGGATTTGGGTGGATTGCTCTTTGTCGGCTGGCACGGACAAGATGGGCCGAATGGCCTCCTTCTGTGCTGTAAATTTCTATGATTCTGCCTGATCATGTGACATCTGCCCACACGACTTCTACAAATGTTATTACATTGTAGCCAGGATTGTTTAGTTTCCAATTCCGCCCATTTTGAAGCCAGGTCTCCGTTATAGCTACTATTGCATAACCCCATGTGGCAACTTGCGCCTGCAACTCGTCAATCTTATTTGTAACACTCCTCGCATTAACACACATGCATTTCAACAGCATGCTAGTTGGCTTTGCTTTTTTCCTGAATTTAACTGCTGCTCTTTCTACATTCTTCTTTGTTCTGTTGCTGTTTGTCCCTCCGAGTTTTCTATGCACCTTGTCTCTCCTCTCTGCTGCTGTGTCCTGGTGGCCCTCCGCCAGTGTGTGTATTTTGGCTATCTTATTTTCTTCTTCTGCTTATTTCGGCCCTGTGTCTGGAGCCCCTTGCATTTGTGTAGCAGCAGGAGAATGTGCAGCGAAGAAATGGTCAAAGGAAAGCGAGAGAGAGAGAGAGAGAGAGAGAGAGAGAGAGAGCAGCAAAAAGGATGTTGATTGATTAAGAGCAGTGTGTGCGCGTGTGTGTGCAAAACGTTGAGCAGCCTGTGGCGGCAGCAAAAGCCTACTGCACCTGGTGTTCCCAGGCGGTCTCCCATCCAAGTACTAACCAGGCCTGACTCTGCTTAGCTTCCGAGATCAGACGAGATCGGGCGTATTCAGACTAGTATGGCCGTAGGCATATGCTGGCTGGCTTTCTCTTTACTTAAAGCTGTCGCCCATTTTTTTCTCTTCTTCTACACATTCATACAAGTATTCAACACTCAATTTACATTTACAAGTTTTACTCCTCCCGCAACCCCCCCACCCCCCCTCCACCTCTTCTTGCTGCTCTGCCTCCCACACAAACAAACTACAAGCCCAACCCTTCATTGCCTTCTATTCAAATATTACATCAAATAAACATGCTCAAACACCAAGTCTTAAGGGCTGTAGCATCTTTCAAACTGGACAAATACCCAGGCCCGCATCAAATCTATCCCACACTCTTAAGAGAAGTAAGACACCAAATAGCACAGGCTCTCACCATCATTTTACAATCCTCTCTGGCTACAGGTGTGGTGCCCGACCACTGGAGGACTGCTAACGTGCTACCGTTCTTTCAAAAGGGAGAGAGGGATAGACCGCATAATTACAGGCCAGTCAGCCTAACCTCGGTGGTGGGAAAATTATTGGAAAAAGTTCTGAGGGACAGGAGAAATCTTCATTTAGAAAGACACGGATTAATCAGGGACAGTCAGCATGGATTTCTTAACGGAAGGTCGTGTCTGACTAACGCAATTCAATTTTTCGAGGAGGTAACAAGGAGGGTCGATGAGGGTAGTGCCTTTGATGTAGTCTATATGGATTTTAGCAAGGCTTTTGATAAGGTCCCGCATGCCAGATTGGTCACGAAAGTAAAAGCCCATGGGATCCAAGGCAAAGTGGCAAGTTGGATCCAAAATTGGCTCAGAGGCAGGAAACAAAGGGTAATGGTCGAAGGGTGTCTTTGTGACCGGAAGGCTGTTTCCAGTGGGGTTCCGCAGGGCTCACAGAATCACAGAAACCCCACAGTGCAGATAGAGGCCATTTCGGCCCATCGAGCCTGCACCGACTCAGTACTGGGCCCTTTGCTTTTTCTGGTATATATCAATGATTTGGATTTGAATGTAGGAAGTATGATTAAGAAGTTTGCAGATGATACAAAAATTGGCTGTGTGGTTAATAATGAAACAGAATGCTGTAGACTGCAGGAAGATATCAATGGACTCGTCTAGTGGGCAGAACAGTGGCAAATGGAATTCAGTTGGAATACACAATAAATGGTAGGACACTGAGAAATGCAGAGGATCAGCGGGACCTTGGAGTGCATGTCCACAGATCCCTGAAGGTAGCAGGACAGGTAGATAAAGTGGTTAAGCAGGCATACGGGATACTTGCCTTTATTAGCCGAGGCGTAGAATATAAGAGCGGGGAGGTTATGCTTCAACTGTATAAAACACTAGTTAGGCCGCAGCTAGAGTGCCGCGTGCAGTTCTGGTCACCACATTACAAGAAGGATGCGATTGCACTAGAGAAGGTGCAGAGGAGATTTCCGAGGATGTTGCCTGGGCTGGGGAATTTTAGTTATGAGGAAAGATTGGATAGGCTGGGGTTGTTTTCTTTGGAACACAGGAGGCTGAGGCGAGACCTAATTGAGGTGTGTAAAATTATGAGGGGCCGAGATAGAGTGGATAGGAAGGACCTATTTCCCTTAGCAGAAGGGTCAATAATAGATTTCAAGTAATTGGTAGGAGGTTTACAGGGAATTTGAGGAGACATTTTTTCACCCAGTGAATGGTGGGGGTCTGGAATGCACTGCCTGAAAGGGTGGTAGAGGCAGAAACCCTCATCACGTTTAAAAAGTACTTGGATATGCACTTGAACTGCCGTAACCTACAAGGCTACGGACCAAGTGCTGTAAAGTGGGATTTGGGTGGATTGCTCTTTGTCGGCTGGCACGGACAAGATGGGCCGAATGGCCTCCTTCTGTGCTGTAAATTTCTATGATTCTGCCTGATCATGTGACATCTGCCCACACGACTTCTACAAATGTTATTACATTGTAGCCAGGATTGTTTAGTTTCCAATTCCGCCCATTTTGAAGCCAGGTCTCCGTTATGGCTACTATTGCATAACCCCATGTGGCAACTTGCGCCTGCAACTCGTCAATCTTATTTGTAACACTCCTCGCATTAACACACATGCATTTCAACAGCATGCTAGTTGGCTTTGCTTTTTTCCTGAATTTAACTGCTGCTCTTTCTACATTCTTCTTTGTTCTGTTGCTGTTTGTCCCTCCGAGTTTTCTATGCACCTTGTCTCTCCTCTCTGCTGCTGTGTCCTGGTGGCCCTCCGCCAGTGTGTGTATTTTGGCTATCTTATTTTCTTCTTCTGCTTATTTCGGCCCTGTGTCTGGAGCCCCTTGCATTTGTGTAGCAGCAGGAGAATGTGCAGCGAAGAAATGGTCAAAGGAAAGCGAGAGAGAGAGAGAGAGAGAGAGAGAGCAGCAAAAAGGATGTTGATTGATTAAGAGCAGTGTGTGCGCGTGTGTGTGCAAAACGTTGAGCAGCCTGTGGCGGCAGCAAAAGCCTACTGCACCTGGTGTTCCCAGGCGGTCTCCCATCCAAGTACTAACCAGGCCTGACTCTGCTTAGCTTCCGAGATCAGACGAGATCGGGCGTATTCAGACTAGTATGGCCGTAGGCATATGCTGGCTGGCTTTCTCTTTACTTAAAGCTGTCGCCCATTTTTTTCTCTTCTTCTACACATTCATACAAGTATTCAACACTCAATTTACATTTACAAGTTTTACTCCTCCCGCAACCCCCCCACCCCCCCTCCACCTCTTCTTGCTGCTCTGCCTCCCACACAAACAAACTACAAGCCCAACCCTTCATTGCCTTCTATTCAAATATTACATCAAATAAACATGCTCAAACACCAAGTCTTAAGGGCTGTAGCATCTTTCAAACTGGACAAATACCCAGGCCCGCATCAAATCTATCCCACACTCTTAAGAGAAGTAAGACACCAAATAGCACAGGCTCTCACCATCATTTTACAATCCTCTCTGGCTACAGGTGTGGTGCCCGACCACTGGAGGACTGCTAACGTGCTACCGTTCTTTCAAAAGGGAGAGAGGGATAGACCGCATAATTACAGGCCAGTCAGCCTAACCTCGGTGGTGGGAAAATTATTGGAAAAAGTTCTGAGGGACAGGAGAAATCTTCATTTAGAAAGACACGGATTAATCAGGGACAGTCAGCATGGATTTCTTAACGGAAGGTCGTGTCTGACTAACGCAATTCAATTTTTCGAGGAGGTAACAAGGAGGGTCGATGAGGGTAGTGCCTTTGATGTAGTCTATATGGATTTTAGCAAGGCTTTTGATAAGGTCCCGCATGCCAGATTGGTCACGAAAGTAAAAGCCCATGGGATCCAAGGCAAAGTGGCAAGTTGGATCCAAAATTGGCTCAGAGGCAGGAAACAAAGGGTAATGGTCGAAGGGTGTCTTTGTGACCGGAAGGCTGTTTCCAGTGGGGTTCCGCAGGGCTCACAGAATCACAGAAACCCCACAGTGCAGATAGAGGCCATTTCGGCCCATCGAGCCTGCACCGACTCAGTACTGGGCCCTTTGCTTTTTCTGGTATATATCAATGATTTGGATTTGAATGTAGGAAGTATGATTAAGAAGTTTGCAGATGATACAAAAATTGGCCGTGTGGTTAATAATGAAACAGAATGCTGTAGACTGCAGGAAGATATCAATGGACTCGTCTAGTGGGCAGAACAGTGGCAAATGGAATTCAGTTGGAATACACAATAAATGGTAGGACACTGAGAAATGCAGAGGATCAGCGGGACCTTGGAGTGCATGTCCACAGATCCCTGAAGGTAGCAGGACAGGTAGATAAAGTGGTTAAGCAGGCATACGGGATACTTGCCTTTATTAGCCGAGGCGTAGAATATAAGAGCGGGGAGGTTATGCTTCAACTGTATAAAACACTAGTTAGGCCGCAGCTAGAGTGCCGCGTGCAGTTCTGGTCACCACATTACAAGAAGGATGCGATTGCACTAGAGAAGGTGCAGAGGAGATTTCCGAGGATGTTGCCTGGGCTGGGGAATTTTAGTTATGAGGAAAGATTGGATAGGCTGGGGTTGTTTTCTTTGGAACACAGGAGGCTGAGGCGAGACCTAATTGAGGTGTGTAAAATTATGAGGGGCCGAGATAGAGTGGATAGGAAGGACCTATTTCCCTTAGCAGAAGGGTCAATAATAGATTTCAAGTAATTGGTAGGAGGTTTACAGGGAATTTGAGGAGACATTTTTTCACCCAGTGAATGGTGGGGGTCTGGAATGCACTGCCTGAAAGGGTGGTAGAGGCAGAAACCCTCATCACGTTTAAAAAGTACTTGGATATGCACTTGAACTGCCGTAACCTACAAGGCTACGGACCAAGTGCTGTAAAGTGGGATTTGGGTGGATTGCTCTTTGTCGGCTGGCACGGACAAGATGGGCCGAATGGCCTCCTTCTGTGCTGTAAATTTCTATGATTCTGCCTGATCATGTGACATCTGCCCACACGACTTCTACAAATGTTATTACATTGTAGCCAGGATTGTTTAGTTTCCAATTCCGCCCATTTTGAAGCCAGGTCTCCGTTATAGCTACTATTGCATAACCCCATGTGGCAACTTGCGCCTGCAACTCGTCAATCTTATTTGTAACACTCCTCGCATTAACACACATGCATTTCAACAGCATGCTAGTTGGCTTTGCTTTTTTCCTGAATTTAACTGCTGCTCTTTCTACATTCTTCTTTGTTCTGTTGCTGTTTGTCCCTCCGAGTTTTCTATGCACCTTGTCTCTCCTCTCTGCTGCTGTGTCCTGGTGGCCCTCCGCCAGTGTGTGTATTTTGGCTATCTTATTTTCTTCTTCTGCTTATTTCGGCCCTGTGTCTGGAGCCCCTTGCATTTGTGTAGCAGCAGGAGAATGTGCAGCGAAGAAATGGTCAAAGGAAAGCGAGAGAGAGAGAGAGAGAGAGAGAGAGAGAGAGCAGCAAAAAGGATGTTGATTGATTAAGAGCAGTGTGTGCGCGTGTGTGTGCAAAACGTTGAGCAGCCTGTGGCGGCAGCAAAAGCCTACTGCACCTGGTGTTCCCAGGCGGTCTCCCATCCAAGTACTAACCAGGCCTGACTCTGCTTAGCTTCCGAGATCAGACGAGATCGGGCGTATTCAGACTAGTATGGCCGTAGGCATATGCTGGCTGGCTTTCTCTTTACTTAAAGCTGTCGCCCATTTTTTTCTCTTCTTCTACACATTCATACAAGTATTCAACACTCAATTTACATTTACAAGTTTTACTCCTCCCGCAACCCCCCCACCCCCCCTCCACCTCTTCTTGCTGCTCTGCCTCCCACACAAACAAACTACAAGCCCAACCCTTCATTGCCTTCTATTCAAATATTACATCAAATAAACATGCTCAAACACCAAGTCTTAAGGGCTGTAGCATCTTTCAAACTGGACAAATACCCAGGCCCACATCAAATCTATCCCACACTCTTAAGAGAAGTAAGACACCAAATAGCACAGGCTCTCACCATCATTTTACAATCCTCTCTGGCTACAGGTGTGGTGCCCGACCACTGGAGGACTGCTAACGTGCTACCGTTCTTTCAAAAGGGAGAGAGGGATAGACCGCATAATTACAGGCCAGTCAGCCTAACCTCGGTGGTGGGAAAATTATTGGAAAAAGTTCTGAGGGACAGGAGAAATCTTCATTTAGAAAGACACGGATTAATCAGGGACAGTCAGCATGGATTTCTTAACGGAAGGTCGTGTCTGACTAACGCAATTCAATTTTTCGAGGAGGTAACAAGGAGGGTCGATGAGGGTAGTGCCTTTGATGTAGTCTATATGGATTTTAGCAAGGCTTTTGATAAGGTCCCGCATGCCAGATTGGTCACGAAAGTAAAAGCCCATGGGATCCAAGGCAAAGTGGCAAGTTGGATCCAAAATTGGCTCAGAGGCAGGAAACAAAGGGTAATGGTCGAAGGGTGTCTTTGTGACCGGAAGGCTGTTTCCAGTGGGGTTCCGCAGGGCTCACAGAATCACAGAAACCCCACAGTGCAGATAGAGGCCATTTCGGCCCATCGAGCCTGCACCGACTCAGTACTGGGCCCTTTGCTTTTTCTGGTATATATCAATGATTTGGATTTGAATGTAGGAAGTATGATTAAGAAGTTTGCAGATGATACAAAAATTGGCCGTGTGGTTAATAATGAAACAGAATGCTGTAGACTGCAGGAAGATATCAATGGACTCGTCTAGTGGGCAGAACAGTGGCAAATGGAATTCAGTTGGAATACACAATAAATGGTAGGACACTGAGAAATGCAGAGGATCAGCGGGACCTTGGAGTGCATGTCCACAGATCCCTGAAGGTAGCAGGACAGGTAGATAAAGTGGTTAAGCAGGCATACGGGATACTTGCCTTTATTAGCCGAGGCGTAGAATATAAGAGCGGGGAGGTTATGCTTCAACTGTATAAAACACTAGTTAGGCCGCAGCTAGAGTGCCGCGTGCAGTTCTGGTCACCACATTACAAGAAGGATGCGATTGCACTAGAGAAGGTGCAGAGGAGATTTCCGAGGATGTTGCCTGGGCTGGGGAATTTTAGTTATGAGGAAAGATTGGATAGGCTGGGGTTGTTTTCTTTGGAACACAGGAGGCTGAGGCGAGACCTAATTGAGGTGTGTAAAATTATGAGGGGCCGAGATAGAGTGGATAGGAAGGACCTATTTCCCTTAGCAGAAGGGTCAATAATAGATTTCAAGTAATTGGTAGGAGGTTTACAGGGAATTTGAGGAGACATTTTTTCACCCAGTGAATGGTGGGGGTCTGGAATGCACTGCCTGAAAGGGTGGTAGAGGCAGAAACCCTCATCACGTTTAAAAAGTACTTGGATATGCACTTGAACTGCCGTAACCTACAAGGCTACGGACCAAGTGCTGTAAAGTGGGATTTGGGTGGATTGCTCTTTGTCGGCTGGCACGGACAAGATGGGCCGAATGGCCTCCTTCTGTGCTGTAAATTTCTATGATTCTGCCTGATCATGTGACATCTGCCCACACGACTTCTACAAATGTTATTACATTGTAGCCAGGATTGTTTAGTTTCCAATTCCGCCCATTTTGAAGCCAGGTCTCCGTTATAGCTACTATTGCATAACCCCATGTGGCAACTTGCGCCTGCAACTCGTCAATCTTATTTGTAACACTCCTCGCATTAACACACATGCATTTCAACAGCATGCTAGTTGGCTTTGCTTTTTTCCTGAATTTAACTGCTGCTCTTTCTACATTCTTCTTTGTTCTGTTGCTGTTTGTCCCTCCGAGTTTTCTATGCACCTTGTCTCTCCTCTCTGCTGCTGTGTCCTGGTGGCCCTCCGCCAGTGTGTGTATTTTGGCTATCTTATTTTCTTCTTCTGCTTATTTCGGCCCTGTGTCTGGAGCCCCTTGCATTTGTGTAGCAGCAGGAGAATGTGCAGCGAAGAAATGGTCAAAGGAAAGCGAGAGAGAGAGAGAGAGAGAGAGAGAGAGAGCAGCAAAAAGGATGTTGATTGATTAAGAGCAGTGTGTGCGCGTGTGTGTGCAAAACGTTGAGCAGCCTGTGGCGGCAGCAAAAGCCTACTGCACCTGGTGTTCCCAGGCGGTCTCCCATCCAAGTACTAACCAGGCCTGACTCTGCTTAGCTTCCGAGATCAGACGAGATCGGGCGTATTCAGACTAGTATGGCCGTAGGCATATGCTGGCTGGCTTTCTCTTTACTTAAAGCTGTCGCCCATTTTTTTCTCTTCTTCTACACATTCATACAAGTATTCAACACTCAATTTACATTTACAAGTTTTACTCCTCCCGCAACCCCCCCACCCCCCCTCCACCTCTTCTTGCTGCTCTGCCTCCCACACAAACAAACTACAAGCCCAACCCTTCATTGCCTTCTATTCAAATATTACATCAAATAAACATGCTCAAACACCAAGTCTTAAGGGCTGTAGCATCTTTCAAACTGGACAAATACCCAGGCCCGCATCAAATCTATCCCACACTCTTAAGAGAAGTAAGACACCAAATAGCACAGGCTCTCACCATCATTTTACAATCCTCTCTGGCTACAGGTGTGGTGCCCGACCACTGGAGGACTGCTAACGTGCTACCGTTCTTTCAAAAGGGAGAGAGGGATAGACCGCATAATTACAGGCCAGTCAGCCTAACCTCGGTGGTGGGAAAATTATTGGAAAAAGTTCTGAGGGACAGGAGAAATCTTCATTTAGAAAGACACGGATTAATCAGGGACAGTCAGCATGGATTTCTTAACGGAAGGTCGTGTCTGACTAACGCAATTCAATTTTTCGAGGAGGTAACAAGGAGGGTCGATGAGGGTAGTGCCTTTGATGTAGTCTATATGGATTTTAGCAAGGCTTTTGATAAGGTCCCGCATGCCAGATTGGTCACGAAAGTAAAAGCCCATGGGATCCAAGGCAAAGTGGCAAGTTGGATCCAAAATTGGCTCAGAGGCAGGAAACAAAGGGTAATGGTCGAAGGGTGTCTTTGTGACCGGAAGGCTGTTTCCAGTGGGGTTCCGCAGGGCTCACAGAATCACAGAAACCCCACAGTGCAGATAGAGGCCATTTCGGCCCATCGAGCCTGCACCGACTCAGTACTGGGCCCTTTGCTTTTTCTGGTATATATCAATGATTTGGATTTGAATGTAGGAAGTATGATTAAGAAGTTTGCAGATGATACAAAAATTGGCCGTGTGGTTAATAATGAAACAGAATGCTGTAGACTGCAGGAAGATATCAATGGACTCGTCTAGTGGGCAGAACAGTGGCAAATGGAATTCAGTTGGAATACACAATAAATGGTAGGACACTGAGAAATGCAGAGGATCAGCGGGACCTTGGAGTGCATGTCCACAGATCCCTGAAGGTAGCAGGACAGGTAGATAAAGTGGTTAAGCAGGCATACGGGATACTTGCCTTTATTAGCCGAGGCGTAGAATATAAGAGCGGGGAGGTTATGCTTCAACTGTATAAAACACTAGTTAGGCCGCAGCTAGAGTGCCGCGTGCAGTTCTGGTCACCACATTACAAGAAGGATGCGATTGCACTAGAGAAGGTGCAGAGGAGATTTCCGAGGATGTTGCCTGGGCTGGGGAATTTTAGTTATGAGGAAAGATTGGATAGGCTGGGGTTGTTTTCTTTGGAACACAGGAGGCTGAGGCGAGACCTAATTGAGGTGTGTAAAATTATGAGGGGCCGAGATAGAGTGGATAGGAAGGACCTATTTCCCTTAGCAGAAGGGTCAATAATAGATTTCAAGTAATTGGTAGGAGGTTTACAGGGAATTTGAGGAGACATTTTTTCACCCAGTGAATGGTGGGGGTCTGGAATGCACTGCCTGAAAGGGTGGTAGAGGCAGAAACCCTCATCACGTTTAAAAAGTACTTGGATATGCACTTGAACTGCCGTAACCTACAAGGCTACGGACCAAGTGCTGTAAAGTGGGATTTGGGTGGATTGCTCTTTGTCGGCTGGCACGGACAAGATGGGCCGAATGGCCTCCTTCTGTGCTGTAAATTTCTATGATTCTGCCTGATCATGTGACATCTGCCCACACGACTTCTACAAATGTTATTACATTGTAGCCAGGATTGTTTAGTTTCCAATTCCGCCCATTTTGAAGCCAGGTCTCCGTTATAGCTACTATTGCATAACCCCATGTGGCAACTTGCGCCTGCAACTCGTCAATCTTATTTGTAACACTCCTCGCATTAACACACATGCATTTCAACAGCATGCTAGTTGGCTTTGCTTTTTTCCTGAATTTAACTGCTGCTCTTTCTACATTCTTCTTTGTTCTGTTGCTGTTTGTCCCTCCGAGTTTTCTATGCACCTTGTCTCTCCTCTCTGCTGCTGTGTCCTGGTGGCCCTCCGCCAGTGTGTGTATTTTGGCTATCTTATTTTCTTCTTCTGCTTATTTCGGCCCTGTGTCTGGAGCCCCTTGCATTTGTGTAGCAGCAGGAGAATGTGCAGCGAAGAAATGGTCAAAGGAAAGCGAGAGAGAGAGAGAGAGAGAGAGAGCAGCAAAAAGGATGTTGATTGATTAAGAGCAGTGTGTGCGCGTGTGTGTGCAAAACGTTGAGCAGCCTGTGGCGGCAGCAAAAGCCTACTGCACCTGGTGTTCCCAGGCGGTCTCCCATCCAAGTACTAACCAGGCCTGACTCTGCTTAGCTTCCGAGATCAGACGAGATCGGGCGTATTCAGACTAGTATGGCCGTAGGCATATGCTGGCTGGCTTTCTCTTTACTTAAAGCTGTCGCCCATTTTTTTCTCTTCTTCTACACATTCATACAAGTATTCAACACTCAATTTACATTTACAAGTTTTACTCCTCCCGCAACCCCCCCACCCCCCCTCCACCTCTTCTTGCTGCTCTGCCTCCCACACAAACAAACTACAAGCCCAACCCTTCATTGCCTTCTATTCAAATATTACATCAAATAAACATGCTCAAACACCAAGTCTTAAGGGCTGTAGCATCTTTCAAACTGGACAAATACCCAGGCCCACATCAAATCTATCCCACACTCTTAAGAGAAGTAAGACACCAAATAGCACAGGCTCTCACCATCATTTTACAATCCTCTCTGGCTACAGGTGTGGTGCCCGACCACTGGAGGACTGCTAACGTGCTACCGTTCTTTCAAAAGGGAGAGAGGGATAGACCGCATAATTACAGGCCAGTCAGCCTAACCTCGGTGGTGGGAAAATTATTGGAAAAAGTTCTGAGGGACAGGAGAAATCTTCATTTAGAAAGACACGGATTAATCAGGGACAGTCAGCATGGATTTCTTAACGGAAGGTCGTGTCTGACTAACGCAATTCAATTTTTCGAGGAGGTAACAAGGAGGGTCGATGAGGGTAGTGCCTTTGATGTAGTCTATATGGATTTTAGCAAGGCTTTTGATAAGGTCCCGCATGCCAGATTGGTCACGAAAGTAAAAGCCCATGGGATCCAAGGCAAAGTGGCAAGTTGGATCCAAAATTGGCTCAGAGGCAGGAAACAAAGGGTAATGGTCGAAGGGTGTCTTTGTGACCGGAAGGCTGTTTCCAGTGGGGTTCCGCAGGGCTCACAGAATCACAGAAACCCCACAGTGCAGATAGAGGCCATTTCGGCCCATCGAGCCTGCACCGACTCAGTACTGGGCCCTTTGCTTTTTCTGGTATATATCAATGATTTGGATTTGAATGTAGGAAGTATGATTAAGAAGTTTGCAGATGATACAAAAATTGGCCGTGTGGTTAATAATGAAACAGAATGCTGTAGACTGCAGGAAGATATCAATGGACTCGTCTAGTGGGCAGAACAGTGGCAAATGGAATTCAGTTGGAATACACAATAAATGGTAGGACACTGAGAAATGCAGAGGATCAGCGGGACCTTGGAGTGCATGTCCACAGATCCCTGAAGGTAGCAGGACAGGTAGATAAAGTGGTTAAGCAGGCATACGGGATACTTGCCTTTATTAGCCGAGGCGTAGAATATAAGAGCGGGGAGGTTATGCTTCAACTGTATAAAACACTAGTTAGGCCGCAGCTAGAGTGCCGCGTGCAGTTCTGGTCACCACATTACAAGAAGGATGCGATTGCACTAGAGAAGGTGCAGAGGAGATTTCCGAGGATGTTGCCTGGGCTGGGGAATTTTAGTTATGAGGAAAGATTGGATAGGCTGGGGTTGTTTTCTTTGGAACACAGGAGGCTGAGGCGAGACCTAATTGAGGTGTGTAAAATTATGAGGGGCCGAGATAGAGTGGATAGGAAGGACCTATTTCCCTTAGCAGAAGGGTCAATAATAGATTTCAAGTAATTGGTAGGAGGTTTACAGGGAATTTGAGGAGACATTTTTTCACCCAGTGAATGGTGGGGGTCTGGAATGCACTGCCTGAAAGGGTGGTAGAGGCAGAAACCCTCATCACGTTTAAAAAGTACTTGGATATGCACTTGAACTGCCGTAACCTACAAGGCTACGGACCAAGTGCTGTAAAGTGGGATTTGGGTGGATTGCTCTTTGTCGGCTGGCACGGACAAGATGGGCCGAATGGCCTCCTTCTGTGCTGTAAATTTCTATGATTCTGCCTGATCATGTGACATCTGCCCACACGACTTCTACAAATGTTATTATATTGTAGCCAGGATTGTTTAGTTTCCAATTCCGCCCATTTTGAAGCCAGGTCTCCGTTATAGCTACTATTGCATAACCCCATGTGGCAACTTGCGCCTGCAACTCGTCAATCTTATTTGTAACACTCCTCGCATTAACACACATGCATTTCAACAGCATGCTAGTTGGCTTTGCTTTTTTCCTGAATTTAACTGCTGCTCTTTCTACATTCTTCTTTGTTCTGTTGCTGTTTGTCCCTCCGAGTTTTCTATGCACCTTGTCTCTCCTCTCTGCTGCTGTGTCCTGGTGGCCCTCCGCCAGTGTGTGTATTTTGGCTATCTTATTTTCTTCTTCTGCTTATTTCGGCCCTGTGTCTGGAGCCCCTTGCATTTGTGTAGCAGCAGGAGAATGTGCAGCGAAGAAATGGTCAAAGGAAAGCGAGAGAGAGAGAGAGAGAGAGAGAGAGAGAGAGCAGCAAAAAGGATGTTGATTGATTAAGAGCAGTGTGTGCGCGTGTGTGTGCAAAACGTTGAGCAGCCTGTGGCGGCAGCAAAAGCCTACTGCACCTGGTGTTCCCAGGCGGTCTCCCATCCAAGTACTAACCAGGCCTGACTCTGCTTAGCTTCCGAGATCAGACGAGATCGGGCGTATTCAGACTAGTATGGCCGTAGGCATATGCTGGCTGGCTTTCTCTTTACTTAAAGCTGTCGCCCATTTTTTTCTCTTCTTCTACACATTCATACAAGTATTCAACACTCAATTTACATTTACAAGTTTTACTCCTCCCGCAACCCCCCCACCCCCCCTCCACCTCTTCTTGCTGCTCTGCCTCCCACACAAACAAACTACAAGCCCAACCCTTCATTGCCTTCTATTCAAATATTACATCAAATAAACATGCTCAAACACCAAGTCTTAAGGGCTGTAGCATCTTTCAAACTGGACAAATACCCAGGCCCGCATCAAATCTATCCCACACTCTTAAGAGAAGTAAGACACCAAATAGCACAGGCTCTCACCATCATTTTACAATCCTCTCTGGCTACAGGTGTGGTGCCCGACCACTGGAGGACTGCTAACGTGCTACCGTTCTTTCAAAAGGGAGAGAGGGATAGACCGCATAATTACAGGCCAGTCAGCCTAACCTCGGTGGTGGGAAAATTATTGGAAAAAGTTCTGAGGGACAGGAGAAATCTTCATTTAGAAAGACACGGATTAATCAGGGACAGTCAGCATGGATTTCTTAACGGAAGGTCGTGTCTGACTAACGCAATTCAATTTTTCGAGGAGGTAACAAGGAGGGTCGATGAGGGTAGTGCCTTTGATGTAGTCTATATGGATTTTAGCAAGGCTTTTGATAAGGTCCCGCATGCCAGATTGGTCACGAAAGTAAAAGCCCATGGGATCCAAGGCAAAGTGGCAAGTTGGATCCAAAATTGGCTCAGAGGCAGGAAACAAAGGGTAATGGTCGAAGGGTGTCTTTGTGACCGGAAGGCTGTTTCCAGTGGGGTTCCGCAGGGCTCACAGAATCACAGAAACCCCACAGTGCAGATAGAGGCCATTTCGGCCCATCGAGCCTGCACCGACTCAGTACTGGGCCCTTTGCTTTTTCTGGTATATATCAATGATTTGGATTTGAATGTAGGAAGTATGATTAAGAAGTTTGCAGATGATACAAAAATTGGCCGTGTGGTTAATAATGAAACAGAATGCTGTAGACTGCAGGAAGATATCAATGGACTCGTCTAGTGGGCAGAACAGTGGCAAATGGAATTCAGTTGGAATACACAATAAATGGTAGGACACTGAGAAATGCAGAGGATCAGCGGGACCTTGGAGTGCATGTCCACAGATCCCTGAAGGTAGCAGGACAGGTAGATAAAGTGGTTAAGCAGGCATACGGGATACTTGCCTTTATTAGCCGAGGCGTAGAATATAAGAGCGGGGAGGTTATGCTTCAACTGTATAAAACACTAGTTAGGCCGCAGCTAGAGTGCCGCGTGCAGTTCTGGTCACCACATTACAAGAAGGATGCGATTGCACTAGAGAAGGTGCAGAGGAGATTTCCGAGGATGTTGCCTGGGCTGGGGAATTTTAGTTATGAGGAAAGATTGGATAGGCTGGGGTTGTTTTCTTTGGAACACAGGAGGCTGAGGCGAGACCTAATTGAGGTGTGTAAAATTATGAGGGGCCGAGATAGAGTGGATAGGAAGGACCTATTTCCCTTAGCAGAAGGGTCAATAATAGATTTCAAGTAATTGGTAGGAGGTTTACAGGGAATTTGAGGAGACATTTTTTCACCCAGTGAATGGTGGGGGTCTGGAATGCACTGCCTGAAAGGGTGGTAGAGGCAGAAACCCTCATCACGTTTAAAAAGTACTTGGATATGCACTTGAACTGCCGTAACCTACAAGGCTACGGACCAAGTGCTGTAAAGTGGGATTTGGGTGGATTGCTCTTTGTCGGCTGGCACGGACAAGATGGGCCGAATGGCCTCCTTCTGTGCTGTAAATTTCTATGATTCTGCCTGATCATGTGACATCTGCCCACACGACTTCTACAAATGTTATTACATTGTAGCCAGGATTGTTTAGTTTCCAATTCCGCCCATTTTGAAGCCAGGTCTCCGTTATAGCTACTATTGCATAACCCCATGTGGCAACTTGCGCCTGCAACTCGTCAATCTTATTTGTAACACTCCTCGCATTAACACACATGCATTTCAACAGCATGCTAGTTGGCTTTGCTTTTTTCCTGAATTTAACTGCTGCTCTTTCTACATTCTTCTTTGTTCTGTTGCTGTTTGTCCCTCCGAGTTTTCTATGCACCTTGTCTCTCCTCTCTGCTGCTGTGTCCTGGTGGCCCTCCGCCAGTGTGTGTATTTTGGCTATCTTATTTTCTTCTTCTGCTTATTTCGGCCCTGTGTCTGGAGCCCCTTGCATTTGTGTAGCAGCAGGAGAATGTGCAGCGAAGAAATGGTCAAAGGAAAGCGAGAGAGAGAGAGAGAGAGAGAGAGAGAGAGAGCAGCAAAAAGGATGTTGATTGATTAAGAGCAGTGTGTGCGCGTGTGTGTGCAAAACGTTGAGCAGCCTGTGGCGGCAGCAAAAGCCTACTGCACCTGGTGTTCCCAGGCGGTCTCCCATCCAAGTACTAACCAGGCCTGACTCTGCTTAGCTTCCGAGATCAGACGAGATTGGGCGTATTCAGACTAGTATGGCCGTAGGCATATGCTGGCTGGCTTTCTCTTTACTTAAAGCTGTCGCCCATTTTTTTCTCTTCTTCTACACATTCATACAAGTATTCAACACTCAATTTACATTTACAAGTTTTACTCCTCCCGCAACCCCCCCACCCCCCCTCCACCTCTTCTTGCTGCTCTGCCTCCCACACAAACAAACTACAAGCCCAACCCTTCATTGCCTTCTATTCAAATATTACATCAAATAAACATGCTCAAACACCAAGTCTTAAGGGCTGTAGCATCTTTCAAACTGGACAAATACCCAGGCCCGCATCAAATCTATCCCACACTCTTAAGAGAAGTAAGACACCAAATAGCACAGGCTCTCACCATCATTTTACAATCCTCTCTGGCTACAGGTGTGGTGCCCGACCACTGGAGGACTGCTAACGTGCTACCGTTCTTTCAAAAGGGAGAGAGGGATAGACCGCATAATTACAGGCCAGTCAGCCTAACCTCGGTGGTGGGAAAATTATTGGAAAAAGTTCTGAGGGACAGGAGAAATCTTCATTTAGAAAGACACGGATTAATCAGGGACAGTCAGCATGGATTTCTTAACGGAAGGTCGTGTCTGACTAACGCAATTCAATTTTTCGAGGAGGTAACAAGGAGGGTCGATGAGGGTAGTGCCTTTGATGTAGTCTATATGGATTTTAGCAAGGCTTTTGATAAGGTCCCGCATGCCAGATTGGTCACGAAAGTAAAAGCCCATGGGATCCAAGGCAAAGTGGCAAGTTGGATCCAAAATTGGCTCAGAGGCAGGAAACAAAGGGTAATGGTCGAAGGGTGTCTTTGTGACCGGAAGGCTGTTTCCAGTGGGGTTCCGCAGGGCTCACAGAATCACAGAAACCCCACAGTGCAGATAGAGGCCATTTCGGCCCATCGAGCCTGCACCGACTCAGTACTGGGCCCTTTGCTTTTTCTGGTATATATCAATGATTTGGATTTGAATGTAGGAAGTATGATTAAGAAGTTTGCAGATGATACAAAAATTGGCCGTGTGGTTAATAATGAAACAGAATGCTGTAGACTGCAGGAAGATATCAATGGACTCGTCTAGTGGGCAGAACAGTGGCAAATGGAATTCAGTTGGAATACACAATAAATGGTAGGACACTGAGAAATGCAGAGGATCAGCGGGACCTTGGAGTGCATGTCCACAGATCCCTGAAGGTAGCAGGACAGGTAGATAAAGTGGTTAAGCAGGCATACGGGATACTTGCCTTTATTAGCCGAGGCGTAGAATATAAGAGCGGGGAGGTTATGCTTCAACTGTATAAAACACTAGTTAGGCCGCAGCTAGAGTGCCGCGTGCAGTTCTGGTCACCACATTACAAGAAGGATGCGATTGCACTAGAGAAGGTGCAGAGGAGATTTCCGAGGATGTTGCCTGGGCTGGGGAATTTTAGTTATGAGGAAAGATTGGATAGGCTGGGGTTGTTTTCTTTGGAACACAGGAGGCTGAGGCGAGACCTAATTGAGGTGTGTAAAATTATGAGGGGCCGAGATAGAGTGGATAGGAAGGACCTATTTCCCTTAGCAGAAGGGTCAATAATAGATTTCAAGTAATTGGTAGGAGGTTTACAGGGAATTTGAGGAGACATTTTTTCACCCAGTGAATGGTGGGGGTCTGGAATGCACTGCCTGAAAGGGTGGTAGAGGCAGAAACCCTCATCACGTTTAAAAAGTACTTGGATATGCACTTGAACTGCCGTAACCTACAAGGCTACGGACCAAGTGCTGTAAAGTGGGATTTGGGTGGATTGCTCTTTGTCGGCTGGCACGGACAAGATGGGCCGAATGGCCTCCTTCTGTGCTGTAAATTTCTATGATTCTGCCTGATCATGTGACATCTGCCCACACGACTTCTACAAATGTTATTACATTGTAGCCAGGATTGTTTAGTTTCCAATTCCGCCCATTTTGAAGCCAGGTCTCCGTTATAGCTACTATTGCATAACCCCATGTGGCAACTTGCGCCTGCAACTCGTCAATCTTATTTGTAACACTCCTCGCATTAACACACATGCATTTCAACAGCATGCTAGTTGGCTTTGCTTTTTTCCTGAATTTAACTGCTGCTCTTTCTACATTCTTCTTTGTTCTGTTGCTGTTTGTCCCTCCGAGTTTTCTATGCACCTTGTCTCTCCTCTCTGCTGCTGTGTCCTGGTGGCCCTCCGCCAGTGTGTGTATTTTGGCTATCTTATTTTCTTCTTCTGCTTATTTCGGCCCTGTGTCTGGAGCCCCTTGCATTTGTGTAGCAGCAGGAGAATGTGCAGCGAAGAAATGGTCAAAGGAAAGCGAGAGAGAGAGAGAGAGAGAGAGAGAGAGAGAGCAGCAAAAAGGATGTTGATTGATTAAGAGCAGTGTGTGCGCGTGTGTGTGCAAAACGTTGAGCAGCCTGTGGCGGCAGCAAAAGCCTACTGCACCTGGTGTTCCCAGGCGGTCTCCCATCCAAGTACTAACCAGGCCTGACGCTGCTTAGCTTCCGAGATCAGACGAGATTGGGCGTATTCAGACTAGTATGGCCGTAGGCATATGCTGGCTGGCTTTCTCTTTACTTAAAGCTGTCGCCCATTTTTTTCTCTTCTTCTACACATTCATACAAGTATTCAACACTCAATTTACATTTACAAGTTTTACTCCTCCCGCAACCCCCCCACCCCCCCTCCACCTCTTCTTGCTGCTCTGCCTCCCACACAAACAAACTACAAGCCCAACCCTTCATTGCCTTCTATTCAAATATTACATCAAATAAACATGCTCAAACACCAAGTCTTAAGGGCTGTAGCATCTTTCAAACTGGACAAATACCCAGGCCCGCATCAAATCTATCCCACACTCTTAAGAGAAGTAAGACACCAAATAGCACAGGCTCTCACCATCATTTTACAATCCTCTCTGGCTACAGGTGTGGTGCCCGACCACTGGAGGACTGCTAACGTGCTACCGTTCTTTCAAAAGGGAGAGAGGGATAGACCGCATAATTACAGGCCAGTCAGCCTAACCTCGGTGGTGGGAAAATTATTGGAAAAAGTTCTGAGGGACAGGAGAAATCTTCATTTAGAAAGACACGGATTAATCAGGGACAGTCAGCATGGATTTCTTAACGGAAGGTCGTGTCTGACTAACGCAATTCAATTTTTCGAGGAGGTAACAAGGAGGGTCGATGAGGGTAGTGCCTTTGATGTAGTCTATATGGATTTTAGCAAGGCTTTTGATAAGGTCCCGCATGCCAGATTGGTCACGAAAGTAAAAGCCCATGGGATCCAAGGCAAAGTGGCAAGTTGGATCCAAAATTGGCTCAGAGGCAGGAAACAAAGGGTAATGGTCGAAGGGTGTCTTTGTGACCGGAAGGCTGTTTCCAGTGGGGTTCCGCAGGGCTCACAGAATCACAGAAACCCCACAGTGCAGATAGAGGCCATTTCGGCCCATCGAGCCTGCACCGACTCAGTACTGGGCCCTTTGCTTTTTCTGGTATATATCAATGATTTGGATTTGAATGTAGGAAGTATGATTAAGAAGTTTGCAGATGATACAAAAATTGGCCGTGTGGTTAATAATGAAACAGAATGCTGTAGACTGCAGGAAGATATCAATGGACTCGTCTAGTGGGCAGAACAGTGGCAAATGGAATTCAGTTGGAATACACAATAAATGGTAGGACACTGAGAAATGCAGAGGATCAGCGGGACCTTGGAGTGCATGTCCACAGATCCCTGAAGGTAGCAGGACAGGTAGATAAAGTGGTTAAGCAGGCATACGGGATACTTGCCTTTATTAGCCGAGGCGTAGAATATAAGAGCGGGGAGGTTATGCTTCAACTGTATAAAACACTAGTTAGGCCGCAGCTAGAGTGCCGCGTGCAGTTCTGGTCACCACATTACAAGAAGGATGCGATTGCACTAGAGAAGGTGCAGAGGAGATTTCCGAGGATGTTGCCTGGGCTGGGGAATTTTAGTTATGAGGAAAGATTGGATAGGCTGGGGTTGTTTTCTTTGGAACACAGGAGGCTGAGGCGAGACCTAATTGAGGTGTGTAAAATTATGAGGGGCCGAGATAGAGTGGATAGGAAGGACCTATTTCCCTTAGCAGAAGGGTCAATAATAGATTTCAAGTAATTGGTAGGAGGTTTACAGGGAATTTGAGGAGACATTTTTTCACCCAGTGAATGGTGGGGGTCTGGAATGCACTGCCTGAAAGGGTGGTAGAGGCAGAAACCCTCATCACGTTTAAAAAGTACTTGGATATGCACTTGAACTGCCGTAACCTACAAGGCTACGGACCAAGTGCTGTAAAGTGGGATTTGGGTGGATTGCTCTTTGTCGGCTGGCACGGACAAGATGGGCCGAATGGCCTCCTTCTGTGCTGTAAATTTCTATGATTCTGCCTGATCATGTGACATCTGCCCACACGACTTCTACAAATGTTATTACATTGTAGCCAGGATTGTTTAGTTTCCAATTCCGCCCATTTTGAAGCCAGGTCTCCGTTATAGCTACTATTGCATAACCCCATGTGGCAACTTGCGCCTGCAACTCGTCAATCTTATTTGTAACACTCCTCGCATTAACACACATGCATTTCAACAGCATGCTAGTTGGCTTTGCTTTTTTCCTGAATTTAACTGCTGCTCTTTCTACATTCTTCTTTGTTCTGTTGCTGTTTGTCCCTCCGAGTTTTCTATGCACCTTGTCTCTCCTCTCTGCTGCTGTGTCCTGGTGGCCCTCCGCCAGTGTGTGTATTTTGGCTATCTTATTTTCTTCTTCTGCTTATTTCGGCCCTGTGTCTGGAGCCCCTTGCATTTGTGTAGCAGCAGGAGAATGTGCAGCGAAGAAATGGTCAAAGGAAAGCGAGAGAGAGAGAGAGAGAGAGAGAGAGAGCAGCAAAAAGGATGTTGATTGATTAAGAGCAGTGTGTGCGCGTGTGTGTGCAAAACGTTGAGCAGCCTGTGGCGGCAGCAAAAGCCTACTGCATCTGGTGTTCCCAGGCGGTCTCCCATCCAAGTACTAACCAGGCCTGACTCTGCTTAGCTTCCGAGATCAGACGAGATCGGGCGTATTCAGACTAGTATGGCCGTAGGCATATGCTGGCTGGCTTTCTCTTTACTTAAAGCTGTCGCCCATTTTTTTCTCTTCTTCTACACATTCATACAAGTATTCAACACTCAATTTACATTTACAAGTTTTACTCCTCCCGCAACCCCCCCACCCCCCCTCCACCTCTTCTTGCTGCTCTGCCTCCCACACAAACAAACTACAAGCCCAACCCTTCATTGCCTTCTATTCAAATATTACATCAAATAAACATGCTCAAACACCAAGTCTTAAGGGCTGTAGCATCTTTCAAACTGGACAAATACCCAGGCCCGCATCAAATCTATCCCACACTCTTAAGAGAAGTAAGACACCAAATAGCACAGGCTCTCACCATCATTTTACAATCCTCTCTGGCTACAGGTGTGGTGCCCGACCACTGGAGGACTGCTAACGTGCTACCGTTCTTTCAAAAGGGAGAGAGGGATAGACCGCATAATTACAGGCCAGTCAGCCTAACCTCGGTGGTGGGAAAATTATTGGAAAAAGTTCTGAGGGACAGGAGAAATCTTCATTTAGAAAGACACGGATTAATCAGGGACAGTCAGCATGGATTTCTTAACGGAAGGTCGTGTCTGACTAACGCAATTCAATTTTTCGAGGAGGTAACAAGGAGGGTCGATGAGGGTAGTGCCTTTGATGTAGTCTATATGGATTTTAGCAAGGCTTTTGATAAGGTCCCGCATGCCAGATTGGTCACGAAAGTAAAAGCCCATGGGATCCAAGGCAAAGTGGCAAGTTGGATCCAAAATTGGCTCAGAGGCAGGAAACAAAGGGTAATGGTCGAAGGGTGTCTTTGTGACCGGAAGGCTGTTTCCAGTGGGGTTCCGCAGGGCTCACAGAATCACAGAAACCCCACAGTGCAGATAGAGGCCATTTCGGCCCATCGAGCCTGCACCGACTCAGTACTGGGCCCTTTGCTTTTTCTGGTATATATCAATGATTTGGATTTGAATGTAGGAAGTATGATTAAGAAGTTTGCAGATGATACAAAAATTGGCCGTGTGGTTAATAATGAAACAGAATGCTGTAGACTGCAGGAAGATATCAATGGACTCGTCTAGTGGGCAGAACAGTGGCAAATGGAATTCAGTTGGAATACACAATAAATGGTAGGACACTGAGAAATGCAGAGGATCAGCGGGACCTTGGAGTGCATGTCCACAGATCCCTGAAGGTAGCAGGACAGGTAGATAAAGTGGTTAAGCAGGCATACGGGATACTTGCCTTTATTAGCCGAGGCGTAGAATATAAGAGCGGGGAGGTTATGCTTCAACTGTATAAAACACTAGTTAGGCCGCAGCTAGAGTGCCGCGTGCAGTTCTGGTCACCACATTACAAGAAGGATGCGATTGCACTAGAGAAGGTGCAGAGGAGATTTCCGAGGATGTTGCCTGGGCTGGGGAATTTTAGTTATGAGGAAAGATTGGATAGGCTGGGGTTGTTTTCTTTGGAACACAGGAGGCTGAGGCGAGACCTAATTGAGGTGTGTAAAATTATGAGGGGCCGAGATAGAGTGGATAGGAAGGACCTATTTCCCTTAGCAGAAGGGTCAATAATAGATTTCAAGTAATTGGTAGGAGGTTTACAGGGAATTTGAGGAGACATTTTTTCACCCAGTGAATGGTGGGGGTCTGGAATGCACTGCCTGAAAGGGTGGTAGAGGCAGAAACCCTCATCACGTTTAAAAAGTACTTGGATATGCACTTGAACTGCCGTAACCTACAAGGCTACGGACCAAGTGCTGTAAAGTGGGATTTGGGTGGATTGCTCTTTGTCGGCTGGCACGGACAAGATGGGCCGAATGGCCTCCTTCTGTGCTGTAAATTTCTATGATTCTGCCTGATCATGTGACATCTGCCCACACGACTTCTACAAATGTTATTACATTGTAGCCAGGATTGTTTAGTTTCCAATTCCGCCCATTTTGAAGCCAGGTCTCCGTTATAGCTACTATTGCATAACCCCATGTGGCAACTTGCGCCTGCAACTCGTCAATCTTATTTGTAACACTCCTCGCATTAACACACATGCATTTCAACAGCATGCTAGTTGGCTTTGCTTTTTTCCTGAATTTAACTGCTGCTCTTTCTACATTCTTCTTTGTTCTGTTGCTGTTTGTCCCTCCGAGTTTTCTATGCACCTTGTCTCTCCTCTCTGCTGCTGTGTCCTGGTGGCCCTCCGCCAGTGTGTGTATTTTGGCTATCTTATTTTCTTCTTCTGCTTATTTCGGCCCTGTGTCTGGAGCCCCTTGCATTTGTGTAGCAGCAGGAGAATGTGCAGCGAAGAAATGGTCAAAGGAAAGCGAGAGAGAGAGAGAGAGAGAGAGAGAGAGCAGCAAAAAGGATGTTGATTGATTAAGAGCAGTGTGTGCGCGTGTGTGTGCAAAACGTTGAGCAGCCTGTGGCGGCAGCAAAAGCCTACTGCACCTGGTGTTCCCAGGCGGTCTCCCATCCAAGTACTAACCAGGCCTGACTCTGCTTAACTTCCAGAGATCAGACGAGATCGGGCGTATTCAGACTAGTATGGCCGTAGGCATATGCTGGCTGGCTTTCTCTTTACTTAAAGCTGTCGCCCATTTTTTTCTCTTCTTCTACACATTCATACAAGTATTCAACACTCAATTTACATTTACAAGTTTTACTCCTCCCGCAACCCCCCCACCCCCCCTCCACCTCTTCTTGCTGCTCTGCCTCCCACACAAACAAACTACAAGCCCAACCCTTCATTGCCTTCTATTCAAATATTACATCAAATAAACATGCTCAAACACCAAGTCTTAAGGGCTGTAGCATCTTTCAAACTGGACAAATACCCAGGCCCGCATCAAATCTATCCCACACTCTTAAGAGAAGTAAGACACCAAATAGCACAGGCTCTCACCATCATTTTACAATCCTCTCTGGCTACAGGTGTGGTGCCCGACCACTGGAGGACTGCTAACGTGCTACCGTTCTTTCAAAAGGGAGAGAGGGATAGACCGCATAATTACAGGCCAGTCAGCCTAACCTCGGTGGTGGGAAAATTATTGGAAAAAGTTCTGAGGGACAGGAGAAATCTTCATTTAGAAAGACACGGATTAATCAGGGACAGTCAGCATGGATTTCTTAACGGAAGGTCGTGTCTGACTAACGCAATTCAATTTTTCGAGGAGGTAACAAGGAGGGTCGATGAGGGTAGTGCCTTTGATGTAGTCTATATGGATTTTAGCAAGGCTTTTGATAAGGTCCCGCATGCCAGATTGGTCACGAAAGTAAAAGCCCATGGGATCCAAGGCAAAGTGGCAAGTTGGATCCAAAATTGGCTCAGAGGCAGGAAACAAAGGGTAATGGTCGAAGGGTGTCTTTGTGACCGGAAGGCTGTTTCCAGTGGGGTTCCGCAGGGCTCACAGAATCACAGAAACCCCACAGTGCAGATAGAGGCCATTTCGGCCCATCGAGCCTGCACCGACTCAGTACTGGGCCCTTTGCTTTTTCTGGTATATATCAATGATTTGGATTTGAATGTAGGAAGTATGATTAAGAAGTTTGCAGATGATACAAAAATTGGCCGTGTGGTTAATAATGAAACAGAATGCTGTAGACTGCAGGAAGATATCAATGGACTCGTCTAGTGGGCAGAACAGTGGTAAATGGAATTCAGTTGGAATACACAATAAATGGTAGGACACTGAGAAATGCAGAGGATCAGCGGGACCTTGGAGTGCATGTCCACAGATCCCTGAAGGTAGCAGGACAGGTAGATAAAGTGGTTAAGCAGGCATACGGGATACTTGCCTTTATTAGCCGAGGCGTAGAATATAAGAGCGGGGAGGTTATGCTTCAACTGTATAAAACACTAGTTAGGCCGCAGCTAGAGTGCCGCGTGCAGTTCTGGTCACCACATTACAAGAAGGATGCGATTGCACTAGAGAAGGTGCAGAGGAGATTTCCGAGGATGTTGCCTGGGCTGGGGAATTTTAGTTATGAGGAAAGATTGGATAGGCTGGGGTTGTTTTCTTTGGAACACAGGAGGCTGAGGCGAGACCTAATTGAGGTGTGTAAAATTATGAGGGGCCGAGATAGAGTGGATAGGAAGGACCTATTTCCCTTAGCAGAAGGGTCAATAATAGATTTCAAGTAATTGGTAGGAGGTTTACAGGGAATTTGAGGAGACATTTTTTCACCCAGTGAATGGTGGGGGTCTGGAATGCACTGCCTGAAAGGGTGGTAGAGGCAGAAACCCTCATCACGTTTAAAAAGTACTTGGATATGCACTTGAACTGCCGTAACCTACAAGGCTACGGACCAAGTGCTGTAAAGTGGGATTTGGGTGGATTGCTCTTTGTCGGCTGGCACGGACAAGATGGGCCGAATGGCCTCCTTCTGTGCTGTAAATTTCTATGATTCTGCCTGATCATGTGACATCTGCCCACACGACTTCTACAAATGTTATTACATTGTAGCCAGGATTGTTTAGTTTCCAATTCCGCCCATTTTGAAGCCAGGTCTCCGTTATAGCTACTATTGCATAACCCCATGTGGCAACTTGCGCCTGCAACTCGTCAATCTTATTTGTAACACTCCTCGCATTAACACACATGCATTTCAACAGCATGCTAGTTGGCTTTGCTTTTTTCCTGAATTTAACTGCTGCTCTTTCTACATTCTTCTTTGTTCTGTTGCTGTTTGTCCCTCCGAGTTTTCTATGCACCTTGTCTCTCCTCTCTGCTGCTGTGTCCTGGTGGCCCTCCGCCAGTGTGTGTATTTTGGCTATCTTATTTTCTTCTTCTGCTTATTTCGGCCCTGCGTCTGGAGCCCCTTGCATTTGTGTAGCAGCAGGAGAATGTGCAGCGAAGAAATGGTCAAAGGAAAGCGAGAGAGAGAGAGAGAGAGAGAGAGAGAGAGCAGCAAAAAGGATGTTGATTGATTAAGAGCAGTGTGTGCGCGTGTGTGTGCAAAACGTTGAGCAGCCTGTGGCGGCAGCAAAAGCCTACTGCACCTGGTGTTCCCAGGCGGTCTCCCATCCAAGTACTAACCAGGCCTGACTCTGCTTAGCTTCCGAGATCAGACGAGATCGGGCGTATTCAGACTAGTATGGCCGTAGGCATATGCTGGCTGGCTTTCTCTTTACTTAAAGCTGTCGCCCATTTTTTTCTCTTCTTCGACACATTCATACAAGTATTCAACACTCAATTTACATTTACAAGTTTTACTCCTCCCGCAACCCCCCCACCCCCCCTCCACCTCTTCTTGCTGCTCTGCCTCCCACACAAACAAACTACAAGCCCAACCCTTCATTGCCTTCTATTCAAATATTACATCAAATAAACATGCTCAAACACCAAGTCTTAAGGGCTGTAGCATCTTTCAAACTGGACAAATACCCAGGCCCGCATCAAATCTATCCCACACTCTTAAGAGAAGTAAGACACCAAATAGCACAGGCTCTCACCATCATTTTACAATCCTCTCTGGCTACAGGTGTGGTGCCCGACCACTGGAGGACTGCTAACGTGCTACCGTTCTTGCAAAAGGGAGAGAGGGATAGACCGCATAATTACAGGCCAGTCAGCCTAACCTCGGTGGTGGGAAAATTATTGGAAAAAGTTCTGAGGGACAGGAGAAATCTTCATTTAGAAAGACACGGATTAATCAGGGACAGTCAGCATGGATTTCTTAACGGAAGGTCGTGTCTGACTAACGCAATTCAATTTTTCGAGGAGGTAACAAGGAGGGTCGATGAGGGTAGTGCCTTTGATGTAGTCTATATGGATTTTAGCAAGGCTTTTGATAAGGTCCCGCATGCCAGATTGGTCACGAAAGTAAAAGCCCATGGGATCCAAGGCAAAGTGGCAAGTTGGATCCAAAATTGGCTCAGAGGCAGGAAACAAAGGGTAATGGTCGAAGGGTGTTTTTGTGACCGGAAGGCTGTTTCCAGTGGGGTTCCGCAGGGCTCACAGAATCACAGAAACCCCACAGTGCAGATAGAGGCCATTTCGGCCCATCGAGCCTGCACCGACTCAGTACTGGGCCCTTTGCTTTTTCTGGTATATATCAATGATTTGGATTTGAATGTAGGAAGTATGATTAAGAAGTTTGCAGATGATACAAAAATTGGCCGTGTGGTTAATAATGAAACAGAATGCTGTAGACTGCAGGAAGATATCAATGGACTCGTCTAGTGGGCAGAACAGTGGCAAATGGAATTCAGTTGGAATACACAATAAATGGTAGGACACTGAGAAATGCAGAGGATCAGCGGGACCTTGGAGTGCATGTCCACAGATCCCTGAAGGTAGCAGGACAGGTAGATAAAGTGGTTAAGCAGGCATACGGGATACTTGCCTTTATTAGCCGAGGCGTAGAATATAAGAGCGGGGAGGTTATGCTTCAACTGTATAAAACACTAGTTAGGCCGCAGCTAGAGTGCCGCGTGCAGTTCTGGTCACCACATTACAAGAAGGATGCGATTGCACTAGAGAAGGTGCAGAGGAGATTTCCGAGGATGTTGCCTGGGCTGGGGAATTTTAGTTATGAGGAAAGATTGGATAGGCTGGGGTTGTTTTCTTTGGAACACAGGAGGCTGAGGCGAGACCTAATTGAGGTGTGTAAAATTATGAGGGGCCGAGATAGAGTGGATAGGAAGGACCTATTTCCCTTAGCAGAAGGGTCAATAATAGATTTCAAGTAATTGGTAGGAGGTTTACAGGGAATTTGAGGAGACATTTTTTCACCCAGTGAATGGTGGGGGTCTGGAATGCACTGCCTGAAAGGGTGGTAGAGGCAGAAACCCTCATCACGTTTAAAAAGTACTTGGATATGCACTTGAACTGCCGTAACCTACAAGGCTACGGACCAAGTGCTGTAAAGTGGGATTTGGGTGGATTGCTCTTTGTCGGCTGGCACGGACAAGATGGGCCGAATGGCCTCCTTCTGTGCTGTAAATTTCTATGATTCTGCCTGATCATGTGACATCTGCCCACACGACTTCTACAAATGTTATTACATTGTAGCCAGGATTGTTTAGTTTCCAATTCCGCCCATTTTGAAGCCAGGTCTCCGTTATGGCTACTATTGCATAACCCCATGTGGCAACTTGCGCCTGCAACTCGTCAATCTTATTTGTAACACTCCTCGCATTAACACACATGCATTTCAACAGCATGCTAGTTGGCTTTGCTTTTTTCCTGAATTTAACTGCTGCTCTTTCTACATTCTTCTTTGTTCTGTTGCTGTTTGTCCCTCCGAGTTTTCTATGCACCTTGTCTCTCCTCTCTGCTGCTGTGTCCTGGTGGCCCTCCGCCAGTGTGTGTATTTTGGCTATCTTATTTTCTTCTTCTGCTTATTTCGGCCCTGTGTCTGGAGCCCCTTGCATTTGTGTAGCAGCAGGAGAATGTGCAGCGAAGAAATGGTCAAAGGAAAGCGAGAGAGAGAGAGAGAGAGAGAGAGAGCAGCAAAAAGGATGTTGATTGATTAAGAGCAGTGTGTGCGCGCAAAACGTTGAGCAGCCTGTGGCGGCAGCAAAAGCCTACTGCACCTGGTATTCCCAGGCAGTCTCCCATCCAAGTACTAACCAGGCCTGACTCTGCTTAGCTTCCAGAGATCAGACGAGATCGGGCGCATTTAGACTAGTATGGCCGTAGGCATATGCTGGCAGGCTTTCTCTTTACTTAAAGCTGTCGCCCATTTTTTTCTCTTCTACGCATTCATACAAGTATTCAACACTCAATTTACATTTACAAATTTTACTCCTCCCGCAACCCCCCACCCCCCCTCCACCTCTTCTTGCTGCTCTGCCTCCCACACAAACAAACTACAAGCCCAACCCTTCATTGCCTTCTATTCAAATATTACATCAAATAAACATGCTCAAACACCAAGTCTTAAGGGCTGTAGCATCTTTCAAACTGGACAAATACCCAGGCCCGCATCAAATCTATCCCACACTCTTAAGAGAAGTAAGACACCAAATAGCACAGGCTCTCACCATCATTTTACAATCCTCTCTGGCTACAGGTGTGGTGCCCGACCACTGGAGGACTGCTAACGTGCTACCGTTCTTTCAAAAGGGAGAGAGGGATAGACCGCATAATTACAGGCCAGTCAGCCTAACCTCGGTGGTGGGAAAATTATTGGAAAAAGTTCTGAGGGACAGGAGAAATCTTCATTTAGAAAGACACGGATTAATCAGGGACAGTCAGCATGGATTTCTTAACGGAAGGTCGTGTCTGACTAACGCAATTCAATTTTTCGAGGAGGTAACAAGGAGGGTCGATGAGGGTAGTGCCTTTGATGTAGTCTATATGGATTTTAGCAAGGCTTTTGATAAGGTCCCGCATGCCAGATTGGTCACGAAAGTAAAAGCCCATGGGATCCAAGGCAAAGTGGCAAGTTGGATCCAAAATTGGCTCAGAGGCAGGAAACAAAGGGTAATGGTCGAAGGGTGTTTTTGTGACCGGAAGGCTGTTTCCAGTGGGGTTCCGCAGGGCTCACAGAATCACAGAAACCCCACAGTGCAGATAGAGGCCATTTCGGCCCATCGAGCCTGCACCGACTCAGTACTGGGCCCTTTGCTTTTTCTGGTATATATCAATGATTTGGATTTGAATGTAGGAAGTATGATTAAGAAGTTTGCAGATGATACAAAAATTGGCCGTGTGGTTAATAATGAAACAGAATGCTGTAGACTGCAGGAAGATATCAATGGACTCGTCTAGTGGGCAGAACAGTGGCAAATGGAATTCAGTTGGAATACACAATAAATGGTAGGACACTGAGAAATGCAGAGGATCAGCGGGACCTTGGAGTGCATGTCCACAGATCCCTGAAGGTAGCAGGACAGGTAGATAAAGTGGTTAAGCAGGCATACGGGATACTTGCCTTTATTAGCCGAGGCGTAGAATATAAGAGCGGGGAGGTTATGCTTCAACTGTATAAAACACTAGTTAGGCCGCAGCTAGAGTGCCGCGTGCAGTTCTGGTCACCACATTACAAGAAGGATGCGATTGCACTAGAGAAGGTGCAGAGGAGATTTCCGAGGATGTTGCCTGGGCTGGGGAATTTTAGTTATGAGGAAAGATTGGATAGGCTGGGGTTGTTTTCTTTGGAACACAGGAGGCTGAGGCGAGACCTAATTGAGGTGTGTAAAATTATGAGGGGCCGAGATAGAGTGGATAGGAAGGACCTATTTCCCTTAGCAGAAGGGTCAATAATAGATTTCAAGTAATTGGTAGGAGGTTTACAGGGAATTTGAGGAGACATTTTTTCACCCAGTGAATGGTGGGGGTCTGGAATGCACTGCCTGAAAGGGTGGTAGAGGCAGAAACCCTCATCACGTTTAAAAAGTACTTGGATATGCACTTGAACTGCCGTAACCTACAAGGCTACGGACCAAGTGCTGTAAAGTGGGATTTGGGTGGATTGCTCTTTGTCGGCTGGCACGGACAAGATGGGCCGAATGGCCTCCTTCTGTGCTGTAAATTTCTATGATTCTGCCTGATCATGTGACATCTGCCCACACGACTTCTACAAATGTTATTACATTGTAGCCAGGATTGTTTAGTTTCCAATTCCGCCCATTTTGAAGCCAGGTCTCCGTTATAGCTACTATTGCATAACCCCATGTGGCAACTTGCGCCTGCAACTCGTCAACCTTATTTGTAACGCTCCTCGCATTAACACACATGCATTTCAACAGCATGCTAGTTGGCTTTGCTTTTTTCCTGAATTTAACTGCTGCTCTTTCTACATTCTTCTTTGTTCTGTTGCTGTTTGTCCCTCCGAGTTTTCTATGCACCTTGTCTCTCCTCTCTGCTGCTGTGTCCTGGTGGCCCTCCGCCAGTGTGTGTATTTTGGCTATCTTATTTTCTTCTTCTGCTTATTTCGGCCCTGTGTCTGGAGCCCCTTGCATTTGTGTAGCAGCAGGAGAATGTGCAGCGAAGAAATGGTCAAAGGAAAGCGAGAGAGAGAGACAGAGAGAGAGAGAGAGAGAGCAGCAAAAAGGATGTTGATTGATTAAGAGCAGTGTGTGCGCGTGTGTGTGCAAAACGTTGAGCAGCCTGTGGCGGCAGCAAAAGCCTACTGCACCTGGTATTCCCAGGCAGTCTCCCATCCAAGTACTAACCAGGCCTGACTCTGCTTAGCTTCCGAGATCAGACGAGATCGGGCGCATTCAGACTAGTATGGCCGTAGGCATATGCTGGCTGGCTTTCTCTTTACTTAAAGCTGTCGCCCATTTTTTTCTCTTCTACGCATTCATACAAGTATTCAACACTCAATTTACATTTACAAATTTTACTCCTCCCGCAACCCCCCACCCCCCCTCCACCTCTTCTTGCTGCTCTGCCTCCCACACAAACAAACTACAAGCCCAACCCTTCATTGCCTTCTATTCAAATATTACATCAAATAAACATGCTCAAACACCAAGTCTTAAGGGCTGTAGCATCTTTCAAACTGGACAAATACCCAGGCCCGCATCAAATCTATCCCACACTCTTAAGGGAAGTAAGACACCAAATAGCACAGGCTCTCACCATCATTTTACAATCCTCTCTGGCTACAGGTGTGGTGCCCGACCACTGGAGGACTGCTAACGTGCTACCGTTCTTTCAAAAGGGAGAGAGGGATAGACCGCATAATTACAGGCCAGTCAGCCTAACCTCGGTGGTGGGAAAATTATTGGAAAAAGTTCTGAGGGACAGGAGAAATCTTCATTTAGAAAGACACGGATTAATCAGGGACAGTCAGCATGGATTTCTTAACGGAAGGTCGTGTCTGACTAACGCAATTCAATTTTTCGAGGAGGTAACAAGGAGGGTCGATGAGGGTAGTGCCTTTGATGTAGTCTATATGGATTTTAGCAAGGCTTTTGATAAGGTCCCGCATGCCAGATTGGTCACGAAAGTAAAAGCCCATGGGATCCAAGGCAAAGTGGCAAGTTGGATCCAAAATTGGCTCAGAGGCAGGAAACAAAGGGTAATGGTCGAAGGGTGTCTTTGTGACCGGAAGGCTGTTTCCAGTGGGGTTCCGCAGGGCTCACAGAATCACAGAAACCCCACAGTGCAGATAGAGGCCATTTCGGCCCATCGAGCCTGCACCGACTCAGTACTGGGCCCTTTGCTTTTTCTGGTATATATCAATGATTTGGATTTGAATGTAGGAAGTATGATTAAGAAGTTTGCAGATGATACAAAAATTGGCCGTGTGGTTAATAATGAAACAGAATGCTGTAGACTGCAGGAAGATATCAATGGACTCGTCTAGTGGGCAGAACAGTGGCAAATGGAATTCAGTTGGAATACACAATAAATGGTAGGACACTGAGAAATGCAGAGGATCAGCGGGACCTTGGAGTGCATGTCCACAGATCCCTGAAGGTAGCAGGACAGGTAGATAAAGTGGTTAAGCAGGCATACGGGATACTTGCCTTTATTAGCCGAGGCGTAGAATATAAGAGCGGGGAGGTTATGCTTCAACTGTATAAAACACTAGTTAGGCCGCAGCTAGAGTGCCGCGTGCAGTTCTGGTCACCACATTACAAGAAGGATGCGATTGCACTAGAGAAGGTGCAGAGGAGATTTCCGAGGATGTTGCCTGGGCTGGGGAATTTTAGTTATGAGGAAAGATTGGATAGGCTGGGGTTGTTTTCTTTGGAACACAGGAGGCTGAGGCGAGACCTAATTGAGGTGTGTAAAATTATGAGGGGCCGAGATAGAGTGGATAGGAAGGACCTATTTCCCTTAGCAGAAGGGTCAATAATAGATTTCAAGTAATTGGTAGGAGGTTTACAGGGAATTTGAGGAGACATTTTTTCACCCAGTGAATGGTGGGGGTCTGGAATGCACTGCCTGAAAGGGTGGTAGAGGCAGAAACCCTCATCACGTTTAAAAAGTACTTGGATATGCACTTGAACTGCCGTAACCTACAAGGCTACGGACCAAGTGCTGTAAAGTGGGATTTGGGTGGATTGCTCTTTGTCGGCTGGCACGGACAAGATGGGCCGAATGGCCTCCTTCTGTGCTGTAAATTTCTATGATTCTGCCTGATCATGTGACATCTGCCCACACGACTTCTACAAATGTTATTACATTGTAGCCAGGATTGTTTAGTTTCCAATTCCGCCCATTTTGAAGCCAGGTCTCCGTTATGGCTACTATTGCATAACCCCATGTGGCAACTTGCGCCTGCAACTCGTCAATCTTATTTGTAACACTCCTCGCATTAACACACATGCATTTCAACAGCATGCTAGTTGGCTTTGCTTTTTTCCTGAATTTAACTGCTGCTCTTTCTACATTCTTCTTTGTTCTGTTGCTGTTTGTCCCTCCGAGTTTTCTATGCACCTTGTCTCTCCTCTCTGCTGCTGTGTCCTGGTGGCCCTCCGCCAGTGTGTGTATTTTGGCTATCTTATTTTCTTCTTCTGCTTATTTCGGCCCTGTGTCTGGAGCCCCTTGCATTTGTGTAGCAGCAGGAGAATGTGCAGCGAAGAAATGGTCAAAGGAAAGCGAGAGAGAGAGAGAGAGAGAGAGAGAGCAGCAAAAAGGATGTTGATTGATTAAGAGCAGTGTGTGCGCGTGTGTGTGCAAAACGTTGAGCAGCCTGTGGCGGCAGCAAAAGCCTACTGCACCTGGTGTTCCCAGGCGGTCTCCCATCCAAGTACTAACCAGGCCTGACTCTGCTTAGCTTCCGAGATCAGACGAGATCGGGCGCATTCAGACTAGTATGGCCGTAAGCATATGCTGGCTGGCTTTCTCTTTACTTAAAGCTGTCGTCCATTTTTTTCTCTTCTTCTACACATTCATACAAGTATTCAACACTCAATTTACATTTACAAGTTTTACTCCTCCCGCAACCCCCCCACCCCCCCTCCACCTCTTCTTGCTGCTCTGCCTCCCACACAAACAAACTACAAGCCCAACCCTTCATTGCCTTCTATTCAAATATTACATCAAATAAACATGCTCAAACACCAAGTCTTAAGGGCTGTAGCATCTTTCAAACTGGACAAATACCCAGGCCCGCATCAAATCTATCCCACACTCTTAAGAGAAGTAAGACACCAAATAGCACAGGCTCTCACCATCATTTTACAATCCTCTCTGGCTACAGGTGTGGTGCCCGACCACTGGAGGACTGCTAACGTGCTACCGTTCTTTCAAAAGGGAGAGAGGGATAGACCGCATAATTACAGGCCAGTCAGCCTAACCTCGGTGGTGGGAAAATTATTGGAAAAAGTTCTGAGGGACAGGAGAAATCTTCATTTAGAAAGACACGGATTAATCAGGGACAGTCAGCATGGATTTCTTAACGGAAGGTCGTGTCTGACTAACGCAATTCAATTTTTCGAGGAGGTAACAAGGAGGGTCGATGAGGGTAGTGCCTTTGATGTAGTCTATATGGATTTTAGCAAGGCTTTTGATAAGGTCCCGCATGCCAGATTGGTCACGAAAGTAAAAGCCCATGGGATCCAAGGCAAAGTGGCAAGTTGGATCCAAAATTGGCTCAGAGGCAGGAAACAAAGGGTAATGGTCGAAGGGTGTTTTTGTGACCGGAAGGCTGTTTCCAGTGGGGTTCCGCAGGGCTCACAGAATCACAGAAACCCCACAGTGCAGATAGAGGCCATTTCGGCCCATCGAGCCTGCACCGACTCAGTACTGGGCCCTTTGCTTTTTCTGGTATATATCAATGATTTGGATTTGAATGTAGGAAGTATGATTAAGAAGTTTGCAGATGATACAAAAATTGGCCGTGTGGTTAATAATGAAACAGAATGCTGTAGACTGCAGGAAGATATCAATGGACTCGTCTAGTGGGCAGAACAGTGGCAAATGGAATTCAGTTGGAATACACAATAAATGGTAGGACACTGAGAAATGCAGAGGATCAGCGGGACCTTGGAGTGCATGTCCACAGATCCCTGAAGGTAGCAGGACAGGTAGATAAAGTGGTTAAGCAGGCATACGGGATACTTGCCTTTATTAGCCGAGGCGTAGAATATAAGAGCGGGGAGGTTATGCTTCAACTGTATAAAACACTAGTTAGGCCGCAGCTAGAGTGCCGCGTGCAGTTCTGGTCACCACATTACAAGAAGGATGCGATTGCACTAGAGAAGGTGCAGAGGAGATTTCCGAGGATGTTGCCTGGGCTGGGGAATTTTAGTTATGAGGAAAGATTGGATAGGCTGGGGTTGTTTTCTTTGGAACACAGGAGGCTGAGGCGAGACCTAATTGAGGTGTGTAAAATTATGAGGGGCCGAGATAGAGTGGATAGGAAGGACCTATTTCCCTTAGCAGAAGGGTCAATAATAGATTTCAAGTAATTGGTAGGAGGTTTACAGGGAATTTGAGGAGACATTTTTTCACCCAGTGAATGGTGGGGGTCTGGAATGCACTGCCTGAAAGGGTGGTAGAGGCAGAAACCCTCATCACGTTTAAAAAGTACTTGGATATGCACTTGAACTGCCGTAACCTACAAGGCTACGGACCAAGTGCTGTAAAGTGGGATTTGGGTGGATTGCTCTTTGTCGGCTGGCACGGACAAGATGGGCCGAATGGCCTCCTTCTGTGCTGTAAATTTCTATGATTCTGCCTGATCATGTGACATCTGCCCACACGACTTCTACAAATGTTATTACATTGTAGCCAGGATTGTTTAGTTTCCAATTCCGCCCATTTTGAAGCCAGGTCTCCGTTATAGCTACTATTGCATAACCCCATGTGGCAACTTGCGCCTGCAACTCGTCAATCTTATTTGTAACACTCCTCGCATTAACACACATGCATTTCAACAGCATGCTAGTTGGCTTTGCTTTTTTCCTGAATTTAACTGCTGCTCTTTCTACATTCTTCTTTGTTCTGTTGCTGTTTGTCCCTCCGAGTTTTCTATGCACCTTGTCTCTCCTCTCTGCTGCTGTGTCCTGGTGGCCCTCCGCCAGTGTGTGTATTTTGGCTATCTTATTTTCTTCTTCTGCTTATTTCGGCCCTGTGTCTGGAGCCCCTTGCATTTGTGTAGCAGCAGGAGAATGTGCAGCGAAGAAATGGTCAAAGGAAAGCGAGAGAGAGAGAGAGAGAGAGAGCAGCAAAAAGGATGTTGATTGATTAAGAGCAGTGTGTGCGCGTGTGTGTGCAAAACGTTGAGCAGCCTGTGGCGGCAGCAAAAGCCTACTGCACCTGGTGTTCCCAGGCAGTCTCCCATCCAAGTACTAACCAGGCCTGACTCTGCTTAGCTTCCGAGATCAGACGAGATCGGGCGCATTCAGACTAGTATGGCCGTAGGCATATGCTGGCTGGCTTTCTCTTTACTTAAAGCTGTCGCCCATTTTTTTCTCTTCTACGCATTCATACAAGTATTCAACACTCAATTTACATTTACAAATTTTACTCCTCCCGCAACCCCCCACCCCCCCTCCACCTCTTCTTGCTGCTCTGCCTCCCACACAAACAAACTACAAGCCCAACCCTTCATTGCCTTCTATTCAAATATTACATCAAATAAACATGCTCAAACACCAAGTCTTAAGGGCTGTAGCATCTTTCAAACTGGACAAATACCCAGGCCCGCATCAAATCTATCCCACACTCTTAAGGGAAGTAAGACACCAAATAGCACAGGCTCTCACCATCATTTTACAATCCTCTCTGGCTACAGGTGTGGTGCCCGACCACTGGAGGACTGCTAACGTGCTACCGTTCTTTCAAAAGGGAGAGAGGGATAGACCGCATAATTACAGGCCAGTCAGCCTAACCTCGGTGGTGGGAAAATTATTGGAAAAAGTTCTGAGGGACAGGAGAAATCTTCATTTAGAAAGACACGGATTAATCAGGGACAGTCAGCATGGATTTCTTAACGGAAGGTCGTGTCTGACTAACGCAATTCAATTTTTCGAGGAGGTAACAAGGAGGGTCGATGAGGGTAGTGCCTTTGATGTAGTCTATATGGATTTTAGCAAGGCTTTTGATAAGGTCCCGCATGCCAGATTGGTCACGAAAGTAAAAGCCCATGGGATCCAAGGCAAAGTGGCAAGTTGGATCCAAAATTGGCTCAGAGGCAGGAAACAAAGGGTAATGGTCGAAGGGTGTCTTTGTGACCGGAAGGCTGTTTCCAGTGGGGTTCCGCAGGGCTCACAGAATCACAGAAACCCCACAGTGCAGATAGAGGCCATTTCGGCCCATCGAGCCTGCACCGACTCAGTACTGGGCCCTTTGCTTTTTCTGGTATATATCAATGATTTGGATTTGAATGTAGGAAGTATGATTAAGAAGTTTGCAGATGATACAAAAATTGGCCGTGTGGTTAATAATGAAACAGAATGCTGTAGACTGCAGGAAGATATCAATGGACTCGTCTAGTGGGCAGAACAGTGGCAAATGGAATTCAGTTGGAATACACAATAAATGGTAGGACACTGAGAAATGCAGAGGATCAGCGGGACCTTGGAGTGCATGTCCACAGATCCCTGAAGGTAGCAGGACAGGTAGATAAAGTGGTTAAGCAGGCATACGGGATACTTGCCTTTATTAGCCGAGGCGTAGAATATAAGAGCGGGGAGGTTATGCTTCAACTGTATAAAACACTAGTTAGGCCGCAGCTAGAGTGCCGCGTGCAGTTCTGGTCACCACATTACAAGAAGGATGCGATTGCACTAGAGAAGGTGCAGAGGAGATTTCCGAGGATGTTGCCTGGGCTGGGGAATTTTAGTTATGAGGAAAGATTGGATAGGCTGGGGTTGTTTTCTTTGGAACACAGGAGGCTGAGGCGAGACCTAATTGAGGTGTGTAAAATTATGAGGGGCCGAGATAGAGTGGATAGGAAGGACCTATTTCCCTTAGCAGAAGGGTCAATAATAGATTTCAAGTAATTGGTAGGAGGTTTACAGGGAATTTGAGGAGATATTTTTTCACCCAGTGAATGGTGGGGGTCTGGAATGCACTGCCTGAAAGGGTGGTAGAGGCAGAAACCCTCATCACGTTTAAAAAGTACTTGGATATGCACTTGAACTGCCGTAACCTACAAGGCTACGGACCAAGTGCTGTAAAGTGGGATTTGGGTGGATTGCTCTTTGTCGGCTGGCACGGACAAGATGGGCCGAATGGCCTCCTTCTGTGCTGTAAATTTCTATGATTCTGCCTGATCATGTGACATCTGCCCACACGACTTCTACAAATGTTATTACATTGTAGCCAGGATTGTTTAGTTTCCAATTCCGCCCATTTTGAAGCCAGGTCTCCGTTATGGCTACTATTGCATAACCCCATGTGGCAACTTGCGCCTGCAACTCGTCAATCTTATTTGTAACACTCCTCGCATTAACACACATGCATTTCAACAGCATGCTAGTTGGCTTTGCTTTTTTCCTGAATTTAACTGCTGCTCTTTCTACATTCTTCTTTGTTCTGTTGCTGTTTGTCCCTCCGAGTTTTCTATGCACCTTGTCTCTCCTCTCTGCTGCTGTGTCCTGGTGGCCCTCCGCCAGTGTGTGTATTTTGGCTATCTTATTTTCTTCTTCTGCTTATTTCGGCCCTGTGTCTGGAGCCCCTTGCATTTGTGTAGCAGCAGGAGAATGTGCAGCGAAGAAATGGTCAAAGGAAAGCGAGAGAGAGAGAGAGAGAGAGAGAGAGAGAGAGCAGCAAAAAGGATGTTGATTGATTAAGAGCAGTGTGTGCGCGTGTGTGTGCAAAACGTTGAGCAGCCTGTGGCGGCAGCAAAAGCCTACTGCATCTGGTGTTCCCAGGCGGTCTCCCATCCAAGTACTAACCAGGCCTGACTCTGCTTAGCTTCCGAGATCAGACGAGATCGGGCGTATTCAGACTAGTATGGCCGTAGGCATATGCTGGCTGGCTTTCTCTTTACTTAAAGCTGTCGCCCATTTTTTTCTCTTCTTCTACACATTCATACAAGTATTCAACACTCAATTTACATTTACAAGTTTTACTCCTCCCGCAACCCCCCCACCCCCCCTCCACCTCTTCTTGCTGCTCTGCCTCCCACACAAACAAACTACAAGCCCAACCCTTCATTGCCTTCTATTCAAATATTACATCAAATAAACATGCTCAAACACCAAGTCTTAAGGGCTGTAGCATCTTTCAAACTGGACAAATACCCAGGCCCGCATCAAATCTATCCCACACTCTTAAGAGAAGTAAGACACCAAATAGCACAGGCTCTCACCATCATTTTACAATCCTCTCTGGCTACAGGTGTGGTGCCCGACCACTGGAGGACTGCTAACGTGCTACCGTTCTTTCAAAAGGGAGAGAGGGATAGACCGCATAATTACAGGCCAGTCAGCCTAACCTCGGTGGTGGGAAAATTATTGGAAAAAGTTCTGAGGGACAGGAGAAATCTTCATTTAGAAAGACACGGATTAATCAGGGACAGTCAGCATGGATTTCTTAACGGAAGGTCGTGTCTGACTAACGCAATTCAATTTTTCGAGGAGGTAACAAGGAGGGTCGATGAGGGTAGTGCCTTTGATGTAGTCTATATGGATTTTAGCAAGGCTTTTGATAAGGTCCCGCATGCCAGATTGGTCACGAAAGTAAAAGCCCATGGGATCCAAGGCAAAGTGGCAAGTTGGATCCAAAATTGGCTCAGAGGCAGGAAACAAAGGGTAATGGTCGAAGGGTGTTTTTGTGACCGGAAGGCTGTTTCCAGTGGGGTTCCGCAGGGCTCACAGAATCACAGAAACCCCACAGTGCAGATAGAGGCCATTTCGGCCCATCGAGCCTGCACCGACTCAGTACTGGGCCCTTTGCTTTTTCTGGTATATATCAATGATTTGGATTTGAATGTAGGAAGTATGATTAAGAAGTTTGCAGATGATACAAAAATTGGCCGTGTGGTTAATAATGAAACAGAATGCTGTAGACTGCAGGAAGATATCAATGGACTCGTCTAGTGGGCAGAACAGTGGCAAATGGAATTCAGTTGGAATACACAATAAATGGTAGGACACTGAGAAATGCAGAGGATCAGCGGGACCTTGGAGTGCATGTCCACAGATCCCTGAAGGTAGCAGGACAGGTAGATAAAGTGGTTAAGCAGGCATACGGGATACTTGCCTTTATTAGCCGAGGCGTAGAATATAAGAGCGGGGAGGTTATGCTTCAACTGTATAAAACACTAGTTAGGCCGCAGCTAGAGTGCCGCGTGCAGTTCTGGTCACCACATTACAAGAAGGATGCGATTGCACTAGAGAAGGTGCAGAGGAGATTTCCGAGGATGTTGCCTGGGCTGGGGAATTTTAGTTATGAGGAAAGATTGGATAGGCTGGGGTTGTTTTCTTTGGAACACAGGAGGCTGAGGCGAGACCTAATTGAGGTGTGTAAAATTATGAGGGGCCGAGATAGAGTGGATAGGAAGGACCTATTTCCCTTAGCAGAAGGGTCAATAATAGATTTCAAGTAATTGGTAGGAGGTTTACAGGGAATTTGAGGAGACATTTTTTCACCCAGTGAATGGTGGGGGTCTGGAATGCACTGCCTGAAAGGGTGGTAGAGGCAGAAACCCTCATCACGTTTAAAAAGTACTTGGATATGCACTTGAACTGCCGTAACCTACAAGGCTACGGACCAAGTGCTGTAAAGTGGGATTTGGGTGGATTGCTCTTTGTCGGCTGGCACGGACAAGATGGGCCGAATGGCCTCCTTCTGTGCTGTAAATTTCTATGATTCTGCCTGATCATGTGACATCTGCCCACACGACTTCTACAAATGTTATTACATTGTAGCCAGGATTGTTTAGTTTCCAATTCCGCCCATTTTGAAGCCAGGTCTCCGTTATAGCTACTATTGCATAACCCCATGTGGCAACTTGCGCCTGCAACTCGTCAATCTTATTTGTAACACTCCTCGCATTAACACACATGCATTTCAACAGCATGCTAGTTGGCTTTGCTTTTTTCCTGAATTTAACTGCTGCTCTTTCTACATTCTTCTTTGTTCTGTTGCTGTTTGTCCCTCCGAGTTTTCTATGCACCTTGTCTCTCCTCTCTGCTGCTGTGTCCTGGTGGCCCTCCGCCAGTGTGTGTATTTTGGCTATCTTATTTTCTTCTTCTGCTTATTTCGGCCCTGTGTCTGGAGCCCCTTGCATTTGTGTAGCAGCAGGAGAATGTGCAGCGAAGAAATGGTCAAAGGAAAGCGAGAGAGAGAGAGAGAGAGAGAGAGAGCAGCAAAAAGGATGTTGATTGATTAAGAGCAGTGTGTGCGCGTGTGTGTGCAAAACGTTGAGCAGCCTGTGGCGGCAGCAAAAGCCTACTGCACCTGGTGTTCCCAGGCGGTCTCCCATCCAAGTACTAACCAGGCCTGACTCTGCTTAGCTTCCGAGATCAGACGAGATCGGGCGTATTCAGACTAGTATGGCCGTAGGCATATGCTGGCTGGCTTTCTCTTTACTTAAAGCTGTCGCCCATTTTTTTCTCTTCTTCTACACATTCATACAAGTATTCAACACTCAATTTACATTTACAAGTTTTACTCCTCCCGCAACCCCCCCACCCCCCCTCCACCTCTTCTTGCTGCTCTGCCTCCCACACAAACAAACTACAAGCCCAACCCTTCATTGCCTTCTATTCAAATATTACATCAAATAAACATGCTCAAACACCAAGTCTTAAGGGCTGTAGCATCTTTCAAACTGGACAAATACCCAGGCCCGCATCAAATCTATCCCACACTCTTAAGAGAAGTAAGACACCAAATAGCACAGGCTCTCACCATCATTTTACAATCCTCTCTGGCTACAGGTGTGGTGCCCGACCACTGGAGGACTGCTAACGTGCTACCGTTCTTTCAAAAGGGAGAGAGGGATAGACCGCATAATTACAGGCCAGTCAGCCTAACCTCGGTGGTGGGAAAATTATTGGAAAAAGTTCTGAGGGACAGGAGAAATCTTCATTTAGAAAGACACGGATTAATCAGGGACAGTCAGCATGGATTTCTTAACGGAAGGTCGTGTCTGACTAACGCAATTCAATTTTTCGAGGAGGTAACAAGGAGGGTCGATGAGGGTAGTGCCTTTGATGTAGTCTATATGGATTTTAGCAAGGCTTTTGATAAGGTCCCGCATGCCAGATTGGTCACGAAAGTAAAAGCCCATGGGATCCAAGGCAAAGTGGCAAGTTGGATCCAAAATTGGCTCAGAGGCAGGAAACAAAGGGTAATGGTCGAAGGGTGTCTTTGTGACCGGAAGGCTGTTTCCAGTGGGGTTCCGCAGGGCTCACAGAATCACAGAAACCCCACAGTGCAGATAGAGGCCATTTCGGCCCATCGAGCCTGCACCGACTCAGTACTGGGCCCTTTGCTTTTTCTGGTATATATCAATGATTTGGATTTGAATGTAGGAAGTATGATTAAGAAGTTTGCAGATGATACAAAAATTGGCCGTGTGGTTAATAATGAAACAGAATGCTGTAGACTGCAGGAAGATATCAATGGACTCGTCTAGTGGGCAGAACAGTGGCAAATGGAATTCAGTTGGAATACACAATAAATGGTAGGACACTGAGAAATGCAGAGGATCAGCGGGACCTTGGAGTGCATGTCCACAGATCCCTGAAGGTAGCAGGACAGGTAGATAAAGTGGTTAAGCAGGCATACGGGATACTTGCCTTTATTAGCCGAGGCGTAGAATATAAGAGCGGGGAGGTTATGCTTCAACTGTATAAAACACTAGTTAGGCCGCAGCTAGAGTGCCGCGTGCAGTTCTGGTCACCACATTACAAGAAGGATGCGATTGCACTAGAGAAGGTGCAGAGGAGATTTCCGAGGATGTTGCCTGGGCTGGGGAATTTTAGTTATGAGGAAAGATTGGATAGGCTGGGGTTGTTTTCTTTGGAACACAGGAGGCTGAGGCGAGACCTAATTGAGGTGTGTAAAATTATGAGGGGCCGAGATAGAGTGGATAGGAAGGACCTATTTCCCTTAGCAGAAGGGTCAATAATAGATTTCAAGTAATTGGTAGGAGGTTTACAGGGAATTTGAGGAGACATTTTTTCACCCAGTGAATGGTGGGGGTCTGGAATGCACTGCCTGAAAGGGTGGTAGAGGCAGAAACCCTCATCACGTTTAAAAAGTACTTGGATATGCACTTGAACTGCCGTAACCTACAAGGCTACGGACCAAGTGCTGTAAAGTGGGATTTGGGTGGATTGCTCTTTGTCGGCTGGCACGGACAAGATGGGCCGAATGGCCTCCTTCTGTGCTGTAAATTTCTATGATTCTGCCTGATCATGTGACATCTGCCCACACGACTTCTACAAATGTTATTACATTGTAGCCAGGATTGTTTAGTTTCCAATTCCGCCCATTTTGAAGCCAGGTCTCCGTTATAGCTACTATTGCATAACCCCATGTGGCAACTTGCGCCTGCAACTCGTCAATCTTATTTGTAACACTCCTCGCATTAACACACATGCATTTCAACAGCATGCTAGTTGGCTTTGCTTTTTTCCTGAATTTAACTGCTGCTCTTTCTACATTCTTCTTTGTTCTGTTGCTGTTTGTCCCTCCGAGTTTTCTATGCACCTTGTCTCTCCTCTCTGCTGCTGTGTCCTGGTGGCCCTCCGCCAGTGTGTGTATTTTGGCTATCTTATTTTCTTCTTCTGCTTATTTCGGCCCTGTGTCTGGAGCCCCTTGCATTTGTGTAGCAGCAGGAGAATGTGCAGCGAAGAAATGGTCAAAGGAAAGCGAGAGAGAGAGAGAGAGAGAGAGAGAGAGAGAGAGAGAGAGCAGCAAAAAGGATGTTGATTGATTAAGAGCAGTGTGTGCGCGTGTGTGTGCAAAACGTTGAGCAGCCTGTGGCGGCAGCAAAAGCCTACTGCACCTGGTGTTCCCAGGCGGTCTCCCATCCAAGTACTAACCAGGCCTGACTCTGCTTAGCTTCCGAGATCAGACGAGATCGGGCGTATTCAGACTAGTATGGCCGTAGGCATATGCTGGCTGGCTTTCTCTTTACTTAAAGCTGTCGCCCATTTTTTTCTCTTCTTCTACACATTCATACAAGTATTCAACACTCAATTTACATTTACAAGTTTTACTCCTCCCGCAACCCCCCCACCCCCCCTCCACCTCTTCTTGCTGCTCTGCCTCCCACACAAACAAACTACAAGCCCAACCCTTCATTGCCTTCTATTCAAATATTACATCAAATAAACATGCTCAAACACCAAGTCTTAAGGGCTGTAGCATCTTTCAAACTGGACAAATACCCAGGCCCGCATCAAATCTATCCCACACTCTTAAGAGAAGTAAGACACCAAATAGCACAGGCTCTCACCATCATTTTACAATCCTCTCTGGCTACAGGTGTGGTGCCCGACCACTGGAGGACTGCTAACGTGCTACCGTTCTTTCAAAAGGGAGAGAGGGATAGACCGCATAATTACAGGCCAGTCAGCCTAACCTCGGTGGTGGGAAAATTATTGGAAAAAGTTCTGAGGGACAGGAGAAATCTTCATTTAGAAAGACACGGATTAATCAGGGACAGTCAGCATGGATTTCTTAACGGAAGGTCGTGTCTGACTAACGCAATTCAATTTTTCGAGGAGGTAACAAGGAGGGTCGATGAGGGTAGTGCCTTTGATGTAGTCTATATGGATTTTAGCAAGGCTTTTGATAAGGTCCCGCATGCCAGATTGGTCACGAAAGTAAAAGCCCATGGGATCCAAGGCAAAGTGGCAAGTTGGATCCAAAATTGGCTCAGAGGCAGGAAACAAAGGGTAATGGTCGAAGGGTGTCTTTGTGACCGGAAGGCTGTTTCCAGTGGGGTTCCGCAGGGCTCACAGAATCACAGAAACCCCACAGTGCAGATAGAGGCCATTTCGGCCCATCGAGCCTGCACCGACTCAGTACTGGGCCCTTTGCTTTTTCTGGTATATATCAATGATTTGGATTTGAATGTAGGAAGTATGATTAAGAAGTTTGCAGATGATACAAAAATTGGCCGTGTGGTTAATAATGAAACAGAATGCTGTAGACTGCAGGAAGATATCAATGGACTCGTCTAGTGGGCAGAACAGTGGCAAATGGAATTCAGTTGGAATACACAATAAATGGTAGGACACTGAGAAATGCAGAGGATCAGCGGGACCTTGGAGTGCATGTCCACAGATCCCTGAAGGTAGCAGGACAGGTAGATAAAGTGGTTAAGCAGGCATACGGGATACTTGCCTTTATTAGCCGAGGCGTAGAATATAAGAGCGGGGAGGTTATGCTTCAACTGTATAAAACACTAGTTAGGCCGCAGCTAGAGTGCCGCGTGCAGTTCTGGTCACCACATTACAAGAAGGATGCGATTGCACTAGAGAAGGTGCAGAGGAGATTTCCGAGGATGTTGCCTGGGCTGGGGAATTTTAGTTATGAGGAAAGATTGGATAGGCTGGGGTTGTTTTCTTTGGAACACAGGAGGCTGAGGCGAGACCTAATTGAGGTGTGTAAAATTATGAGGGGCCGAGATAGAGTGGATAGGAAGGACCTATTTCCCTTAGCAGAAGGGTCAATAATAGATTTCAAGTAATTGGTAGGAGGTTTACAGGGAATTTGAGGAGACATTTTTTCACCCAGTGAATGGTGGGGGTCTGGAATGCACTGCCTGAAAGGGTGGTAGAGGCAGAAACCCTCATCACGTTTAAAAAGTACTTGGATATGCACTTGAACTGCCGTAACCTACAAGGCTACGGACCAAGTGCTGTAAAGTGGGATTTGGGTGGATTGCTCTTTGTCGGCTGGCACGGACAAGATGGGCCGAATGGCCTCCTTCTGTGCTGTAAATTTCTATGATTCTGCCTGATCATGTGACATCTGCCCACACGACTTCTACAAATGTTATTACATTGTAGCCAGGATTGTTTAGTTTCCAATTCCGCCCATTTTGAAGCCAGGTCTCCGTTATAGCTACTATTGCATAACCCCATGTGGCAACTTGCGCCTGCAACTCGTCAATCTTATTTGTAACACTCCTCGCATTAACACACATGCATTTCAACAGCATGCTAGTTGGCTTTGCTTTTTTCCTGAATTTAACTGCTGCTCTTTCTACATTCTTCTTTGTTCTGTTGCTGTTTGTCCCTCCGAGTTTTCTATGCACCTTGTCTCTCCTCTCTGCTGCTGTGTCCTGGTGGCCCTCCGCCAGTGTGTGTATTTTGGCTATCTTATTTTCTTCTTCTGCTTATTTCGGCCCTGTGTCTGGAGCCCCTTGCATTTGTGTAGCAGCAGGAGAATGTGCAGCGAAGAAATGGTCAAAGGAAAGCGAGAGAGAGAGAGAGAGAGAGAGAGAGAGCAGCAAAAAGGATGTTGATTGATTAAGAGCAGTGTGTGCGCGTGTGTGTGCAAAACGTTGAGCAGCCTGTGGCGGCAGCAAAAGCCTACTGCACCTGGTGTTCCCAGGCGGTCTCCCATCCAAGTACTAACCAGGCCTGACTCTGCTTAGCTTCTGAGATCAGACGAGATCGGGCGTATTCAGACTAGTATGGCCGTAGGCATATGCTGGCTGGCTTTCTCTTTACTTAAAGCTGTCGCCCATTTTTTTCTCTTCTTCTACACATTCATACAAGTATTCAACACTCAATTTACATTTACAAGTTTTACTCCTCCCGCAACCCCCCCACCCCCCCTCCACCTCTTCTTGCTGCTCTGCCTCCCACACAAACAAACTACAAGCCCAACCCTTCATTGCCTTCTATTCAAATATTACATCAAATAAACATGCTCAAACACCAAGTCTTAAGGGCTGTAGCATCTTTCAAACTGGACAAATACCCAGGCCCGCATCAAATCTATCCCACACTCTTAAGAGAAGTAAGACACCAAATAGCACAGGCTCTCACCATCATTTTACAATCCTCTCTGGCTACAGGTGTGGTGCCCGACCACTGGAGGACTGCTAACGTGCTACCGTTCTTTCAAAAGGGAGAGAGGGATAGACCGCATAATTACAGGCCAGTCAGCCTAACCTCGGTGGTGGGAAAATTATTGGAAAAAGTTCTGAGGGACAGGAGAAATCTTCATTTAGAAAGACACGGATTAATCAGGGACAGTCAGCATGGATTTCTTAACGGAAGGTCGTGTCTGACTAACGCAATTCAATTTTTCGAGGAGGTAACAAGGAGGGTCGATGAGGGTAGTGCCTTTGATGTAGTCTATATGGATTTTAGCAAGGCTTTTGATAAGGTCCCGCATGCCAGATTGGTCACGAAAGTAAAAGCCCATGGGATCCAAGGCAAAGTGGCAAGTTGGATCCAAAATTGGCTCAGAGGCAGGAAACAAAGGGTAATGGTCGAAGGGTGTTTTTGTGACCGGAAGGCTGTTTCCAGTGGGGTTCCGCAGGGCTCACAGAATCACAGAAACCCCACAGTGCAGATAGAGGCCATTTCGGCCCATCGAGCCTGCACCGACTCAGTACTGGGCCCTTTGCTTTTTCTGGTATATATCAATGATTTGGATTTGAATGTAGGAAGTATGATTAAGAAGTTTGCAGATGATACAAAAATTGGCCGTGTGGTTAATAATGAAACAGAATGCTGTAGACTGCAGGAAGATATCAATGGACTCGTCTAGTGGGCAGAACAGTGGCAAATGGAATTCAGTTGGAATACACAATAAATGGTAGGACACTGAGAAATGCAGAGGATCAGCGGGACCTTGGAGTGCATGTCCACAGATCCCTGAAGGTAGCAGGACAGGTAGATAAAGTGGTTAAGCAGGCATACGGGATACTTGCCTTTATTAGCCGAGGCGTAGAATATAAGAGCGGGGAGGTTATGCTTCAACTGTATAAAACACTAGTTAGGCCGCAGCTAGAGTGCCGCGTGCAGTTCTGGTCACCACATTACAAGAAGGATGCGATTGCACTAGAGAAGGTGCAGAGGAGATTTCCGAGGATGTTGCCTGGGCTGGGGAATTTTAGTTATGAGGAAAGATTGGATAGGCTGGGGTTGTTTTCTTTGGAACACAGGAGGCTGAGGCGAGACCTAATTGAGGTGTGTAAAATTATGAGGGGCCGAGATAGAGTGGATAGGAAGGACCTATTTCCCTTAGCAGAAGGGTCAATAATAGATTTCAAGTAATTGGTAGGAGGTTTACAGGGAATTTGAGGAGACATTTTTTCACCCAGTGAATGGTGGGGGTCTGGAATGCACTGCCTGAAAGGGTGGTAGAGGCAGAAACCCTCATCACGTTTAAAAAGTACTTGGATATGCACTTGAACTGCCGTAACCTACAAGGCTACGGACCAAGTGCTGTAAAGTGGGATTTGGGTGGATTGCTCTTTGTCGGCTGGCACGGACAAGATGGGCCGAATGGCCTCCTTCTGTGCTGTAAATTTCTATGATTCTGCCTGATCATGTGACATCTGCCCACACGACTTCTACAAATGTTATTACATTGTAGCCAGGATTGTTTAGTTTCCAATTCCGCCCATTTTGAAGCCAGGTCTCCGTTATAGCTACTATTGCATAACCCCATGTGGCAACTTGCGCCTGCAACTCGTCAATCTTATTTGTAACACTCCTCGCATTAACACACATGCATTTCAACAGCATGCTAGTTGGCTTTGCTTTTTTCCTGAATTTAACTGCTGCTCTTTCTACATTCTTCTTTGTTCTGTTGCTGTTTGTCCCTCCGAGTTTTCTATGCACCTTGTCTCTCCTCTCTGCTGCTGTGTCCTGGTGGCCCTCCGCCAGTGTGTGTATTTTGGCTATCTTATTTTCTTCTTCTGCTTATTTCGGCCCTGTGTCTGGAGCCCCTTGCATTTGTGTAGCAGCAGGAGAATGTGCAGCGAAGAAATGGTCAAAGGAAAGCGAGAGAGAGAGAGAGAGAGAGAGAGAGCAGCAAAAAGGATGTTGATTGATTAAGAGCAGTGTGTGCGCGTGTGTGTGCAAAACGTTGAGCAGCCTGTGGCGGCAGCAAAAGCCTACTGCACCTGGTGTTCCCAGGCGGTCTCCCATCCAAGTACTAACCAGGCCTGACTCTGCTTAGCTTCCGAGATCAGACGAGATCGGGCGTATTCAGACTAGTATGGCCGTAGGCATATGCTGGCTGGCTTTCTCTTTACTTAAAGCTGTCGCCCATTTTTTTCTCTTCTTCTACACATTCATACAAGTATTCAACACTCAATTTACATTTACAAGTTTTACTCCTCCCGCAACCCCCCCACCCCCCCTCCACCTCTTCTTGCTGCTCTGCCTCCCACACAAACAAACTACAAGCCCAACCCTTCATTGCCTTCTATTCAAATATTACATCAAATAAACATGCTCAAACACCAAGTCTTAAGGGCTGTAGCATCTTTCAAACTGGACAAATACCCAGGCCCGCATCAAATCTATCCCACACTCTTAAGAGAAGTAAGACACCAAATAGCACAGGCTCTCACCATCATTTTACAATCCTCTCTGGCTACAGGTGTGGTGCCCGACCACTGGAGGACTGCTAACGTGCTACCGTTCTTTCAAAAGGGAGAGAGGGATAGACCGCATAATTACAGGCCAGTCAGCCTAACCTCGGTGGTGGGAAAATTATTGGAAAAAGTTCTGAGGGACAGGAGAAATCTTCATTTAGAAAGACACGGATTAATCAGGGACAGTCAGCATGGATTTCTTAACGGAAGGTCGTGTCTGACTAACGCAATTCAATTTTTCGAGGAGGTAACAAGGAGGGTCGATGAGGGTAGTGCCTTTGATGTAGTCTATATGGATTTTAGCAAGGCTTTTGATAAGGTCCCGCATGCCAGATTGGTCACGAAAGTAAAAGCCCATGGGATCCAAGGCAAAGTGGCAAGTTGGATCCAAAATTGGCTCAGAGGCAGGAAACAAAGGGTAATGGTCGAAGGGTGTCTTTGTGACCGGAAGGCTGTTTCCAGTGGGGTTCCGCAGGGCTCACAGAATCACAGAAACCCCACAGTGCAGATAGAGGCCATTTCGGCCCATCGAGCCTGCACCGACTCAGTACTGGGCCCTTTGCTTTTTCTGGTATATATCAATGATTTGGATTTGAATGTAGGAAGTATGATTAAGAAGTTTGCAGATGATACAAAAATTGGCCGTGTGGTTAATAATGAAACAGAATGCTGTAGACTGCAGGAAGATATCAATGGACTCGTCTAGTGGGCAGAACAGTGGCAAATGGAATTCAGTTGGAATACACAATAAATGGTAGGACACTGAGAAATGCAGAGGATCAGCGGGACCTTGGAGTGCATGTCCACAGATCCCTGAAGGTAGCAGGACAGGTAGATAAAGTGGTTAAGCAGGCATACGGGATACTTGCCTTTATTAGCCGAGGCGTAGAATATAAGAGCGGGGAGGTTATGCTTCAACTGTATAAAACACTAGTTAGGCCGCAGCTAGAGTGCCGCGTGCAGTTCTGGTCACCACATTACAAGAAGGATGCGATTGCACTAGAGAAGGTGCAGAGGAGATTTCCGAGGATGTTGCCTGGGCTGGGGAATTTTAGTTATGAGGAAAGATTGGATAGGCTGGGGTTGTTTTCTTTGGAACACAGGAGGCTGAGGCGAGACCTAATTGAGGTGTGTAGAATTATGAGGGGCCGAGATAGAGTGGATAGGAAGGACCTATTTCCCTTAGCAGAAGGGTCAATAATAGATTTCAAGTAATTGGTAGGAGGTTTACAGGGAATTTGAGGAGACATTTTTTCACCCAGTGAATGGTGGGGGTCTGGAATGCACTGCCTGAAAGGGTGGTAGAGGCAGAAACCCTCATCACGTTTAAAAAGTACTTGGATATGCACTTGAACTGCCGTAACCTACAAGGCTACGGACCAAGTGCTGTAAAGTGGGATTTGGGTGGATTGCTCTTTGTCGGCTGGCACGGACAAGATGGGCCGAATGGCCTCCTTCTGTGCTGTAAATTTCTATGATTCTGCCTGATCATGTGACATCTGCCCACACGACTTCTACAAATGTTATTACATTGTAGCCAGGATTGTTTAGTTTCCAATTCCGCCCATTTTGAAGCCAGGTCTCCGTTATAGCTACTATTGCATAACCCCATGTGGCAACTTGCGCCTGCAACTCGTCAATCTTATTTGTAACACTCCTCGCATTAACACACATGCATTTCAACAGCATGCTAGTTGGCTTTGCTTTTTTCCTGAATTTAACTGCTGCTCTTTCTACATTCTTCTTTGTTCTGTTGCTGTTTGTCCCTCCGAGTTTTCTATGCACCTTGTCTCTCCTCTCTGCTGCTGTGTCCTGGTGGCCCTCCGCCAGTGTGTGTATTTTGGCTATCTTATTTTCTTCTTCTGCTTATTTCGGCCCTGTGTCTGGAGCCCCTTGCATTTGTGTAGCAGCAGGAGAATGTGCAGCGAAGAAATGGTCAAAGGAAAGCGAGAGAGAGAGAGAGAGAGCAGCAAAAAGGATGTTGATTGATTAAGAGCAGTGTGTGCGCGTGTGTGTGCAAAACGTTGAGCAGCCTGTGGCGGCAGCAAAAGCCTACTGCACCTGGTGTTCCCAGGCGGTCTCCCATCCAAGTACTAACCAGGCCTGACTCTGCTTAGCTTCCGAGATCAGACGAGATCGGGCGTATTCAGACTAGTATGGCCGTAGGCATATGCTGGCTGGCTTTCTCTTTACTTAAAGCTGTCGCCCATTTTTTTCTCTTCTTCTACACATTCATACAAGTATTCAACACTCAATTTACATTTACAAGTTTTACTCCTCCCGCAACCCCCCCACCCCCCCTCCACCTCTTCTTGCTGCTCTGCCTCCCACACAAACAAACTACAAGCCCAACCCTTCATTGCCTTCTATTCAAATATTACATCAAATAAACATGCTCAAACACCAAGTCTTAAGGGCTGTAGCATCTTTCAAACTGGACAAATACCCAGGCCCGCATCAAATCTATCCCACACTCTTAAGAGAAGTAAGACACCAAATAGCACAGGCTCTCACCATCATTTTACAATCCTCTCTGGCTACAGGTGTGGTGCCCGACCACTGGAGGACTGCTAACGTGCTACCGTTCTTTCAAAAGGGAGAGAGGGATAGACCGCATAATTACAGGCCAGTCAGCCTAACCTCGGTGGTGGGAAAATTATTGGAAAAAGTTCTGAGGGACAGGAGAAATCTTCATTTAGAAAGACACGGATTAATCAGGGACAGTCAGCATGGATTTCTTAACGGAAGGTCGTGTCTGACTAACGCAATTCAATTTTTCGAGGAGGTAACAAGGAGGGTCGATGAGGGTAGTGCCTTTGATGTAGTCTATATGGATTTTAGCAAGGCTTTTGATAAGGTCCCGCATGCCAGATTGGTCACGAAAGTAAAAGCCCATGGGATCCAAGGCAAAGTGGCAAGTTGGATCCAAAATTGGCTCAGAGGCAGGAAACAAAGGGTAATGGTCGAAGGGTGTCTTTGTGACCGGAAGGCTGTTTCCAGTGGGGTTCCGCAGGGCTCACAGAATCACAGAAACCCCACAGTGCAGATAGAGGCCATTTCGGCCCATCGAGCCTGCACCGACTCAGTACTGGGCCCTTTGCTTTTTCTGGTATATATCAATGATTTGGATTTGAATGTAGGAAGTATGATTAAGAAGTTTGCAGATGATACAAAAATTGGCCGTGTGGTTAATAATGAAACAGAATGCTGTAGACTGCAGGAAGATATCAATGGACTCGTCTAGTGGGCAGAACAGTGGCAAATGGAATTCAGTTGGAATACACAATAAATGGTAGGACACTGAGAAATGCAGAGGATCAGCGGGACCTTGGAGTGCATGTCCACAGATCCCTGAAGGTAGCAGGACAGGTAGATAAAGTGGTTAAGCAGGCATACGGGATACTTGCCTTTATTAGCCGAGGCGTAGAATATAAGAGCGGGGAGGTTATGCTTCAACTGTATAAAACACTAGTTAGGCCGCAGCTAGAGTGCCGCGTGCAGTTCTGGTCACCACATTACAAGAAGGATGCGATTGCACTAGAGAAGGTGCAGAGGAGATTTCCGAGGATGTTGCCTGGGCTGGGGAATTTTAGTTATGAGGAAAGATTGGATAGGCTGGGGTTGTTTTCTTTGGAACACAGGAGGCTGAGGCGAGACCTAATTGAGGTGTGTAAAATTATGAGGGGCCGAGATAGAGTGGATAGGAAGGACCTATTTCCCTTAGCAGAAGGGTCAATAATAGATTTCAAGTAATTGGTAGGAGGTTTACAGGGAATTTGAGGAGACATTTTTTCACCCAGTGAATGGTGGGGGTCTGGAATGCACTGCCTGAAAGGGTGGTAGAGGCAGAAACCCTCATCACGTTTAAAAAGTACTTGGATATGCACTTGAACTGCCGTAACCTACAAGGCTACGGACCAAGTGCTGTAAAGTGGGATTTGGGTGGATTGCTCTTTGTCGGCTGGCACGGACAAGATGGGCCGAATGGCCTCCTTCTGTGCTGTAAATTTCTATGATTCTGCCTGATCATGTGACATCTGCCCACACGACTTCTACAAATGTTATTACATTGTAGCCAGGATTGTTTAGTTTCCAATTCCGCCCATTTTGAAGCCAGGTCTCCGTTATAGCTACTATTGCATAACCCCATGTGGCAACTTGCGCCTGCAACTCGTCAATCTTATTTGTAACACTCCTCGCATTAACACACATGCATTTCAACAGCATGCTAGTTGGCTTTGCTTTTTTCCTGAATTTAACTGCTGCTCTTTCTACATTCTTCTTTGTTCTGTTGCTGTTTGTCCCTCCGAGTTTTCTATGCACCTTGTCTCTCCTCTCTGCTGCTGTGTCCTGGTGGCCCTCCGCCAGTGTGTGTATTTTGGCTATCTTATTTTCTTCTTCTGCTTATTTCGGCCCTGTGTCTGGAGCCCCTTGCATTTGTGTAGCAGCAGGAGAATGTGCAGCGAAGAAATGGTCAAAGGAAAGCGAGAGAGAGAGAGAGAGAGAGAGAGAGAGCAGCAAAAAGGATGTTGATTGATTAAGAGCAGTGTGTGCGCGTGTGTGTGCAAAACGTTGAGCAGCCTGTGGCGGCAGCAAAAGCCTACTGCACCTGGTGTTCCCAGGCGGTCTCCCATCCAAGTACTAACCAGGCCTGACGCTGCTTAGCTTCCGAGATCAGACGAGATTGGGCGTATTCAGACTAGTATGGCCGTAGGCATATGCTGGCTGGCTTTCTCTTTACTTAAAGCTGTCGCCCATTTTTTTCTCTTCTTCTACACATTCATACAAGTATTCAACACTCAATTTACATTTACAAGTTTTACTCCTCCCGCAACCCCCCCACCCCCCCTCCACCTCTTCTTGCTGCTCTGCCTCCCACACAAACAAACTACAAGCCCAACCCTTCATTGCCTTCTATTCAAATATTACATCAAATAAACATGCTCAAACACCAAGTCTTAAGGGCTGTAGCATCTTTCAAACTGGACAAATACCCAGGCCCGCATCAAATCTATCCCACACTCTTAAGAGAAGTAAGACACCAAATAGCACAGGCTCTCACCATCATTTTACAATCCTCTCTGGCTACAGGTGTGGTGCCCGACCACTGGAGGACTGCTAACGTGCTACCGTTCTTTCAAAAGGGAGAGAGGGATAGACCGCATAATTACAGGCCAGTCAGCCTAACCTCGGTGGTGGGAAAATTATTGGAAAAAGTTCTGAGGGACAGGAGAAATCTTCATTTAGAAAGACACGGATTAATCAGGGACAGTCAGCATGGATTTCTTAACGGAAGGTCGTGTCTGACTAACGCAATTCAATTTTTCGAGGAGGTAACAAGGAGGGTCGATGAGGGTAGTGCCTTTGATGTAGTCTATATGGATTTTAGCAAGGCTTTTGATAAGGTCCCGCATGCCAGATTGGTCACGAAAGTAAAAGCCCATGGGATCCAAGGCAAAGTGGCAAGTTGGATCCAAAATTGGCTCAGAGGCAGGAAACAAAGGGTAATGGTCGAAGGGTGTCTTTGTGACCGGAAGGCTGTTTCCAGTGGGGTTCCGCAGGGCTCACAGAATCACAGAAACCCCACAGTGCAGATAGAGGCCATTTCGGCCCATCGAGCCTGCACCGACTCAGTACTGGGCCCTTTGCTTTTTCTGGTATATATCAATGATTTGGATTTGAATGTAGGAAGTATGATTAAGAAGTTTGCAGATGATACAAAAATTGGCCGTGTGGTTAATAATGAAACAGAATGCTGTAGACTGCAGGAAGATATCAATGGACTCGTCTAGTGGGCAGAACAGTGGCAAATGGAATTCAGTTGGAATACACAATAAATGGTAGGACACTGAGAAATGCAGAGGATCAGCGGGACCTTGGAGTGCATGTCCACAGATCCCTGAAGGTAGCAGGACAGGTAGATAAAGTGGTTAAGCAGGCATACGGGATACTTGCCTTTATTAGCCGAGGCGTAGAATATAAGAGCGGGGAGGTTATGCTTCAACTGTATAAAACACTAGTTAGGCCGCAGCTAGAGTGCCGCGTGCAGTTCTGGTCACCACATTACAAGAAGGATGCGATTGCACTAGAGAAGGTGCAGAGGAGATTTCCGAGGATGTTGCCTGGGCTGGGGAATTTTAGTTATGAGGAAAGATTGGATAGGCTGGGGTTGTTTTCTTTGGAACACAGGAGGCTGAGGCGAGACCTAATTGAGGTGTGTAAAATTATGAGGGGCCGAGATAGAGTGGATAGGAAGGACCTATTTCCCTTAGCAGAAGGGTCAATAATAGATTTCAAGTAATTGGTAGGAGGTTTACAGGGAATTTGAGGAGACATTTTTTCACCCAGTGAATGGTGGGGGTCTGGAATGCACTGCCTGAAAGGGTGGTAGAGGCAGAAACCCTCATCACGTTTAAAAAGTACTTGGATATGCACTTGAACTGCCGTAACCTACAAGGCTACGGACCAAGTGCTGTAAAGTGGGATTTGGGTGGATTGCTCTTTGTCGGCTGGCACGGACAAGATGGGCCGAATGGCCTCCTTCTGTGCTGTAAATTTCTATGATTCTGCCTGATCATGTGACATCTGCCCACACGACTTCTACAAATGTTATTACATTGTAGCCAGGATTGTTTAGTTTCCAATTCCGCCCATTTTGAAGCCAGGTCTCCGTTATAGCTACTATTGCATAACCCCATGTGGCAACTTGCGCCTGCAACTCGTCAATCTTATTTGTAACACTCCTCGCATTAACACACATGCATTTCAACAGCATGCTAGTTGGCTTTGCTTTTTTCCTGAATTTAACTGCTGCTCTTTCTACATTCTTCTTTGTTCTGTTGCTGTTTGTCCCTCCGAGTTTTCTATGCACCTTGTCTCTCCTCTCTGCTGCTGTGTCCTGGTGGCCCTCCGCCAGTGTGTGTATTTTGGCTATCTTATTTTCTTCTTCTGCTTATTTCGGCCCTGTGTCTGGAGCCCCTTGCATTTGTGTAGCAGCAGGAGAATGTGCAGCGAAGAAATGGTCAAAGGAAAGCGAGAGAGAGAGAGAGAGAGAGAGAGCAGCAAAAAGGATGTTGATTGATTAAGAGCAGTGTGTGCGCGTGTGTGTGCAAAACGTTGAGCAGCCTGTGGCGGCAGCAAAAGCCTACTGCACCTGGTGTTCCCAGGCGGTCTCCCATCCAAGTACTAACCAGGCCTGACTCTGCTTAGCTTCCGAGATCAGACGAGATCGGGCGTATTCAGACTAGTATGGCCGTAGGCATATGCTGGCTGGCTTTCTCTTTACTTAAAGCTGTCGCCCATTTTTTTCTCTTCTTCTACACATTCATACAAGTATTCAACACTCAATTTACATTTACAAGTTTTACTCCTCCCGCAACCCCCCCACCCCCCCTCCACCTCTTCTTGCTGCTCTGCCTCCCACACAAACAAACTACAAGCCCAACCCTTCATTGCCTTCTATTCAAATATTACATCAAATAAACATGCTCAAACACCAAGTCTTAAGGGCTGTAGCATCTTTCAAACTGGACAAATACCCAGGCCCGCATCAAATCTATCCCACACTCTTAAGAGAAGTAAGACACCAAATAGCACAGGCTCTCACCATCATTTTACAATCCTCTCTGGCTACAGGTGTGGTGCCCGACCACTGGAGGACTGCTAACGTGCTACCGTTCTTTCAAAAGGGAGAGAGGGATAGACCGCATAATTACAGGCCAGTCAGCCTAACCTCGGTGGTGGGAAAATTATTGGAAAAAGTTCTGAGGGACAGGAGAAATCTTCATTTAGAAAGACACGGATTAATCAGGGACAGTCAGCATGGATTTCTTAACGGAAGGTCGTGTCTGACTAACGCAATTCAATTTTTCGAGGAGGTAACAAGGAGGGTCGATGAGGGTAGTGCCTTTGATGTAGTCTATATGGATTTTAGCAAGGCTTTTGATAAGGTCCCGCATGCCAGATTGGTCACGAAAGTAAAAGCCCATGGGATCCAAGGCAAAGTGGCAAGTTGGATCCAAAATTGGCTCAGAGGCAGGAAACAAAGGGTAATGGTCGAAGGGTGTCTTTGTGACCGGAAGGCTGTTTCCAGTGGGGTTCCGCAGGGCTCACAGAATCACAGAAACCCCACAGTGCAGATAGAGGCCATTTCGGCCCATCGAGCCTGCACCGACTCAGTACTGGGCCCTTTGCTTTTTCTGGTATATATCAATGATTTGGATTTGAATGTAGGAAGTATGATTAAGAAGTTTGCAGATGATACAAAAATTGGCCGTGTGGTTAATAATGAAACAGAATGCTGTAGACTGCAGGAAGATATCAATGGACTCGTCTAGTGGGCAGAACAGTGGCAAATGGAATTCAGTTGGAATACACAATAAATGGTAGGACACTGAGAAATGCAGAGGATCAGCGGGACCTTGGAGTGCATGTCCACAGATCCCTGAAGGTAGCAGGACAGGTAGATAAAGTGGTTAAGCAGGCATACGGGATACTTGCCTTTATTAGCCGAGGCGTAGAATATAAGAGCGGGGAGGTTATGCTTCAACTGTATAAAACACTAGTTAGGCCGCAGCTAGAGTGCCGCGTGCAGTTCTGGTCACCACATTACAAGAAGGATGCGATTGCACTAGAGAAGGTGCAGAGGAGATTTCCGAGGATGTTGCCTGGGCTGGGGAATTTTAGTTATGAGGAAAGATTGGATAGGCTGGGGTTGTTTTCTTTGGAACACAGGAGGCTGAGGCGAGACCTAATTGAGGTGTGTAAAATTATGAGGGGCCGAGATAGAGTGGATAGGAAGGACCTATTTCCCTTAGCAGAAGGGTCAATAATAGATTTCAAGTAATTGGTAGGAGGTTTACAGGGAATTTGAGGAGACATTTTTTCACCCAGTGAATGGTGGGGGTCTGGAATGCACTGCCTGAAAGGGTGGTAGAGGCAGAAACCCTCATCACGTTTAAAAAGTACTTGGATATGCACTTGAACTGCCGTAACCTACAAGGCTACGGACCAAGTGCTGTAAAGTGGGATTTGGGTGGATTGCTCTTTGTCGGCTGGCACGGACAAGATGGGCCGAATGGCCTCCTTCTGTGCTGTAAATTTCTATGATTCTGCCTGATCATGTGACATCTGCCCACACGACTTCTACAAATGTTATTACATTGTAGCCAGGATTGTTTAGTTTCCAATTCCGCCCATTTTGAAGCCAGGTCTCCGTTATAGCTACTATTGCATAACCCCATGTGGCATTCATTAGACTCGGGAACAGTGCCGATGGATTGGAGGGTAGCTAACGTTACCCCACTATTCAAAAAGGGGGGTAGGGAAAAAGCAGGTAATTACAGACCTGTAAGCCTTACATCAGTTGTGGGCAAAATGCTGGAGTCCATCATTAAGGATGAAATAGCGGAGCACTTAGCAAATGGGGACAGGATAGGACAGAGTCAACATGGATTTACAAAGGGTAAATCGTGCTTGACTAATCTATTGGAATTTTTTGAGGGAGTAACTGGTAGAATAGATGGGGGAGAGCCAGTAGATGTGGTGTACCTGGACTTCCAAAAGGCCTTCGATAAGGTCCCACATAAAAGATTAGCATGGAAAATTGAGGCTCATGGGATAAAGGGGAAAGTTTTGGCGTGGATAGGGAACTGGCTGTCAGATAGAAAACAGAGAGTTGGAATAAACGGCTCATTTTCTGAATGACAGGCAGTAACAAGTGGGGTACCACAGGGATCTGTCCTGGGCCCCCAGCTGTTCACAATTTACATTAATGACCTGGATCAGGGAGTCGGATGCAGCATTTCCAAATTTGCAGACGACACTAAACTAGGAGGTGGGGTGGGCTCAGAGGAAGAGACCAGGAAGCTCCAGAGCGATTTGGACAGACTGGGCGATTGGGCGGATAAATGGCAGATGCACTATAATGTGGACAAGTGCGAAGTTATCCACCTTGGGTGCAGGAACGGGAGGGCAAATTATTATTTAAATGGCAATAGATTGGGAGAGGGGGAAGTACAGAGAGACCTGGGTGTTCTTGTACACCAGTCACTGAAGGCGAGCATGCAGGTGCAACAGGCGGTCAAGAAGGCAAACGGTATGCTGGCCTTCATAGCAAAAGGGTTAGAATACAGGAACAGGGATACCTTGCTGCAGCTGTACAGGGCACTGGTGAGACCACACCTCGAGTACTGTGTACAGTTTTGGTCGCCTCATCTGAGGAAGGATGTTCTTGCCATGGAGGGGGTGCAGCGGCGATTCACCAGGCTGATACCAGGAATGGCGGGAATGACCTATGAGGAGAGACTATGTAGTTTAGGGATGTACACACTGGAGTTTAGAAGATTGAGAGGGGACCTCATAGAAGTGTATAAAATTCTGACAGGTCTAGACAGACTGGATGCAGAAGGAATGTTTCCCTTGGCGGGTGAAAACAGAACTAGAGGACATAATTTAAGGATAAGGGCTAAACCATTTAGGACAGAGATGAGGGGGAATTTCTTCACTCAGAGAGTGGTGAACCTGTGGAACTCATTGCCACAGAGGGCAGTGTACGCCAGCTCATTAAATATATTTAAGAGGGAATTAGATATATTTCTACGGGCAAAAGGGGTTAAGGGTTACGGAGAGAAGGCGGGGACGGGATACTGAATTAAAGGATCAGCCATGATCTCATTAAATGGCGGAGCAGGCACGAAGGGCCGAATGGCCTACTCCTGCTCCTATCTTCTATGTATCTATGTAACTTGCGCCTGCAACTCGTCAATCTTATTTGTAACACTCCTCGCATTAACACACATGCATTTCAACAGCATGCTAGTTGGCTTTGCTTTTTTCCTGAATTTAACTGCTGCTCTTTCTACATTCTTCTTTGTTCTGTTGCTGTTTGTCCCTCCGAGTTTTCTATGCACCTTGTCTCTCCTCTCTGCTGCTGTGTCCTGGTGGCCCTCCGCCAGTGTGTGTATTTTGGCTATCTTATTTTCTTCTTCTGCTTATTTCGGCCCTGTGTCTGGAGCCCCTTGCATTTGTGTAGCAGCAGGAGAATGTGCAGCGAAGAAATGGTCAAAGGAAAGCGAGAGAGAGAGAGAGAGAGAGAGAGAGAGAGCAGCAAAAAGGATGTTGATTGATTAAGAGCAGTGTGTGCGCGTGTGTGTGCAAAACGTTGAGCAGCCTGTGGCGGCAGCAAAAGCCTACTGCACCTGGTGTTCCCAGGCGGTCTCCCATCCAAGTACTAACCAGGCCTGACTCTGCTTAGTTTCCGAGATCAGACGAGATCGGGCGTATTCAGACTAGTATGGCCGTAGGCATATGCTGGCTGGCTTTCTCTTTACTTAAAGCTGTCGCCCATTTTTTTCTCTTCTTCTACACATTCATACAAGTATTCAACACTCAATTTACATTTACAAGTTTTACTCCTCCCGCAACCCCCCCACCCCCCCTCCACCTCTTCTTGCTGCTCTGCCTCCCACACAAACAAACTACAAGCCCAACCCTTCATTGCCTTCTATTCAAATATTACATCAAATAAACATGCTCAAACACCAAGTCTTAAGGGCTGTAGCATCTTTCAAACTGGACAAATACCCAGGCCCGCATCAAATCTATCCCACACTCTTAAGAGAAGTAAGACACCAAATAGCACAGGCTCTCACCATCATTTTACAATCCTCTCTGGCTACAGGTGTGGTGCCCGACCACTGGAGGACTGCTAACGTGCTACCGTTCTTTCAAAAGGGAGAGAGGGATAGACCGCATAATTACAGGCCAGTCAGCCTAACCTCGGTGGTGGGAAAATTATTGGAAAAAGTTCTGAGGGACAGGAGAAATCTTCATTTAGAAAGACACGGATTAATCAGGGACAGTCAGCATGGATTTCTTAACGGAAGGTCGTGTCTGACTAACGCAATTCAATTTTTCGAGGAGGTAACAAGGAGGGTCGATGAGGGTAGTGCCTTTGATGTAGTCTATATGGATTTTAGCAAGGCTTTTGATAAGGTCCCGCATGCCAGATTGGTCACGAAAGTAAAAGCCCATGGGATCCAAGGCAAAGTGGCAAGTTGGATCCAAAATTGGCTCAGAGGCAGGAAACAAAGGGTAATGGTCGAAGGGTGTCTTTGTGACCGGAAGGCTGTTTCCAGTGGGGTTCCGCAGGGCTCACAGAATCACAGAAACCCCACAGTGCAGATAGAGGCCATTTCGGCCCATCGAGCCTGCACCGACTCAGTACTGGGCCCTTTGCTTTTTCTGGTATATATCAATGATTTGGATTTGAATGTAGGAAGTATGATTAAGAAGTTTGCAGATGATACAAAAATTGGCCGTGTGGTTAATAATGAAACAGAATGCTGTAGACTGCAGGAAGATATCAATGGACTCGTCTAGTGGGCAGAACAGTGGCAAATGGAATTCAGTTGGAATACACAATAAATGGTAGGACACTGAGAAATGCAGAGGATCAGCGGGACCTTGGAGTGCATGTCCACAGATCCCTGAAGGTAGCAGGACAGGTAGATAAAGTGGTTAAGCAGGCATACGGGATACTTGCCTTTATTAGCCGAGGCGTAGAATATAAGAGCGGGGAGGTTATGCTTCAACTGTATAAAACACTAGTTAGGCCGCAGCTAGAGTGCCGCGTGCAGTTCTGGTCACCACATTACAAGAAGGATGCGATTGCACTAGAGAAGGTGCAGAGGAGATTTCCGAGGATGTTGCCTGGGCTGGGGAATTTTAGTTATGAGGAAAGATTGGATAGGCTGGGGTTGTTTTCTTTGGAACACAGGAGGCTGAGGCGAGACCTAATTGAGGTGTGTAAAATTATGAGAGGCCGAGATAGAGTGGATAGGAAGGACCTATTTCCCTTAGCAGAAGGGTCAATAATAGATTTCAAGTAATTGGTAGGAGGTTTACAGGGAATTTGAGGAGACATTTTTTCACCCAGTGAATGGTGGGGGTCTGGAATGCACTGCCTGAAAGGGTGGTAGAGGCAGAAACCCTCATCACGTTTAAAAAGTACTTGGATATGCACTTGAACTGCCGTAACCTACAAGGCTACGGACCAAGTGCTGTAAAGTGGGATTTGGGTGGATTGCTCTTTGTCGGCTGGCACGGACAAGATGGGCCGAATGGCCTCCTTCTGTGCTGTAAATTTCTATGATTCTGCCTGATCATGTGACATCTGCCCACACGACTTCTACAAATGTTATTACATTGTAGCCAGGATTGTTTAGTTTCCAATTCCGCCCATTTTGAAGCCAGGTCTCCGTTATAGCTACTATTGCATAACCCCATGTGGCAACTTGCGCCTGCAACTCGTCAATCTTATTTGTAACACTCCTCGCATTAACACACATGCATTTCAACAGCATGCTAGTTGGCTTTGCTTTTTTCCTGAATTTAACTGCTGCTCTTTCTACATTCTTCTTTGTTCTGTTGCTGTTTGTCCCTCCGAGTTTTCTATGCACCTTGTCTCTCCTCTCTGCTGCTGTGTCCTGGTGGCCCTCCGCCAGTGTGTGTATTTTGGCTATCTTATTTTCTTCTTCTGCTTATTTCGGCCCTGTGTCTGGAGCCCCTTGCATTTGTGTAGCAGCAGGAGAATGTGCAGCGAAGAAATGGTCAAAGGAAAGCGAGAGAGAGAGAGAGAGAGAGAGAGAGAGAGCAGCAAAAAGGATGTTGATTGATTAAGAGCAGTGTGTGCGCGTGTGTGTGCAAAACGTTGAGCAGCCTGTGGCGGCAGCAAAAGCCTACTGCACCTGGTGTTCCCAGGCGGTCTCCCATCCAAGTACTAACCAGGCCTGACTCTGCTTAGCTTCCGAGATCAGACGAGATCGGGCGTATTCAGACTAGTATGGCCGTAGGCATAAGCTGGCTGGCTTTCTCTTTACTTAAAGCTGTCGCCCATTTTTTTCTCTTCTTCTACACATTCATACAAGTATTCAACACTCAATTTACATTTACAAGTTTTACTCCTCCCGCAACCCCCCCACCCCCCCTCCACCTCTTCTTGCTGCTCTGCCTCCCACACAAACAAACTACAAGCCCAACCCTTCATTGCCTTCTATTCAAATATTACATCAAATAAACATGCTCAAACACCAAGTCTTAAGGGCTGTAGCATCTTTCAAACTGGACAAATACCCAGGCCCGCATCAAATCTATCCCACACTCTTAAGAGAAGTAAGACACCAAATAGCACAGGCTCTCACCATCATTTTACAATCCTCTCTGGCTACAGGTGTGGTGCCCGACCACTGGAGGACTGCTAACGTGCTACCGTTCTTTCAAAAGGGAGAGAGGGATAGACCGCATAATTACAGGCCAGTCAGCCTAACCTCGGTGGTGGGAAAATTATTGGAAAAAGTTCTGAGGGACAGGAGAAATCTTCATTTAGAAAGACACGGATTAATCAGGGACAGTCAGCATGGATTTCTTAACGGAAGGTCGTGTCTGACTAACGCAATTCAATTTTTCGAGGAGGTAACAAGGAGGGTCGATGAGGGTAGTGCCTTTGATGTAGTCTATATGGATTTTAGCAAGGCTTTTGATAAGGTCCCGCATGCCAGATTGGTCACGAAAGTAAAAGCCCATGGGATCCAAGGCAAAGTGGCAAGTTGGATCCAAAATTGGCTCAGAGGCAGGAAACAAAGGGTAATGGTCGAAGGGTGTCTTTGTGACCGGAAGGCTGTTTCCAGTGGGGTTCCGCAGGGCTCACAGAATCACAGAAACCCCACAGTGCAGATAGAGGCCATTTCGGCCCATCGAGCCTGCACCGACTCAGTACTGGGCCCTTTGCTTTTTCTGGTATATATCAATGATTTGGATTTGAATGTAGGAAGTATGATTAAGAAGTTTGCAGATGATACAAAAATTGGCCGTGTGGTTAATAATGAAACAGAATGCTGTAGACTGCAGGAAGATATCAATGGACTCGTCTAGTGGGCAGAACAGTGGCAAATGGAATTCAGTTGGAATACACAATAAATGGTAGGACACTGAGAAATGCAGAGGATCAGCGGGACCTTGGAGTGCATGTCCACAGATCCCTGAAGGTAGCAGGACAGGTAGATAAAGTGGTTAAGCAGGCATACGGGATACTTGCCTTTATTAGCCGAGGCGTAGAATATAAGAGCGGGGAGGTTATGCTTCAACTGTATAAAACACTAGTTAGGCCGCAGCTAGAGTGCCGCGTGCAGTTCTGGTCACCACATTACAAGAAGGATGCGATTGCACTAGAGAAGGTGCAGAGGAGATTTCCGAGGATGTTGCCTGGGCTGGGGAATTTTAGTTATGAGGAAAGATTGGATAGGCTGGGGTTGTTTTCTTTGGAACACAGGAGGCTGAGGCGAGACCTAATTGAGGTGTGTAAAATTATGAGGGGCCGAGATAGAGTGGATAGGAAGGACCTATTTCCCTTAGCAGAAGGGTCAATAATAGATTTCAAGTAATTGGTAGGAGGTTTACAGGGAATTTGAGGAGACATTTTTTCACCCAGTGAATGGTGGGGGTCTGGAATGCACTGCCTGAAAGGGTGGTAGAGGCAGAAACCCTCATCACGTTTAAAAAGTACTTGGATATGCACTTGAACTGCCGTAACCTACAAGGCTACGGACCAAGTGCTGTAAAGTGGGATTTGGGTGGATTGCTCTTTGTCGGCTGGCACGGACAAGATGGGCCGAATGGCCTCCTTCTGTGCTGTAAATTTCTATGATTCTGCCTGATCATGTGACATCTGCCCACACGACTTCTACAAATGTTATTACATTGTAGCCAGGATTGTTTAGTTTCCAATTCCGCCCATTTTGAAGCCAGGTCTCCGTTATAGCTACTATTGCATAACCCCATGTGGCAACTTGCGCCTGCAACTCGTCAATCTTATTTGTAACACTCCTCGCATTAACACACATGCATTTCAACAGCATGCTAGTTGGCTTTGCTTTTTTCCTGAATTTAACTGCTGCTCTTTCTACATTCTTCTTTGTTCTGTTGCTGTTTGTCCCTCCGAGTTTTCTATGCACCTTGTCTCTCCTCTCTGCTGCTGTGTCCTGGTGGCCCTCCGCCAGTGTGTGTATTTTGGCTATCTTATTTTCTTCTTCTGCTTATTTCGGCCCTGTGTCTGGAGCCCCTTGCATTTGTGTAGCAGCAGGAGAATGTGCAGCGAAGAAATGGTCAAAGGAAAGCGAGAGAGAGAGAGAGAGAGAGAGAGAGAGAGCAGCAAAAAGGATGTTGATTGATTAAGAGCAGTGTGTGCGCGTGTGTGTGCAAAACGTTGAGCAGCCTGTGGCGGCAGCAAAAGCCTACTGCACCTGGTGTTCCCAGGCGGTCTCCCATCCAAGTACTAACCAGGCCTGACTCTGCTTAGCTTCCGAGATCAGACGAGATCGGGCGTATTCAGACTAGTATGGCCGTAGGCATATGCTGGCTGGCTTTCTCTTTACTTAAAGCTGTCGCCCATTTTTTTCTCTTCTTCTACACATTCATACAAGTATTCAACACTCAATTTACATTTACAAGTTTTACTCCTCCCGCAACCCCCCCACCCCCCCTCCACCTCTTCTTGCTGCTCTGCCTCCCACACAAACAAACTACAAGCCCAACCCTTCATTGCCTTCTATTCAAATATTACATCAAATAAACATGCTCAAACACCAAGTCTTAAGGGCTGTAGCATCTTTCAAACTGGACAAATACCCAGGCCCGCATCAAATCTATCCCACACTCTTAAGAGAAGTAAGACACCAAATAGCACAGGCTCTCACCATCATTTTACAATCCTCTCTGGCTACAGGTGTGGTGCCCGACCACTGGAGGACTGCTAACGTGCTACCGTTCTTTCAAAAGGGAGAGAGGGATAGACCGCATAATTACAGGCCAGTCAGCCTAACCTCGGTGGTGGGAAAATTATTGGAAAAAGTTCTGAGGGACAGGAGAAATCTTCATTTAGAAAGACACGGATTAATCAGGGACAGTCAGCATGGATTTCTTAACGGAAGGTCGTGTCTGACTAACGCAATTCAATTTTTCGAGGAGGTAACAAGGAGGGTCGATGAGGGTAGTGCCTTTGATGTAGTCTATATGGATTTTAGCAAGGCTTTTGATAAGGTCCCGCATGCCAGATTGGTCACGAAAGTAAAAGCCCATGGGATCCAAGGCAAAGTGGCAAGTTGGATCCAAAATTGGCTCAGAGGCAGGAAACAAAGGGTAATGGTCGAAGGGTGTCTTTGTGACCGGAAGGCTGTTTCCAGTGGGGTTCCGCAGGGCTCACAGAATCACAGAAACCCCACAGTGCAGATAGAGGCCATTTCGGCCCATCGAGCCTGCACCGACTCAGTACTGGGCCCTTTGCTTTTTCTGGTATATATCAATGATTTGGATTTGAATGTAGGAAGTATGATTAAGAAGTTTGCAGATGATACAAAAATTGGCCGTGTGGTTAATAATGAAACAGAATGCTGTAGACTGCAGGAAGATATCAATGGACTCGTCTAGTGGGCAGAACAGTGGCAAATGGAATTCAGTTGGAATACACAATAAATGGTAGGACACTGAGAAATGCAGAGGATCAGCGGGACCTTGGAGTGCATGTCCACAGATCCCTGAAGGTAGCAGGACAGGTAGATAAAGTGGTTAAGCAGGCATACGGGATACTTGCCTTTATTAGCCGAGGCGTAGAATATAAGAGCGGGGAGGTTATGCTTCAACTGTATAAAACACTAGTTAGGCCGCAGCTAGAGTGCCGCGTGCAGTTCTGGTCACCACATTACAAGAAGGATGCGATTGCACTAGAGAAGGTGCAGAGGAGATTTCCGAGGATGTTGCCTGGGCTGGGGAATTTTAGTTATGAGGAAAGATTGGATAGGCTGGGGTTGTTTTCTTTGGAACACAGGAGGCTGAGGCGAGACCTAATTGAGGTGTGTAAAATTATGAGAGGCCGAGATAGAGTGGATAGGAAGGACCTATTTCCCTTAGCAGAAGGGTCAATAATAGATTTCAAGTAATTGGTAGGAGGTTTACAGGGAATTTGAGGAGACATTTTTTCACCCAGTGAATGGTGGGGGTCTGGAATGCACTGCCTGAAAGGGTGGTAGAGGCAGAAACCCTCATCACGTTTAAAAAGTACTTGGATATGCACTTGAACTGCCGTAACCTACAAGGCTACGGACCAAGTGCTGTAAAGTGGGATTTGGGTGGATTGCTCTTTGTCGGCTGGCACGGACAAGATGGGCCGAATGGCCTCCTTCTGTGCTGTAAATTTCTATGATTCTGCCTGATCATGTGACATCTGCCCACACGACTTCTACAAATGTTATTACATTGTAGCCAGGATTGTTTAGTTTCCAATTCCGCCCATTTTGAAGCCAGGTCTCCGTTATAGCTACTATTGCATAACCCCATGTGGCAACTTGCGCCTGCAACTCGTCAATCTTATTTGTAACACTCCTCGCATTAACACACATGCATTTCAACAGCATGCTAGTTGGCTTTGCTTTTTTCCTGAATTTAACTGCTGCTCTTTCTACATTCTTCTTTGTTCTGTTGCTGTTTGTCCCTCCGAGTTTTCTATGCACCTTGTCTCTCCTCTCTGCTGCTGTGTCCTGGTGGCCCTCCGCCAGTGTGTGTATTTTGGCTATCTTATTTTCTTCTTCTGCTTATTTCGGCCCTGTGTCTGGAGCCCCTTGCATTTGTGTAGCAGCAGGAGAATGTGCAGCGAAGAAATGGTCAAAGGAAAGCGAGAGAGAGAGAGAGAGAGAGAGAGAGAGAGCAGCAAAAAGGATGTTGATTGATTAAGAGCAGTGTGTGCGCGTGTGTGTGCAAAACGTTGAGCAGCCTGTGGCGGCAGCAAAAGCCTACTGCACCTGGTGTTCCCAGGCGGTCTCCCATCCAAGTACTAACCAGGCCTGACTCTGCTTAGCTTCCGAGATCAGACGAGATCGGGCGTATTCAGACTAGTATGGCCGTAGGCATATGCTGGCTGGCTTTCTCTTTACTTAAAGCTGTCGCCCATTTTTTTCTCTTCTTCTACACATTCATACAAGTATTCAACACTCAATTTACATTTACAAGTTTTACTCCTCCCGCAACCCCCCCACCCCCCCTCCACCTCTTCTTGCTGCTCTGCCTCCCACACAAACAAACTACAAGCCCAACCCTTCATTGCCTTCTATTCAAATATTACATCAAATAAACATGCTCAAACACCAAGTCTTAAGGGCTGTAGCATCTTTCAAACTGGACAAATACCCAGGCCCGCATCAAATCTATCCCACACTCTTAAGAGAAGTAAGACACCAAATAGCACAGGCTCTCACCATCATTTTACAATCCTCTCTGGCTACAGGTGTGGTGCCCGACCACTGGAGGACTGCTAACGTGCTACCGTTCTTTCAAAAGGGAGAGAGGGATAGACCGCATAATTACAGGCCAGTCAGCCTAACCTCGGTGGTGGGAAAATTATTGGAAAAAGTTCTGAGGGACAGGAGAAATCTTCATTTAGAAAGACACGGATTAATCAGGGACAGTCAGCATGGATTTCTTAACGGAAGGTCGTGTCTGACTAACGCAATTCAATTTTTCGAGGAGGTAACAAGGAGGGTCGATGAGGGTAGTGCCTTTGATGTAGTCTATATGGATTTTAGCAAGGCTTTTGATAAGGTCCCGCATGCCAGATTGGTCACGAAAGTAAAAGCCCATGGGATCCAAGGCAAAGTGGCAAGTTGGATCCAAAATTGGCTCAGAGGCAGGAAACAAAGGGTAATGGTCGAAGGGTGTCTTTGTGACCGGAAGGCTGTTTCCAGTGGGGTTCCGCAGGGCTCACAGAATCACAGAAACCCCACAGTGCAGATAGAGGCCATTTCGGCCCATCGAGCCTGCACCGACTCAGTACTGGGCCCTTTGCTTTTTCTGGTATATATCAATGATTTGGATTTGAATGTAGGAAGTATGATTAAGAAGTTTGCAGATGATACAAAAATTGGCCGTGTGGTTAATAATGAAACAGAATGCTGTAGACTGCAGGAAGATATCAATGGACTCGTCTAGTGGGCAGAACAGTGGCAAATGGAATTCAGTTGGAATACACAATAAATGGTAGGACACTGAGAAATGCAGAGGATCAGCGGGACCTTGGAGTGCATGTCCACAGATCCCTGAAGGTAGCAGGACAGGTAGATAAAGTGGTTAAGCAGGCATACGGGATACTTGCCTTTATTAGCCGAGGCGTAGAATATAAGAGCGGGGAGGTTATGCTTCAACTGTATAAAACACTAGTTAGGCCGCAGCTAGAGTGCCGCGTGCAGTTCTGGTCACCACATTACAAGAAGGATGCGATTGCACTAGAGAAGGTGCAGAGGAGATTTCCGAGGATGTTGCCTGGGCTGGGGAATTTTAGTTATGAGGAAAGATTGGATAGGCTGGGGTTGTTTTCTTTGGAACACAGGAGGCTGAGGCGAGACCTAATTGAGGTGTGTAAAATTATGAGGGGCCGAGATAGAGTGGATAGGAAGGACCTATTTCCCTTAGCAGAAGGGTCAATAATAGATTTCAAGTAATTGGTAGGAGGTTTACAGGGAATTTGAGGAGACATTTTTTCACCCAGTGAATGGTGGGGGTCTGGAATGCACTGCCTGAAAGGGTGGTAGAGGCAGAAACCCTCATCACGTTTAAAAAGTACTTGGATATGCACTTGAACTGCCGTAACCTACAAGGCTACGGACCAAGTGCTGTAAAGTGGGATTTGGGTGGATTGCTCTTCGTCGGCTGGCACGGACAAGATGGGCCGAATGGCCTCCTTCTGTGCTGTAAATTTCTATGATTCTGCCTGATCATGTGACATCTGCCCACACGACTTCTACAAATGTTATTACATTGTAGCCAGGATTGTTAGTTTCCAATTCCGCCCATTTTGAAGCCAGGTCTCCGTTATAGCTACTATTGCATAACCCCATGTGGCAACTTGCGCCTGCAACTCGTCAATCTTATTTGTAACACTCCTCGCATTAACACACATGCATTTCAACAGCATGCTAGTTGGCTTTGCTTTTTTCCTGAATTTAACTGCTGCTCTTTCTACATTCTTCTTTGTTCTGTTGCTGTTTGTCCCTCCGAGTTTTCTATGCACCTTGTCTCTCCTCTCTGCTGCTGTGTCCTGGTGGCCCTCCGCCAGTGTGTGTATTTTGGCTATCTTATTTTCTTCTTCTGCTTATTTCGGCCCTGTGTCTGGAGCCCCTTGCATTTGTGTAGCAGCAGGAGAATGTGCAGCGAAGAAATGGTCAAAGGAAAGCGAGAGAGAGAGAGAGAGAGAGAGAGCAGCAAAAAGGATGTTGATTGATTAAGAGCAGTGTGTGCGCGTGTGTGTGCAAAACGTTGAGCAGCCTGTGGCGGCAGCAAAAGCCTACTGCACCTGGTGTTCCCAGGCGGTCTCCCATCCAAGTACTAACCAGGCCTGACTCTGCTTAGCTTCCGAGATCAGACGAGATCGGGCATATTCAGACTAGTATGGCCGTAGGCATATGCTGGCTGGCTTTCTCTTTACTTAAAGCTGTCGCCCATTTTTTTCTCTTCTTCTACACATTCATACAAGTATTCAACACTCAATTTACATTTACAAGTTTTACTCCTCCCGCAACCCCCCCACCCCCCCTCCACCTCTTCTTGCTGCTCTGCCTCCCACACAAACAAACTACAAGCCCAACCCTTCATTGCCTTCTATTCAAATATTACATCAAATAAACATGCTCAAACACCAAGTCTTAAGGGCTGTAGCATCTTTCAAACTGGACAAATACCCAGGCCCGCATCAAATCTATCCCACACTCTTAAGAGAAGTAAGACACCAAATAGCACAGGCTCTCACCATCATTTTACAATCCTCTCTGGCTACAGGTGTGGTGCCCGACCACTGGAGGACTGCTAACGTGCTACCGTTCTTTCAAAAGGGAGAGAGGGATAGACCGCATAATTACAGGCCAGTCAGCCTAACCTCGGTGGTGGGAAAATTATTGGAAAAAGTTCTGAGGGACAGGAGAAATCTTCATTTAGAAAGACACGGATTAATCAGGGACAGTCAGCATGGATTTCTTAACGGAAGGTCGTGTCTGACTAACGCAATTCAATTTTTCGAGGAGGTAACAAGGAGGGTCGATGAGGGTAGTGCCTTTGATGTAGTCTATATGGATTTTAGCAAGGCTTTTGATAAGGTCCCGCATGCCAGATTGGTCACGAAAGTAAAAGCCCATGGGATCCAAGGCAAAGTGGCAAGTTGGATCCAAAATTGGCTCAGAGGCAGGAAACAAAGGGTAATGGTCGAAGGGTGTCTTTGTGACCGGAAGGCTGTTTCCAGTGGGGTTCCGCAGGGCTCACAGAATCACAGAAACCCCACAGTGCAGATAGAGGCCATTTCGGCCCATCGAGCCTGCACCGACTCAGTACTGGGCCCTTTGCTTTTTCTGGTATATATCAATGATTTGGATTTGAATGTAGGAAGTATGATTAAGAAGTTTGCAGATGATACAAAAATTGGCCGTGTGGTTAATAATGAAACAGAATGCTGTAGACTGCAGGAAGATATCAATGGACTCGTCTAGTGGGCAGAACAGTGGCAAATGGAATTCAGTTGGAATACACAATAAATGGTAGGACACTGAGAAATGCAGAGGATCAGCGGGACCTTGGAGTGCATGTCCACAGATCCCTGAAGGTAGCAGGACAGGTAGATAAAGTGGTTAAGCAGGCATACGGGATACTTGCCTTTATTAGCCGAGGCGTAGAATATAAGAGCGGGGAGGTTATGCTTCAACTGTATAAAACACTAGTTAGGCCGCAGCTAGAGTGCCGCGTGCAGTTCTGGTCACCACATTACAAGAAGGATGCGATTGCACTAGAGAAGGTGCAGAGGAGATTTCCGAGGATGTTGCCTGGGCTGGGGAATTTTAGTTATGAGGAAAGATTGGATAGGCTGGGGTTGTTTTCTTTGGAACACAGGAGGCTGAGGCGAGACCTAATTGAGGTATGTAAAATTATGAGGGGCCGAGATAGAGTGGATAGGAAGGACCTATTTCCCTTAGCAGAAGGGTCAATAATAGATTTCAAGTAATTGGTAGGAGGTTTACAGGGAATTTGAGGAGACATTTTTTCACCCAGTGAATGGTGGGGGTCTGGAATGCACTGCCTGAAAGGGTGGTAGAGGCAGAAACCCTCATCACGTTTAAAAAGTACTTGGATATGCACTTGAACTGCCGTAACCTACAAGGCTACGGACCAAGTGCTGTAAAGTGGGATTTGGGTGGATTGCTCTTTGTCGGCTGGCACGGACAAGATGGGCCGAATGGCCTCCTTCTGTGCTGTAAATTTCTATGATTCTGCCTGATCATGTGACATCTGCCCACACGACTTCTACAAATGTTATTACATTGTAGCCAGGATTGTTTAGTTTCCAATTCCGCCCATTTTGAAGCCAGGTCTCCGTTATAGCTACTATTGCATAACCCCATGTGGCAACTTGCGCCTGCAACTCGTCAATCTTATTTGTAACACTCCTCGCATTAACACACATGCATTTCAACAGCATGCTAGTTGGCTTTGCTTTTTTCCTGAATTTAACTGCTGCTCTTTCTACATTCTTCTTTGTTCTGTTGCTGTTTGTCCCTCCGAGTTTTCTATGCACCTTGTCTCTCCTCTCTGCTGCTGTGTCCTGGTGGCCCTCCGCCAGTGTGTGTATTTTGGCTATCTTATTTTCTTCTTCTGCTTATTTCGGCCCTGTGTCTGGAGCCCCTTGCATTTGTGTAGCAGCAGGAGAATGTGCAGCGAAGAAATGGTCAAAGGAAAGCGAGAGAGAGAGAGAGAGAGAGAGAGCAGCAAAAAGGATGTTGATTGATTAAGAGCAGTGTGTGCGCGTGTGTGTGCAAAACGTTGAGCAGCCTGTGGCGGCAGCAAAAGCCTACTGCACCTGGTGTTCCCAGGCGGTCTCCCATCCAAGTACTAACCAGGCCTGACTCTGCTTAGCTTCCGAGATCAGACGAGATCGGGCGTATTCAGACTAGTATGGCCGTAGGCATATGCTGGCTGGCTTTCTCTTTACTTAAAGCTGTCGCCCATTTTTTTCTCTTCTTCTACACATTCATACAAGTATTCAACACTCAATTTACATTTACAAGTTTTACTCCTCCCGCAACCTCTTCTTGCTGCTCTGCCTCCCACACAAACAAACTACAAGCCCAACCCTTCATTGCCTTCTATTCAAATATTACATCAAATAAACATGCTCAAACACCAAGTCTTAAGGGCTGTAGCATCTTTCAAACTGGACAAATACCCAGGCCCGCATCAAATCTATCCCACACTCTTAAGAGAAGTAAGACACCAAATAGCACAGGCTCTCACCATCATTTTACAATCCTCTCTGGCTACAGGTGTGGTGCCCGACCACTGGAGGACTGCTAACGTGCTACCGTTCTTTCAAAAGGGAGAGAGGGATAGACCGCATAATTACAGGCCAGTCAGCCTAACCTCGGTGGTGGGAAAATTATTGGAAAAAGTTCTGAGGGACAGGAGAAATCTTCATTTAGAAAGACACGGATTAATCAGGGACAGTCAGCATGGATTTCTTAACGGAAGGTCGTGTCTGACTAACGCAATTCAATTTTTCGAGGAGGTAACAAGGAGGGTCGATGAGGGTAGTGCCTTTGATGTAGTCTATATGGATTTTAGCAAGGCTTTTGATAAGGTCCCGCATGCCAGATTGGTCACGAAAGTAAAAGCCCATGGGATCCAAGGCAAAGTGGCAAGTTGGATCCAAAATTGGCTCAGAGGCAGGAAACAAAGGGTAATGGTCGAAGGGTGTCTTTGTGACCGGAAGGCTGTTTCCAGTGGGGTTCCGCAGGGCTCACAGAATCACAGAAACCCCACAGTGCAGATAGAGGCCATTTCGGCCCATCGAGCCTGCACCGACTCAGTACTGGGCCCTTTGCTTTTTCTGGTATATATCAATGATTTGGATTTGAATGTAGGAAGTATGATTAAGAAGTTTGCAGATGATACAAAAATTGGCCGTGTGGTTAATAATGAAACAGAATGCTGTAGACTGCAGGAAGATATCAATGGACTCGTCTAGTGGGCAGAACAGTGGCAAATGGAATTCAGTTGGAATACACAATAAATGGTAGGACACTGAGAAATGCAGAGGATCAGCGGGACCTTGGAGTGCATGTCCACAGATCCCTGAAGGTAGCAGGACAGGTAGATAAAGTGGTTAAGCAGGCATACGGGATACTTGCCTTTATTAGCCGAGGCGTAGAATATAAGAGCGGGGAGGTTATGCTTCAACTGTATAAAACACTAGTTAGGCCGCAGCTAGAGTGCCGCGTGCAGTTCTGGTCACCACATTACAAGAAGGATGCGATTGCACTAGAGAAGGTGCAGAGGAGATTTCCGAGGATGTTGCCTGGGCTGGGGAATTTTAGTTATGAGGAAAGATTGGATAGGCTGGGGTTGTTTTCTTTGGAACACAGGAGGCTGAGGCGAGACCTAATTGAGGTGTGTAAAATTATGAGGGGCCGAGATAGAGTGGATAGGAAGGACCTATTTCCCTTAGCAGAAGGGTCAATAATAGATTTCAAGTAATTGGTAGGAGGTTTACAGGGAATTTGAGGAGACATTTTTTCACCCAGTGAATGGTGGGGGTCTGGAATGCACTGCCTGAAAGGGTGGTAGAGGCAGAAACCCTCATCACGTTTAAAAAGTACTTGGATATGCACTTGAACTGCCGTAACCTACAAGGCTACGGACCAAGTGCTGTAAAGTGGGATTTGGGTGGATTGCTCTTTGTCGGCTGGCACGGACAAGATGGGCCGAATGGCCTCCTTCTGTGCTGTAAATTTCTATGATTCTGCCTGATCATGTGACATCTGCCCACACGACTTCTACAAATGTTATTACATTGTAGCCAGGATTGTTTAGTTTCCAATTCCGCCCATTTTGAAGCCAGGTCTCCGTTATAGCTACTATTGCATAACCCCATGTGGCAACTTGCGCCTGCAACTCGTCAATCTTATTTGTAACACTCCTCGCATTAACACACATGCATTTCAACAGCATGCTAGTTGGCTTTGCTTTTTTCCTGAATTTAACTGCTGCTCTTTCTACATTCTTCTTTGTTCTGTTGCTGTTTGTCCCTCCGAGTTTTCTATGCACCTTGTCTCTCCTCTCTGCTGCTGTGTCCTGGTGGCCCTCCGCCAGTGTGTGTATTTTGGCTATCTTATTTTCTTCTTCTGCTTATTTCGGCCCTGTGTCTGGAGCCCCTTGCATTTGTGTAGCAGCAGGAGAATGTGCAGCGAAGAAATGGTCAAAGGAAAGCGAGAGAGAGAGAGAGAGAGAGAGCAGCAAAAAGGATGTTGATTGATTAAGAGCAGTGTGTGCGCGTGTGTGTGCAAAACGTTGAGCAGCCTGTGGCGGCAGCAAAAGCCTACTGCACCTGGTGTTCCCAGGCGGTCTCCCATCCAAGTACTAACCAGGCCTGACTCTGCTTAGCTTCCGAGATCAGACGAGATCGGGCGTATTCAGACTAGTATGGCCGTAGGCATATGCTGGCTGGCTTTCTCTTTACTTAAAGCTGTCGCCCATTTTTTTCTCTTCTTCTACACATTCATACAAGTATTCAACACTCAATTTACATTTACAAGTTTTACTCCTCCCGCAACCCCCCCACCCCCCCTCCACCTCTTCTTGCTGCTCTGCCTCCCACACAAACAAACTACAAGCCCAACCCTTCATTGCCTTCTATTCAAATATTACATCAAATAAACATGCTCAAACACCAAGTCTTAAGGGCTGTAGCATCTTTCAAACTGGACAAATACCCAGGCCCGCATCAAATCTATCCCACACTCTTAAGAGAAGTAAGACACCAAATAGCACAGGCTCTCACCATCATTTTACAATCCTCTCTGGCTACAGGTGTGGTGCCCGACCACTGGAGGACTGCTAACGTGCTACCGTTCTTTCAAAAGGGAGAGAGGGATAGACCGCATAATTACAGGCCAGTCAGCCTAACCTCGGTGGTGGGAAAATTATTGGAAAAAGTTCTGAGGGACAGGAGAAATCTTCATTTAGAAAGACACGGATTAATCAGGGACAGTCAGCATGGATTTCTTAACGGAAGGTCGTGTCTGACTAACGCAATTCAATTTTTCGAGGAGGTAACAAGGAGGGTCGATGAGGGTAGTGCCTTTGATGTAGTCTATATGGATTTTAGCAAGGCTTTTGATAAGGTCCCGCATGCCAGATTGGTCACGAAAGTAAAAGCCCATGGGATCCAAGGCAAAGTGGCAAGTTGGATCCAAAATTGGCTCAGAGGCAGGAAACAAAGGGTAATGGTCGAAGGGTGTCTTTGTGACCGGAAGGCTGTTTCCAGTGGGGTTCCGCAGGGCTCACAGAATCACAGAAACCCCACAGTGCAGATAGAGGCCATTTCGGCCCATCGAGCCTGCACCGACTCAGTACTGGGCCCTTTGCTTTTTCTGGTATATATCAATGATTTGGATTTGAATGTAGGAAGTATGATTAAGAAGTTTGCAGATGATACAAAAATTGGCCGTGTGGTTAATAATGAAACAGAATGCTGTAGACTGCAGGAAGATATCAATGGACTCGTCTAGTGGGCAGAACAGTGGCAAATGGAATTCAGTTGGAATACACAATAAATGGTAGGACACTGAGAAATGCAGAGGATCAGCGGGACCTTGGAGTGCATGTCCACAGATCCCTGAAGGTAGCAGGACAGGTAGATAAAGTGGTTAAGCAGGCATACGGGATACTTGCCTTTATTAGCCGAGGCGTAGAATATAAGAGCGGGGAGGTTATGCTTCAACTGTATAAAACACTAGTTAGGCCGCAGCTAGAGTGCCGCGTGCAGTTCTGGTCACCACATTACAAGAAGGATGCGATTGCACTAGAGAAGGTGCAGAGGAGATTTCCGAGGATGTTGCCTGGGCTGGGGAATTTTAGTTATGAGGAAAGATTGGATAGGCTGGGGTTGTTTTCTTTGGAACACAGGAGGCTGAGGCGAGACCTAATTGAGGTGTGTAAAATTATGAGGGGCCGAGATAGAGTGGATAGGAAGGACCTATTTCCCTTAGCAGAAGGGTCAATAATAGATTTCAAGTAATTGGTAGGAGGTTTACAGGGAATTTGAGGAGACATTTTTTCACCCAGTGAATGGTGGGGGTCTGGAATGCACTGCCTGAAAGGGTGGTAGAGGCAGAAACCCTCATCACGTTTAAAAAGTACTTGGATATGCACTTGAACTGCCGTAACCTACAAGGCTACGGACCAAGTGCTGTAAAGTGGGATTTGGGTGGATTGCTCTTTGTCGGCTGGCACGGACAAGATGGGCCGAATGGCCTCCTTCTGTGCTGTAAATTTCTATGATTCTGCCTGATCATGTGACATCTGCCCACACGACTTCTACAAATGTTATTACATTGTAGCCAGGATTGTTTAGTTTCCAATTCCGCCCATTTTGAAGCCAGGTCTCCGTTATAGCTACTATTGCATAACCCCATGTGGCAACTTGCGCCTGCAACTCGTCAATCTTATTTGTAACACTCCTCGCATTAACACACATGCATTTCAACAGCATGCTAGTTGGCTTTGCTTTTTTCCTGAATTTAACTGCTGCTCTTTCTACATTCTTCTTTGTTCTGTTGCTGTTTGTCCCTCCGAGTTTTCTATGCACCTTGTCTCTCCTCTCTGCTGCTGTGTCCTGGTGGCCCTCCGCCAGTGTGTGTATTTTGGCTATCTTATTTTCTTCTTCTGCTTATTTCGGCCCTGTGTCTGGAGCCCCTTGCATTTGTGTAGCAGCAGGAGAATGTGCAGCGAAGAAATGGTCAAAGGAAAGCGAGAGAGAGAGAGAGAGAGAGAGAGAGAGAGCAGCAAAAAGGATGTTGATTGATTAAGAGCAGTGTGTGCGCGTGTGTGTGCAAAACGTTGAGCAGCCTGTGGCGGCAGCAAAAGCCTACTGCACCTGGTGTTCCCAGGCGGTCTCCCATCCAAGTACTAACCAGGCCTGACTCTGCTTAGCTTCCGAGATCAGACGAGATCGGGCGTATTCAGACTAGTATGGCCGTAGGCATATGCTGGCTGGCTTTCTCTTTACTTAAAGCTGTCGCCCATTTTTTTCTCTTCTTCTACACATTCATACAAGTATTCAACACTCAATTTACATTTACAAGTTTTACTCCTCCCGCAACCCCCCCACCCCCCCTCCACCTCTTCTTGCTGCTCTGCCTCCCACACAAACAAACTACAAGCCCAACCCTTCATTGCCTTCTATTCAAATATTACATCAAATAAACATGCTCAAACACCAAGTCTTAAGGGCTGTAGCATCTTTCAAACTGGACAAATACCCAGGCCCGCATCAAATCTATCCCACACTCTTAAGAGAAGTAAGACACCAAATAGCACAGGCTCTCACCATCATTTTACAATCCTCTCTGGCTACAGGTGTGGTGCCCGACCACTGGAGGACTGCTAACGTGCTACCGTTCTTTCAAAAGGGAGAGAGGGATAGACCGCATAATTACAGGCCAGTCAGCCTAACCTCGGTGGTGGGAAAATTATTGGAAAAAGTTCTGAGGGACAGGAGAAATCTTCATTTAGAAAGACACGGATTAATCAGGGACAGTCAGCATGGATTTCTTAACGGAAGGTCGTGTCTGACTAACGCAATTCAATTTTTCGAGGAGGTAACAAGGAGGGTCGATGAGGGTAGTGCCTTTGATGTAGTCTATATGGATTTTAGCAAGGCTTTTGATAAGGTCCCGCATGCCAGATTGGTCACGAAAGTAAAAGCCCATGGGATCCAAGGCAAAGTGGCAAGTTGGATCCAAAATTGGCTCAGAGGCAGGAAACAAAGGGTAATGGTCGAAGGGTGTTTTTGTGACCGGAAGGCTGTTTCCAGTGGGGTTCCGCAGGGCTCACAGAATCACAGAAACCCCACAGTGCAGATAGAGGCCATTTCGGCCCATCGAGCCTGCACCGACTCAGTACTGGGCCCTTTGCTTTTTCTGGTATATATCAATGATTTGGATTTGAATGTAGGAAGTATGATTAAGAAGTTTGCAGATGATACAAAAATTGGCCGTGTGGTTAATAATGAAACAGAATGCTGTAGACTGCAGGAAGATATCAATGGACTCGTCTAGTGGGCAGAACAGTGGCAAATGGAATTCAGTTGGAATACACAATAAATGGTAGGACACTGAGAAATGCAGAGGATCAGCGGGACCTTGGAGTGCATGTCCACAGATCCCTGAAGGTAGCAGGACAGGTAGATAAAGTGGTTAAGCAGGCATACGGGATACTTGCCTTTATTAGCCGAGGCGTAGAATATAAGAGCGGGGAGGTTATGCTTCAACTGTATAAAACACTAGTTAGGCCGCAGCTAGAGTGCCGCGTGCAGTTCTGGTCACCACATTACAAGAAGGATGCGATTGCACTAGAGAAGGTGCAGAGGAGATTTCCGAGGATGTTGCCTGGGCTGGGGAATTTTAGTTATGAGGAAAGATTGGATAGGCTGGGGTTGTTTTCTTTGGAACACAGGAGGCTGAGGCGAGACCTAATTGAGGTGTGTAAAATTATGAGGGGCCGAGATAGAGTGGATAGGAAGGACCTATTTCCCTTAGCAGAAGGGTCAATAATAGATTTCAAGTAATTGGTAGGAGGTTTACAGGGAATTTGAGGAGACATTTTTTCACCCAGTGAATGGTGGGGGTCTGGAATGCACTGCCTGAAAGGGTGGTAGAGGCAGAAACCCTCATCACGTTTAAAAAGTACTTGGATATGCGCTTGAACTGCCGTAACCTACAAGGCTACGGACCAAGTGCTGTAAAGTGGGATTTGGGTGGATTGCTCTTTGTCGGCTGGCACGGACAAGATGGGCCGAATGGCCTCCTTCTGTGCTGTAAATTTCTATGATTCTGCCTGATCATGTGACATCTGCCCACACGACTTCTACAAATGTTATTACATTGTAGCCAGGATTGTTTAGTTTCCAATTCCGCCCATTTTGAAGCCAGGTCTCCGTTATAGCTACTATTGCATAACCCCATGTGGCATTCATTAGACTCGGGAACAGTGCCGATGGATTGGAGGGTAGCTAACGTTACCCCACTATTCAAAAAGGGGGGTAGGGAAAAAGCAGGTAATTACAGACCTGTAAGCCTTACATCAGTTGTGGGCAAAATGCTGGAGTCCATCATTAAGGATGAAATAGCGGAGCACTTAGCAAATGGGGACAGGATAGGACAGAGTCAACATGGATTTACAAAGGGTAAATCGTGCTTGACTAATCTATTGGAATTTTTTGAGGGAGTAACTGGTAGAATAGATGGGGGAGAGCCAGTAGATGTGGTGTACCTGGACTTCCAAAAGGCCTTCGATAAGGTCCCACATAAAAGATTAGCATGGAAAATTGAGGCTCATGGGATAAAGGGGAAAGTTTTGGCGTGGATAGGGAACTGGCTGTCAGATAGAAAACAGAGAGTTGGAATAAACGGCTCATTTTCTGAATGGCAGGCAGTAACAAGTGGGGTACCACAGGGATCTGTCCTGGGCCCCCAGCTGTTCACAATTTACATTAATGACCTGGATCAGGGAGTCGGATGCAGCATTTCCAAATTTGCAGACGACACTAAACTAGGAGGTGGGGTGGGCTCAGAGGAAGAGACCAGGAAGCTCCAGAGCGATTTGGACAGACTGGGCGATTGGGCGGATAAATGGCAGATGCACTATAATGTGGACAAGTGCGAAGTTATCCACCTTGGGTGCAGGAACGGGAGGGCAAATTATTATTTAAATGGCAATAGATTGGGAGAGGGGGAAGTACAGAGAGACCTGGGTGTTCTTGTACACCAGTCACTGAAGGCGAGCATGCAGGTGCAACAGGCGGTCAAGAAGGCAAACGGTATGCTGGCCTTCATAGCAAAAGGGTTAGAATACAGGAACAGGGATACCTTGCTGCAGCTGTACAGGGCACTGGTGAGACCACACCTCGAGTACTGTGTACAGTTTTGGTCGCCTCATCTGAGGAAGGATGTTCTTGCCATGGAGGGGGTGCAGCGGCGATTCACCAGGCTGATACCAGGAATGGCGGGAATGACCTATGAGGAGAGACTATGTAGTTTAGGGATGTACACACTGGAGTTTAGAAGATTGAGAGGGGACCTCATAGAAGTGTATAAAATTCTGACAGGTCTAGACAGACTGGATGCAGAAGGAATGTTTCCCTTGGCGGGTGAAAACAGAACTAGAGGACATAATTTAAGGATAAGGGCTAAACCATTTAGGACAGAGATGAGGGGGAATTTCTTCACTCAGAGAGTGGTGAACCTGTGGAACTCATTGCCACAGAGGGCAGTGTACGCCAGCTCATTAAATATATTTAAGAGGGAATTAGATATATTTCTACGGGCAAAAGGGGTTAAGGGTTACGGAGAGAAGGCGGGGACGGGATACTGAATTAAAGGATCAGCCATGATCTCATTAAATGGCGGAGCAGGCACGAAGGGCCGAATGGCCTACTCCTGCTCCTATCTTCTATGTATCTATGTAACTTGCGCCTGCAACTCGTCAATCTTATTTGTAACACTCCTCGCATTAACACACATGCATTTCAACAGCATGCTAGTTGGCTTTGCTTTTTTCCTGAATTTAACTGCTGCTCTTTCTACATTCTTCTTTGTTCTGTTGCTGTTTGTCCCTCCGAGTTTTCTATGCACCTTGTCTCTCCTCTCTGCTGCTGTGTCCTGGTGGCCCTCCGCCAGTGTGTGTATTTTGGCTATCTTATTTTCTTCTTCTGCTTATTTCGGCCCTGTGTCTGGAGCCCCTTGCATTTGTGTAGCAGCAGGAGAATGTGCAGCGAAGAAATGGTCAAAGGAAAGCGAGAGAGAGAGAGAGAGAGAGAGAGAGAGAGCAGCAAAAAGGATGTTGATTGATTAAGAGCAGTGTGTGCGCGTGTGTGTGCAAAACGTTGAGCAGCCTGTGGCGGCAGCAAAAGCCTACTGCACCTGGTGTTCCCAGGCGGTCTCCCATCCAAGTACTAACCAGGCCTGACTCTGCTTAGCTTCCGAGATCAGACGAGATCGGGCGTATTCAGACTAGTATGGCCGTAGGCATATGCTGGCTGGCTTTCTCTTTACTTAAAGCTGTCGCCCATTTTTTTCTCTTCTTCTACACATTCATACAAGTATTCAACACTCAATTTACATTTACAAGTTTTACTCCTCCCGCAACCCCCCCACCCCCCCTCCACCTCTTCTTGCTGCTCTGCCTCCCACACAAACAAACTACAAGCCCAACCCTTCATTGCCTTCTATTCAAATATTACATCAAATAAACATGCTCAAACACCAAGTCTTAAGGGCTGTAGCATCTTTCAAACTGGACAAATACCCAGGCCCGCATCAAATCTATCCCACACTCTTAAGAGAAGTAAGACACCAAATAGCACAGGCTCTCACCATCATTTTACAATCCTCTCTGGCTACAGGTGTGGTGCCCGACCACTGGAGGACTGCTAACGTGCTACCGTTCTTTCAAAAGGGAGAGAGGGATAGACCGCATAATTACAGGCCAGTCAGCCTAACCTCGGTGGTGGGAAAATTATTGGAAAAAGTTCTGAGGGACAGGAGAAATCTTCATTTAGAAAGACACGGATTAATCAGGGACAGTCAGCATGGATTTCTTAACGGAAGGTCGTGTCTGACTAACGCAATTCAATTTTTCGAGGAGGTAACAAGGAGGGTCGATGAGGGTAGTGCCTTTGATGTAGTCTATATGGATTTTAGCAAGGCTTTTGATAAGGTCCCGCATGCCAGATTGGTCACGAAAGTAAAAGCCCATGGGATCCAAGGCAAAGTGGCAAGTTGGATCCAAAATTGGCTCAGAGGCAGGAAACAAAGGGTAATGGTCGAAGGGTGTCTTTGTGACCGGAAGGCTGTTTCCAGTGGGGTTCCGCAGGGCTCACAGAATCACAGAAACCCCACAGTGCAGATAGAGGCCATTTCGGCCCATCGAGCCTGCACCGACTCAGTACTGGGCCCTTTGCTTTTTCTGGTATATATCAATGATTTGGATTTGAATGTAGGAAGTATGATTAAGAAGTTTGCAGATGATACAAAAATTGGCCGTGTGGTTAATAATGAAACAGAATGCTGTAGACTGCAGGAAGATATCAATGGACTCGTCTAGTGGGCAGAACAGTGGCAAATGGAATTCAGTTGGAATACACAATAAATGGTAGGACACTGAGAAATGCAGAGGATCAGCGGGACCTTGGAGTGCATGTCCACAGATCCCTGAAGGTAGCAGGACAGGTAGATAAAGTGGTTAAGCAGGCATACGGGATACTTGCCTTTATTAGCCGAGGCGTAGAATATAAGAGCGGGGAGGTTATGCTTCAACTGTATAAAACACTAGTTAGGCCGCAGCTAGAGTGCCGCGTGCAGTTCTGGTCACCACATTACAAGAAGGATGCGATTGCACTAGAGAAGGTGCAGAGGAGATTTCCGAGGATGTTGCCTGGGCTGGGGAATTTTAGTTATGAGGAAAGATTGGATAGGCTGGGGTTGTTTTCTTTGGAACACAGGAGGCTGAGGCGAGACCTAATTGAGGTGTGTAAAATTATGAGGGGCCGAGATAGAGTGGATAGGAAGGACCTATTTCCCTTAGCAGAAGGGTCAATAATAGATTTCAAGTAATTGGTAGGAGGTTTACAGGGAATTTGAGGAGACATTTTTTCACCCAGTGAATGGTGGGGGTCTGGAATGCACTGCCTGAAAGGGTGGTAGAGGCAGAAACCCTCATCACGTTTAAAAAGTACTTGGATATGCACTTGAACTGCCGTAACCTACAAGGCTACGGACCAAGTGCTGTAAAGTGGGATTTGGGTGGATTGCTCTTTGTCGGCTGGCACGGACAAGATGGGCCGAATGGCCTCCTTCTGTGCTGTAAATTTCTATGATTCTGCCTGATCATGTGACATCTGCCCACACGACTTCTACAAATGTTATTACATTGTAGCCAGGATTGTTTAGTTTCCAATTCCGCCCATTTTGAAGCCAGGTCTCCGTTATAGCTACTATTGCATAACCCCATGTGGCATTCATTAGACTCGGGAACAGTGCCGATGGATTGGAGGGTAGCTAACGTTACCCCACTATTCAAAAAGGGGGGTAGGGAAAAAGCAGGTAATTACAGACCTGTAAGCCTTACATCAGTTGTGGGCAAAATGCTGGAGTCCATCATTAAGGATGAAATAGCGGAGCACTTAGCAAATGGGGACAGGATAGGACAGAGTCAACATGGATTTACAAAGGGTAAATCGTGCTTGACTAATCTATTGGAATTTTTTGAGGGAGTAACTGGTAGAATAGATGGGGGAGAGCCAGTAGATGTGGTGTACCTGGACTTCCAAAAGGCCTTCGATAAGGTCCCACATAAAAGATTAGCATGGAAAATTGAGGCTCATGGGATAAAGGGGAAAGTTTTGGCGTGGATAGGGAACTGGCTGTCAGATAGAAAACAGAGAGTTGGAATAAACGGCTCATTTTCTGAATGGCAGGCAGTAACAAGTGGGGTACCACAGGGATCTGTCCTGGGCCCCCAGCTGTTCACAATTTACATTAATGACCTGGATCAGGGAGTCGGATGCAGCATTTCCAAATTTGCAGACGACACTAAACTAGGAGGTGGGGTGGGCTCAGAGGAAGAGACCAGGAAGCTCCAGAGCGATTTGGACAGACTGGGCGATTGGGCGGATAAATGGCAGATGCACTATAATGTGGACAAGTGCGAAGTTATCCACCTTGGGTGCAGGAACGGGAGGGCAAATTATTATTTAAATGGCAATAGATTGGGAGAGGGGGAAGTACAGAGAGACCTGGGTGTTCTTGTACACCAGTCACTGAAGGCGAGCATGCAGGTGCAACAGGCGGTCAAGAAGGCAAACGGTATGCTGGCCTTCATAGCAAAAGGGTTAGAATACAGGAACAGGGATACCTTGCTGCAGCTGTACAGGGCACTGGTGAGACCACACCTCGAGTACTGTGTACAGTTTTGGTCGCCTCATCTGAGGAAGGATGTTCTTGCCATGGAGGGGGTGCAGCGGCGATTCACCAGGCTGATACCAGGAATGGCGGGAATGACCTATGAGGAGAGACTATGTAGTTTAGGGATGTACACACTGGAGTTTAGAAGATTGAGAGGGGACCTCATAGAAGTGTATAAAATTCTGACAGGTCTAGACAGACTGGATGCAGAAGGAATGTTTCCCTTGGCGGGTGAAAACAGAACTAGAGGACATAATTTAAGGATAAGGGCTAAACCATTTAGGACAGAGATGAGGGGGAATTTCTTCACTCAGAGAGTGGTGAACCTGTGGAACTCATTGCCACAGAGGGCAGTGTACGCCAGCTCATTAAATATATTTAAGAGGGAATTAGATATATTTCTACGGGCAAAAGGGGTTAAGGGTTACGGAGAGAAGGCGGGGACGGGATACTGAATTAAAGGATCAGCCATGATCTCATTAAATGGCGGAGCAGGCACGAAGGGCCGAATGGCCTACTCCTGCTCCTATCTTCTATGTATCTATGTAACTTGCGCCTGCAACTCGTCAATCTTATTTGTAACACTCCTCGCATTAACACACATGCATTTCAACAGCATGCTAGTTGGCTTTGCTTTTTTCCTGAATTTAACTGCTGCTCTTTCTACATTCTTCTTTGTTCTGTTGCTGTTTGTCCCTCCGAGTTTTCTATGCACCTTGTCTCTCCTCTCTGCTGCTGTGTCCTGGTGGCCCTCCGCCAGTGTGTGTATTTTGGCTATCTTATTTTCTTCTTCTGCTTATTTCGGCCCTGTGTCTGGAGCCCCTTGCATTTGTGTAGCAGCAGGAGAATGTGCAGCGAAGAAATGGTCAAAGGAAAGCGAGAGAGAGAGAGAGAGAGAGAGAGAGAGAGCAGCAAAAAGGATGTTGATTGATTAAGAGCAGTGTGTGCGCGTGTGTGTGCAAAACGTTGAGCAGCCTGTGGCGGCAGCAAAAGCCTACTGCACCTGGTGTTCCCAGGCGGTCTCCCATCCAAGTACTAACCAGGCCTGACTCTGCTTAGCTTCCGAGATCAGACGAGATCGGGCGTATTCAGACTAGTATGGCCGTAGGCATATGCTGGCTGGCTTTCTCTTTACTTAAAGCTGTCGCCCATTTTTTTCTCTTCTTCTACACATTCATACAAGTATTCAACACTCAATTTACATTTACAAGTTTTACTCCTCCCGCAACCCCCCCACCCCCCCTCCACCTCTTCTTGCTGCTCTGCCTCCCACACAAACAAACTACAAGCCCAACCCTTCATTGCCTTCTATTCAAATATTACATCAAATAAACATGCTCAAACACCAAGTCTTAAGGGCTGTAGCATCTTTCAAACTGGACAAATACCCAGGCCCGCATCAAATCTATCCCACACTCTTAAGAGAAGTAAGACACCAAATAGCACAGGCTCTCACCATCATTTTACAATCCTCTCTGGCTACAGGTGTGGTGCCCGACCACTGGAGGACTGCTAACGTGCTACCGTTCTTTCAAAAGGGAGAGAGGGATAGACCGCATAATTACAGGCCAGTCAGCCTAACCTCGGTGGTGGGAAAATTATTGGAAAAAGTTCTGAGGGACAGGAGAAATCTTCATTTAGAAAGACACGGATTAATCAGGGACAGTCAGCATGGATTTCTTAACGGAAGGTCGTGTCTGACTAACGCAATTCAATTTTTCGAGGAGGTAACAAGGAGGGTCGATGAGGGTAGTGCCTTTGATGTAGTCTATATGGATTTTAGCAAGGCTTTTGATAAGGTCCCGCATGCCAGATTGGTCACGAAAGTAAAAGCCCATGGGATCCAAGGCAAAGTGGCAAGTTGGATCCAAAATTGGCTCAGAGGCAGGAAACAAAGGGTAATGGTCGAAGGGTGTCTTTGTGACCGGAAGGCTGTTTCCAGTGGGGTTCCGCAGGGCTCACAGAATCACAGAAACCCCACAGTGCAGATAGAGGCCATTTCGGCCCATCGAGCCTGCACCGACTCAGTACTGGGCCCTTTGCTTTTTCTGGTATATATCAATGATTTGGATTTGAATGTAGGAAGTATGATTAAGAAGTTTGCAGATGATACAAAAATTGGCCGTGTGGTTAATAATGAAACAGAATGCTGTAGACTGCAGGAAGATATCAATGGACTCGTCTAGTGGGCAGAACAGTGGCAAATGGAATTCAGTTGGAATACACAATAAATGGTAGGACACTGAGAAATGCAGAGGATCAGCGGGACCTTGGAGTGCATGTCCACAGATCCCTGAAGGTAGCAGGACAGGTAGATAAAGTGGTTAAGCAGGCATACGGGATACTTGCCTTTATTAGCCGAGGCGTAGAATATAAGAGCGGGGAGGTTATGCTTCAACTGTATAAAACACTAGTTAGGCCGCAGCTAGAGTGCCGCGTGCAGTTCTGGTCACCACATTACAAGAAGGATGCGATTGCACTAGAGAAGGTGCAGAGGAGATTTCCGAGGATGTTGCCTGGGCTGGGGAATTTTAGTTATGAGGAAAGATTGGATAGGCTGGGGTTGTTTTCTTTGGAACACAGGAGGCTGAGGCGAGACCTAATTGAGGTGTGTAAAATTATGAGGGGCCGAGATAGAGTGGATAGGAAGGACCTATTTCCCTTAGCAGAAGGGTCAATAATAGATTTCAAGTAATTGGTAGGAGGTTTACAGGGAATTTGAGGAGACATTTTTTCACCCAGTGAATGGTGGGGGTCTGGAATGCACTGCCTGAAAGGGTGGTAGAGGCAGAAACCCTCATCACGTTTAAAAAGTACTTGGATATGCACTTGAACTGCCGTAACCTACAAGGCTACGGACCAAGTGCTGTAAAGTGGGATTTGGGTGGATTGCTCTTTGTCGGCTGGCACGGACAAGATGGGCCGAATGGCCTCCTTCTGTGCTGTAAATTTCTATGATTCTGCCTGATCATGTGACATCTGCCCACACGACTTCTACAAATGTTATTACATTGTAGCCAGGATTGTTTAGTTTCCAATTCCGCCCATTTTGAAGCCAGGTCTCCGTTATAGCTACTATTGCATAACCCCATGTGGCAACTTGCGCCTGCAACTCGTCAATCTTATTTGTAACACTCCTCGCATTAACACACATGCATTTCAACAGCATGCTAGTTGGCTTTGCTTTTTTCCTGAATTTAACTGCTGCTCTTTCTACATTCTTCTTTGTTCTGTTGCTGTTTGTCCCTCCGAGTTTTCTATGCACCTTGTCTCTCCTCTCTGCTGCTGTGTCCTGGTGGCCCTCCGCCAGTGTGTGTATTTTGGCTATCTTATTTTCTTCTTCTGCTTATTTCGGCCCTGTGTCTGGAGCCCCTTGCATTTGTGTAGCAGCAGGAGAATGTGCAGCGAAGAAATGGTCAAAGGAAAGCGAGAGAGAGAGAGAGAGAGAGAGAGAGAGAGCAGCAAAAAGGATGTTGATTGATTAAGAGCAGTGTGTGCGCGTGTGTGTGCAAAACGTTGAGCAGCCTGTGGCGGCAGCAAAAGCCTACTGCACCTGGTGTTCCCAGGCGGTCTCCCATCCAAGTACTAACCAGGCCTGACTCTGCTTAGCTTCCGAGATCAGACGAGATCGGGCGTATTCAGACTAGTAGGGCCGTAGGCATATGCTGGCTGGCTTTCTCTTTACTTAAAGCTGTCGCCCATTTTTTTCTCTTCTTCTACACATTCATACAAGTATTCAACACTCAATTTACATTTACAAGTTTTACTCCTCCCGCAACCCCCCCACCCCCCCTCCACCTCTTCTTGCTGCTCTGCCTCCCACACAAACAAACTACAAGCCCAACCCTTCATTGTCTTCTATTCAAATATTACATCAAATAAACATGCTCAAACACCAAGTCTTAAGGGCTGTAGCATCTTTCAAACTGGACAAATACCCAGGCCCGCATCAAATCTATCCCACACTCTTAAGAGAAGTAAGACACCAAATAGCACAGGCTCTCACCATCATTTTACAATCCTCTCTGGCTACAGGTGTGGTGCCCGACCACTGGAGGACTGCTAACGTGCTACCGTTCTTTCAAAAGGGAGAGAGGGATAGACCGCATAATTACAGGCCAGTCAGCCTAACCTCGGTGGTGGGAAAATTATTGGAAAAAGTTCTGAGGGACAGGAGAAATCTTCATTTAGAAAGACACGGATTAATCAGGGACAGTCAGCATGGATTTCTTAACGGAAGGTCGTGTCTGACTAACGCAATTCAATTTTTCGAGGAGGTAACAAGGAGGGTCGATGAGGGTAGTGCCTTTGATGTAGTCTATATGGATTTTAGCAAGGCTTTTGATAAGGTCCCGCATGCCAGATTGGTCACGAAAGTAAAAGCCCATGGGATCCAAGGCAAAGTGGCAAGTTGGATCCAAAATTGGCTCAGAGGCAGGAAACAAAGGGTAATGGTCGAAGGGTGTCTTTGTGACCGGAAGGCTGTTTCCAGTGGGGTTCCGCAGGGCTCACAGAATCACAGAAACCCCACAGTGCAGATAGAGGCCATTTCGGCCCATCGAGCCTGCACCGACTCAGTACTGGGCCCTTTGCTTTTTCTGGTATATATCAATGATTTGGATTTGAATGTAGGAAGTATGATTAAGAAGTTTGCAGATGATACAAAAATTGGCCGTGTGGTTAATAATGAAACAGAATGCTGTAGACTGCAGGAAGATATCAATGGACTCGTCTAGTGGGCAGAACAGTGGCAAATGGAATTCAGTTGGAATACACAATAAATGGTAGGACACTGAGAAATGCAGAGGATCAGCGGGACCTTGGAGTGCATGTCCACAGATCCCTGAAGGTAGCAGGACAGGTAGATAAAGTGGTTAAGCAGGCATACGGGATACTTGCCTTTATTAGCCGAGGCGTAGAATATAAGAGCGGGGAGGTTATGCTTCAACTGTATAAAACACTAGTTAGGCCGCAGCTAGAGTGCCGCGTGCAGTTCTGGTCACCACATTACAAGAAGGATGCGATTGCACTAGAGAAGGTGCAGAGGAGATTTCCGAGGATGTTGCCTGGGCTGGGGAATTTTAGTTATGAGGAAAGATTGGATAGGCTGGGGTTGTTTTCTTTGGAACACAGGAGGCTGAGGCGAGACCTAATTGAGGTGTGTAAAATTATGAGGGGCCGAGATAGAGTGGATAGGAAGGACCTATTTCCCTTAGCAGAAGGGTCAATAATAGATTTCAAGTAATTGGTAGGAGGTTTACAGGGAATTTGAGGAGACATTTTTTCACCCAGTGAATGGTGGGGGTCTGGAATGCACTGCCTGAAAGGGTGGTAGAGGCAGAAACCCTCATCACGTTTAAAAAGTACTTGGATATGCACTTGAACTGCCGTAACCTACAAGGCTACGGACCAAGTGCTGTAAAGTGGGATTTGGGTGGATTGCTCTTTGTCGGCTGGCACGGACAAGATGGGCCGAATGGCCTCCTTCTGTGCTGTAAATTTCTATGATTCTGCCTGATCATGTGACATCTGCCCACACGACTTCTACAAATGTTATTACATTGTAGCCAGGATTGTTTAGTTTCCAATTCCGCCCATTTTGAAGCCAGGTCTCCGTTATAGCTACTATTGCATAACCCCATGTGGCAACTTGCGCCTGCAACTCGTCAATCTTATTTGTAACACTCCTCGCATTAACACACATGCATTTCAACAGCATGCTAGTTGGCTTTGCTTTTTTCTTGAATTTAACTGCTGCTCTTTCTACATTCTTCTTTGTTCTGTTGCTGTTTGTCCCTCCGAGTTTTCTATGCACCTTGTCTCTCCTCTCTGCTGCTGTGTCCTGGTGGCCCTCCGCCAGTGTGTGTATTTTGGCTATCTTATTTTCTTCTTCTGCTTATTTCGGCCCTGTGTCTGGAGCCCCTTGCATTTGTGTAGCAGCAGGAGAATGTGCAGCGAAGAAATGGTCAAAGGAAAGCGAGAGAGAGAGAGAGAGAGAGAGAGAGAGAGCAGCAAAAAGGATGTTGATTGATTAAGAGCAGTGTGTGCGCGTGTGTGTGCAAAACGTTGAGCAGCCTGTGGCGGCAGCAAAAGCCTACTGCACCTGGTGTTCCCAGGCGGTCTCCCATCCAAGTACTAACCAGGCCTGACTCTGCTTAGCTTCCGAGATCAGACGAGATCGGGCGTATTCAGACTAGTATGGCCGTAGGCATATGCTGGCTGGCTTTCTCTTTACTTAAAGCTGTCGCCCATTTTTTTCTCTTCTTCTACACATTCATACAAGTATTCAACACTCAATTTACATTTACAAGTTTTACTCCTCCCGCAACCCCCCCACCCCCCCTCCACCTCTTCTTGCTGCTCTGCCTCCCACACAAACAAACTACAAGCCCAACCCTTCATTGCCTTCTATTCAAATATTACATCAAATAAACATGCTCAAACACCAAGTCTTAAGGGCTGTAGCATCTTTCAAACTGGACAAATACCCAGGCCCGCATCAAATCTATCCCACACTCTTAAGAGAAGTAAGACACCAAATAGCACAGGCTCTCACCATCATTTTACAATCCTCTCTGGCTACAGGTGTGGTGCCCGACCACTGGAGGACTGCTAACGTGCTACCGTTCTTTCAAAAGGGAGAGAGGGATAGACCGCATAATTACAGGCCAGTCAGCCTAACCTCGGTGGTGGGAAAATTATTGGAAAAAGTTCTGAGGGACAGGAGAAATCTTCATTTAGAAAGACACGGATTAATCAGGGACAGTCAGCATGGATTTCTTAACGGAAGGTCGTGTCTGACTAACGCAATTCAATTTTTCGAGGAGGTAACAAGGAGGGTCGATGAGGGTAGTGCCTTTGATGTAGTCTATATGGATTTTAGCAAGGCTTTTGATAAGGTCCCGCATGCCAGATTGGTCACGAAAGTAAAAGCCCATGGGATCCAAGGCAAAGTGGCAAGTTGGATCCAAAATTGGCTCAGAGGCAGGAAACAAAGGGTAATGGTCGAAGGGTGTCTTTGTGACCGGAAGGCTGTTTCCAGTGGGGTTCCGCAGGGCTCACAGAATCACAGAAACCCCACAGTGCAGATAGAGGCCATTTCGGCCCATCGAGCCTGCACCGACTCAGTACTGGGCCCTTTGCTTTTTCTGGTATATATCAATGATTTGGATTTGAATGTAGGAAGTATGATTAAGAAGTTTGCAGATGATACAAAAATTGGCCGTGTGGTTAATAATGAAACAGAATGCTGTAGACTGCAGGAAGATATCAATGGACTCGTCTAGTGGGCAGAACAGTGGCAAATGGAATTCAGTTGGAATACACAATAAATGGTAGGACACTGAGAAATGCAGAGGATCAGCGGGACCTTGGAGTGCATGTCCACAGATCCCTGAAGGTAGCAGGACAGGTAGATAAAGTGGTTAAGCAGGCATACGGGATACTTGCCTTTATTAGCCGAGGCGTAGAATATAAGAGCGGGGAGGTTATGCTTCAACTGTATAAAACACTAGTTAGGCCGCAGCTAGAGTGCCGCGTGCAGTTCTGGTCACCACATTACAAGAAGGATGCGATTGCACTAGAGAAGGTGCAGAGGAGATTTCCGAGGATGTTGCCTGGGCTGGGGAATTTTAGTTATGAGGAAAGATTGGATAGGCTGGGGTTGTTTTCTTTGGAACACAGGAGGCTGAGGCGAGACCTAATTGAGGTGTGTAAAATTATGAGGGGCCGAGATAGAGTGGATAGGAAGGACCTATTTCCCTTAGCAGAAGGGTCAATAATAGATTTCAAGTAATTGGTAGGAGGTTTACAGGGAATTTGAGGAGACATTTTTTCACCCAGTGAATGGTGGGGGTCTGGAATGCACTGCCTGAAAGGGTGGTAGAGGCAGAAACCCTCATCACGTTTAAAAAGTACTTGGATATGCACTTGAACTGCCGTAACCTACAAGGCTACGGACCAAGTGCTGTAAAGTGGGATTTGGGTGGATTGCTCTTTGTCGGCTGGCACGGACAAGATGGGCCGAATGGCCTCCTTCTGTGCTGTAAATTTCTATGATTCTGCCTGATCATGTGACATCTGCCCACACGACTTCTACAAATGTTATTACATTGTAGCCAGGATTGTTTAGTTTCCAATTCCGCCCATTTTGAAGCCAGGTCTCCGTTATAGCTACTATTGCATAACCCCATGTGGCAACTTGCGCCTGCAACTCGTCAATCTTATTTGTAACACTCCTCGCATTAACACACATGCATTTCAACAGCATGCTAGTTGGCTTTGCTTTTTTCCTGAATTTAACTGCTGCTCTTTCTACATTCTTCTTTGTTCTGTTGCTGTTTGTCCCTCCGAGTTTTCTATGCACCTTGTCTCTCCTCTCTGCTGCTGTGTCCTGGTGGCCCTCCGCCAGTGTGTGTATTTTGGCTATCTTATTTTCTTCTTCTGCTTATTTCGGCCCTGTGTCTGGAGCCCCTTGCATTTGTGTAGCAGCAGGAGAATGTGCAGCGAAGAAATGGTCAAAGGAAAGCGAGAGAGAGAGAGAGAGAGAGAGCAGCAAAAAGGATGTTGATTGATTAAGAGCAGTGTGTGCGCGTGTGTGTGCAAAACGTTGAGCAGCCTGTGGCGGCAGCAAAAGCCTACTGCACCTGGTGTTCCCAGGCGGTCTCCCATCCAAGTACTAACCAGGCCTGACTCTGCTTAGCTTCCAGAGATCAGACGAGATCGGGCGTATTCAGACTAGTATGGCCGTAGGCATATGCTGGCTGGCTTTCTCTTTACTTAAAGCTGTCGCCCATTTTTTTCTCTTCTTCTACACATTCATACAAGTATTCAACACTCAATTTACATTTACAAGTTTTACTCCTCCCGCAACCCCCCCACCCCCCCTCCACCTCTTCTTGCTGCTCTGCCTCCCACACAAACAAACTACAAGCCCAACCCTTCGTTGCCTTCTATTCAAATATTACATCAAATAAACATGCTCAAACACCAAGTCTTAAGGGCTGTAGCATCTTTCAAACTGGACAAATACCCAGGCCCGCATCAAATCTATCCCACACTCTTAAGAGAAGTAAGACACCAAATAGCACAGGCTCTCACCATCATTTTACAATCCTCTCTGGCTACAGGTGTGGTGCCCGACCACTGGAGGACTGCTAACGTGCTACCGTTCTTTCAAAAGGGAGAGAGGGATAGACCGCATAATTACAGGCCAGTCAGCCTAACCTCGGTGGTGGGAAAATTATTGGAAAAAGTTCTGAGGGACAGGAGAAATCTTCATTTAGAAAGACACGGATTAATCAGGGACAGTCAGCATGGATTTCTTAACGGAAGGTCGTGTCTGACTAACGCAATTCAATTTTTCGAGGAGGTAACAAGGAGGGTCGATGAGGGTAGTGCCTTTGATGTAGTCTATATGGATTTTAGCAAGGCTTTTGATAAGGTCCCGCATGCCAGATTGGTCACGAAAGTAAAAGCCCATGGGATCCAAGGCAAAGTGGCAAGTTGGATCCAAAATTGGCTCAGAGGCAGGAAACAAAGGGTAATGGTCGAAGGGTGTTTTTGTGACCGGAAGGCTGTTTCCAGTGGGGTTCCGCAGGGCTCACAGAATCACAGAAACCCCACAGTGCAGATAGAGGCCATTTCGGCCCATCGAGCCTGCACCGACTCAGTACTGGGCCCTTTGCTTTTTCTGGTATATATCAATGATTTGGATTTGAATGTAGGAAGTATGATTAAGAAGTTTGCAGATGATACAAAAATTGGCCGTGTGGTTAATAATGAAACAGAATGCTGTAGACTGCAGGAAGATATCAATGGACTCGTCTAGTGGGCAGAACAGTGGCAAATGGAATTCAGTTGGAATACACAATAAATGGTAGGACACTGAGAAATGCAGAGGATCAGCGGGACCTTGGAGTGCATGTCCACAGATCCCTGAAGGTAGCAGGACAGGTAGATAAAGTGGTTAAGCAGGCATACGGGATACTTGCCTTTATTAGCCGAGGCGTAGAATATAAGAGCGGGGAGGTTATGCTTCAACTGTATAAAACACTAGTTAGGCCGCAGCTAGAGTGCCGCGTGCAGTTCTGGTCACCACATTACAAGAAGGATGCGATTGCACTAGAGAAGGTGCAGAGGAGATTTCCGAGGATGTTGCCTGGGCTGGGGAATTTTAGTTATGAGGAAAGATTGGATAGGCTGGGGTTGTTTTCTTTGGAACACAGGAGGCTGAGGCGAGACCTAATTGAGGTGTGTAAAATTATGAGGGGCCGAGATAGAGTGGATAGGAAGGACCTATTTCCCTTAGCAGAAGGGTCAATAATAGATTTCAAGTAATTGGTAGGAGGTTTACAGGGAATTTGAGGAGACATTTTTTCACCCAGTGAATGGTGGGGGTCTGGAATGCACTGCCTGAAAGGGTGGTAGAGGCAGAAACCCTCATCACGTTTAAAAAGTACTTGGATATGCACTTGAACTGCCGTAACCTACAAGGCTACGGACCAAGTGCTGTAAAGTGGGATTTGGGTGGATTGCTCTTTGTCGGCTGGCACGGACAAGATGGGCCGAATGGCCTCCTTCTGTGCTGTAAATTTCTATGATTCTGCCTGATCATGTGACATCTGCCCACACGACTTCTACAAATGTTATTACATTGTAGCCAGGATTGTTTAGTTTCCAATTCCGCCCATTTTGAAGCCAGGTCTCCGTTATGGCTACTATTGCATAACCCCATGTGGCAACTTGCGCCTGCAACTCGTCAATCTTATTTGTAACACTCCTCGCATTAACACACATGCATTTCAACAGCATGCTAGTTGGCTTTGCTTTTTTCCTGAATTTAACTGCTGCTCTTTCTACATTCTTCTTTGTTCTGTTGCTGTTTGTCCCTCCGAGTTTTCTATGCACCTTGTCTCTCCTCTCTGCTGCTGTGTCCTGGTGGCCCTCCGCCAGTGTGTGTATTTTGGCTATCTTATTTTCTTCTTCTGCTTATTTCGGCCCTGTGTCTGGAGCCCCTTGCATTTGTGTAGCAGCAGGAGAATGTGCAGCGAAGAAATGGTCAAAGGAAAGCGAGAGAGAGAGAGAGAGAGAGAGAGAGAGAGAGAGAGCAGCAAAAAGGATGTTGATTGATTAAGAGCAGTGTGTGCGCGTGTGTGTGCAAAACGTTGAGCAGCCTGTGGCGGCAGCAAAAGCCTACTGCACCTGGTATTCCCAGGCAGTCTCCCATCCAAGTACTAACCAGGCCTGACTCTGCTTAGTTTCCGAGATCAGACGAGATCGGGCGTATTCAGACTAGTATGGCCATAGGCATATGCTGGCTGGCTTTCTCTTTACTTAAAGCTGTCGCCCATTTTTTTCTCTTCTTCTACACATTCATACAAGTATTCAACACTCAATTTACATTTACAAGTTTTACTCCTCCCGCAACCCCCCCACCCCCCCTCCACCTCTTCTTGCTGCTCTGCCTCCCACACAAACAAACTACAAGCCCAACCCTTCATTGCCTTCTATTCAAATATTACATCAAATAAACATGCTCAAACACCAAGTCTTAAGGGCTGTAGCATCTTTCAAACTGGACAAATACCCAGGCCCGCATCAAATCTATCCCACACTCTTAAGAGAAGTAAGACACCAAATAGCACAGGCTCTCACCATCATTTTACAATCCTCTCTGGCTACAGGTGTGGTGCCCGACCACTGGAGGACTGCTAACGTGCTACCGTTCTTTCAAAAGGGAGAGAGGGATAGACCGCATAATTACAGGCCAGTCAGCCTAACCTCGGTGGTGGGAAAATTATTGGAAAAAGTTCTGAGGGACAGGAGAAATCTTCATTTAGAAAGACACGGATTAATCAGGGACAGTCAGCATGGATTTCTTAACGGAAGGTCGTGTCTGACTAACGCAATTCAATTTTTCGAGGAGGTAACAAGGAGGGTCGATGAGGGTAGTGCCTTTGATGTAGTCTATATGGATTTTAGCAAGGTTTTTGATAAGGTCCCGCATGCCAGATTGGTCACGAAAGTAAAAGCCCATGGGATCCAAGGCAAAGTGGCAAGTTGGATCCAAAATTGGCTCAGAGGCAGGAAACAAAGGGTAATGGTCGAAGGGTGTCTTTGTGACCGGAAGGCTGTTTCCAGTGGGGTTCCGCAGGGCTCACAGAATCACAGAAACCCCACAGTGCAGATAGAGGCCATTTCGGCCCATCGAGCCTGCACCGACTCAGTACTGGGCCCTTTGCTTTTTCTGGTATATATCAATGATTTGGATTTGAATGTAGGAAGTATGATTAAGAAGTTTGCAGATGATACAAAAATTGGCCGTGTGGTTAATAATGAAACAGAATGCTGTAGACTGCAGGAAGATATCAATGGACTCGTCTAGTGGGCAGAACAGTGGCAAATGGAATTCAGTTGGAATACACAATAAATGGTAGGACACTGAGAAATGCAGAGGATCAGCGGGACCTTGGAGTGCATGTCCACAGATCCCTGAAGGTAGCAGGACAGGTAGATAAAGTGGTTAAGCAGGCATACGGGATACTTGCCTTTATTAGCCGAGGCGTAGAATATAAGAGCGGGGAGGTTATGCTTCAACTGTATAAAACACTAGTTAGGCCGCAGCTAGAGTGCCGCGTGCAGTTCTGGTCACCACATTACAAGAAGGATGCGATTGCACTAGAGAAGGTGCAGAGGAGATTTCCGAGGATGTTGCCTGGGCTGGGGAATTTTAGTTATGAGGAAAGATTGGATAGGCTGGGGTTGTTTTCTTTGGAACACAGGAGGCTGAGGCGAGACCTAATTGAGGTGTGTAAAATTATGAGGGGCCGAGATAGAGTGGATAGGAAGGACCTATTTCCCTTAGCAGAAGGGTCAATAATAGATTTCAAGTAATTGGTAGGAGGTTTACAGGGAATTTGAGGAGACATTTTTTCACCCAGTGAATGGTGGGGGTCTGGAATGCACTGCCTGAAAGGGTGGTAGAGGCAGAAACCCTCATCACGTTTAAAAAGTACTTGGATATGCACTTGAACTGCCGTAACCTACAAGGCTACGGACCAAGTGCTGTAAAGTGGGATTTGGGTGGATTGCTCTTTGTCGGCTGGCACGGACAAGATGGGCCGAATGGCCTCCTTCTGTGCTGTAAATTTCTATGATTCTGCCTGATCATGTGACATCTGCCCACACGACTTCTACAAATGTTATTACATTGTAGCCAGGATTGTTTAGTTTCCAATTCCGCCCATTTTGAAGCCAGGTCTCCGTTATAGCTACTATTGCATAACCCCATGTGGCAACTTGCGCCTGCAACTCGTCAATCTTATTTGTAACACTCCTCGCATTAACACACATGCATTTCAACAGCATGCTAGTTGGCTTTGCTTTTTTCCTGAATTTAACTGCTGCTCTTTCTACATTCTTCTTTGTTCTGTTGCTGTTTGTCCCTCCGAGTTTTCTATGCACCTTGTCTCTCCTCTCTGCTGCTGTGTCCTGGTGGCCCTCCGCCAGTGTGTGTATTTTGGCTATCTTATTTTCTTCTTCTGCTTATTTCGGCCCTGTGTCTGGAGCCCCTTGCATTTGTGTAGCAGCAGGAGAATGTGCAGCGAAGAAATGGTCAAAGGAAAGCGAGAGAGAGAGAGCAGCAAAAAGGATGTTGATTGATTAAGAGCAGTGTGTGCGCGTGTGTGTGCAAAACGTTGAGCAGCCTGTGGCGGCAGCAAAAGCCTACTGCACCTGGTGTTCCCAGGCGGTCTCCCATCCAAGTACTAACCAGGCCTGACTCTGCTTAGCTTCCGAGATCAGACGAGATCGGGCGTATTCAGACTAGTATGGCCGTAGGCATATGCTGGCTGGCTTTCTCTTTACTTAAAGCTGTCGCCCATTTTTTTCTCTTCTTCTACACATTCATACAAGTATTCAACACTCAATTTACATTTACAAGTTTTACTCCTCCCGCAACCCCCCCTCCACCTCTTCTTGCTGCTCTGCCTCCCACACAAACAAACTACAAGCCCAACCCTTCATTGCCTTCTATTCAAATATTACATCAAATAAACATGCTCAAACACCAAGTCTTAAGGGCTGTAGCATCTTTCAAACTGGACAAATACCCAGGCCCGCATCAAATCTATCCCACACTCTTAAGAGAAGTAAGACACCAAATAGCACAGGCTCTCACCATCATTTTACAATCCTCTCTGGCTACAGGTGTGGTGCCCGACCACTGGAGGACTGCTAACGTGCTACCGTTCTTTCAAAAGGGAGAGAGGGATAGACCGCATAATTACAGGCCAGTCAGCCTAACCTCGGTGGTGGGAAAATTATTGGAAAAAGTTCTGAGGGACAGGAGAAATCTTCATTTAGAAAGACACGGATTAATCAGGGACAGTCAGCATGGATTTCTTAACGGAAGGTCGTGTCTGACTAACGCAATTCAATTTTTCGAGGAGGTAACAAGGAGGGTCGATGAGGGTAGTGCCTTTGATGTAGTCTATATGGATTTTAGCAAGGCTTTTGATAAGGTCCCGCATGCCAGATTGGTCACGAAAGTAAAAGCCCATGGGATCCAAGGCAAAGTGGCAAGTTGGATCCAAAATTGGCTCAGAGGCAGGAAACAAAGGGTAATGGTCGAAGGGTGTCTTTGTGACCGGAAGGCTGTTTCCAGTGGGGTTCCGCAGGGCTCACAGAATCACAGAAACCCCACAGTGCAGATAGAGGCCATTTCGGCCCATCGAGCCTGCACCGACTCAGTACTGGGCCCTTTGCTTTTTCTGGTATATATCAATGATTTGGATTTGAATGTAGGAAGTATGATTAAGAAGTTTGCAGATGATACAAAAATTGGCCGTGTGGTTAATAATGAAACAGAATGCTGTAGACTGCAGGAAGATATCAATGGACTCGTCTAGTGGGCAGAACAGTGGCAAATGGAATTCAGTTGGAATACACAATAAATGGTAGGACACTGAGAAATGCAGAGGATCAGCGGGACCTTGGAGTGCATGTCCACAGATCCCTGAAGGTAGCAGGACAGGTAGATAAAGTGGTTAAGCAGGCATACGGGATACTTGCCTTTATTAGCCGAGGCGTAGAATATAAGAGCGGGGAGGTTATGCTTCAACTGTATAAAACACTAGTTAGGCCGCAGCTAGAGTGCCGCGTGCAGTTCTGGTCACCACATTACAAGAAGGATGCGATTGCACTAGAGAAGGTGCAGAGGAGATTTCCGAGGATGTTGCCTGGGCTGGGGAATTTTAGTTATGAGGAAAGATTGGATAGGCTGGGGTTGTTTTCTTTGGAACACAGGAGGCTGAGGCGAGACCTAATTGAGGTGTGTAAAATTATGAGGGGCCGAGATAGAGTGGATAGGAAGGACCTATTTCCCTTAGCAGAAGGGTCAATAATAGATTTCAAGTAATTGGTAGGAGGTTTACAGGGAATTTGAGGAGACATTTTTTCACCCAGTGAATGGTGGGGGTCTGGAATGCACTGCCTGAAAGGGTGGTAGAGGCAGAAACCCTCATCACGTTTAAAAAGTACTTGGATATGCACTTGAACTGCCGTAACCTACAAGGCTACGGACCAAGTGCTGTAAAGTGGGATTTGGGTGGATTGCTCTTTGTCGGCTGGCACGGACAAGATGGGCCGAATGGCCTCCTTCTGTGCTGTAAATTTCTATGATTCTGCCTGATCATGTGACATCTGCCCACACGACTTCTACAAATGTTATTACATTGTAGCCAGGATTGTTTAGTTTCCAATTCCGCCCATTTTGAAGCCAGGTCTCCGTTATAGCTACTATTGCATAACCCCATGTGGCAACTTGCGCCTGCAACTCGTCAATCTTATTTGTAACACTCCTCGCATTAACACACATGCATTTCAACAGCATGCTAGTTGGCTTTGCTTTTTTCCTGAATTTAACTGCTGCTCTTTCTACATTCTTCTTTGTTCTGTTGCTGTTTGTCCCTCCGAGTTTTCTATGCACCTTGTCTCTCCTCTCTGCTGCTGTGTCCTGGTGGCCCTCCGCCAGTGTGTGTATTTTGGCTATCTTATTTTCTTCTTCTGCTTATTTCGGCCCTGTGTCTGGAGCCCCTTGCATTTGTGTAGCAGCAGGAGAATGTGCAGCGAAGAAATGGTCAAAGGAAAGCGAGAGAGAGAGAGAGAGAGAGAGAGAGAGAGCAGCAAAAAGGATGTTGATTGATTAAGAGCAGTGTGTGCGCGTGTGTGTGCAAAACGTTGAGCAGCCTGTGGCGGCAGCAAAAGCCTACTGCACCTGGTGTTCCCAGGCGGTCTCCCATCCAAGTACTAACCAGGCCTGACTCTGCTTAGCTTCCGAGATCAGACGAGATCGGGCGTATTCAGACTAGTATGGCCGTAGGCATATGCTGGCTGGCTTTCTCTTTACTTAAAGCTGTCGCCCATTTTTTTCTCTTCTTCTACACATTCATACAAGTATTCAACACTCAATTTACATTTACAAGTTTTACTCCTCCCGCAACCCCCCCACCCCCCCTCCACCTCTTCTTGCTGCTCTGCCTCCCACACAAACAAACTACAAGCCCAACCCTTCATTGCCTTCTATTCAAATATTACATCAAATAAACATGCTCAAACACCAAGTCTTAAGGGCTGTAGCATCTTTCAAACTGGACAAATACCCAGGCCCGCATCAAATCTATCCCACACTCTTAAGAGAAGTAAGACACCAAATAGCACAGGCTCTCACCATCATTTTACAATCCTCTCTGGCTACAGGTGTGGTGCCCGACCACTGGAGGACTGCTAACGTGCTACCGTTCTTTCAAAAGGGAGAGAGGGATAGACCGCATAATTACAGGCCAGTCAGCCTAACCTCGGTGGTGGGAAAATTATTGGAAAAAGTTCTGAGGGACAGGAGAAATCTTCATTTAGAAAGACACGGATTAATCAGGGACAGTCAGCATGGATTTCTTAACGGAAGGTCGTGTCTGACTAACGCAATTCAATTTTTCGAGGAGGTAACAAGGAGGGTCGATGAGGGTAGTGCCTTTGATGTAGTCTATATGGATTTTAGCAAGGCTTTTGATAAGGTCCCGCATGCCAGATTGGTCACGAAAGTAAAAGCCCATGGGATCCAAGGCAAAGTGGCAAGTTGGATCCAAAATTGGCTCAGAGGCAGGAAACAAAGGGTAATGGTCGAAGGGTGTCTTTGTGACCGGAAGGCTGTTTCCAGTGGGGTTCCGCAGGGCTCACAGAATCACAGAAACCCCACAGTGCAGATAGAGGCCATTTCGGCCCATCGAGCCTGCACCGACTCAGTACTGGGCCCTTTGCTTTTTCTGGTATATATCAATGATTTGGATTTGAATGTAGGAAGTATGATTAAGAAGTTTGCAGATGATACAAAAATTGGCCGTGTGGTTAATAATGAAACAGAATGCTGTAGACTGCAGGAAGATATCAATGGACTCGTCTAGTGGGCAGAACAGTGGCAAATGGAATTCAGTTGGAATACACAATAAATGGTAGGACACTGAGAAATGCAGAGGATCAGCGGGACCTTGGAGTGCATGTCCACAGATCCCTGAAGGTAGCAGGACAGGTAGATAAAGTGGTTAAGCAGGCATACGGGATACTTGCCTTTATTAGCCGAGGTGTAGAATATAAGAGCGGGGAGGTTATGCTTCAACTGTATAAAACACTAGTTAGGCCGCAGCTAGAGTGCCGCGTGCAGTTCTGGTCACCACATTACAAGAAGGATGCGATTGCACTAGAGAAGGTGCAGAGGAGATTTCCGAGGATGTTGCCTGGGCTGGGGAATTTTAGTTATGAGGAAAGATTGGATAGGCTGGGGTTGTTTTCTTTGGAACACAGGAGGCTGAGGCGAGACCTAATTGAGGTGTGTAAAATTATGAGGGGCCGAGATAGAGTGGATAGGAAGGACCTATTTCCCTTAGCAGAAGGGTCAATAATAGATTTCAAGTAATTGGTAGGAGGTTTACAGGGAATTTGAGGAGACATTTTTTCACCCAGTGAATGGTGGGGGTCTGGAATGCACTGCCTGAAAGGGTGGTAGAGGCAGAAACCCTCATCACGTTTAAAAAGTACTTGGATATGCACTTGAACTGCCGTAACCTACAAGGCTACGGACCAAGTGCTGTAAAGTGGGATTTGGGTGGATTGCTCTTTGTCGGCTGGCACGGACAAGATGGGCCGAATGGCCTCCTTCTGTGCTGTAAATTTCTATGATTCTGCCTGATCATGTGACATCTGCCCACACGACTTCTACAAATGTTATTACATTGTAGCCAGGATTGTTTAGTTTCCAATTCCGCCCATTTTGAAGCCAGGTCTCCGTTATAGCTACTATTGCATAACCCCATGTGGCAACTTGCGCCTGCAACTCGTCAATCTTATTTGTAACACTCCTCGCATTAACACACATGCATTTCAACAGCATGCTAGTTGGCTTTGCTTTTTTCCTGAATTTAACTGCTGCTCTTTCTACATTCTTCTTTGTTCTGTTGCTGTTTGTCCCTCCGAGTTTTCTATGCACCTTGTCTCTCCTCTCTGCTGCTGTGTCCTGGTGGCCCTCCGCCAGTGTGTGTATTTTGGCTATCTTATTTTCTTCTTCTGCTTATTTCGGCCCTGTGTCTGGAGCCCCTTGCATTTGTGTAGCAGCAGGAGAATGTGCAGCGAAGAAATGGTCAAAGGAAAGCGAGAGAGAGAGAGAGAGAGAGAGAGAGCAGCAAAAAGGATGTTGATTGATTAAGAGCAGTGTGTGCGCGTGTGTGTGCAAAACGTTGAGCAGCCTGTGGCGGCAGCAAAAGCCTACTGCACCTGGTGTTCCCAGGCGGTCTCCCATCCAAGTACTAACCAGGCCTGACTCTGCTTAGCTTCCAGAGATCAGATGAGATCGGGCGTATTCAGACTAGTATGGCCGTAGGCATATGCTGGCTGGCTTTCTCTTTACTTAAAGCTGTCGCCCATTTTTTTCTCTTCTTCTACACATTCATACAAGTATTCAACACTCAATTTACATTTACAAGTTTTACTCCTCCCGCAACCCCCCCACCCCCCCTCCACCTCTTCTTGCTGCTCTGCCTCCCACACAAACAAACTACAAGCCCAACCCTTCATTGCCTTCTATTCAAATATTACATCAAATAAACATGCTCAAACACCAAGTCTTAAGGGCTGTAGCATCTTTCAAACTGGACAAATACCCAGGCCCGCATCAAATCTATCCCACACTCTTAAGAGAAGTAAGACACCAAATAGCACAGGCTCTCACCATCATTTTACAATCCTCTCTGGCTACAGGTGTGGTGCCCGACCACTGGAGGACTGCTAACGTGCTACCGTTCTTTCAAAAGGGAGAGAGGGATAGACCGCATAATTACAGGCCAGTCAGCCTAACCTCGGTGGTGGGAAAATTATTGGAAAAAGTTCTGAGGGACAGGAGAAATCTTCATTTAGAAAGACACGGATTAATCAGGGACAGTCAGCATGGATTTCTTAACGGAAGGTCGTGTCTGACTAACGCAATTCAATTTTTCGAGGAGGTAACAAGGAGGGTCGATGAGGGTAGTGCCTTTGATGTAGTCTATATGGATTTTAGCAAGGCTTTTGATAAGGTCCCGCATGCCAGATTGGTCACGAAAGTAAAAGCCCATGGGATCCAAGGCAAAGTGGCAAGTTGGATCCAAAATTGGCTCAGAGGCAGGAAACAAAGGATAATGGTCGAAGGGTGTCTTTGTGACCGGAAGGCTGTTTCCAGTGGGGTTCCGCAGGGCTCACAGAATCACAGAAACCCCACAGTGCAGATAGAGGCCATTTCGGCCCATCGAGCCTGCACCGACTCAGTACTGGGCCCTTTGCTTTTTCTGGTATATATCAATGATTTGGATTTGAATGTAGGAAGTATGATTAAGAAGTTTGCAGATGATACAAAAATTGGCCGTGTGGTTAATAATGAAACAGAATGCTGTAGACTGCAGGAAGATATCAATGGACTCGTCTAGTGGGCAGAACAGTGGCAAATGGAATTCAGTTGGAATACACAATAAATGGTAGGACACTGAGAAATGCAGAGGATCAGCGGGACCTTGGAGTGCATGTCCACAGATCCCTGAAGGTAGCAGGACAGGTAGATAAAGTGGTTAAGCAGGCATACGGGATACTTGCCTTTATTAGCCGAGGCGTAGAATATAAGAGCGGGGAGGTTATGCTTCAACTGTATAAAACACTAGTTAGGCCGCAGCTAGAGTGCCGCGTGCAGTTCTGGTCACCACATTACAAGAAGGATGCGATTGCACTAGAGAAGGTGCAGAGGAGATTTCCGAGGATGTTGCCTGGGCTGGGGAATTTTAGTTATGAGGAAAGATTGGATAGGCTGGGGTTGTTTTCTTTGGAACACAGGAGGCTGAGGCGAGACCTAATTGAGGTGTGTAAAATTATGAGGGGCCGAGATAGAGTGGATAGGAAGGACCTATTTCCCTTAGCAGAAGGGTCAATAATAGATTTCAAGTAATTGGTAGGAGGTTTACAGGGAATTTGAGGAGACATTTTTTCACCCAGTGAATGGTGGGGGTCTGGAATGCACTGCCTGAAAGGGTGGTAGAGGCAGAAACCCTCATCACGTTTAAAAAGTACTTGGATATGCACTTGAACTGCCGTAACCTACAAGGCTACGGACCAAGTGCTGTAAAGTGGGATTTGGGTGGATTGCTCTTTGTCGGCTGGCACGGACAAGATGGGCCGAATGGCCTCCTTCTGTGCTGTAAATTTCTATGATTCTGCCTGATCATGTGACATCTGCCCACACGACTTCTACAAATGTTATTACATTGTAGCCAGGATTGTTTAGTTTCCAATTCCGCCCATTTTGAAGCCAGGTCTCCGTTATAGCTACTATTGCATAACCCCATGTGGCAACTTGCGCCTGCAACTCGTCAATCTTATTTGTAACACTCCTCGCATTAACACACATGCATTTCAACAGCATGCTAGTTGGCTTTGCTTTTTTCCTGAATTTAACTGCTGCTCTTTCTACATTCTTCTTTGTTCTGTTGCTGTTTGTCCCTCCGAGTTTTCTATGCACCTTGTCTCTCCTCTCTGCTGCTGTGTCCTGGTGGCCCTCCGCCAGTGTGTGTATTTTGGCTATCTTATTTTCTTCTTCTGCTTATTTCGGCCCTGTGTCTGGAGCCCCTTGCATTTGTGTAGCAGCAGGAGAATGTGCAGCGAAGAAATGGTCAAAGGAAAGCGAGAGAGAGAGAGAGAGAGAGAGAGAGAGCAGCAAAAAGGATGTTGATTGATTAAGAGCAGTGTGTGCGCGTGTGTGTGCAAAACGTTGAGCAGCCTGTGGCGGCAGCAAAAGCCTACTGCACCTGGTGTTCCCAGGCGGTCTCCCATCCAAGTACTAACCAGGGTGACTCTGCTTAGCTTCCAGAGATCAGACGAGATCGGGCGTATTCAGACTAGTATGGCCGTAGGCATATGCTGGCTGGCTTTCTCTTTACTTAAAGCTGTCGCCCATTTTTTTCTCTTCTTCTACACATTCATACAAGTATTCAACACTCAATTTACATTTACAAGTTTTACTCCTCCCGCAACCCCCCCACCCCCCCTCCACCTCTTCTTGCTGCTCTGCCTCCCACACAAACAAACTACAAGCCCAACCCTTCATTGCCTTCTATTCAAATATTACATCAAATAAACATGCTCAAACACCAAGTCTTAAGGGCTGTAGCATCTTTCAAACTGGACAAATACCCAGGCCCGCATCAAATCTATCCCACACTCTTAAGAGAAGTAAGACACCAAATAGCACAGGCTCTCACCATCATTTTACAATCCTCTCTGGCTACAGGTGTGGTGCCCGACCACTGGAGGACTGCTAACGTGCTACCGTTCTTTCAAAAGGGAGAGAGGGATAGACCGCATAATTACAGGCCAGTCAGCCTAACCTCGGTGGTGGGAAAATTATTGGAAAAAGTTCTGAGGGACAGGAGAAATCTTCATTTAGAAAGACACGGATTAATCAGGGACAGTCAGCATGGATTTCTTAACGGAAGGTCGTGTCTGACTAACGCAATTCAATTTTTCGAGGAGGTAACAAGGAGGGTCGATGAGGGTAGTGCCTTTGATGTAGTCTATATGGATTTTAGCAAGGCTTTTGATAAGGTCCCGCATGCCAGATTGGTCACGAAAGTAAAAGCCCATGGGATCCAAGGCAAAGTGGCAAGTTGGATCCAAAATTGGCTCAGAGGCAGGAAACAAAGGATAATGGTCGAAGGGTGTCTTTGTGACCGGAAGGCTGTTTCCAGTGGGGTTCCGCAGGGCTCACAGAATCACAGAAACCCCACAGTGCAGATAGAGGCCATTTCGGCCCATCGAGCCTGCACCGACTCAGTACTGGGCCCTTTGCTTTTTCTGGTATATATCAATGATTTGGATTTGAATGTAGGAAGTATGATTAAGAAGTTTGCAGATGATACAAAAATTGGCCGTGTGGTTAATAATGAAACAGAATGCTGTAGACTGCAGGAAGATATCAATGGACTCGTCTAGTGGGCAGAACAGTGGCAAATGGAATTCAGTTGGAATACACAATAAATGGTAGGACACTGAGAAATGCAGAGGATCAGCGGGACCTTGGAGTGCATGTCCACAGATCCCTGAAGGTAGCAGGACAGGTAGATAAAGTGGTTAAGCAGGCATACGGGATACTTGCCTTTATTAGCCGAGGCGTAGAATATAAGAGCGGGGAGGTTATGCTTCAACTGTATAAAACACTAGTTAGGCCGCAGCTAGAGTGCCGCGTGCAGTTCTGGTCACCACATTACAAGAAGGATGCGATTGCACTAGAGAAGGTGCAGAGGAGATTTCCGAGGATGTTGCCTGGGCTGGGGAATTTTAGTTATGAGGAAAGATTGGATAGGCTGGGGTTGTTTTCTTTGGAACACAGGAGGCTGAGGCGAGACCTAATTGAGGTGTGTAAAATTATGAGGGGCCGAGATAGAGTGGATAGGAAGGACCTATTTCCCTTAGCAGAAGGGTCAATAATAGATTTCAAGTAATTGGTAGGAGGTTTACAGGGAATTTGAGGAGACATTTTTTCACCCAGTGAATGGTGGGGGTCTGGAATGCACTGCCTGAAAGGGTGGTAGAGGCAGAAACCCTCATCACGTTTAAAAAGTACTTGGATATGCACTTGAACTGCCGTAACCTACAAGACTACGGACCAAGTGCTGTAAAGTGGGATTTGGGTGGATTGCTCTTTGTCGGCTGGCACGGACAAGATGGGCCGAATGGCCTCCTTCTGTGCTGTAAATTTCTATGATTCTGCCTGATCATGTGACATCTGCCCACACGACTTCTACAAATGTTATTACATTGTAGCCAGGATTGTTTAGTTTCCAATTCCGCCCATTTTGAAGCCAGGTCTCCGTTATAGCTACTATTGCATAACCCCATGTGGCAACTTGCGCCTGCAACTCGTCAATCTTATTTGTAACACTCCTCGCATTAACACACATGCATTTCAACAGCATGCTAGTTGGCTTTGCTTTTTTCCTGAATTTAACTGCTGCTCTTTCTACATTCTTCTTTGTTCTGTTGCTGTTTGTCCCTCCGAGTTTTCTATGCACCTTGTCTCTCCTCTCTGCTGCTGTGTCCTGGTGGCCCTCCGCCAGTGTGTGTATTTTGGCTATCTTATTTTCTTCTTCTGCTTATTTCGGCCCTGTGTCTGGAGCCCCTTGCATTTGTGTAGCAGCAGGAGAATGTGCAGCGAAGAAATGGTCAAAGGAAAGCGAGAGAGAGAGAGAGAGAGAGAGAGCAGCAAAAAGGATGTTGATTGATTAAGAGCAGTGTGTGCGCGTGTGTGTGCAAAACGTTGAGCAGCCTGTGGCGGCAGCAAAAGCCTACTGCACCTGGTGTTCCCAGGCAGTCTCCCATCCAAGTACTAACCAGGCCTGACTCTGCTTAGCTTCCGAGATCAGACGAGATCGGGCGTATTCAGACTAGTATGGCCGTAGGCATATGCTAGCTGGCTTTCTCTTTACTTAAAGCTGTCGCCCATTTTTTTCTCTTCTTCTACACATTCATACAAGTATTCAACACTCAATTTACATTTACAAGTTTTACTCCTCCCGCAACCCCCCCACCCCCCCTCCACCTCTTCTTGCTGCTCTGCCTCCCACACAAACAAACTACAAGCCCAACCCTTCATTGCCTTCTATTCAAATATTACATCAAATAAACATGCTCAAACACCAAGTCTTAAGGGCTGTAGCATCTTTCAAACTGGACAAATACCCAGGCCCGCATCAAATCTATCCCACACTCTTAAGAGAAGTAAGACACCAAATAGCACAGGCTCTCACCATCATTTTACAATCCTCTCTGGCTACAGGTGTGGTGCCCGACCACTGGAGGACTGCTAACGTGCTACCGTTCTTTCAAAAGGGAGAGAGGGATAGACCGCATAATTACAGGCCAGTCAGCCTAACCTCGGTGGTGGGAAAATTATTGGAAAAAGTTCTGAGGGACAGGAGAAATCTTCATTTAGAAAGACACGGATTAATCAGGGACAGTCAGCATGGATTTCTTAACGGAAGGTCGTGTCTGACTAACGCAATTCAATTTTTCGAGGAGGTAACAAGGAGGGTCGATGAGGGTAGTGCCTTTGATGTAGTCTATATGGATTTTAGCAAGGCTTTTGATAAGGTCCCGCATGCCAGATTGGTCACGAAAGTAAAAGCCCATGGGATCCAAGGCAAAGTGGCAAGTTGGATCCAAAATTGGCTCAGAGGCAGGAAACAAAGGATAATGGTCGAAGGGTGTCTTTGTGACCGGAAGGCTGTTTCCAGTGGGGTTCCGCAGGGCTCACAGAATCACAGAAACCCCACAGTGCAGATAGAGGCCATTTCGGCCCATCGAGCCTGCACCGACTCAGTACTGGGCCCTTTGCTTTTTCTGGTATATATCAATGATTTGGATTTGAATGTAGGAAGTATGATTAAGAAGTTTGCAGATGATACAAAAATTGGCCGTGTGGTTAATAATGAAACAGAATGCTGTAGACTGCAGGAAGATATCAATGGACTCGTCTAGTGGGCAGAACAGTGGCAAATGGAATTCAGTTGGAATACACAATAAATGGTAGGACACTGAGAAATGCAGAGGATCAGCGGGACCTTGGAGTGCATGTCCACAGATCCCTGAAGGTAGCAGGACAGGTAGATAAAGTGGTTAAGCAGGCATACGGGATACTTGCCTTTATTAGCCGAGGCGTAGAATATAAGAGCGGGGAGGTTATGCTTCAACTGTATAAAACACTAGTTAGGCCGCAGCTAGAGTGCCGCGTGCAGTTCTGGTCACCACATTACAAGAAGGATGCGATTGCACTAGAGAAGGTGCAGAGGAGATTTCCGAGGATGTTGCCTGGGCTGGGGAATTTTAGTTATGAGGAAAGATTGGATAGGCTGGGGTTGTTTTCTTTGGAACACAGGAGGCTGAGGCGAGACCTAATTGAGGTGTGTAAAATTATGAGGGGCCGAGATAGAGTGGATAGGAAGGACCTATTTCCCTTAGCAGAAGGGTCAATAATAGATTTCAAGTAATTGGTAGGAGGTTTACAGGGAATTTGAGGAGACATTTTTTCACCCAGTGAATGGTGGGGGTCTGGAATGCACTGCCTGAAAGGGTGGTAGAGGCAGAAACCCTCATCACGTTTAAAAAGTACTTGGATATGCACTTGAACTGCCGTAACCTACAAGGCTACGGACCAAGTGCTGTAAAGTGGGATTTGGGTGGATTGCTCTTTGTCGGCTGGCACGGACAAGATGGGCCGAATGGCCTCCTTCTGTGCTGTAAATTTCTATGATTCTGCCTGATCATGTGACATCTGCCCACACGACTTCTACAAATGTTATTACATTGTAGCCAGGATTGTTTAGTTTCCAATTCCGCCCATTTTGAAGCCAGGTCTCCGTTATAGCTACTATTGCATAACCCCATGTGGCAACTTGCGCCTGCAACTCGTCAATCTTATTTGTAACACTCCTCGCATTAACACACATGCATTTCAACAGCATGCTAGTTGGCTTTGCTTTTTTCCTGAATTTAACTGCTGCTCTTTCTACATTCTTCTTTGTTCTGTTGCTGTTTGTCCCTCCGAGTTTTCTATGCACCTTGTCTCTCCTCTCTGCTGCTGTGTCCTGGTGGCCCTCCGCCAGTGTGTGTATTTTGGCTATCTTATTTTCTTCTTCTGCTTATTTCGGCCCTGTGTCTGGAGCCCCTTGCATTTGTGTAGCAGCAGGAGAATGTGCAGCGAAGAAATGGTCAAAGGAAAGCGAGAGAGAGAGAGAGAGAGAGAGAGAGAGAGCAGCAAAAAGGATGTTGATTGATTAAGAGCAGTGTGTGCGCGTGTGTGTGCAAAACGTTGAGCAGCCTGTGGCGGCAGCAAAAGCCTACTGCACCTGGTGTTCCCAGGCGGTCTGCCATCCAAATACTAACCAGGCCTGACTCTGCTTAGCTTCCGAGATCAGACGAGATCGGGCGTATTCAGACTAGTATGGCCGTAGGCATATGCTGGCTGGCTTTCTCTTTACTTAAAGCTGTCGCCCATTTTTTTCTCTTCTTCTACACATTCATACAAGTATTCAACACTCAATTTACATTTACAAGTTTTACTCCTCCCGCAACCCCCCCACCCCCCCTCCACCTCTTCTTGCTGCTCTGCCTCCCACACAAACAAACTACAAGCCCAACCCTTCATTGCCTTCTATTCAAATATTACATCAAATAAACATGCTCAAACACCAAGTCTTAAGGGCTGTAGCATCTTTCAAACTGGACAAATACCCAGGCCCGCATCAAATCTATCCCACACTCTTAAGAGAAGTAAGACACCAAATAGCACAGGCTCTCACCATCATTTTACAATCCTCTCTGGCTACAGGTGTGGTGCCCGACCACTGGAGGACTGCTAACGTGCTACCGTTCTTTCAAAAGGGAGAGAGGGATAGACCGCATAATTACAGGCCAGTCAGCCTAACCTCGGTGGTGGGAAAATTATTGGAAAAAGTTCTGAGGGACAGGAGAAATCTTCATTTAGAAAGACACGGATTAATCAGGGACAGTCAGCATGGATTTCTTAACGGAAGGTCGTGTCTGACTAACGCAATTCAATTTTTCGAGGAGGTAACAAGGAGGGTCGATGAGGGTAGTGCCTTTGATGTAGTCTATAAGGATTTTAGCAAGGCTTTTGATAAGGTCCCGCATGCCAGATTGGTCACGAAAGTAAAAGCCCATGGGATCCAAGGCAAAGTGGCAAGTTGGATCCAAAATTGGCTCAGAGGCAGGAAACAAAGGGTAATGGTCGAAGGGTGTTTTTGTGACCGGAAGGCTGTTTCCAGTGGGGTTCCGCAGGGCTCACAGAATCACAGCAACCCCACAGTGCAGATAGAGGCCATTTCGGCCCATCGAGCCTGCACCGACTCAGTACTGGGCCCTTTGCTTTTTCTGGTATATATCAATAATTTGGATTTGAATGTAGGAAGTATGATTAAGAAGTTTGCAGATGATACAAAAATTGGCCGTGTGGTTAATAATGAAACAGAATGCTGTAGACTGCAGGAAGATATCAATGGACTCGTCTAGTGGGCAGAACAGTGGCAAATGGAATTCAGTTGGAATACACAATAAATGGTAGGACACTGAGAAATGCAGAGGATCAGCGGGACCTTGGAGTGCATGTCCACAGATCCCTGAAGGTAGCAGGACAGGTAGATAAAGTGGTTAAGCAGGCATACGGGATACTTGCCTTTATTAGCCGAGGCGTAGAATATAAGAGCGGGGAGGTTATGCTTCAACTGTATAAAACACTAGTTAGGCCGCAGCTAGAGTGCCGCGTGCAGTTCTGGTCACCACATTACAAGAAGGATGCGATTGCACTAGAGAAGGTGCAGAGGAGATTTCCGAGGATGTTGCCTGGGCTGGGGAATTTTAGTTATGAGGAAAGATTGGATAGGCTGGGGTTGTTTTCTTTGGAACACAGGAGGCTGAGGCGAGACCTAATTGAGGTGTGTAAAATTATGAGGGGCCGAGATAGAGTGGATAGGAAGGACCTATTTCCCTTAGCAGAAGGGTCAATAATAGATTTCAAGTAATTGGTAGGAGGTTTACAGGGAATTTGAGGAGACATTTTTTCACCCAGTGAATGGTGGGGGTCTGGAATGCACTGCCTGAAAGGGTGGTAGAGGCAGAAACCCTCATCACGTTTAAAAAGTACTTGGATATGCACTTGAACTGCCGTAACCTACAAGGCTACGGACCAAGTGCTGTAAAGTGGGATTTGGGTGGATTGCTCTTTGTCGGCTGGCACGGACAAGATGGGCCGAATGGCCTCCTTCTGTGCTGTAAATTTCTATGATTCTGCCTGATCATGTGACATCTGCCCACACGACTTCTACAAATGTTATTACATTGTAGCCAGGATTGTTTAGTTTCCAATTCCGCCCATTTTGAAGCCAGGTCTCCGTTATAGCTACTATTGCATAACCCCATGTGGCAACTTGCGCCTGCAACTCGTCAATCTTATTTGTAACACTCCTCGCATTAACACACATGCATTTCAACAGCATGCTAGTTGGCTTTGCTTTTTTCCTGAATTTAACTGCTGCTCTTTCTACATTCTTCTTTGTTCTGTTGCTGTTTGTCCCTCCGAGTTTTCTATGCACCTTGTCTCTCCTCTCTGCTGCTGTGTCCTGGTGGCCCTCCGCCAGTGTGTGTATTTTGGCTATCTTATTTTCTTCTTCTGCTTATTTCGGCCCTGTGTCTGGAGCCCCTTGCATTTGTGTAGCAGCAGGAGAATGTGCAGCGAAGAAATGGTCAAAGGAAAGCGAGAGAGAGAGAGAGAGAGAGAGAGAGCAGCAAAAAGGATGTTGATTGATTAAGAGCAGTGTGTGCGCGTGTGTGTGCAAAACGTTGAGCAGCCTGTGGCGGCAGCAAAAGCCTACTGCACCTGGTGTTCCCAGGCAGTCTCCCATCCAAGTACTAACCAGGCCTGACTCTGCTTAGCTTCCGAGATCAGACGAGATCGGGCGTATTCAGACTAGTATGGCCGTAGGCATGTGCTGGCTGGCTTTCTCTTTACTTAAAGCTGTCGCCCATTTTTTTCTCTTCTTCTACACATTCATACAAGTATTCAACACTCAATTTACATTTACAAGTTTTACTCCTCCCGCAACCCCCCCACCCCCCCTCCACCTCTTCTTGCTGCTCTGCCTCCCACACAAACAAACTACAAGCCCAACCCTTCATTGCCTTCTATTCAAATATTACATCAAATAAACATGCTCAAACACCAAGTCTTAAGGGCTGTAGCATCTATCAAACTGGACAAATACCCAGGCCCGCATCAAATCTATCCCACACTCTTAAGAGAAGTAAGACACCAAATAGCACAGGCTCTCACCATCATTTTACAATCCTCTCTGGCTACAGGTGTGGTGCCCGACCACTGGAGGACTGCTAACGTGCTACCGTTCTTTCAAAAGGGAGAGAGGGATAGACCGCATAATTACAGGCCAGTCAGCCTAACCTCGGTGGTGGGAAAATTATTGGAAAAAGTTCTGAGGGACAGGAGAAATCTTCATTTAGAAAGACACGGATTAATCAGGGACAGTCAGCATGGATTTCTTAACGGAAGGTCGTGTCTGACTAACGCAATTCAATTTTTCGAGGAGGTAACAAGGAGGGTCGATGAGGGTAGTGCCTTTGATGTAGTCTATATGGATTTTAGCAAGGCTTTTGATAAGGTCCCGCATGCCAGATTGGTCACGAAAGTAAAAGCCCATGGGATCCAAGGCAAAGTGGCAAGTTGGATCCAAAATTGGCTCAGAGGCAGGAAACAAAGGGTAATGGTCGAAGGGTGTTTTTGTGACCGGAAGGCTGTTTCCAGTGGGGTTCCGCAGGGCTCACAGAATCACAGAAACCCCACAGTGCAGATAGAAGCCATTTCGGCCCATCGAGCCTGCAGCGACTCAGTACTGGGCCCTTTGCTTTTTCTGGTATATATCAATGATTTGGATTTGAATGTAGGAAGTATGATTAAGAAGTTTGCAGATGATACAAAAATTGGCCGTGTGGTTAATAATGAAACAGAATGCTGTAGACTGCAGGAAGATATCAATGGACTCGTCTAGTGGGCAGAACAGTGGCAAATGGAATTCAGTTGGAATACACAATAAATGGTAGGACACTGAGAAATGCAGAGGATCAGCGGGACCTTGGAGTGCATGTCCACAGATCCCTGAAGGTAGCAGGACAGGTAGATAAAGTGGTTAAGCAGGCATACGGGATACTTGCCTTTATTAGCCGAGGCGTAGAATATAAGAGCGGGGAGGTTATGCTTCAACTGTATAAAACACTAGTTAGGCCGCAGCTAGAGTGCCGCGTGCAGTTCTGGTCACCACATTACAAGAAGGATGCGATTGCACTAGAGAAGGTGCAGAGGAGATTTCCGAGGATGTTGCCTGGGCTGGGGAATTTTAGTTATGAGGAAAGATTGGATAGGCTGGGGTTGTTTTCTTTGGAACACAGGAGGCTGAGGCGAGACCTAATTGAGGTGTGTAAAATTATGAGGGGCCGAGATAGAGTGGATAGGAAGGACCTATTTCCCTTAGCAGAAGGGTCAATAATAGATTTCAAGTAATTGGTAGGAGGTTTACAGGGAATTTGAGGAGACATTTTTTCACCCAGTGAATGGTGGGGGTCTGGAATGCACTGCCTGAAAGGGTGGTAGAGGCAGAAACCCTCATCACGTTTAAAAAGTACTTGGATATGCACTTGAACTGCCGTAACCTACAAGGCTACGGACCAAGTGCTGTAAAGTGGGATTTGGGTGGATTGCTCTTTGTCGGCTGGCACGGACAAGATGGGCCGAATGGCCTCCTTCTGTGCTGTAAATTTCTATGATTCTGCCTGATCATGTGACATCTGCCCACACGACTTCTACAAATGTTATTACATTGTAGCCAGGATTGTTTAGTTTCCAATTCCGCCCATTTTGAAGCCAGGTCTCCGTTATAGCTACTATTGCATAACCCCATGTGGCAACTTGCGCCTGCAACTCGTCAATCTTATTTGTAACACTCCTCGCATTAACACACATGCATTTCAACAGCATGCTAGTTGGCTTTGCTTTTTTCCTGAATTTAACTGCTGCTCTTTCTACATTCTTCTTTGTTCTGTTGCTGTTTGTCCCTCCGAGTTTTCTATGCACCTTGTCTCTCCTCTCTGCTGCTGTGTCCTGGTGGCCCTCCGCCAGTGTGTGTATTTTGGCTATCTTATTTTCTTCTTCTGCTTATTTCGGCCCTGTGTCTGGAGCCCCTTGCATTTGTGTAGCAGCAGGAGAATGTGCAGCGAAGAAATGGTCAAAGGAAAGCGAGAGAGAGAGAGAGAGAGAGCAGCAAAAAGGATGTTGATTGATTAAGAGCAGTGTGTGCGCGTGTGTGTGCAAAACGTTGAGCAGCCTGTGGCGGCAGCAAAAGCCTACTGCACCTGGTGTTCCCAGGCGGTCTCCCATCCAAGTACTAACCAGGCCTGACTCTGCTTAGCTTCCGAGATCAGACGAGATCGGGCGTATTCAGACTAGTATGGCCGTAGGCATATGCTGGCTGGCTTTCTCTTTACTTAAAGCTGTCGCCCATTTTTTTCTCTTCTTCTACACATTCATACAAGTATTCAACACTCAATTTACATTTACAAGTTTTACTCCTCCCGCAACCCCCCACCCCCCCTCCACCTCTTCTTGCTGCTCTGCCTCCCACACAAACAAACTACAAGCCCAACCCTTCATTGCCTTCTATTCAAATATTACATCAAATAAACATGCTCAAACACCAAGTCTTAAGGGCTGTAGCATCTATCAAACTGGACAAATACCCAGGCCCGCATCAAATCTATCCCACACTCTTAAGAGAAGTAAGACACCAAATAGCACAGGCTCTCACCATCATTTTACAATCCTCTCTGGCTACAGGTGTGGTGCCCGACCACTGGAGGACTGCTAACGTGCTACCGTTCTTTCAAAAGGGAGAGAGGGATAGACCGCATAATTACAGGCCAGTCAGCCTAACCTCGGTGGTGGGAAAATTATTGGAAAAAGTTCTGAGGGACAGGAGAAATCTTCATTTAGAAAGACACGGATTAATCAGGGACAGTCAGCATGGATTTCTTAACGGAAGGTCGTGTCTGACTAACGCAATTCAATTTTTCGAGGAGGTAACAAGGAGGGTCGATGAGGGTAGTGCCTTTGATGTAGTCTATATGGATTTTAGCAAGGCTTTTGATAAGGTCCCGCATGCCAGATTGGTCACGAAAGTAAAAGCCCATGGGATCCAAGGCAAAGTGGCAAGTTGGATCCAAAATTGGCTCAGAGGCAGGAAACAAAGGGTAATGGTCGAAGGGTGTTTTTGTGACCGGAAGGCTGTTTCCAGTGGGGTTCCGCAGGGCTCACAGAATCACAGAAACCCCACAGTGCAGATAGAGGCCATTTCGGCCCATCGAGCCTGCACCGACTCAGTACTGGGCCCTTTGCTTTTTCTGGTATATATCAATGATTTGGATTTGAATGTAGGAAGTATGATTAAGAAGTTTGCAGATGATACAAAAATTGGCCGTGTGGTTAATAATGAAACAGAATGCTGTAGACTGCAGGAAGATATCAATGGACTCGTCTAGTGGGCAGAACAGTGGCAAATGGAATTCAGTTGGAATACACAATAAATGGTAGGACACTGAGAAATGCAGAGGATCAGCGGGACCTTGGAGTGCATGTCCACAGATCCCTGAAGGTAGCAGGACAGGTAGATAAAGTGGTTAAGCAGGCATACGGGATACTTGCCTTTATTAGCCGAGGCGTAGAATATAAGAGCGGGGAGGTTATGCTTCAACTGTATAAAACACTAGTTAGGCCGCAGCTAGAGTGCCGCGTGCAGTTCTGGTCACCACATTACAAGAAGGATGCGATTGCACGAGAGAAGGTGCAGAGGAGATTTCCGAGGATGTTGCCTGGGCTGGGGAATTTTAGTTATGAGGAAAGATTGGATAGGCTGGGGTTGTTTTCTTTGGAACACAGGAGGCTGAGGCGAGACCTAATTGAGGTGTGTAAAATTATGAGGGGCCGAGATAGAGTGGATAGGAAGGACCTATTTCCCTTAGCAGAAGGGTCAATAATAGATTTCAAGTAATTGGTAGGAGGTTTACAGGGAATTTGAGGAGACATTTTTTCACCCAGTGAATGGTGGGGGTCTGGAATGCACTGCCTGAAAGGGTGGTAGAGGCAGAAACCCTCATCACGTTTAAAAAGTACTTGGATATGCACTTGAACTGCCGTAACCTACAAGGCTACGGACCAAGTGCTGTAAAGTGGGATTTGGGTGGATTGCTCTTTGTCGGCTGGCACGGACAAGATGGGCCGAATGGCCTCCTTCTGTGCTGTAAATTTCTATGATTCTGCCTGATCATGTGACATCTGCCCACACGACTTCTACAAATGTTATTACATTGTAGCCAGGATTGTTTAGTTTCCAATTCCGCCCATTTTGAAGCCAGGTCTCCGTTATGGCTACTATTGCATAACCCCATGTGGCAACTTGCGCCTGCAACTCGTCAATCTTATTTGTAACACTCCTCGCATTAACACACATGCATTTCAACAGCATGCTAGTTGGCTTTGCTTTTTTCCTGAATTTAACTGCTGCTCTTTCTACATTCTTCTTTGTTCTGTTGCTGTTTGTCCCTCCGAGTTTTCTATGCACCTTGTCTCTCCTCTCTGCTGCTGTGTCCTGGTGGCCCTCCGCCAGTGTGTGTATTTTGGCTATCTTATTTTCTTCTTCTGCTTATTTCGGCCCTGTGTCTGGAGCCCCTTGCATTTGTGTAGCAGCAGGAGAATGTGCAGCGAAGAAATGGTCAAAGGAAAGCGAGAGAGAGAGAGAGAGAGAGAGCAGCAAAAAGGATGTTGATTGATTAAGAGCAGTGTGTGCGCGTGTGTGTGCAAAACGTTGAGCAGCCTGTGGCGGCAGCAAAAGCCTACTGCACCTGGTATTCCCAGGCAGTCTCCCATCCAAGTACTAACCAGGCCTGACTCTGCTTAGCTTCCGAGATCAGACGAGATCGGGCGCATTCAGACTAGTATGGCCGTAGGCATATGCTAGCTGGCTTTCTATTTACTTAAAGCTGTCGCCCATTTTTTTCTCTTCTACGCATTCATACAAGTATTCAACACTCAATTTACATTTACAAATTTTACTCCTCCCGCAACCCCCCACCCCCCCTCCACCTCTTCTTGCTGCTCTGCCTCCCACACAAACAAACTACAAGCCCAACCCTTCATTGCCTTCTATTCAAATATTACATCAAATAAACATGCTCAAACACCAAGTCTTAAGGGCTGTAGCATCTTTCAAACTGGACAAATACCCAGGCCCGCATCAAATCTATCCCACACTCTTAAGAGAAGTAAGACACCAAATAGCACAGGCTCTCACCATCATTTTACAATCCTCTCTGGCTACAGGTGTGGTGCCCGACCACTGGAGGACTGCTAACGTGCTACCGTTCTTTCAAAAGGGAGAGAGGGATAGACCGCATAATTACAGGCCAGTCAGCCTAACCTCGGTGGTGGGAAAATTATTGGAAAAAGTTCTGAGGGACAGGAGAAATCTTCATTTAGAAAGACACGGATTAATCAGGGACAGTCAGCATGGATTTCTTAACGGAAGGTCGTGTCTGACTAACGCAATTCAATTTTTCGAGGAGGTAACAAGGAGGGTCGATGAGGGTAGTGCCTTTGATGTAGTCTATATGGATTTTAGCAAGGCTTTTGATAAGGTCCCGCATGCCAGATTGGTCACGAAAGTAAAAGCCCATGGGATCCAAGGCAAAGTGGCAAGTTGGATCCAAAATTGGCTCAGAGGCAGGAAACAAAGGGTAATGGTCGAAGGGTGTTTTTGTGACCGGAAGGCTGTTTCCAGTGGGGTTCCGCAGGGCTCACAGAATCACAGAAACCCCACAGTGCAGATAGAGGCCATTTCGGCCCATCGAGCCTGCACCGACTCAGTACTGGGCCCTTTGCTTTTTCTGGTATATATCAATGATTTGGATTTGAATGTAGGAAGTATGATTAAGAAGTTTGCAGATGATACAAAAATTGGCCGTGTGGTTAATAATGAAACAGAATGCTGTAGACTGCAGGAAGATATCAATGGACTCGTCTAGTGGGCAGAACAGTGGCAAATGGAATTCAGTTGGAATACACAATAAATGGTAGGACACTGAGAAATGCAGAGGATCAGCGGGACCTTGGAGTGCATGTCCACAGATCCCTGAAGGTAGCAGGACAGGTAGATAAAGTGGTTAAGCAGGCATACGGGATACTTGCCTTTATTAGCCGAGGCGTAGAATATAAGAGCGGGGAGGTTATGCTTCAACTGTATAAAACACTAGTTAGGCCGCAGCTAGAGTGCCGCGTGCAGTTCTGGTCACCACATTACAAGAAGGATGCGATTGCACTAGAGAAGGTGCAGAGGAGATTTCCGAGGATGTTGCCTGGGCTGGGGAATTTTAGTTATGAGGAAAGATTGGATAGGCTGGGGTTGTTTTCTTTGGAACACAGGAGGCTGAGGCGAGACCTAATTGAGGTGTGTAAAATTATGAGGGGCCGAGATAGAGTGGATAGGAAGGACCTATTTCCCTTAGCAGAAGGGTCAATAATAGATTTCAAGTAATTGGTAGGAGGTTTACAGGGAATTTGAGGAGACATTTTTTCACCCAGTGAATGGTGGGGGTCTGGAATGCACTGCCTGAAAGGGTGGTAGAGGCAGAAACCCTCATCACGTTTAAAAAGTGCTTGGATATGCACTTGAACTGCCGTAACCTACAAGGCTACGGACCAAGTGCTGTAAAGTGGGATTTGGGTGGATTGCTCTTTGTCGGCTGGCACGGACAAGATGGGCCGAATGGCCTCCTTCTGTGCTGTAAATTTCTATGATTCTGCCTGATCATGTGACATCTGCCCACACGACTTCTACAAATGTTATTACATTGTAGCCAGGATTGTTTAGTTTCCAATTCCGCCCATTTTGAAGCCAGGTCTCCGTTATGGCTACTATTGCATAACCCCATGTGGCAACTTGCGCCTGCAACTCGTCAATCTTATTTGTAACACTCCTCGCATTAACACACATGCATTTCAACAGCATGCTAGTTGGCTTTGCTTTTTTCCTGAATTTAACTGCTGCTCTTTCTACATTCTTCTTTGTTCTGTTGCTGTTTGTCCCTCCGAGTTTTCTATGCACCTTGTCTCTCCTCTCTGCTGCTGTGTCCTGGTGGCCCTCCGCCAGTGTGTGTATTTTGGCTATCTTATTTTCTTCTTCTGCTTATTTCGGCCCTGTGTCTGGAGCCCCTTGCATTTGTGTAGCAGCAGGAGAATGTGCAGCGAAGAAATGGTCAAAGGAAAGCGAGAGAGAGAGAGAGAGAGAGCAGCAAAAAGGATGTTGATTGATTAAGAGCAGTGTGTGCGCGTGTGTGTGCAAAACGTTGAGCAGCCTGTGGCGGCAGCAAAAGCCTACTGCACCTGGTATTCCCAGGCGGTCTCCCATCCAAGTACTAACCAGGCCTGACTCTGCTTAGCTTCCGAGATCAGACGAGATCGGGCGCATTCAGACTAGTATGGCCGTAGGCATATGCTGGCTGGCTTTCTCTTTACTTAAAGCTGTCGCCCATTTTTTTCTCTTCTACGCATTCATACAAGTATTCAACACTCAATTTACATTTACAAATTTTACTCCTCCCGCAACCCCCCACCCCCCCTCCACCTCTTCTTGCTGCTCTGCCTCCCACACAAACAAACTACAAGCCCAACCCTTCATTGCCTTCTATTCAAATATTACATCAAATAAACATGCTCAAACACCAAGTCTTAAGGGCTGTAGCATCTTTCAAACTGGACAAATACCCAGGCCCGCATCAAATCTATCCCACACTCTTAAGAGAAGTAAGACACCAAATAGCACAGGCTCTCACCATCATTTTACAATCCTCTCTGGCTACAGGTGTGGTGCCCGACCACTGGAGGACTGCTAACGAGCTACCGCTCTTTCAAAAGGGAGAGAGGGATAGACCGCATAATTACAGGTCAGTCAGCCTAACCTCGGTGGTGGGAAAATTATTGGAAAAAGTTCTGAGGGACAGGAGAAATCTTCATTTAGAAAGACACGGATTAATCAGGGACAGTCAGCATGGATTTCTTAACGGAAGGTCGTGTCTGACTAACGCAATTCAATTTTTCGAGGAGGTAACAAGGAGGGTCGATGAGGGTAGTGCCTTTGATGTAGTCTATATGGATTTTAGCAAGGCTTTTGATAAGGTCCCGCATGCCAGATTGGTCACGAAAGTAAAAGCCCATGGGATCCAAGGCAAAGTGGCAAGTTGGATCCAAAATTGGCTCAGAGGCAGGAAACAAAGGGTAATGGTCGAAGGGTGTTTTTGTGACCGGAAGGCTGTTTCCAGTGGGGTTCCGCAGGGCTCACAGAATCACAGAAACCCCACAGTGCAGATAGAGGCCATTTCGGCCCATCGAGCCTGCACCGACTCAGTACTGGGCCCTTTGCTTTTTCTGGTATATATCAATGATTTGGATTTGAATGTAGGAAGTATGATTAAGAAGTTTGCAGATGATACAAAAATTGGCCGTGTGGTTAATAATGAAACAGAATGCTGTAGACTGCAGGAAGATATCAATGGACTCGTCTAGTGGGCAGAACAGTGGCAAATGGAATTCAGTTGGAATACACAATAAATGGTAGGACACTGAGAAATGCAGAGGATCAGCGGGACCTTGGAGTGCATGTCCACAGATCCCTGAAGGTAGCAGGACAGGTAGATAAAGTGGTTAAGCAGGCATACGGGATACTTGCCTTTATTAGCCGAGGCGTAGAATATAAGAGCGGGGAGGTTATGCTTCAACTGTATAAAACACTAGTTAGGCCGCAGCTAGAGTGCCGCGTGCAGTTCTGGTCACCACATTACAAGAAGGATGCGATTGCACTAGAGAAGGTGCAGAGGAGATTTCCGAGGATGTTGCCTGGGCTGGGGAATTTTAGTTATGAGGAAAGATTGGATAGGCTGGGGTTGTTTTCTTTGGAACACAGGAGGCTGAGGCGAGACCTAATTGAGGTGTGTAAAATTATGAGGGGCCGAGATAGAGTGGATAGGAAGGACCTATTTCCCTTAGCAGAAGGGTCAATAATAGATTTCAAGTAATTGGTAGGAGGTTTACAGGGAATTTGAGGAGACATTTTTTCACCCAGTGAATGGTGGGGGTCTGGAATGCACTGCCTGAAAGGGTGGTAGAGGCAGAAACCCTCATCACGTTTAAAAAGTACTTGGATATGCACTTGAACTGCCGTAACCTACAAGGCTACGGACCAAGTGCTGTAAAGTGGGATTTGGGTGGATTGCTCTTTGTCGGCTGGCACGGACAAGATGGGCCGAATGGCCTCCTTCTGTGCTGTAAATTTCTATGATTCTGCCTGATCATGTGACATCTGCCCACACGACTTCTACAAATGTTATTACATTGTAGCCAGGATTGTTTAGTTTCCAATTCCGCCCATTTTGAAGCCAGGTCTCCGTTATGGCTACTATTGCATAACCCCATGTGGCAACTTGCGCCTGCAACTCGTCAATCTTATTTGTAACACTCCTCGCATTAACACACATGCATTTCAACAGCATGCTAGTTGGCTTTGCTTTTTTCCTGAATTTAACTGCTGCTCTTTCTACATTCTTCTTTGTTCTGTTGCTGTTTGTCCCTCCGAGTTTTCTATGCACCTTGTCTCTCCTCTCTGCTGCTGTGTCCTGGTGGCCCTCCGCCAGTGTGTGTATTTTGGCTATCTTATTTTCTTCTTCTGCTTATTTCGGCCCTGTGTCTGGAGCCCCTTGCATTTGTGTAGCAGCAGGAGAATGTGCAGCGAAGAAATGGTCAAAGGAAAGCGAGAGAGAGAGAGAGAGAGAGAGAGAGAGAGCAGCAAAAAGGATGTTGATTGATTAAGAGCAGTGTGTGCGCGTGTGTGTGCAAAACGTTGAGCAGCCTGTGGCGGCAGCAAAAGCCTACTGCACCTGGTGTTCCCAGGCGGTCTCCCATCCAAGTACTAACCAGGCCTGACTCTGCTTAGTTTCCGAGATCAGACGAGATCGGGCGTATTCAGACTAGTATGGCCGTAGGCATATGCTGGCTGGCTTTCTCTTTACTTAAAGCTGTCGCCCATTTTTTTCTCTTCTTCTACACATTCATACAAGTATTCAACACTCAATTTACATTTACAAGTTTTACTCCTCCCGCAACCCCCCCACCCCCCCTCCACCTCTTCTTGCTGCTCTGCCTCCCACACAAACAAACTACAAGCCCAACCCTTCATTGCCTTCTATTCAAATATTACATCAAATAAACATGCTCAAACACCAAGTCTTAAGGGCTGTAGCATCTTTCAAACTGGACAAATACCCAGGCCCGCATCAAATCTATCCCACACTCTTAAGAGAAGTAAGACACCAAATAGCACAGGCTCTCACCATCATTTTACAATCCTCTCTGGCTACAGGTGTGGTGCCCGACCACTGGAGGACTGCTAACGTGCTACCGTTCTTTCAAAAGGGAGAGAGGGATAGACCGCATAATTACAGGCCAGTCAGCCTAACCTCGGTGGTGGGAAAATTATTGGAAAAAGTTCTGAGGGACAGGAGAAATCTTCATTTAGAAAGACACGGATTAATCAGGGACAGTCAGCATGGATTTCTTAACGGAAGGTCGTGTCTGACTAACGCAATTCAATTTTTCGAGGAGGTAACAAGGAGGGTCGATGAGGGTAGTGCCTTTGATGTAGTCTATATGGATTTTAGCAAGGCTTTTGATAAGGTCCCGCATGCCAGATTGGTCACGAAAGTAAAAGCCCATGGGATCCAAGGCAAAGTGGCAAGTTGGATCCAAAATTGGCTCAGAGGCAGGAAACAAAGGGTAATGGTCGAAGGGTGTTTTTGTGACCGGAAGGCTGTTTCCAGTGGGGTTCCGCAGGGCTCACAGAATCACAGAAACCCCACAGTGCAGATAGAGGCCATTTCGGCCCATCGAGCCTGCACCGACTCAGTACTGGGCCCTTTGCTTTTTCTGGTATATATCAATGATTTGGATTTGAATGTAGGAAGTATGATTAAGAAGTTTGCAGATGATACAAAAATTGGCCGTGTGGTTAATAATGAAACAGAATGCTGTAGACTGCAGGAAGATATCAATGGACTCGTCTAGTGGGCAGAACAGTGGCAAATGGAATTCAGTTGGAATACACAATAAATGGTAGGACACTGAGAAATGCAGAGGATCAGCGGGACCTTGGAGTGCATGTCCACAGATCCCTGAAGGTAGCAGGACAGGTAGATAAAGTGGTTAAGCAGGCATACGGGATACTTGCCTTTATTAGCCGAGGCGTAGAATATAAGAGCGGGGAGGTTATGCTTCAACTGTATAAAACACTAGTTAGGCCGCAGCTAGAGTGCCGCGTGCAGTTCTGGTCACCACATTACAAGAAGGATGCGATTGCACTAGAGAAGGTGCAGAGGAGATTTCCGAGGATGTTGCCTGGGCTGGGGAATTTTAGTTATGAGGAAAGATTGGATAGGCTGGGGTTGTTTTCTTTGGAACACAGGAGGCTGAGGCGAGACCTAATTGAGGTGTGTAAAATTATGAGGGGCCGAGATAGAGTGGATAGGAAGGACCTATTTCCCTTAGCAGAAGGGTCAATAATAGATTTCAAGTAATTGGTAGGAGGTTTACAGGGAATTTGAGGAGACATTTTTTCACCCAGTGAATGGTGGGGGTCTGGAATGCACTGCCTGAAAGGGTGGTAGAGGCAGAAACCCTCATCACGTTTAAAAAGTACTTGGATATGCACTTGAACTGCCGTAACCTACAAGGCTACGGACCAAGTGCTGTAAAGTGGGATTTGGGTGGATTGCTCTTTGTCGGCTGGCACGGACAAGATGGGCCGAATGGCCTCCTTCTGTGCTGTAAATTTCTATGATTCTGCCTGATCATGTGACATCTGCCCACACGACTTCTACAAATGTTATTACATTGTAGCCAGGATTGTTTAGTTTCCAATTCCGCCCATTTTGAAGCCAGGTCTCCGTTATAGCTACTATTGCATAACCCCATGTGGCAACTTGCGCCTGCAACTCGTCAATCTTATTTGTAACACTCCTCGCATTAACACACATGCATTTCAACAGCATGCTAGTTGGCTTTGCTTTTTTCCTGAATTTAACTGCTGCTCTTTCTACATTCTTCTTTGTTCTGTTGCTGTTTGTCCCTCCGAGTTTTCTATGCACCTTGTCTCTCCTCTCTGCTGCTGTGTCCTGGTGGCCCTCCGCCAGTGTGTGTATTTTGGCTATCTTATTTTCTTCTTCTGCTTATTTCGGCCCTGTGTCTGGAGCCCCTTGCATTTGTGTAGCAGCAGGAGAATGTGCAGCGAAGAAATGGTCAAAGGAAAGCGAGAGAGAGAGAGAGAGAGAGAGAGAGAGAGAGAGCAGCAAAAAGGATGTTGATTGATTAAGAGCAGTGTGTGCGCGTGTGTGTGCAAAACGTTGAGCAGCCTGTGGCGGCAGCAAAAGCCTACTGCACCTGGTGTTCCCAGGCGGTCTCCCATCCAAGTACTAACCAGGCCTGACTCTGCTTAGCTTCCAGAGATCAGACGAGATCGGGCGTATTCAGACTAGTATGGCCGTAGGCATATGCTGGCTGGCTTTCTCTTTACTTAAAGCTGTCGCCCATTTTTTTCTCTTCTACACATTCATACAAGTATTCAACACTCAATTTACATTTACAAGTTTTACTCCTCCCGCAACCCCCCCACCCCCCCTCCACCTCTTCTTGCTGCTCTGCCTCCCACACAAACAAACTACAAGCCCAACCCTTCATTGCCTTCTATTCAAATATTACATCAAATAAACATGCTCAAACACCAAGTCTTAAGGGCTGTAGCATCTTTCAAACTGGACAAATACCCAGGCCCGCATCAAATCTATCCCACACTCTTAAGAGAAGTAAGACACCAAATAGCACAGGCTCTCACCATCATTTTACAATCCTCTCTGGCTACAGGTGTGGTGCCCGACCACTGGAGGACTGCTAACGTGCTACCGTTCTTTCAAAAGGGAGAGAGGGATAGACCGCATAATTACAGGCCAGTCAGCCTAACCTCGGTGGTGGGAAAATTATTGGAAAAAGTTCTGAGGGACAGGAGAAATCTTCATTTAGAAAGACACGGATTAATCAGGGACAGTCAGCATGGATTTCTTAACGGAAGGTCGTGTCTGACTAACGCAATTCAATTTTTCGAGGAGGTAACAAGGAGGGTCGATGAGGGTAGTGCCTTTGATGTAGTCTATATGGATTTTAGCAAGGCTTTTGATAAGGTCCCGCATGCCAGATTGGTCACGAAAGTAAAAGCCCATGGGATCCAAGGCAAAGTGGCAAGTTGGATCCAAAATTGGCTCAGAGGCAGGAAACAAAGGGTAATGGTCGAAGGGTGTCTTTGTGACCGGAAGGCTGTTTCCAGTGGGGTTCCGCAGGGCTCACAGAATCACAGAAACCCCACAGTGCAGATAGAGGCCATTTCGGCCCATCGAGCCTGCACCGACTCAGTACTGGGCCCTTTGCTTTTTCTGGTATATATCAATGATTTGGATTTGAATGTAGGAAGTATGATTAAGAAGTTTGCAGATGATACAAAAATTGGCCGTGTGGTTAATAATGAAACAGAATGCTGTAGACTGCAGGAAGATATCAATGGACTCGTCTAGTGGGCAGAACAGTGGCAAATGGAATTCAGTTGGAATACACAATAAATGGTAGGACACTGAGAAATGCAGAGGATCAGCGGGACCTTGGAGTGCATGTCCACAGATCCCTGAAGGTAGCAGGACAGGTAGATAAAGTGGTTAAGCAGGCATACGGGATACTTGCCTTTATTAGCCGAGGCGTAGAATATAAGAGCGGGGAGGTTATGCTTCAACTGTATAAAACACTAGTTAGGCCGCAGCTAGAGTGCCGCGTGCAGTTCTGGTCACCACATTACAAGAAGGATGCGATTGCACTAGAGAAGGTGCAGAGGAGATTTCCGAGGATGTTGCCTGGGCTGGGGAATTTTAGTTATGAGGAAAGATTGGATAGGCTGGGGTTGTTTTCTTTGGAACACAGGAGGCTGAGGCGAGACCTAATTGAGGTGTGTAAAATTATGAGGGGCCGAGATAGAGTGGATAGGAAGGACCTATTTCCCTTAGCAGAAGGGTCAATAATAGATTTCAAGTAATTGGTAGGAGGTTTACAGGGAATTTGAGGAGACATTTTTTCACCCAGTGAATGGTGGGGGTCTGGAATGCACTGCCTGAAAGGGTGGTAGAGGCAGAAACCCTCATCACGTTTAAAAAGTACTTGGATATGCACTTGAACTGCCGTAACCTACAAGGCTACGGACCAAGTGCTGTAAAGTGGGATTTGGGTGGATTGCTCTTTGTCGGCTGGCACGGACAAGATGGGCCGAATGGCCTCCTTCTGTGCTGTAAATTTCTATGATTCTGCCTGATCATGTGACATCTGCCCACACGACTTCTACAAATGTTATTACATTGTAGCCAGGATTGTTTAGTTTCCAATTCCGCCCATTTTGAAGCCAGGTCTCCGTTATAGCTACTATTGCATAACCCCATGTGGCAACTTGCGCCTGCAACTCGTCAATCTTATTTGTAACACTCCTCGCATTAACACACATGCATTTCAACAGCATGCTAGTTGGCTTTGCTTTTTTCCTGAATTTAACTGCTGCTCTTTCTACATTCTTCTTTGTTCTGTTGCTGTTTGTCCCTCCGAGTTTTCTATGCACCTTGTCTCTCCTCTCTGCTGCTGTGTCCTGGTGGCCCTCCGCCAGTGTGTGTATTTTGGCTATCTTATTTTCTTCTTCTGCTTATTTCGGCCCTGTGTCTGGAGCCCCTTGCATTTGTGTAGCAGCAGGAGAATGTGCAGCGAAGAAATGGTCAAAGGAAAGCGAGAGAGAGAGAGAGAGAGAGAGCAGCAAAAAGGATGTTGATTGATTAAGAGCAGTGTGTGCGCGTGTGTGTGCAAAACGTTGAGCAGCCTGTGGCGGCAGCAAAAGCCTACTGCACCTGGTGTTCCCAGGCGGTCTCCCATCCAAGTACTAACCAGGCCTGACTCTGCTTAGCTTCCGAGATCAGACGAGATCGGGCGTATTCAGACTAGTATGGCCGTAGACATATGCTGGCTGGCTTTCTCTTTACTTAAAGCTGTCGCCCATTTTTTTCTCTTCTTCTACACATTCATACAAGTATTCAACACTCAATTTACATTTACAAGCTTTACTCCTCCCGCAACCCCCCCACCCCCCCTCCACCTCTTCTTGCTGCTCTGCCTCCCACACAAACAAACTACAAGCCCAACCCTTCATTGCCTTCTATTCAAATATTACATCAAATAAACATGCTCAAACACCAAGTCTTAAGGGCTGTAGCATCTTTCAAACTGGACAAATACCCAGGCCCGCATCAAATCTATCCCACACTCTTAAGAGAAGTAAGACACCAAATAGCACAGGCTCTCACCATCATTTTACAATCCTCTCTGGCTACAGGTGTGGTGCCCGACCACTGGAGGACTGCTAACGTGCTACCGTTCTTTCAAAAGGGAGAGAGGGATAGACCGCATAATTACAGGCCAGTCAGCCTAACCTCGGTGGTGGGAAAATTATTGGAAAAAGTTCTGAGGGACAGGAGAAATCTTCATTTAGAAAGACACGGATTAATCAGGGACAGTCAGCATGGATTTCTTAACGGAAGGTCGTGTCTGACTAACGCAATTCAATTTTTCGAGGAGGTAACAAGGAGGGTCGATGAGGGTAGTGCCTTTGATGTAGTCTATATGGATTTTAGCAAGGCTTTTGATAAGGTCCCGCATGCCAGATTGGTCACGAAAGTAAAAGCCCATGGGATCCAAGGCAAAGTGGCAAGTTGGATCCAAAATTGGCTCAGAGGCAGGAAACAAAGGGTAATGGTCGAAGGGTGTCTTTGTGACCGGAAGGCTGTTTCCAGTGGGGTTCCGCAGGGCTCACAGAATCACAGAAACCCCACAGTGCAGATAGAGGCCATTTCGGCCCATCGAGCCTGCACCGACTCAGTACTGGGCCCTTTGCTTTTTCTGGTATATATCAATGATTTGGATTTGAATGTAGGAAGTATGATTAAGAAGTTTGCAGATGATACAAAAATTGGCCGTGTGGTTAATAATGAAACAGAATGCTGTAGACTGCAGGAAGATATCAATGGACTCGTCTAGTGGGCAGAACAGTGGCAAATGGAATTCAGTTGGAATACACAATAAATGGTAGGACACTGAGAAATGCAGAGGATCAGCGGGACCTTGGAGTGCATGTCCACAGATCCCTGAAGGTAGCAGGACAGGTAGATAAAGTGGTTAAGCAGGCATACGGGATACTTGCCTTTATTAGCCGAGGCGTAGAATATAAGAGCGGGGAGGTTATGCTTCAACTGTATAAAACACTAGTTAGGCCGCAGCTAGAGTGCCGCGTGCAGTTCTGGTCACCACATTACAAGAAGGATGCGATTGCACTAGAGAAGGTGCAGAGGAGATTTCCGAGGATGTTGCCTGGGCTGGGGAATTTTAGTTATGAGGAAAGATTGGATAGGCTGGGGTTGTTTTCTTTGGAACACAGGAGGCTGAGGCGAGACCTAATTGAGGTGTGTAAAATTATGAGGGGCCGAGATAGAGTGGATAGGAAGGACCTATTTCCCTTAGCAGAAGGGTCAATAATAGATTTCAAGTAATTGGTAGGAGGTTTACAGGGAATTTGAGGAGACATTTTTTCACCCAGTGAATGGTGGGGGTCTGGAATGCACTGCCTGAAAGGGTGGTAGAGGCAGAAACCCTCATCACGTTTAAAAAGTACTTGGATATGCACTTGAACTGCCGTAACCTACAAGGCTACGGACCAAGTGCTGTAAAGTGGGATTTGGGTGGATTGCTCTTTGTCGGCTGGCACGGACAAGATGGGCCGAATGGCCTCCTTCTGTGCTGTAAATTTCTATGATTCTGCCTGATCATGTGACATCTGCCCACACGACTTCTACAAATGTTATTACATTGTAGCCAGGATTGTTTAGTTTCCAATTCCGCCCATTTTGAAGCCAGGTCTCCGTTATAGCTACTATTGCATAACCCCATGTGGCAACTTGCGCCTGCAACTCGTCAATCTTATTTGTAACACTCCTCGCATTAACACACATGCATTTCAACAGCATGCTAGTTGGCTTTGCTTTTTTCCTGAATTTAACTGCTGCTCTTTCTACATTCTTCTTTGTTCTGTTGCTGTTTGTCCCTCCGAGTTTTCTATGCACCTTGTCTCTCCTCTCTGCTGCTGTGTCCTGGTGGCCCTCCGCCAGTGTGTGTATTTTGGCTATCTTATTTTCTTCTTCTGCTTATTTCGGCCCTGTGTCTGGAGCCCCTTGCATTTGTGTAGCAGCAGGAGAATGTGCAGCGAAGAAATGGTCAAAGGAAAGCGAGAGAGAGAGAGAGAGAGCAGCAAAAAGGATGTTGATTGATTAAGAGCAGTGTGTGCGCGTGTGTGTGCAAAACGTTGAGCAGCCTGTGGCGGCAGCAAAAGCCTACTGCACCTGGTGTTCCCAGGCGGTCTCCCATCCAAGTACTAACCAGGCCTGACTCTGCTTAGCTTCCAGAGATCAGACGAGATCGAGGCGTATTCAGACTAGTATGGCCGTAGGCATATGCTGGCTGGCTTTCTCTTTACTTAAAGCTGTCGCCCATTTTTTTCTCTTCTTCTACACATTCATACAAGTATTCAACACTCAATTTACATTTACAAGTTTTACTCCTCCCGCAACCCCCCCACCCCCCCTCCACCTCTTCTTGCTGCTCTGCCTCCCACACAAACAAACTACAAGCCCAACCCTTCATTGCCTTCTATTCAAATATTACATCAAATAAACATGCTCAAACACCAAGTCTTAAGGGCTGTAGCATCTTTCAAACTGGACAAATACCCAGGCCCGCATCAAATCTATCCCACACTCTTAAGAGAAGTAAGACACCAAATAGCACAGGCTCTCACCATCATTTTACAATCCTCTCTGGCTACAGGTGTGGTGCCCGACCACTGGAGGACTGCTAACGTGCTACCGTTCTTTCAAAAGGGAGAGAGGGATAGACCGCATAATTACAGGCCAGTCAGCCTAACCTCGGTGGTGGGAAAATTATTGGAAAAAGTTCTGAGGGACAGGAGAAATCTTCATTTAGAAAGACACGGATTAATCAGGGACAGTCAGCATGGATTTCTTAACGGAAGGTCGTGTCTGACTAACGCAATTCAATTTTTCGAGGAGGTAACAAGGAGGGTCGATGAGGGTAGTGCCTTTGATGTAGTCTATATGGATTTTAGCAAGGCTTTTGATAAGGTCCCGCATGCCAGATTGGTCACGAAAGTAAAAGCCCATGGGATCCAAGGCAAAGTGGCAAGTTGGATCCAAAATTGGCTCAGAGGCAGGAAACAAAGGATAATGGTCGAAGGGTGTCTTTGTGACCGGAAGGCTGTTTCCAGTGGGGTTCCGCAGGGCTCACAGAATCACAGAAACCCCACAGTGCAGATAGAGGCCATTTCGGCCCATCGAGCCTGCACCGACTCAGTACTGGGCCCTTTGCTTTTTCTGGTATATATCAATGATTTGGATTTGAATGTAGGAAGTATGATTAAGAAGTTTGCAGATGATACAAAAATTGGCCGTGTGGTTAATAATGAAACAGAATGCTGTAGACTGCAGGAAGATATCAATGGACTCGTCTAGTGGGCAGAACAGTGGCAAATGGAATTCAGTTGGAATACACAATAAATGGTAGGACACTGAGAAATGCAGAGGATCAGCGGGACCTTGGAGTGCATGTCCACAGATCCCTGAAGGTAGCAGGACAGGTAGATAAAGTGGTTAAGCAGGCATACGGGATACTTGCCTTTATTAGCCGAGGCGTAGAATATAAGAGCGGGGAGGTTATGCTTCAACTGTATAAAACACTAGTTAGGCCGCAGCTAGAGTGCCGCGTGCAGTTCTGGTCACCACATTACAAGAAGGATGCGATTGCACTAGAGAAGGTGCAGAGGAGATTTCCGAGGATGTTGCCTGGGCTGGGGAATTTTAGTTATGAGGAAAGATTGGATAGGCTGGGGTTGTTTTCTTTGGAACACAGGAGGCTGAGGCGAGACCTAATTGAGGTGTGTAAAATTATGAGGGGCCGAGATAGAGTGGATAGGAAGGACCTATTTCCCTTAGCAGAAGGGTCAATAATAGATTTCAAGTAATTGGTAGGAGGTTTACAGGGAATTTGAGGAGACATTTTTTCACCCAGTGAATGGTGGGGGTCTGGAATGCACTGCCTGAAAGGGTGGTAGAGGCAGAAACCCTCATCACGTTTAAAAAGTACTTGGATATGCACTTGAACTGCCGTAACCTACAAGGCTACGGACCAAGTGCTGTAAAGTGGGATTTGGGTGGATTGCTCTTTGTCGGCTGGCACGGACAAGATGGGCCGAATGGCCTCCTTCTGTGCTGTAAATTTCTATGATTCTGCCTGATCATGTGACATCTGCCCACACGACTTCTACAAATGTTATTACATTGTAGCCAGGATTGTTTAGTTTCCAATTCCGCCCATTTTGAAGCCAGGTCTCCGTTATAGCTACTATTGCATAACCCCATGTGGCAACTTGCGCCTGCAACTCGTCAATCTTATTTGTAACACTCCTCGCATTAACACACATGCATTTCAACAGCATGCTAGTTGGCTTTGCTTTTTTCCTGAATTTAACTGCTGCTCTTTCTACATTCTTCTTTGTTCTGTTGCTGTTTGTCCCTCCGAGTTTCCTATGCACCTTGTCTCTCCTCTCTGCTGCTGTGTCCTGGTGGCCCTCCGCCAGTGTGTGTATTTTGGCTATCTTATTTTCTTCTTCTGCTTATTTCGGCCCTGTGTCTGGAGCCCCTTGCATTTGTGTAGCAGCAGGAGAATGTGCAGCGAAGAAATGGTCAAAGGAAAGCGAGAGAGAGAGAGAGAGAGAGAGCAGCAAAAAGGATGTTGATTGATTAAGAGCAGTGTGTGCGCGTGTGTGTGCAAAACGTTGAGCAGCCTGTGGCGGCAGCAAAAGCCTACTGCACCTGGTGTTCCCAGGCGGTCTCCCATCCAAGTACTAACCAGGCCTGACTCTGCTTAGCTTCCGAGATCAGACGAGATCGGGCGTATTCAGACTAGTATGGCCGTAGGCATATGCTGGCTGGCTTTCTCTTTACTTAAAGCTGTCGCCCATTTTTTTCTCTTCTTCTACACATTCATACAAGTATTCAACACTCAATTTACATTTACAAGTTTTACTCCTCCCGCAACCCCCCCACCCCCCCTCCACCTCTTCTTGCTGCTCTGCCTCCCACACAAACAAACTACAAGCCCAACCCTTCATTGCCTTCTATTCAAATATTACATCAAATAAACATGCTCAAACACCAAGTCTTAAGGGCTGTAGCATCTTTCAAACTGGACAAATACCCAGGCCCGCATCAAATCTATCCCACACTCTTAAGAGAAGTAAGACACCAAATAGCACAGGCTCTCACCATCATTTTACAATCCTCTCTGGCTACAGGTGTGGTGCCCGACCACTGGAGGACTGCTAACGTGCTACCGTTCTTTCAAAAGGGAGAGAGGGATAGACCGCATAATTACAGGCCAGTCAGCCTAACCTCGGTGGTGGGAAAATTATTGGAAAAAGTTCTGAGGGACAGGAGAAATCTTCATTTAGAAAGACACGGATTAATCAGGGACAGTCAGCATGGATTTCTTAACGGAAGGTCGTGTCTGACTAACGCAATTCAATTTTTCGAGGAGGTAACAAGGAGGGTCGATGAGGGTAGTGCCTTTGATGTAGTCTATATGGATTTTAGCAAGGCTTTTGATAAGGTCCCGCATGCCAGATTGGTCACGAAAGTAAAAGCCCATGGGATCCAAGGCAAAGTGGCAAGTTGGATCCAAAATTGGCTCAGAGGCAGGAAACAAAGGGTAATGGTCGAAGGGTGTCTTTGTGACCGGAAGGCTGTTTCCAGTGGGGTTCCGCAGGGCTCACAGAATCACAGAAACCCCACAGTGCAGATAGAGGCCATTTCGGCCCATCGAGCCTGCACCGACTCAGTACTGGGCCCTTTGCTTTTTCTGGTATATATCAATGATTTGGATTTGAATGTAGGAAGTATGATTAAGAAGTTTGCAGATGATACAAAAATTGGCCGTGTGGTTAATAATGAAACAGAATGCTGTAGACTGCAGGAAGATATCAATGGACTCGTCTAGTGGGCAGAACAGTGGCAAATGGAATTCAGTTGGAATACACAATAAATGGTAGGACACTGAGAAATGCAGAGGATCAGCGGGACCTTGGAGTGCATGTCCACAGATCCCTGAAGGTAGCAGGACAGGTAGATAAAGTGGTTAAGCAGGCATACGGGATACTTGCCTTTATTAGCCGAGGCGTAGAATATAAGAGCGGGGAGGTTATGCTTCAACTGTATAAAACACTAGTTAGGCCGCAGCTAGAGTGCCGCGTGCAGTTCTGGTCACCACATTACAAGAAGGATGCGATTGCACTAGAGAAGGTGCAGAGGAGATTTCCGAGGATGTTGCCTGGGCTGGGGAATTTTAGTTATGAGGAAAGATTGGATAGGCTGGGGTTGTTTTCTTTGGAACACAGGAGGCTGAGGCGAGACCTAATTGAGGTGTGTAAAATTATGAGGGGCCGAGATAGAGTGGATAGGAAGGACCTATTTCCCTTAGCAGAAGGGTCAATAATAGATTTCAAGTAATTGGTAGGAGGTTTACAGGGAATTTGAGGAGACATTTTTTCACCCAGTGAATGGTGGGGGTCTGGAATGCACTGCCTGAAAGGGTGGTAGAGGCAGAAACCCTCATCACGTTTAAAAAGTACTTGGATATGCACTTGAACTGCCGTAACCTACAAGGCTACGGACCAAGTGCTGTAAAGTGGGATTTGGGTGGATTGCTCTTTGTCGGCTGGCACGGACAAGATGGGCCGAATGGCCTCCTTCTGTGCTGTAAATTTCTATGATTCTGCCTGATCATGTGACATCTGCCCACACGACTTCTACAAATGTTATTACATTGTAGCCAGGATTGTTTAGTTTCCAATTCCGCCCATTTTGAAGCCAGGTCTCCGTTATAGCTACTATTGCATAACCCCATGTGGCAACTTGCGCCTGCAACTCGTCAATCTTATTTGTAACACTCCTCGCATTAACACACATGCATTTCAACAGCATGCTAGTTGGCTTTGCTTTTTTCCTGAATTTAACTGCTGCTCTTTCTACATTCTTCTTTGTTCTGTTGCTGTTTGTCCCTCCGAGTTTTCTATGCACCTTGTCTCTCCTCTCTGCTGCTGTGTCCTGGTGGCCCTCCGCCAGTGTGTGTATTTTGGCTATCTTATTTTCTTCTTCTGCTTATTTCGGCCCTGTGTCTGGAGCCCCTTGCATTTGTGTAGCAGCAGGAGAATGTGCAGCGAAGAAATGGTCAAAGGAAAGCGAGAGAGAGAGAGAGAGAGCAGCAAAAAGGATGTTGATTGATTAAGAGCAGTGTGTGCGCGTGTGTGTGCAAAACGTTGAGCAGCCTGTGGCGGCAGCAAAAGCCTACTGCACCTGGTGTTCCCAGGCGGTCTCCCATCCAAGTACTAACCAGGCCTGACTCTGCTTAGCTTCCAGAGATCAGACGAGATCGAGGCGTATTCAGACTAGTATGGCCGTAGGCATATGCTGGCTGGCTTTCTCTTTACTTAAAGCTGTCGCCCATTTTTTTCTCTTCTTCTACACATTCATACAAGTATTCAACACTCAATTTACATTTACAAGTTTTACTCCTCCCGCAACCCCCCCACCCCCCCTCCACCTCTTCTTGCTGCTCTGCCTCCCACACAAACAAACTACAAGCCCAACCCTTCATTGCCTTCTATTCAAATATTACATCAAATAAACATGCTCAAACACCAAGTCTTAAGGGCTGTAGCATCTTTCAAACTGGACAAATACCCAGGCCCGCATCAAATCTATCCCACACTCTTAAGAGAAGTAAGACACCAAATAGCACAGGCTCTCACCATCATTTTACAATCCTCTCTGGCTACAGGTGTGGTGCCCGACCACTGGAGGACTGCTAACGTGCTACCGTTCTTTCAAAAGGGAGAGAGGGATAGACCGCATAATTACAGGCCAGTCAGCCTAACCTCGGTGGTGGGAAAATTATTGGAAAAAGTTCTGAGGGACAGGAGAAATCTTCATTTAGAAAGACACGGATTAATCAGGGACAGTCAGCATGGATTTCTTAACGGAAGGTCGTGTCTGACTAACGCAATTCAATTTTTCGAGGAGGTAACAAGGAGGGTCGATGAGGGTAGTGCCTTTGATGTAGTCTATATGGATTTTAGCAAGGCTTTTGATAAGGTCCCGCATGCCAGATTGGTCACGAAAGTAAAAGCCCATGGGATCCAAGGCAAAGTGGCAAGTTGGATCCAAAATTGGCTCAGAGGCAGGAAACAAAGGATAATGGTCGAAGGGTGTCTTTGTGACCGGAAGGCTGTTTCCAGTGGGGTTCCGCAGGGCTCACAGAATCACAGAAACCCCACAGTGCAGATAGAGGCCATTTCGGCCCATCGAGCCTGCACCGACTCAGTACTGGGCCCTTTGCTTTTTCTGGTATATATCAATGATTTGGATTTGAATGTAGGAAGTATGATTAAGAAGTTTGCAGATGATACAAAAATTGGCCGTGTGGTTAATAATGAAACAGAATGCTGTAGACTGCAGGAAGATATCAATGGACTCGTCTAGTGGGCAGAACAGTGGCAAATGGAATTCAGTTGGAATACACAATAAATGGTAGGACACTGAGAAATGCAGAGGATCAGCGGGACCTTGGAGTGCATGTCCACAGATCCCTGAAGGTAGCAGGACAGGTAGATAAAGTGGTTAAGCAGGCATACGGGATACTTGCCTTTATTAGCCGAGGCGTAGAATATAAGAGCGGGGAGGTTATGCTTCAACTGTATAAAACACTAGTTAGGCCGCAGCTAGAGTGCCGCGTGCAGTTCTGGTCACCACATTACAAGAAGGATGCGATTGCACTAGAGAAGGTGCAGAGGAGATTTCCGAGGATGTTGCCTGGGCTGGGGAATTTTAGTTATGAGGAAAGATTGGATAGGCTGGGGTTGTTTTCTTTGGAACACAGGAGGCTGAGGCGAGACCTAATTGAGGTGTGTAAAATTATGAGGGGCCGAGATAGAGTGGATAGGAAGGACCTATTTCCCTTAGCAGAAGGGTCAATAATAGATTTCAAGTAATTGGTAGGAGGTTTACAGGGAATTTGAGGAGACATTTTTTCACCCAGTGAATGGTGGGGGTCTGGAATGCACTGCCTGAAAGGGTGGTAGAGGCAGAAACCCTCATCACGTTTAAAAAGTACTTGGATATGCACTTGAACTGCCGTAACCTACAAGGCTACGGACCAAGTGCTGTAAAGTGGGATTTGGGTGGATTGCTCTTTGTCGGCTGGCACGGACAAGATGGGCCGAATGGCCTCCTTCTGTGCTGTAAATTTCTATGATTCTGCCTGATCATGTGACATCTGCCCACACGACTTCTACAAATGTTATTACATTGTAGCCAGGATTGTTTAGTTTCCAATTCCGCCCATTTTGAAGCCAGGTCTCCGTTATAGCTACTATTGCATAACCCCATGTGGCAACTTGCGCCTGCAACTCGTCAATCTTATTTGTAACACTCCTCGCATTAACACACATGCATTTCAACAGCATGCTAGTTGGCTTTGCTTTTTTCCTGAATTTAACTGCTGCTCTTTCTACATTCTTCTTTGTTCTGTTGCTGTTTGTCCCTCCGAGTTTCCTATGCACCTTGTCTCTCCTCTCTGCTGCTGTGTCCTGGTGGCCCTCCGCCAGTGTGTGTATTTTGGCTATCTTATTTTCTTCTTCTGCTTATTTCGGCCCTGTGTCTGGAGCCCCTTGCATTTGTGTAGCAGCAGGAGAATGTGCAGCGAAGAAATGGTCAAAGGAAAGCGAGAGAGAGAGAGAGAGAGAGAGCAGCAAAAAGGATGTTGATTGATTAAGAGCAGTGTGTGCGCGTGTGTGTGCAAAACGTTGAGCAGCCTGTGGCGGCAGCAAAAGCCTACTGCACCTGGTGTTCCCAGGCAGTCTCCCATCCAAGTACTAACCAGGCCTGACTCTGCTTAGACTTCCGAGATCAGACGAGATCGGGCGTATTCAGACTAGTATGGCCGTAGGCATATGCTGGCTGGCTTTCTCTTTACTTAAAGCTGTCGCCCATTTTTTTCTCTTCTTCTACACATTCATACAAGTATTCAACACTCAATTTACATTTACAAGTTTTACTCCTCCCGCAACCCCCCCACCCCCCCTCCACCTCTTCTTGCTGCTCTGCCTCCCACACAAACAAACTACAAGCCCAACCCTTCATTGCCTTCTATTCAAATATTACATCAAATAAACATGCTCAAACACCAAGTCTTAAGGGCTGTAGCATCTTTCAAACTGGACAAATACCCAGGCCCGCATCAAATCTATCCCACACTCTTAAGAGAAGTAAGACACCAAATAGCACAGGCTCTCACCATCATTTTACAATCCTCTCTGGCTACAGGTGTGGTGCCCGACCACTGGAGGACTGCTAACGTGCTACCGTTCTTTCAAAAGGGAGAGAGGGATAGACCGCATAATTACAGGCCAGTCAGCCTAACCTCGGTGGTGGGAAAATTATTGGAAAAAGTTCTGAGGGACAGGAGAAATCTTCATTTAGAAAGACACGGATTAATCAGGGACAGTCAGCATGGATTTCTTAACGGAAGGTCGTGTCTGACTAACGCAATTCAATTTTTCGAGGAGGTAACAAGGAGGGTCGATGAGGGTAGTGCCTTTGATGTAGTCTATATGGATTTTAGCAAGGCTTTTGATAAGGTCCCGCATGCCAGATTGGTCACGAAAGTAAAAGCCCATGGGATCCAAGGCAAAGTGGCAAGTTGGATCCAAAATTGGCTCAGAGGCAGGAAACAAAGGGTAATGGTCGAAGGGTGTCTTTGTGACCGGAAGGCTGTTTCCAGTGGGGTTCCGCAGGGCTCACAGAATCACAGCAACCCCACAGTGCAGATAGAGGCCATTTCGGCCCATCGAGCCTGCACCGACTCAGTACTGGGCCCTTTGCTTTTTCTGGTATATATCAATGATTTGGATTTGAATGTAGGAAGTATGATTAAGAAGTTTGCAGATGATACAAAAATTGGCCGTGTGGTTAATAATGAAACAGAATGCTGTAGACTGCAGGAAGATATCAATGGACTCGTCTAGTGGGCAGAACAGTGGCAAATGGAATTCAGTTGGAATACACAATAAATGGTAGGACACTGAGAAATGCAGAGGATCAGCGGGACCTTGGAGTGCATGTCCACAGATCCCTGAAGGTAGCAGGACAGGTAGATAAAGTGGTTAAGCAGGCATACGGGATACTTGCCTTTATTAGCCGAGGCGTAGAATATAAGAGCGGGGAGGTTATGCTTCAACTGTATAAAACACTAGTTAGGCCGCAGCTAGAGTGCCGCGTGCAGTTCTGGTCACCACATTACAAGAAGGATGCGATTGCACTAGAGAAGGTGCAGAGGAGATTTCCGAGGATGTTGCCTGGGCTGGGGAATTTTAGTTATGAGGAAAGATTGGATAGGCTGGGGTTGTTTTCTTTGGAACACAGGAGGCTGAGGCGAGACCTAATTGAGGTGTGTAAAATTATGAGGGGCCGAGATAGAGTGGATAGGAAGGACCTATTTCCCTTAGCAGAAGGGTCAATAATAGATTTCAAGTAATTGGTAGGAGGTTTACAGGGAATTTGAGGAGACATTTTTTCACCCAGTGAATGGTGGGGGTCTGGAATGCACTGCCTGAAAGGGTGGTAGAGGCAGAAACCCTCATCACGTTTAAAAAGTACTTGGATATGCACTTGAACTGCCGTAACCTACAAGGCTACGGACCAATTGCTGTAAAGTGGGATTTGGGTGGATTGCTCTTTGTCGGCTGGCACGGACAAGATGGGCCGAATGGCCTCCTTCTGTGCTGTAAATTTCTATGATTCTGCCTGATCATGTGACATCTGCCCACACGACTTCTACAAATGTTATTACATTGTAGCCAGGATTGTTTAGTTTCCAATTCCGCCCATTTTGAAGCCAGGTCTCCGTTATGGCTACTATTGCATAACCCCATGTGGCAACTTGCGCCTGCAACTCGTCAATCTTATTTGTAACGCTCCTCGCATTAACACACATGCATTTCAACAGCATGCAAGTTGGCTTTGCTTTTTTCCTGAATTTAACTGCTGCTCTTTCTACATTCTTCTTTGTTCTGTTGCTGTTTGTCCCTCCGAGTTTTCTATGCACCTTGTCTCTCCTCTCTGCTGCTGTGTCCTGGTGGCCCTCCGCCAGTGTGTGTATTTTGGCTATCTTATTTTCTTCTTCTGCTTATTTCGGCCCTGTGTCTGGAGCCCCTTGCATTTGTGTAGCAGCAGGAGAATGTGCAGCGAAGAAATGGTCAAAGGAAAGCGAGAGAGAGAGAGAGAGAGAGAGCAGCAAAAAGGATGTTGATTGATTAAGAGCAGTGTGTGCGCGTGTGTGTGCAAAACGTTGAGCAGCCTGTGGCGGCAGCAAAAGCCTACTGCACCTGGTATTCCCAGGCAGTCTCCCATCCAAGTACTAACCAGGCCTGACTCTGCTTAGCTTCCGAGATCAGACGAGATCGGGCGCATTCAGACTAGTATGGCCGTAGGCATATACTAGCTGGCTTTCTCTTTACTTAAAGCTGTCGCCCATTTTTTTCTCTTCTACGCATTCATACAAGTATTCAACACTCAATTTACATTTACAAATTTTACTCCTCCCGCAACCCCCCACCCCCCCTCCACCTCTTCTTGCTGCTCTGCCTCCCACACAAACAAACTACAAGCCCAACCCTTCATTGCCTTCTATTCAAATATTACATCAAATAAACATGCTCAAACACCAAGTCTTAAGGGCTGTAGCATCTTTCAAACTGGACAAATACCCAGGCCCGCATCAAATCTATCCCACACTCTTAAGAGAAGTAAGACACCAAATAGCACAGGCTCTCACCATCATTTTACAATCCTCTCTGGCTACAGGTGTGGTGCCCGACCACTGGAGGACTGCTAACGTGCTACCGTTCTTTCAAAAGGGAGAGAGGGATAGACCGCATAATTACAGGCCAGTCAGCCTAACCTCGGTGGTGGGAAAATTATTGGAAAAAGTTCTGAGGGACAGGAGAAATCTTCATTTAGAAAGACACGGATTAATCAGGGACAGTCAGCATGGATTTCTTAACGGAAGGTCGTGTCTGACTAACGCAATTCAATTTTTCGAGGAGGTAACAAGGAGGGTCGATGAGGGTAGTGCCTTTGATGTAGTCTATATGGATTTTAGCAAGGCTTTTGATAAGGTCCCGCATGCCAGATTGGTCACGAAAGTAAAAGCCCATGGGATCCAAGGCAAAGTGGCAAGTTGGATCCAAAATTGGCTCAGAGGCAGGAAACAAAGGGTAATGGTCGAAGGGTGTTTTTGTGACCGGAAGGCTGTTTCCAGTGGGGTTCCGCAGGGCTCACAGAATCACAGAAACCCCACAGTGCAGATAGAGGCCATTTCGGCCCATCGAGCCTGCACCGACTCAGTACTGGGCCCTTTGCTTTTTCTGGTATATATCAATGATTTGGATTTGAATGTAGGAAGTATGATTAAGAAGTTTGCAGATGATACAAAAATTGGCCGTGTGGTTAATAATGAAACAGAATGCTTTAGACTGCAGGAAGATATCAATGGATTCGTCTAGTGGGCAGAACAGTGGCAAATGGAATTCAGTTGGAATACACAATAAATGGTAGGACACTGAGAAATGCAGAGGATCAGCGGGACCTTGGAGTGCATGTCCACAGATCCCTGAAGGTAGCAGGACAGGTAGATAAAGTGGTTAAGCAGGCATACGGGATACTTGCCTTTATTAGCCGAGGCGTAGAATATAAGAGCGGGGAGGTTATGCTTCAACTGTATAAAACACTAGTTAGGCCGCAGCTAGAGTGCCGCGTGCAGTTCTGGTCACCACATTACAAGAAGGATGCGATTGCACTAGAGAAGGTGCAGAGGAGATTTCCGAGGATGTTGCCTGGGCTGGGGAATTTTAGTTATGAGGAAAGATTGGATAGGCTGGGGTTGTTTTCTTTGGAACACAGGAGGCTGAGGCGAGACCTAATTGAGGTGTGTAAAATTATGAGGGGCCGAGATAGAGTGGATAGGAAGGACCTATTTCCCTTAGCAGAAGGGTCAATAATAGATTTCAAGTAATTGGTAGGAGGTTTACAGGGAATTTGAGGAGACATTTTTTCACCCAGTGAATGGTGGGGGTCTGGAATGCACTGCCTGAAAGGGTGGTAGAGGCAGAAACCCTCATCACGTTTAAAAAGTACTTGGATATGCACTTGAACTGCCGTAACCTACAAGGCTACGGACCAATTGCTGTAAAGTGGGATTTGGGTGGATTGCTCTTTGTCGGCTGGCACGGACAAGATGGGCCGAATGGCCTCCTTCTGTGCTGTAAATTTCTATGATTCTGCCTGATCATGTGACATCTGCCCACACGACTTCTACAAATGTTATTACATTGTAGCCAGGATTGTTTAGTTTCCAATTCCGCCCATTTTGAAGCCAGGTCTCCGTTATGGCTACTATTGCATAACCCCATGTGGCAACTTGCGCCTGCAACTCGTCAATCTCATTTGTAACGCTCCTCGCATTAACACACATGCATTTCAACAGCATGCAAGTTGGCTTTGCTTTTTTCCTGAATTTAACTGCTGCTCTTTCTACATTCTTCTTTGTTCTGTTGCTGTTTGTCCCTCCGAGTTTTCTATGCACCTTGTCTCTCCTCTCTGCTGCTGTGTCCTGGTGGCCCTCCGCCAGTGTGTGTATTTTGGCTATCTTATTTTCTTCTTCTGCTTATTTCGGCCCTGTGTCTGGAGCCCCTTGCATTTGTGTAGCAGCGGGGGAATGTGCAGCGAAGAAATGGTCAAAGGAAAGCGAGAGAGAGAGAGAGAGAGAGAGCAGCAAAAAGGATGTTGATTGATTAAGAGCAGTGTGTGCGCGTGTGTGTGCAAAACGTTGAGCAGCCTGTGGCGGCAGCAAAAGCCTACTGCACCTGGTATTCCCAGGCAGTCTCCCATCCAAGTACTAACCAGGCCTGACTCTGCTTAGCTTCCGAGATCAGACGAGATCGGGCGTATTCAGACTAGTATGGCCGTAGGCATATGCTACCTGGCTTTCTCTTTACTTAAAGCTGTCGCCCATTTTTTTCTCTTCTACGCATTCATACAAGTATTCAACACTCAATTTACATTTACAAATTTTACTCCTCCCGCAACCCCCCACCCCCCCTCCACCTCTTCTTGCTGCTCTGCCTCCCACACAAACAAACTACAAGCCCAACCCTTCATTGCCTTCTATTCAAATATTACATCAAATAAACATGCTCAAACACCAAGTCTTAAGGGCTGTAGCATCTTTCAAACTGGACAAATACCCAGGCCCGCATCAAATCTATCCCACACTCTTAAGAGAAGTAAGACACCAAATAGCACAGGCTCTCACCATCATTTTACAATCCTCTCTGGCTACAGGTGTGGTGCCCGACCACTGGAGGACTGCTAACGTGCTACCGTTCTTTCAAAAGGGAGTGAGGGATAGACCGCATAATTACAGGCCAGTCAGCCTAACCTCGGTGGTGGGAAAATTATTGGAAAAAGTTCTGAGGGACAGGAGAAATCTTCATTTAGAAAGACACGGATTAATCAGGGACAGTCAGCATGGATTTCTTAACGGAAGGTCGTGTCTGACTAACGCAATTCAATTTTTCGAGGAGGTAACAAGGAGGGTCGATGAGGGTAGTGCCTTTGATGTAGTCTATATGGATTTTAGCAAGGCTTTTGATAAGGTCCCGCATGCCAGATTGGTCACGAAAGTAAAAGCCCATGGGATCCAAGGCAAAGTGGCAAGTTGGATCCAAAATTGGCTCAGAGGCAGGAAACAAAGGGTAATGGTCGAAGGGTGTTTTTGTGACCGGAAGGCTGTTTCCAGTGGGGTTCCGCAGGGCTCACAGAATCACAGAAACCCCACAGTGCAGATAGAGGCCATTTCGGCCCATCGAGCCTGCACCGACTCAGTACTGGGCCCTTTGCTTTTTCTGGTATATATCAATGATTTGGATTTGAATGTAGGAAGTATGATTAAGAAGTTTGCAGATGATACAAAAATTGGCCGTGTGGTTAATAATGAAACAGAATGCTGTAGCCTGCAGGAAGATATCAATGGACTCGTCTAGTGGGCAGAACAGTGGCAAATGGAATTCAGTTGGAATACACAATAAATGGTAGGACACTGAGAAATGCAGAGGATCAGCGGGACCTTGGAGTGCATGTCCACAGATCCCTGAAGGTAGCAGGACAGGTAGATAAAGTGGTTAAGCAGGCATACGGGATACTTGCCTTTATTAGCCGAGGCGTAGAATATAAGAGCGGGGAGGTTATGCTTCAACTGTATAAAACACTAGTTAGGCCGCAGCTAGAGTGCCGCGTGCAGTTCTGGTCACCACATTACAAGAAGGATGCGATTGCACTAGAGAAGGTGCAGAGGAGATTTCCGAGGATGTTGCCTGGGCTGGGGAATTTTAGTTATGAGGAAAGATTGGATAGGCTGGGGTTGTTTTCTTTGGAACACAGGAGGCTGAGGCGAGACCTAATTGAGGTGTGTAAAATTATGAGGGGCCGAGATAGAGTGGATAGGAAGGACCTATTTCCCTTAGCAGAAGGGTCAATAATAGATTTCAAGTAATTGGTAGGAGGTTTACAGGGAATTTGAGGAGACATTTTTTCACCCAGTGAATGGTGGGGGTCTGGAATGCACTGCCTGAAAGGGTGGTAGAGGCAGAAACCCTCATCACGTTTAAAAAGTACTTGGATATGCACTTGAACTGCCGTAACCTACAAGGCTACGGACCAAGTGCTGTAAAGTGGGATTTGGGTGGATTGCTCTTTGTCGGCTGGCACGGACAAGATGGGCCGAATGGCCTCCTTCTGTGCTGTAAATTTCTATGATTCTGCCTGATCATGTGACATCTGCCCACACGACTTCTACAAATGTTATTACATTGTAGCCAGGATTGTTTAGTTTCCAATTCCGCCCATTTTGAAGCCAGGTCTCCGTTATGGCTACTATTGCATAACCCCATGTGGCAACTTGCGCCTGCAACTCGTCAATCTTATTTGTAACGCTCCTCGCATTAACACACATGCATTTCAACAGCATGCTAGTTGGCTTTGCTTTTTTCCCGAATTTAACTGCTGCTCTTTCTACATTCTTCTTTGTTCTGTTGCTGTTTGTCCCTCCGAGTTTTCTATGCACCTTGTCTCTCCTCTCTGCTGCTGTGTCCTGGTGGCCCTCCGCCAGTGTGTGTATTTTGGCTATCTTATTTTCTTCTTCTGCTTATTTCGGCCCTGTGTCTGGAGCCCCTTGCATTTGTGTAGCAGCAGGAGAATGTGCAGCGAAGAAATGGTCAAAGGAAAGCGAGAGAGAGAGAGAGAGAGAGCAGCAAAAAGGATGTTGATTGATTAAGAGCAGTGTGTGCGCGTGTGTGTGCAAAACGTTGAGCAGCCTGTGGCGGCAGCAAAAGCCTACTGCACCTGGTATTCCCAGGCAGTCTCCCATCCAAGTACTAACCAGGCCTGACTCTGCTTAGCTTCCGAGATCAGACGAGATCGGGCGCATTCAGACTAGTATGGCCGTAGGCATATACTGGCTGGCTTTCTCTTTACTTAAAGCTGTCGCCCATTTTTTTCTCTTCTACGCATTCATACAAGTATTCAACACTCAATTTACATTTACAAATTTTACTCCTCCCGCAACCCCCCACCCCCCCTCCACCTCTTCTTGCTGCTCTGCCTCCCACACAAACAAACTACAAGCCCAACCCTTCATTGCCTTCTATTCAAATATTACATCAAATAAACATGCTCAAACACCAAGTCTTAAGGGCTGTAGCATCTTTCAAACTGGACAAATACCCAGGCCCGCATCAAATCTATCCCACACTCTTAAGAGAAGTAAGACACCAAATAGCACAGGCTCTCACCATCATTTTACAATCCTCTCTGGCTACAGGTGTGGTGCCCGACCACTGGAGGACTGCTAACGTGCTACCGTTCTTTCAAAAGGGAGAGAGGGATAGACCGCATAATTACAGGCCAGTCAGCCTAACCTCGGTGGTGGGAAAATTATTGGAAAAAGTTCTGAGGGACAGGAGAAATCTTCATTTAGAAAGACACGGATTAATCAGGGACAGTCAGCATGGATTTCTTAACGGAAGGTCGTGTCTGACTAACGCAATTCAATTTTTCGAGGAGGTAACAAGGAGGGTCGATGAGGGTAGTGCCTTTGATGTAGTCTATATGGATTTTAGCAAGGCTTTTGATAAGGTCCCGCATGCCAGATTGGTCACGAAAGTAAAAGCCCATGGGATCCAAGGCAAAGTGGCAAGTTGGATCCAAAATTGGCTCAGAGGCAGGAAACAAAGGGTAATGGTCGAAGGGTGTTTTTGTGACCGGAAGGCTGTTTCCAGTGGGGTTCCGCAGGGCTCACAGAATCACAGAAACCCCACAGTGCAGATAGAGGCCATTTCGGCCCATCGAGCCTGCACCGACTCAGTACTGGGCCCTTTGCTTTTTCTGGTATATATCAATGATTTGGATTTGAATGTAGGAAGTATGATTAAGAAGTTTGCAGATGATACAAAAATTGGCCGTGTGGTTAATAATGAAACAGAATGCTGTAGACTGCAGGAAGATATCAATGGACTCGTCTAGTGGGCAGAACAGTGGCAAATGGAATTCAGTTGGAATACACAATAAATGGTAGGACACTGAGAAATGCAGAGGATCAGCGGGACCTTGGAGTGCATGTCCACAGATCCCTGAAGGTAGCAGGACAGGTAGATAAAGTGGTTAAGCAGGCATACGGGATACTTGCCTTTATTAGCCGAGGCGTAGAATATAAGAGCGGGGAGGTTATGCTTCAACTGTATAAAACACTAGTTAGGCCGCAGCTAGAGTGCCGCGTGCAGTTCTGGTCACCACATTACAAGAAGGATGCGATTGCACTAGAGAAGGTGCAGAGGAGATTTCCGAGGATGTTGCCTGGGCTGGGGAATTTTAGTTATGAGGAAAGATTGGATAGGCTGGGGTTGTTTTCTTTGGAACACAGGAGGCTGAGGCGAGACCTAATTGAGGTGTGTAAAATTATGAGGGGCCGAGATAGAGTGGATAGGAAGGACCTATTTCCCTTAGCAGAAGGGTCAATAATAGATTTCAAGTAATTGGTAGGAGGTTTACAGGGAATTTGAGGAGACATTTTTTCACCCAGTGAATGGTGGGGGTCTGGAATGCACTGCCTGAAAGGGTGGTAGAGGCAGAAACCCTCATCACGTTTAAAAAGTACTTGGATATGCACTTGAACTGCCGTAACCTACAAGGCTACGGACCAAGTGCTGTAAAGTGGGATTTGGGTGGATTGCTCTTTGTCGGCTGGCACGGACAAGATGGGCCGAATGGCCTCCTTCTGTGCTGTAAATTTCTATGATTCTGCCTGATCATGTGACATCTGCCCACACGACTTCTACAAATGTTATTACATTGTAGCCAGGATTGTTTAGTTTCCAATTCCGCCCATTTTGAAGCCAGGTCTCCGTTATGGCTACTATTGCATAACCCCATGTGGCAACTTGCGCCTGCAACTCGTCAATCTTATTTGTAACGCTCCTCGCATTAACACACATGCATTTCAACAGCATGCTAGTTGGCTTTGCTTTTTTCCCGAATTTAACTGCTGCTCTTTCTACATTCTTCTTTGTTCTGTTGCTGTTTGTCCCTCCGAGTTTTCTATGCACCTTGTCTCTCCTCTCTGCTGCTGTGTCCTGGTGGCCCTCCGCCAGTGTGTGTATTTTGGCTATCTTATTTTCTTCTTCTGCTTATTTCGGCCCTGTGTCTGGAGCCCCTTGCATTTGTGTAGCAGCAGGAGAATGTGCAGCGAAGAAATGGTCAAAGGAAAGCGAGAGAGAGAGAGAGAGAGCAGCAAAAAGGATGTTGATTGATTAAGAGCAGTGTGTGCGCGTGTGTGTGCAAAACGTTGAGCAGCCTGTGGCGGCAGCAAAAGCCTACTGCACCTGGTATTCCCAGGCAGTCTCCCATCCAAGTACTAACCAGGCCTGACTCTGCTTAGCTTCCGAGATCAGACGAGATCGGGCGCATTCAGACTAGTACGGCCGTAGGCATATACTGGCTGGCTTTCTCTTTACTTAAAGCTGTCGCCCATTTTTTTCTCTTCTACGCATTCATACAAGTATTCAACACTCAATTTACATTTACAAATTTTACTCCTCCCGCAACCCCCCACCCCCCCTCCACCTCTTCTTGCTGCTCTGCCTCCCACACAAACAAACTACAAGCCCAACCCTTCATTGCCTTCTATTCAAATATTACATCAAATAAACATGCTCAAACACCAAGTCTTAAGGGCTGTAGCATCTTTCAAACTGGACAAATACCCAGGCCCGCATCAAATCTATCCCACACTCTTAAGAGAAGTAAGACACCAAATAGCACAGGCTCTCACCATCATTTTACAATCCTCTCTGGCTACAGGTGTGGTGCCCGACCACTGGAGGACTGCTAACGTGCTACCGTTCTTTCAAAAGGGAGAGAGGGATAGACCGCATAATTACAGGCCAGTCAGCCTAACCTCGGTGGTGGGAAAATTATTGGAAAAAGTTCTGAGGGACAGGAGAAATCTTCATTTAGAAAGACACGGATTAATCAGGGACAGTCAGCATGGATTTCTTAACGGAAGGTCGTGTCTGACTAACGCAATTCAATTTTTCGAGGAGGTAACAAGGAGGGTCGATGAGGGTAGTGCCTTTGATGTAGTCTATATGGATTTTAGCAAGGCTTTTGATAAGGTCCCGCATGCCAGATTGGTCACGAAAGTAAAAGCCCATGGGATCCAAGGCAAAGTGGCAAGTTGGATCCAAAATTGGCTCAGAGGCAGGAAACAAAGAGTAATGGTCGAAGGGTGTTTTTGTGACCGGAAGGCTGTTTCCAGTGGGGTTCCGCAGGGCTCACAGAATCACAGAAACCCCACAGTGCAGATAGAGGCCATTTCGGCCCATCGAGCCTGCACCGACTCAGTACTGGGCCCTTTGCTTTTTCTGGTATATATCAATGATTTGGATTTGAATGTAGGAAGTATGATTAAGAAGTTTGCAGATGATACAAAAATTGGCCGTGTGGTTAATAATGAAACAGAATGCTGTAGACTGCAGGAAGATATCAATGGACTCGTCTAGTGGGCAGAACAGTGGCAAATGGAATTCAGTTGGAATACACAATAAATGGTAGGACACTGAGAAATGCAGAGGATCAGCGGGACCTTGGAGTGCATGTCCACAGATCCCTGAAGGTAGCAGGACAGGTAGATAAAGTGGTTAAGCAGGCATACGGGATACTTGCCTTTATTAGCCGAGGCGTAGAATATAAGAGCGGGGAGGTTATGCTTCAACTGTATAAAACACTAGTTAGGCCGCAGCTAGAGTGCCGCGTGCAGTTCTGGTCACCACATTACAAGAAGGATGCGATTGCACTAGAGAAGGTGCAGAGGAGATTTCCGAGGATGTTGCCTGGGCTGGGGAATTTTAGTTATGAGGAAAGATTGGATAGGCTGGGGTTGTTTTCTTTGGAACACAGGAGGCTGAGGCGAGACCTAATTGAGGTGTGTAAAATTATGAGGGGCCGAGATAGAGTGGATAGGAAGGACCTATTTCCCTTAGCAGAAGGGTCAATAATAGATTTCAAGTAATTGGTAGGAGGTTTACAGGGAATTTGAGGAGACATTTTTTCACCCAGTGAATGGTGGGGGTCTGGAATGCACTGCCTGAAAGGGTGGTAGAGGCAGAAACCCTCATCACGTTTAAAAAGTACTTGGATATGCACTTGAACTGCCGTAACCTACAAGGCTACGGACCAAGTGCTGTAAAGTGGGATTTGGGTGGATTGCTCTTTGTCGGCTGGCACGGACAAGATGGGCCGAATGGCCTCCTTCTGTGCTGTAAATTTCTATGATTCTGCCTGATCATGTGACATCTGCCCACACGACTTCTACAAATGTTATTACATTGTAGCCAGGATTGTTTAGTTTCCAATTCCGCCCATTTTGAAGCCAGGTCTCCGTTATGGCTACTATTGCATAACCCCATGTGGCAACTTGCGCCTGCAACTCGTCAATCTTATTTGTAACGCTCCTCGCATTAACACACATGCATTTCAACAGCATGCTAGTTGGCTTTGCTTTTTTCCCGAATTTAACTGCTGCTCTTTCTACATTCTTCTTTGTTCTGTTGCTGTTTGTCCCTCCGAGTTTTCTATGCACCTTGTCTCTCCTCTCTGCTGCTGTGTCCTGGTGGCCCTCCGCCAGTGTGTGTATTTTGGCTATCTTATTTTCTTCTTCTGCTTATTTCGGCCCTGTGTCTGGAGCCCCTTGCATTTGTGTAGCAGCAGGAGAATGTGCAGCGAAGAAATGGTCAAAGGAAAGCGAGAGAGAGAGAGAGAGAGAGCAGCAAAAAGGATGTTGATTGATTAAGAGCAGTGTGTGCGCGTGTGTGTGCAAAACGTTGAGCAGCCTGTGGCGGCAGCAAAAGCCTACTGCACCTGGTATTCCCAGGCAGTCTCCCATCCAAGTACTAACCAGGCCTGACTCTGCTTAGCTTCCGAGATCAGACGAGATCGGGCGCATTCAGACTAGTATGGCCGTAGGCATATACTGGCTGGCTTTCTCTTTACTTAAAGCTGTCGCCCATTTTTTTCTCTTCTACGCATTCATACAAGTATTCAACACTCAATTTACATTTACAAATTTTACTCCTCCCGCAACCCCCCACCCCCCCTCCACCTCTTCTTGCTGCTCTGCCTCCCACACAAACAAACTACAAGCCCAACCCTTCATTGCCTTCTATTCAAATATTACATCAAATAAACATGCTCAAACACCAAGTCTTAAGGGCTGTAGCATCTTTCAAACTGGACAAATACCCAGGCCCGCATCAAATCTATCCCACACTCTTAAGAGAAGTAAGACACCAAATAGCACAGGCTCTCACCATCATTTTACAATCCTCTCTGGCTACAGGTGTGGTGCCCGACCACTGGAGGACTGCTAACGTGCTACCGTTCTTTCAAAAGGGAGAGAGGGATAGACCGCATAATTACAGGCCAGTCAGCCTAACCTCGGTGGTGGGAAAATTATTGGAAAAAGTTCTGAGGGACAGGAGAAATCTTCATTTAGAAAGACACGGATTAATCAGGGACAGTCAGCATGGATTTCTTAACGGAAGGTCGTGTCTGACTAACGCAATTCAATTTTTCGAGGAGGTAACAAGGAGGGTCGATGAGGGTAGTGCCTTTGATGTAGTCTATATGGATTTTAGCAAGGCTTTTGATAAGGTCCCGCATGCCAGATTGGTCACGAAAGTAAAAGCCCATGGGATCCAAGGCAAAGTGGCAAGTTGGATCCAAAATTGGCTCAGAGGCAGGAAACAAAGGGTAATGGTCGAAGGGTGTTTTTGTGACCGGAAGGCTGTTTCCAGTGGGGTTCCGCAGGGCTCACAGAATCACAGAAACCCCACAGTGCAGATAGAGGCCATTTCGGCCCATCGAGCCTGCACCGACTCAGTACTGGGCCCTTTGCTTTTTCTGGTATATATCAATGATTTGGATTTGAATGTAGGAAGTATGATTAAGAAGTTTGCAGATGATACAAAAATTGGCCGTGTGGTTAATAATGAAACAGAATGCTGTAGACTGCAGGAAGATATCAATGGACTCGTCTAGTGGGCAGAACAGTGGCAAATGGAATTCAGTTGGAATACACAATAAATGGTAGGACACTGAGAAATGCAGAGGATCAGCGGGACCTTGGAGTGCATGTCCACAGATCCCTGAAGGTAGCAGGACAGGTAGATAAAGTGGTTAAGCAGGCATACGGGATACTTGCCTTTATTAGCCGAGGCGTAGAATATAAGAGCGGGGAGGTTATGCTTCAACTGTATAAAACACTAGTTAGGCCGCAGCTAGAGTGCCGCGTGCAGTTCTGGTCACCACATTACAAGAAGGATGCGATTGCACTAGAGAAGGTGCAGAGGAGATTTCCGAGGATGTTGCCTGGGCTGGGGAATTTTAGTTATGAGGAAAGATTGGATAGGCTGGGGTTGTTTTCTTTGGAACACAGGAGGCTGAGGCGAGACCTAATTGAGGTGTGTAAAATTATGAGGGGCCGAGATAGAGTGGATAGGAAGGACCTATTTCCCTTAGCAGAAGGGTCAATAATAGATTTCAAGTAATTGGTAGGAGGTTTACAGGGAATTTGAGGAGACATTTTTTCACCCAGTGAATGGTGGGGGTCTGGAATGCACTGCCTGAAAGGGTGGTAGAGGCAGAAACCCTCATCACGTTTAAAAAGTACTTGGATATGCACTTGAACTGCCGTAACCTACAAGGCTACGGACCAAGTGCTGTAAAGTGGGATTTGGGTGGATTGCTCTTTGTCGGCTGGCACGGACAAGATGGGCCGAATGGCCTCCTTCTGTGCTGTAAATTTCTATGATTCTGCCTGATCATGTGACATCTGCCCACACGACTTCTACAAATGTTATTACATTGTAGCCAGGATTGTTTAGTTTCCAATTCCGCCCATTTTGAAGCCAGGTCTCCGTTATGGCTACTATTGCATAACCCCATGTGGCAACTTGCGCCTGCAACTCGTCAATCTTATTTGTAACGCTCCTCGCATTAACACACATGCATTTCAACAGCATGCTAGTTGGCTTTGCTTTTTTCCCGAATTTAACTGCTGCTCTTTCTACATTCTTCTTTGTTCTGTTGCTGTTTGTCCCTCCGAGTTTTCTATGCACCTTGTCTCTCCTCTCTGCTGCTGTGTCCTGGTGGCCCTCCGCCAGTGTGTGTATTTTGGCTATCTTATTTTCTTCTTCTGCTTATTTCGGCCCTGTGTCTGGAGCCCCTTGCATTTGTGTAGCAGCAGGAGAATGTGCAGCGAAGAAATGGTCAAAGGAAAGCGAGAGAGAGAGAGAGAGAGCAGCAAAAAGGATGTTGATTGATTAAGAGCAGTGTGTGCGCGTGTGTGTGCAAAACGTTGAGCAGCCTGTGGCGGCAGCAAAAGCCTACTGCACCTGGTATTCCCAGGCAGTCTCCCATCCAAGTACTAACCAGGCCTGACTCTGCTTAGCTTCCGAGATCAGACGAGATCGGGCGCATTCAGACTAGTATGGCCGTAGGCATATACTGGCTGGCTTTCTCTTTACTTAAAGCTGTCGCCCATTTTTTTCTCTTCTACGCATTCATACAAGTATTCAACACTCAATTTACATTTACAAATTTTACTCCTCCCGCAACCCCCCACCCCCCCTCCACCTCTTCTTGCTGCTCTGCCTCCCACACAAACAAACTACAAGCCCAACCCTTCATTGCCTTCTATTCAAATATTACATCAAATAAACATGCTCAAACACCAAGTCTTAAGGGCTGTAGCATCTTTCAAACTGGACAAATACCCAGGCCCGCATCAAATCTATCCCACACTCTTAAGAGAAGTAAGACACCAAATAGCACAGGCTCTCACCATCATTTTACAATCCTCTCTGGCTACAGGTGTGGTGCCCGACCACTGGAGGACTGCTAACGTGCTACCGTTCTTTCAAAAGGGAGAGAGGGATAGACCGCATAATTACAGGCCAGTCAGCCTAACCTCGGTGGTGGGAAAATTATTGGAAAAAGTTCTGAGGGACAGGAGAAATCTTCATTTAGAAAGACACGGATTAATCAGGGACAGTCAGCATGGATTTCTTAACGGAAGGTCGTGTCTGACTAACGCAATTCAATTTTTCGAGGAGGTAACAAGGAGGGTCGATGAGGGTAGTGCCTTTGATGTAGTCTATATGGATTTTAGCAAGGCTTTTGATAAGGTCCCGCATGCCAGATTGGTCACGAAAGTAAAAGCCCATGGGATCCAAGGCAAAGTGGCAAGTTGGATCCAAAATTGGCTCAGAGGCAGGAAACAAAGGGTAATGGTCGAAGGGTGTTTTTGTGACCGGAAGGCTGTTTCCAGTGGGGTTCCGCAGGGCTCACAGAATCACAGAAACCCCACAGTGCAGATAGAGGCCATTTCGGCCCATCGAGCCTGCACCGACTCAGTACTGGGCCCTTTGCTTTTTCTGGTATATATCAATGATTTGGATTTGAATGTAGGAAGTATGATTAAGAAGTTTGCAGATGATACAAAAATTGGCCGTGTGGTTAATAATGAAACAGAATGCTGTAGACTGCAGGAAGATATCAATGGACTCGTCTAGTGGGCAGAACAGTGGCAAATGGAATTCAGTTGGAATACACAATAAATGGTAGGACACTGAGAAATGCAGAGGATCAGCGGGACCTTGGAGTGCATGTCCACAGATCCCTGAAGGTAGCAGGACAGGTAGATAAAGTGGTTAAGCAGGCATACGGGATACTTGCCTTTATTAGCCGAGGCGTAGAATATAAGAGCGGGGAGGTTATGCTTCAACTGTATAAAACACTAGTTAGGCCGCAGCTAGAGTGCCGCGTGCAGTTCTGGTCACCACATTACAAGAAGGATGCGATTGCACTAGAGAAGGTGCAGAGGAGATTTCCGAGGATGTTGCCTGGGCTGGGGAATTTTAGTTATGAGGAAAGATTGGATAGGCTGGGGTTGTTTTCTTTGGAACACAGGAGGCTGAGGCGAGACCTAATTGAGGTGTGTAAAATTATGAGGGGCCGAGATAGAGTGGATAGGAAAGACCTATTTCCCTTAGCAGAAGGGTCAATAATAGATTTCAAGTAATTGGTAGGAGGTTTACAGGGAATTTGAGGAGACATTTTTTCACCCAGTGAATGGTGGGGGTCTGGAATGCACTGCCTGAAAGGGTGGTAGAGGCAGAAACCCTCATCACGTTTAAAAAGTACTTGGATATGCACTTGAACTGCCGTAACCTACAAGGCTACGGACCAAGTGCTGTAAAGTGGGATTTGGGTGGATTGCTCTTTGTCGGCTGGCACGGACAAGATGGGCCGAATGGCCTCCTTCTGTGCTGTAAATTTCTATGATTCTGCCTGATCATGTGACATCTGCCCACACGACTTCTACAAATGTTATTACATTGTAGCCAGGATTGTTTAGTTTCCAATTCCGCCCATTTTGAAGCCAGGTCTCCGTTATGGCTACTATTGCATAACCCCATGTGGCAACTTGCGCCTGCAACTCGTCAATCTTATTTGTAACACTCCTCGCATTAACACACATGCATTTCAACAGCATGCTAGTTGGCTTTGCTTTTTTCCTGAATTTAACTGCTGCTCTTTCTACATTCTTCTTTGTTCTGTTGCTGTTTGTCCCTCCGAGTTTTCTATGCACCTTGTCTCTCCTCTCTGCTGCTGTGTCCTGGTGGCCCTCCGCCAGTGTGTGTATTTTGGCTATCTTATTTTCTTCTTCTGCTTATTTCGGCCCTGTGTCTGGAGCCCCTTGCATTTGTGTAGCAGCAGGAGAATGTGCAGCGAAGAAATGGTCAAAGGAAAGCGAGAGAGAGAGAGAGAGAGAGAGAGCAGCAAAAAGGATGTTGATTGATTAAGAGCAGTGTGTGCGCGTGTGTGTGCAAAACGTTGAGCAGCCTGTGGCGGCAGCAAAAGCCTACTGCACCTGGTATTCCCAGGCAGTCTCCCATCCAAGTACTAACCAGGCCTGACTCTGCTTAGCTTCCACGAAATCAGACGAGATCGGGCGCATTCAAACTAGTATGGCCGTAGGCATATGCTAGCTGGCTTTCTCTTTACTTAAAGCTGTCGCCCATTTTTTTCTCTTCTACGCATTCATACAAGTATTCAACACTCAATTTACATTTACAAATTTTACTCCTCCCGCAACCCCCCACCCCCCCTCCACCTCTTCTTGCTGCTCTGCCTCCCACACAAACAAACTACAAGCCCAACCCTTCATTGCCTTCTATTCAAATATTACATCAAATAAACATGCTCAAACACCAAGTCTTAAGGGCTGTAGCATCTTTCAAACTGGACAAATACCCAGGCCCGCATCAAATCTATCCCACACTCTTAAGAGAAGTAAGACACCAAATAGCACAGGCTCTCACCATCATTTTACAATCCTCTCTGGCTACAGGTGTGGTGCCCGACCACTGGAGGACTGCTAACGTGCTACCGCTCTTTCAAAAGGGAGAGAGGGATAGACCGCATAATTACAGGCCAGTCAGCCTAACCTCGGTGGTGGGAAAATTATTGGAAAAAGTTCTGAGGGACAGGAGAAATCTTCATTTAGAAAGACACGGATTAATCAGGGACAGTCAGCATGGATTTCTTAACGGAAGGTCGTGTCTGACTAACGCAATTCAATTTTTCGAGGAGGTAACAAGGAGGGTCGATGAGGGTAGTGCCTTTGATGTAGTCTATATGGATTTTAGCAATGCTTTTGATAAGGTCCCGCATGCCAGATTGGTCACGAAAGTAAAAGCCCATGGGATCCAAGGCAAAGTGGCAAGTTGGATCCAAAATTGGCTCAGAGGCAGGAAACAAAGGGTAATGGTCGAAGGGTGTTTTTGTGACCGGAAGGCTGTTTCCAGTAGGGTTCCGCAAGGCTCACAGAATCACAGAAACCCCACAGTGCAGATAGAGGCCATTTCGGCCCATCGAGCCTGCACCGACTCAGTACTGGGCCCTTTGCTTTTTCTGGTATATATCAATGATTTGGATTTGAATGTAGGAAGTATGATTAAGAAGTTTGCAGATGATACAAAAATTGGCCGTGTGGTTAATAATGAAACAGAATGCTGTAGACTGCAGGAAGATATCAATGGACTCGTCTAGTGGGCAGAACAGTGGCAAATGGAATTCAGTTGGAATACACAATAAATGGTAGGACACTGAGAAATGCAGAGGATCAGCGGGACCTTGGAGTGCATGTCCACAGATCCCTGAAGGTAGCAGGACAGGTAGATAAAGTGGTTAAGCAGGCATACGGGATACTTGCCTTTATTAGCCGAGGCGTAGAATATAAGAGCGGGGAGGTTATGCTTCAACTGTATAAAACACTAGTTAGGCCGCAGCTAGAGTGCCGCGTGCAGTTCTGGTCACCACATTACAAGAAGGATGCGATTGCACTAGAGAAGGTGCAGAGGAGATTTCCGAGGATGTTGCCTGGGCTGGGGAATTTTAGTTATGAGGAAAGATTGGATAGGCTGGGGTTGTTTTCTTTGGAACACAGGAGGCTGAGGCGAGACCTAATTGAGGTGTGTAAAATTATGAGGGGCCGAGATAGAGTGGATAGGAAGGACCTATTTCCCTTAGCAGAAGGGTCAATAATAGATTTCAAGTAATTGGTAGGAGGTTTACAGGGAATTTGAGGAGACATTTTTTCACCCAGTGAATGGTGGGGGTCTGGAATGCACTGCCTGAAAGGGTGGTAGAGGCAGAAACCCTCATCACGTTTAAAAAGTACTTGGATATGCACTTGAACTGCCGTAACCTACAAGGCTACGGACCAAGTGCTGTAAAGTGGGATTTGGGTGGATTGCTCTTTGTCGGCTGGCACGGACAAGATGGGCCGAATGGCCTCCTTCTGTGCTGTAAATTTCTATGATTCTGCCTGATCATGTGACATCTGCCCACACGACTTCTACAAATGTTATTACATTGTAGCCAGGATTGTTTAGTTTCCAATTCCGCCCATTTTGAAGCCAGGTCTCCGTTATGGCTACTATTGCATAACCCCATGTGGCAACTTGCGCCTGCAACTCGTCAATCTTATTTGTAACGCTCCTCGCATTAACACACATGCATTTCAACAGCATGCTAGTTGGCTTTGCTTTTTTCCTGAATTTAACTGCTGCTCTTTCTACATTCTTCTTTGTTCTGTTGCTGTTTGTCCCTCCGAGTTTTCTATGCACCTTGTCTCTCCTCTCTGCTGCTGTGTCCTGGTGGCCCTCCGCCAGTGTGTGTATTTTGGCTATCTTATTTTCTTCTTCTGCTTATTTCGGCCCTGTGTCTGGAGCCCCTTGCATTTGTGTAGCAGCAGGAGAATGTGCAGCGAAGAAATGGTCAAAGGAAAGCGAGAGAGAGAGACAGAGAGAGAGAGAGAGAGAGAGAGAGAGAGAGCAGCAAAAAGGATGTTGATTGATTAAGAGCAGTGTGTGCGCGTGTGTGTGCAAAACGTTGAGCAGCCTGTGGCGGCAGCAAAAGCCTACTGCACCTGGTATTCCCAGGCAGTCTCCCATCCAAGTACTAACCAGGCCTGACTCTGCTTAGCTTCCGAGATCAGACGAGATCGGGCGCATTCAGACTAGTATGGCCGTAGGCATATGCTGGCTGGCTTTCTCTTTACTTAAAGCTGTCGCCCATTTTTTTCTCTTCTACGCATTCATACAAGTATTCAACACTCAATTTACATTTACAAATTTTACTCCTCCCGCAACCCCCCACCCCCCCTCCACCTCTTCTTGCTGCTCTGCCTCCCACACAAACAAACTACAAGCCCAACCCTTCATTGCCTTCTATTCAAATATTACATCAAATAAACATGCTCAAACACCAAGTCTTAAGGGCTGTAGCATCTTTCAAACTGGACAAATACCCAGGCCCGCATCAAATCTATCCCACACTCTTAAGAGAAGTAAGACACCAAATAGCACAGGCTCTCACCATCATTTTACAATCCTCTCTGGCTACAGGTGTGGTGCCCGACCACTGGAGGACTGCTAACGTGCTACCGCTCTTTCAAAAGGGAGAGAGGGATAGACCGCATAATTACAGGCCAGTCAGCCTAACCTCGGTGGTGGGAAAATTATTGGAAAAAGTTCTGAGGGACAGGAGAAATCTTCATTTAGAAAGACACGGATTAATCAGGGACAGTCAGCATGGATTTCTTAACGGAAGGTCGTGTCTGACTAACGCAATTCAATTTTTCGAGGAGGTAACAAGGAGGGTCGATGAGGGTAGTGCCTTTGATGTAGTCTATATGGATTTTAGCAAGGCTTTTGATAAGGTCCCGCATGCCAGATTGGTCACGAAAGTAAAAGCCCATGGGATCCAAGGCAAAGTGGCAAGTTGGATCCAAAATTGGCTCAGAGGCAGGAAACAAAGGGTAATGGTCGAAGGGTGTTTTTGTGACCGGAAGGCTGTTTCCAGTGGGGTTCCGCAGGGCTCACAGAATCACAGAAACCCCACAGTGCAGATAGAGGCCATTTCGGCCCATCGAGCCTGCACCGACTCAGTACTGGGCCCTTTGCTTTTTCTGGTATATATCAATGATTTGGATTTGAATGTAGGAAGTATGATTAAGAAGTTTGCAGATGATACAAAAATTGGCCGTGTGGTTAATAATGAAACAGAATGCTGTAGACTGCAGGAAGATATCAATGGACTCGTCTAGTGGGCAGAACAGTGGCAAATGGAATTCAGTTGGAATACACAATAAATGGTAGGACACTGAGAAATGCAGAGGATCAGCGGGACCTTGGAGTGCATGTCCACAGATCCCTGAAGGTAGCAGGACAGGTAGATAAAGTGGTTAAGCAGGCATACGGGATACTTGCCTTTATTAGCCGAGGCGTAGAATATAAGAGCGGGGAGGTTATGCTTCAACTGTATAAAACACTAGTTAGGCCGCAGCTAGAGTGCCGCGTGCAGTTCTGGTCACCACATTACAAGAAGGATGCGATTGCACTAGAGAAGGTGCAGAGGAGATTTCCGAGGATGTTGCCTGGGCTGGGGAATTTTAGTTATGAGGAAAGATTGGATAGGCTGGGGTTGTTTTCTTTGGAACACAGGAGGCTGAGGCGAGACCTAATTGAGGTGTGTAAAATTATGAGGGGCCGAGATAGAGTGGATAGGAAGGACCTATTTCCCTTAGCAGAAGGGTCAATAATAGATTTCAAGTAATTGGTAGGAGGTTTACAGGGAATTTGAGGAGACATTTTTTCACCCAGTGAATGGTGGGGGTCTGGAATGCACTGCCTGAAAGGGTGGTAGAGGCAGAAACCCTCATCACGTTTAAAAAGTACTTGGATATGCACTTGAACTGCCGTAACCTACAAGGCTACGGACCAAGTGCTGTAAAGTGGGATTTGGGTGGATTGCTCTTTGTCGGCTGGCACGGACAAGATGGGCCGAATGGCCTCCTTCTGTGCTGTAAATTTCTATGATTCTGCCTGATCATGTGACATCTGCCCACACGACTTCTACAAATGTTATTACATTGTAGCCAGGATTGTTTAGTTTCCAATTCCGCCCATTTTGAAGCCAGGTCTCCGTTATGGCTACTATTGCATAACCCCATGTGGCAACTTGCGCCTGCAACTCGTCAATCTTATTTGTAACGCTCCTCGCATTAACACACATGCATTTCAACAGCATGCTAGTTGGCTTTGCTTTTTTCCTGAATTTAACTGCTGCTCTTTCTACATTCTTCTTTGTTCTGTTGCTGTTTGTCCCTCCGAGTTTTCTATGCACCTTGTCTCTCCTCTCTGCTGCTGTGTCCTGGTGGCCCTCCGCCAGTGTGTGTATTTTGGCTATCTTATTTTCTTCTTCTGCTTATTTCGGCCCTGTGTCTGGAGCCCCTTGCATTTGCGTAGCAGCAGGAGAATGTGCAGCGAAGAAATGGTCAAAGGAAAGCGAGAGAGAGAGACAGAGAGAGAGAGAGAGAGCAGCAAAAAGGATGTTGATTGATTAAGAGCAGTGTGTGCGCGTGTGTGTGCAAAACGTTGAGCAGCCTGTGGCGGCAGCAAAAGCCTACTGCACCTGGTATTCCCAGGCAGTCTCCCATCCAAGTACTAACCAGGCCTGACTCTGCTTAGCTTCCAGAGATCAGACGAATTCAGACTAGTATGGCCGTAGGCATATGCTAGCTGGCTTTCTCTTTACTTAAAGCTGTCGCCCATTTTTTTCTCTTCTACGCATTCATACAAGTATTCAACACTCAATTTACATTTACAAATTTTACTCCTCCCGCAACCCCCCACCCCCCCTCCACCTCTTCTTGCTGCTCTGCCTCCCACACAAACAAACTACAAGCCCAACCCTTCATTGCCTTCTATTCAAATATTACATCAAATAAACATGCTCAAACACCAAGTCTTAAGGGCTGTAGCATCTTTCAAACTGGACAAATACCCAGGCCCGCATCAAATCTATCCCACACTCTTAAGAGAAGTAAGACACCAAATAGCACAGGCTCTCATCATCATTTTACAATCCTCTCTGGCTACAGGTGTGGTGCCCGACCACTGGAGGACTGCTAACGTGCTACCGTTCTTTCAAAAGGGAGAGAGGGATAGACCGCATAATTACAGGCCAGTCAGCCTAACCTCGGTGGTGGGAAAATTATTGGAAAAAGTTCTGAGGGACAGGAGAAATCTTCATTTAGAAAGACACGGATTAATCAGGGACAGTCAGCATGGATTTCTTAACGGAAGGTCGTGTCTGACTAACGCAATTCAATTTTTCGAGGAGGTAACAAGGAGGGTCGATGAGGGTAGTGCCTTTGATGTAGTCTATATGGATTTTAGCAAGGCCTTTGATAAGGTCCCGCATGCCAGATTGGTCACGAAAGTAAAAGCCCATGGGATCCAAGGCAAAGTGGCAAGTTGGATCCAAAATTGGCTCAGAGGCAGGAAACAAAGGGTAATGGTCGAAGGGTGTTTTTGTGACCGGAAGGCTGTTTCCAGTGGGGTTCCGCAGGGCTCACAGAATCACAGAAACCCCACAGTGCAGATAGAGGCCATTTCGGCCCATCGAGCCTGCACCGACTCAGTACTGGGCCCTTTGCTTTTTCTGGTATATATCAATGATTTGGATTTGAATGTAGGAAGTATGATTAAGAAGTTTGCAGATGATACAAAAATTGGCCGTGTGGTTAATAATGAAACAGAATGCTGTAGACTGCAGGAAGATATCAATGGACTCGTCTAGTGGGCAGAACAGTGGCAAATGGAATTCAGTTGGAATACACAATAAATGGTAGGACACTGAGAAATGCAGAGGATCAGCGGGACCTTGGAGTGCATGTCCACAGATCCCTGAAGGTAGCAGGACAGGTAGATAAAGTGGTTAAGCAGGCATACGGGATACTTGCCTTTATTAGCCGAGGCGTAGAATATAAGAGCGGGGAGGTTATGCTTCAACTGTATAAAACACTAGTTAGGCCGCAGCTAGAGTGCCGCGTGCAGTTCTGGTCACCACATTACAAGAAGGATGCGATTGCACTAGAGAAGGTGCAGAGGAGATTTCCGAGGATGTTGCCTGGGCTGGGGAATTTTAGTTATGAGGAAAGATTGGATAGGCTGGGGTTGTTTTCTTTGGAACACAGGAGGCTGAGGCGAGACCTAATTGAGGTGTGTAAAATTATGAGGGGCCGAGATAGAGTGGATAGGAAGGACCTATTTCCCTTAGCAGAAGGGTCAATAATAGATTTCAAGTAATTGGTAGGAGGTTTACAGGGAATTTGAGGAGACATTTTTTCACCCAGTGAATGGTGGGGGTCTGGAATGCACTGCCTGAAAGGGTGGTAGAGGCAGAAACCCTCATCACGTTTAAAAAGTACTTGGATATGCACTTGAACTGCCGTAACCTACAAGGCTACGGACCAAGTGCTGTAAAGTGGGATTTGGGTGGATTGCTCTTTGTCGGCTGGCACGGACAAGATGGGCCGAATGGCCTCCTTCTGTGCTGTAAATTTCTATGATTCTGCCTGATCATGTGACATCTGCCCACACGACTTCTACAAATGTTATTACATTGTAGCCAGGATTGTTTAGTTTCCAATTCCGCCCATTTTGAAGCCAGGTCTCCGTTATAGCTACTATTGCATAACCCCATGTGGCAACTTGCGCCTGCAACTCGTCAATCTTATTTGTAACGCTCCTCGCATTAACACACATGCATTTCAACAGCATGCTAGTTGGCTTTGCTTTTTTCCTGAATTTAACTGCTGCTCTTTCTACATTCTTCTTTGTTCTGTTGCTGTTTGTCCCTCCGAGTTTTCTATGCACCTTGTCTCTCCTCTCTGCTGCTGTGTCCTGGTGGCCCTCCGCCAGTGTGTGTATTTTGGCTATCTTATTTTCTTCTTCTGCTTATTTCGGCCCTGTGTCTGGAGCCCCTTGCATTTGTGTAGCAGCAGGAGAATGTGCAGCGAAGAAATGGTCAAAGGAAAGCGAGAGAGAGAGACAGAGACAGAGAGAGAGAGCAGCAAAAAGGATGTTGATTGATTAAGAGCAGTGTGTGCGCGTGTGTGTGCAAAACGTTGAGCAGCCTGTGGCGGCAGCAAAAGCCTACTGCACCCGGTATTCCCAGGCAGTCTCCCATCCAAGTACTAACCAGGCCTGACTCTGCTTAGCTTCCGAGATCAGACGAGATCGGGCGTATTCAGACTAGTATGGCCGTAGGCATATGCTAGCTGGCTTTCTCTTTACTTAAAGCTGTCGCCCATTTTTTTCTCTTCTACGCATTCATACAAGTATTCAACACTCAATTTACATTTGCAAATTTTACTCCTCCCGCAACCCCCCACCCCCCCTCCACCTCTTCTTGCTGCTCTGCCTCCCACACAAACAAACTACAAGCCCAACCCTTCATTGCCTTCTATTCAAATATTACATCAAATAAACATGCTCAAACACCAAGTCTTAAGGGCTGTAGCATCTTTCAAACTGGACAAATACCCAGGCCCGCATCAAATCTATCCCACACTCTTAAGAGAAGTAAGACACCAAATAGCACAGGCTCTCACCATCATTTTACAATCCTCTCTGGCTACAGGTGTGGTGCCCGACCACTGGAGGACTGCTAACGTGCTACCGTTCTTTCAAAAGGGAGAGAGGGATAGACCGCATAATTACAGGCCAGTCAGCCTAACCTCGGTGGTGGGAAAATTATTGGAAAAAGTTCTGAGGGACAGGAGAAATCTTCATTTAGAAAGACACGGATTAATCAGGGACAGTCAGCATGGATTTCTTAACGGAAGGTCGTGTCTGACTAACGCAATTCAATTTTTCGAGGAGGTAACAAGGAGGGTCGATGAGGGTAGTGCCTTTGATGTAGTCTATATGGATTTTAGCAAGGCTTTTGATAAGGTCCCGCATGCCAGATTGGTCACGAAAGTAAAAGCCCATGGGATCCAAGGCAAAGTGGCAAGTTGGATCCAAAATTGGCTCAGAGGCAGGAAACAAAGGGTAATGGTCGAAGGGTGTTTTTGTGACCGGAAGGCTGTTTCCAGTGGGGTTCCGCAGGGCTCACAGAATCACAGAAACCCCACAGTGCAGATAGAGGCCATTTCGGCCCATCGAGCCTGCACCGACTCAGTACTGGGCCCTTTGCTTTTTCTGGTATATATCAATGATTTGGATTTGAATGTAGGAAGTATGATTAAGAAGTTTGCAGATGATACAAAAATTGGCCGTGTGGTTAATAATGAAACAGAATGCTGTAGACTGCAGGAAGATATCAATGGACTCGTCTAGTGGGCAGAACAGTGGCAAATGGAATTCAGTTGGAATACACAATAAATGGTAGGACACTGAGAAATGCAGAGGATCAGCGGGACCTTGGAGTGCATGTCCACAGATCCCTGAAGGTAGCAGGACAGGTAGATAAAGTGGTTAAGCAGGCATACGGGATACTTGCCTTTATTAGCCGAGGCGTAGAATATAAGAGCGGGGAGGTTATGCTTCAACTGTATAAAACACTAGTTAGGCCGCAGCTAGAGTGCCGCGTGCAGTTCTGGTCACCACATTACAAGAAGGATGCGATTGCACTAGAGAAGGTGCAGAGGAGATTTCCGAGGATGTTGCCTGGGCTGGGGAATTTTAGTTATGAGGAAAGATTGGATAGGCTGGGGTTGTTTTCTTTGGAACACAGGAGGCTGAGGCGAGACCTAATTGAGGTGTGTAAAATTATGAGGGGCCGAGATAGAGTGGATAGGAAGGACCTATTTCCCTTAGCAGAAGGGTCAATAATAGATTTCAAGTAATTGGTAGGAGGTTTACAGGGAATTTGAGGAGACATTTTTTCACCCAGTGAATGGTGGGGGTCTGGAATGCACTGCCTGAAAGGGTGGTAGAGGCAGAAACCCTCATCACGTTTAAAAAGTACTTGGATATGCACTTGAACTGCCGTAACCTACAAGGCTACGGACCAAGTGCTGTAAAGTGGGATTTGGGTGGATTGCTCTTTGTCGGCTGGCACGGACAAGATGGGCCGAATGGCCTCCTTCTGTGCTGTAAATTTCTATGATTCTGCCTGATCATGTGACATCTGCCCACACGACTTCTACAAATGTTATTACATTGTAGCCAGGATTGTTTAGTTTCCAATTCCGCCCATTTTGAAGCCAGGTCTCCGTTATAGCTACTATTGCATAACCCCATGTGGCAACTTGCGCCTGCAACTCGTCAATCTTATTTGTAACACTCCTCGCATTAACACACATGCATTTCAACAGCATGCTAGTTGGCTTTGCTTTTTTCCTGAATTTAACTGCTGCTCTTTCTACATTATTCTTTGTTCTGTTGCTGTTTGTCCCTCCGAGTTTTCTATGCACCTTGTCTCTCCTCTCTGCTGCTGTGTCCTGGTGGCCCTCCGCCAGTGTGTGTATTTTGGCTATCTTATTTTCTTCTTCTGCTTATTTCGGCCCTGTGTCTGGAGCCCCTTGCATTTGTGTAGCAGCAGGAGAATGTGCAGCGAAGAAATGGTCAAAGGAAAGCGAGAGAGAGAGAGAGAGAGAGCAGCAAAAAGGATGTTGATTGATTAAGAGCAGTGTGTGCGCGTGTGTGTGCAAAACGTTGAGCAGCCTGTGGCGGCAGCAAAAGCCTACTGCACCTGGTGTTCCCAGGCGGTCTCCCATCCAAGTACTAACCAGGCCTGACTCTGCTTAGCTTCCGAGATCAGACGAGATCGGGCGTATTCAGACTAGTATGGCCGTAGGCATATACTGGCTGGCTTTCTCTTTACTTAAAGCTGTCGCCCATTTTTTTCTCTTCTTCTACACATTCATACAAGTATTCAACACTCAATTTACATTTACAAGTTTTACTCCTCCCGCAACCCCCCCACCCCCCCTCCACCTCTTCTTGCTGCTCTGCCTCCCACACAAACAAACTACAAGCCCAACCCTTCATTGCCTTCTATTCAAATATTACATCAAATAAACATGCTCAAACACCAAGTCTTAAGGGCTGTAGCATCTTTCAAACTGGACAAATACCCAGGCCCGCATCAAATCTATCCCACACTCTTAAGAGAAGTAAGACACCAAATAGCACAGGCTCTCACCATCATTTTACAATCCTCTCTGGCTACAGGTGTGGTGCCCGACCACTGGAGGACTGCTAACGTGCTACCGTTCTTTCAAAAGGGAGAGAGGGATAGACCGCATAATTACAGGCCAGTCAGCCTAACCTCGGTGGTGGGAAAATTATTGGAAAAAGTTCTGAGGGACAGGAGAAATCTTCATTTAGAAAGACACGGATTAATCAGGGACAGTCAGCATGGATTTCTTAACGGAAGGTCGTGTCTGACTAACGCAATTCAATTTTTCGAGGAGGTAACAAGGAGGGTCGATGAGGGTAGTGCCTTTGATGTAGTCTATATGGATTTTAGCAAGGCTTTTGATAAGGTCCCGCATGCCAGATTGGTCACGAAAGTAAAAGCCCATGGGATCCAAGGCAAAGTGGCAAGTTGGATCCAAAATTGGCTCAGAGGCAGGAAACAAAGGGTAATGGTCGAAGGGTGTTTTTGTGACCGGAAGGCTGTTTCCAGTGGGGTTCCGCAGGGCTCACAGAATCACAGAAACCCCACAGTGCAGATAGAGGCCATTTCGGCCCATCGAGCCTGCACCGACTCAGTACTGGGCCCTTTGCTTTTTCTGGTATATATCAATGATTTGGATTTGAATGTAGGAAGTATGATTAAGAAGTTTGCAGATGATACAAAAATTGGCCGTGTGGTTAATAATGAAACAGAATGCTGTAGACTGCAGGAAGATATCAATGGACTCGTCTAGTGGGCAGAACAGTGGCAAATGGAATTCAGTTGGAATACACAATAAATGGTAGGACACTGAGAAATGCAGAGGATCAGCGGGACCTTGGAGTGCATGTCCACAGATCCCTGAAGGTAGCAGGACAGGTAGATAAAGTGGTTAAGCAGGCATACGGGATACTTGCCTTTATTAGCCGAGGCGTAGAATATAAGAGCGGGGAGGTTATGCTTCAACTGTATAAAACACTAGTTAGGCCGCAGCTAGAGTGCCGCGTGCAGTTCTGGTCACCACATTACAAGAAGGATGCGATTGCACTAGAGAAGGTGCAGAGGAGATTTCCGAGGATGTTGCCTGGGCTGGGGAATTTTAGTTATGAGGAAAGATTGGATAGGCTGGGGTTGTTTTCTTTGGAACACAGGAGGCTGAGGCGAGACCTAATTGAGGTGTGTAAAATTATGAGGGGCCGAGATAGAGTGGATAGGAAGGACCTATTTCCCTTAGCAGAAGGGTCAATAATAGATTTCAAGTAATTGGTAGGAGGTTTACAGGGAATTTGAGGAGACATTTTTTCACCCAGTGAATGGTGGGGGTCTGGAATGCACTGCCTGAAAGGGTGGTAGAGGCAGAAACCCTCATCACGTTTAAAAAGTACTTGGATATGCACTTGAACTGCCGTAACCTACAAGGCTACGGACCAAGTGCTGTAAAGTGGGATTTGGGTGGATTGCTCTTTGTCGGCTGGCACGGACAAGATGGGCCGAATGGCCTCCTTCTGTGCTGTAAATTTCTATGATTCTGCCTGATCATGTGACATCTGCCCACACGACTTCTACAAATGTTATTACATTGTAGCCAGGATTGTTTAGTTTCCAATTCCGCCCATTTTGAAGCCAGGTCTCCGTTATAGCTACTATTGCATAACCCCATGTGGCAACTTGCGCCTGCAACTCGTCAATCTTATTTGTAACACTCCTCGCATTAACACACATGCATTTCAACAGCATGCTAGTTGGCTTTGCTTTTTTCCTGAATTTAACTGCTGCTCTTTCCACATTATTCTTTGTTCTGTTGCTGTTTGTCCCTCCGAGTTTTCTATGCACCTTGTCTCTCCTCTCTGCTGCTGTGTCCTGGTGGCCCTCCGCCAGTGTGTGTATTTTGGCTATCTTATTTTCTTCTTCTGCTTATTTCGGCCCTGTGTCTGGAGCCCCTTGCATTTGTGTAGCAGCAGGAGAATGTGCAGCGAAGAAATGGTCAAAGGAAAGCGAGAGAGAGAGAGAGAGAGAGAGAGCAGCAAAAAGGATGTTGATTGATTAAGAGCAGTGTGTGCGCGTGTGTGTGCAAAACGTTGAGCAGCCTGTGGCGGCAGCAAAAGCCTACTGCACCTGGTGTTCCCAGGCGGTCTCCCATCCAAGTACTAACCAGGCCTGACTCTGCTTAGCTTCCGAGATCAGACGAGATCGGGCGTATTCAGACTAGTATGGCCGTAGGCATATACTGGCTGGCTTTCTCTTTACTTAAAGCTGTCGCCCATTTTTTTCTCTTCTTCTACACATTCATACAAGTATTCAACACTCAATTTACATTTACAAGTTTTACTCCTCCCGCAACCCCCCCACCCCCCCTCCACCTCTTCTTGCTGCTCTGCCTCCCACACAAACAAACTACAAGCCCAACCCTTCATTGCCTTCTATTCAAATATTACATCAAATAAACATGCTCAAACACCAAGTCTTAAGGGCTGTAGCATCTTTCAAACTGGACAAATACCCAGGCCCGCATCAAATCTATCCCACACTCTTAAGAGAAGTAAGACACCAAATAGCACAGGCTCTCACCATCATTTTACAATCCTCTCTGGCTACAGGTGTGGTGCCCGACCACTGGAGGACTGCTAACGTGCTACCGTTCTTTCAAAAGGGAGAGAGGGATAGACCGCATAATTACAGGCCAGTCAGCCTAACCTCGGTGGTGGGAAAATTATTGGAAAAAGTTCTGAGGGACAGGAGAAATCTTCATTTAGAAAGACACGGATTAATCAGGGACAGTCAGCATGGATTTCTTAACGGAAGGTCGTGTCTGACTAACGCAATTCAATTTTTCGAGGAGGTAACAAGGAGGGTCGATGAGGGTAGTGCCTTTGATGTAGTCTATATGGATTTTAGCAAGGCTTTTGATAAGGTCCCGCATGCCAGATTGGTCACGAAAGTAAAAGCCCATGGGATCCAAGGCAAAGTGGCAAGTTGGATCCAAAATTGGCTCAGAGGCAGGAAACAAAGGGTAATGGTCGAAGGGTGTTTTTGTGACCGGAAGGCTGTTTCCAGTGGGGTTCCGCAGGGCTCACAGAATCACAGAAACCCCACAGTGCAGATAGAGGCCATTTCGGCCCATCGAGCCTGCACCGACTCAGTACTGGGCCCTTTGCTTTTTCTGGTATATATCAATGATTTGGATTTGAATGTAGGAAGTATGATTAAGAAGTTTGCAGATGATACAAAAATTGGCCGTGTGGTTAATAATGAAACAGAATGCTGTAGACTGCAGGAAGATATCAATGGACTCGTCTAGTGGGCAGAACAGTGGCAAATGGAATTCAGTTGGAATACACAATAAATGGTAGGACACTGAGAAATGCAGAGGATCAGCGGGACCTTGGAGTGCATGTCCACAGATCCCTGAAGGTAGCAGGACAGGTAGATAAAGTGGTTAAGCAGGCATACGGGATACTTGCCTTTATTAGCCGAGGCGTAGAATATAAGAGCGGGGAGGTTATGCTTCAACTGTATAAAACACTAGTTAGGCCGCAGCTAGAGTGCCGCGTGCAGTTCTGGTCACCACATTACAAGAAGGATGCGATTGCACTAGAGAAGGTGCAGAGGAGATTTCCGAGGATGTTGCCTGGGCTGGGGAATTTTAGTTATGAGGAAAGATTGGATAGGCTGGGGTTGTTTTCTTTGGAACACAGGAGGCTGAGGCGAGACCTAATTGAGGTGTGTAAAATTATGAGGGGCCGAGATAGAGTGGATAGGAAGGACCTATTTCCCTTAGCAGAAGGGTCAATAATAGATTTCAAGTAATTGGTAGGAGGTTTACAGGGAATTTGAGGAGACATTTTTTCACCCAGTGAATGGTGGGGGTCTGGAATGCACTGCCTGAAAGGGTGGTAGAGGCAGAAACCCTCATCACGTTTAAAAAGTACTTGGATATGCACTTGAACTGCCGTAACCTACAAGGCTACGGACCAAGTGCTGTAAAGTGGGATTTGGGTGGATTGCTCTTTGTCGGCTGGCACGGACAAGATGGGCCGAATGGCCTCCTTCTGTGCTGTAAATTTCTATGATTCTGCCTGATCATGTGACATCTGCCCACACGACTTCTACAAATGTTATTACATTGTAGCCAGGATTGTTTAGTTTCCAATTCCGCCCATTTTGAAGCCAGGTCTCCGTTATAGCTACTATTGCATAACCCCATGTGGCAACTTGCGCCTGCAACTCGTCAATCTTATTTGTAACACTCCTCGCATTAACACACATGCATTTCAACAGCATGCTAGTTGGCTTTGCTTTTTTCCTGAATTTAACTGCTGCTCTTTCCACATTATTCTTTGTTCTGTTGCTGTTTGTCCCTCCGAGTTTTCTATGCACCTTGTCTCTCCTCTCTGCTGCTGTGTCCTGGTGGCCCTCCGCCAGTGTGTGTATTTTGGCTATCTTATTTTCTTCTTCTGCTTATTTCGGCCCTGTGTCTGGAGCCCCTTGCATTTGTGTAGCAGCAGGAGAATGTGCAGCGAAGAAATGGTCAAAGGAAAGCGAGAGAGAGAGAGAGAGAGAGAGAGAGCAGCAAAAAGGATGTTGATTGATTAAGAGCAGTGTGTGCGCGTGTGTGTGCAAAACGTTGAGCAGCCTGTGGCGGCAGCAAAAGCCTACTGCACCTGGTGTTCCCAGGCGGTCTCCCATCCAAGTACTAACCAGGCCTGACTCTGCTTAGCTTCCGAGATCAGACGAGATCGGGCGTATTCAGACTAGTATGGCCGTAGGCATATGCTGGCTGGCTTTCTCTTTACTTAAAGCTGTCGCCCATTTTTTTCTCTTCTTCTACACATTCATACAAGTATTCAACACTCAATTTACATTTACAAGTTTTACTCCTCCCGCAACCCCCCCACCCCCCCTCCACCTCTTCTTGCTGCTCTGCCTCCCACACAAACAAACTACAAGCCCAACCCTTCATTGCCTTCTATTCAAATATTACATCAAATAAACATGCTCAAACACCAAGTCTTAAGGGCTGTAGCATCTTTCAAACTGGACAAATACCCAGGCCCGCATCAAATCTATCCCACACTCTTAAGAGAAGTAAGACACCAAATAGCACAGGCTCTCACCATCATTTTACAATCCTCTCTGGCTACAGGTGTGGTGCCCGACCACTGGAGGACTGCTAACGTGCTACCGTTCTTTCAAAAGGGAGAGAGGGATAGACCGCATAATTACAGGCCAGTCAGCCTAACCTCGGTGGTGGGAAAATTATTGGAAAAAGTTCTGAGGGACAGGAGAAATCTTCATTTAGAAAGACACGGATTAATCAGGGACAGTCAGCATGGATTTCTTAACGGAAGGTCGTGTCTGACTAACGCAATTCAATTTTTCGAGGAGGTAACAAGGAGGGTCGATGAGGGTAGTGCCTTTGATGTAGTCTATATGGATTTTAGCAAGGCTTTTGATAAGGTCCCGCATGCCAGATTGGTCACGAAAGTAAAAGCCCATGGGATCCAAGGCAAAGTGGCAAGTTGGATCCAAAATTGGCTCAGAGGCAGGAAACAAAGGGTAATGGTCGAAGGGTGTTTTTGTGACCGGAAGGCTGTTTCCAGTGGGGTTCCGCAGGGCTCACAGAATCACAGAAACCCCACAGTGCAGATAGAGGCCATTTCGGCCCATCGAGCCTGCACCGACTCAGTACTGGGCCCTTTGCTTTTTCTGGTATATATCAATGATTTGGATTTGAATGTAGGAAGTATGATTAAGAAGTTTGCAGATGATACAAAAATTGGCCGTGTGGTTAATAATGAAACAGAATGCTGTAGACTGCAGGAAGATATCAATGGACTCGTCTAGTGGGCAGAACAGTGGCAAATGGAATTCAGTTGGAATACACAATAAATGGTAGGACACTGAGAAATGCAGAGGATCAGCGGGACCTTGGAGTGCATGTCCACAGATCCCTGAAGGTAGCAGGACAGGTAGATAAAGTGGTTAAGCAGGCATACGGGATACTTGCCTTTATTAGCCGAGGCGTAGAATATAAGAGCGGGGAGGTTATGCTTCAACTGTATAAAACACTAGTTAGGCCGCAGCTAGAGTGCCGCGTGCAGTTCTGGTCACCACATTACAAGAAGGATGCGATTGCACTAGAGAAGGTGCAGAGGAGATTTCCGAGGATGTTGCCTGGGCTGGGGAATTTTAGTTATGAGGAAAGATTGGATAGGCTGGGGTTGTTTTCTTTGGAACACAGGAGGCTGAGGCGAGACCTAATTGAGGTGTGTAAAATTATGAGGGGCCGAGATAGAGTGGATAGGAAGGACCTATTTCCCTTAGCAGAAGGGTCAATAATAGATTTCAAGTAATTGGTAGGAGGTTTACAGGGAATTTGAGGAGACATTTTTTCACCCAGTGAATGGTGGGGGTCTGGAATGCACTGCCTGAAAGGGTGGTAGAGGCAGAAACCCTCATCACGTTTAAAAAGTACTTGGATATGCACTTGAACTGCCGTAACCTACAAGGCTACGGACCAAGTGCTGTAAAGTGGGATTTGGGTGGATTGCTCTTTGTCGGCTGGCACGGACAAGATGGGCCGAATGGCCTCCTTCTGTGCTGTAAATTTCTATGATTCTGCCTGATCATGTGACATCTGCCCACACGACTTCTACAAATGTTATTACATTGTAGCCAGGATTGTTTAGTTTCCAATTCCGCCCATTTTGAAGCCAGGTCTCCGTTATAGCTACTATTGCATAACCCCATGTGGCAACTTGCGCCTGCAACTCGTCAATCTTATTTGTAACACTCCTCGCATTAACACACATGCATTTCAACAGCATGCTAGTTGGCTTTGCTTTTTTCCTGAATTTAACTGCTGCTCTTTCCACATTATTCTTTGTTCTGTTGCTGTTTGTCCCTCCGAGTTTTCTATGCACCTTGTCTCTCCTCTCTGCTGCTGTGTCCTGGTGGCCCTCCGCCAGTGTGTGTATTTTGGCTATCTTATTTTCTTCTTCTGCTTATTTCGGCCCTGTGTCTGGAGCCCCTTGCATTTGTGTAGCAGCAGGAGAATGTGCAGCGAAGAAATGGTCAAAGGAAAGCGAGAGAGAGAGAGAGAGAGAGAGAGAGCAGCAAAAAGGATGTTGATTGATTAAGAGCAGTGTGTGCGCGTGTGTGTGCAAAACGTTGAGCAGCCTGTGGCGGCAGCAAAAGCCTACTGCACCTGGTATTCCCAGGCAGTCTCCCATCCAAGTACTAACCAGGCCTGACTCTGCTTAGCTTCCGAGATCAGACGAGATCGGGCGTATTCAGACTAGTACGGCCGTAGGCATATGCTGGCTGGCTTTCTCTTTACTTAAAGCTGTCGCCCATTTTTTTCTCTTCTTCTACACATTCATACAAGTATTCAACACTCAATTTACATTTACAAGTTTTACTCCTCCCGCAACCCCCCCACCCCCCCTCCACCTCTTCTTGCTGCTCTGCCTCCCACACAAACAAACTACAAGCCCAACCCTTCATTGCCTTCTATTCAAATATTACATCAAATAAACATGCTCAAACACCAAGTCTTAAGGGCTGTAGCATCTTTCAAACTGGACAAATACCCAGGCCCGCATCAAATCTATCCCACACTCTTAAGAGAAGTAAGACACCAAATAGCACAGGCTCTCACCATCATTTTACAATCCTCTCTGGCTACAGGTGTGGTGCCCGACCACTGGAGGACTGCTAACGTGCTACCGTTCTTTCAAAAGGGAGAGAGGGATAGACCGCATAATTACAGGCCAGTCAGCCTAACCTCGGTGGTGGGAAAATTATTGGAAAAAGTTCTGAGGGACAGGAGAAATCTTCATTTAGAAAGACACGGATTAATCAGGGACAGTCAGCATGGATTTCTTAACGGAAGGTCGTGTCTGACTAACGCAATTCAATTTTTCGAGGAGGTAACAAGGAGGGTCGATGAGGGTAGTGCCTTTGATGTAGTCTATATGGATTTTAGCAAGGCTTTTGATAAGGTCCCGCATGCCAGATTGGTCACGAAAGTAAAAGCCCATGGGATCCAAGGCAAAGTGGCAAGTTGGATCCAAAATTGGCTCAGAGGCAGGAAACAAAGGGTAATGGTCGAAGGGTGTTTTTGTGACCGGAAGGCTGTTTCCAGTGGGGTTCCGCAGGGCTCACAGAATCACAGAAACCCCACAGTGCAGATAGAGGCCATTTCGGCCCATCGAGCCTGCACCGACTCAGTACTGGGCCCTTTGCTTTTTCTGGTATATATCAATGATTTGGATTTGAATGTAGGAAGTATGATTAAGAAGTTTGCAGATGATACAAAAATTGGCCGTGTGGTTAATAATGAAACAGAATGCTGTAGACTGCAGGAAGATATCAATGGACTCGTCTAGTGGGCAGAACAGTGGCAAATGGAATTCAGTTGGAATACACAATAAATGGTAGGACACTGAGAAATGCAGAGGATCAGCGGGACCTTGGAGTGCATGTCCACAGATCCCTGAAGGTAGCAGGACAGGTAGATAAAGTGGTTAAGCAGGCATACGGGATACTTGCCTTTATTAGCCGAGGCGTAGAATATAAGAGCGGGGAGGTTATGCTTCAACTGTATAAAACACTAGTTAGGCCGCAGCTAGAGTGCCGCGTGCAGTTCTGGTCACCACATTACAAGAAGGATGCGATTGCACTAGAGAAGGTGCAGAGGAGATTTCCGAGGATGTTGCCTGGGCTGGGGAATTTTAGTTATGAGGAAAGATTGGATAGGCTGGGGTTGTTTTCTTTGGAACACAGGAGGCTGAGGCGAGACCTAATTGAGGTGTGTAAAATTATGAGGGGCCGAGATAGAGTGGATAGGAAGGACCTATTTCCCTTAGCAGAAGGGTCAATAATAGATTTCAAGTAATTGGTAGGAGGTTTACAGGGAATTTGAGGAGACATTTTTTCACCCAGTGAATGGTGGGGGTCTGGAATGCACTGCCTGAAAGGGTGGTAGAGGCAGAAACCCTCATCACGTTTAAAAAGTACTTGGATATGCACTTGAACTGCCGTAACCTACAAGGCTACGGACCAAGTGCTGTAAAGTGGGATTTGGGTGGATTGCTCTTTGTCGGCTGGCACGGACAAGATGGGCCGAATGGCCTCCTTCTGTGCTGTAAATTTCTATGATTCTGCCTGATCATGTGACATCTGCCCACACGACTTCTACAAATGTTATTACATTGTAGCCAGGATTGTTTAGTTTCCAATTCCGCCCATTTTGAAGCCAGGTCTCCGTTATAGCTACTATTGCATAACCCCATGTGGCAACTTGCGCCTGCAACTCGTCAATCTTATTTGTAACACTCCTCGCATTAACACACATGCATTTCAACAGCATGCTAGTTGGCTTTGCTTTTTTCCTGAATTTAACTGCTGCTCTTTCTACATTCTTCTTTGTTCTGTTGCTGTTTGTCCCTCCGAGTTTTCTATGCACCTTGTCTCTCCTCTCTGCTGCTGTGTCCTGGTGGCCCTCCGCCAGTGTGTGTATTTTGGCTATCTTATTTTCTTCTTCTGCTTATTTCGGCCCTGTGTCTGGAGCCCCTTGCATTTGTGTAGCAGCAGGAGAATGTGCAGCGAAGAAATGGTCAAAGGAAAGCGAGAGAGAGAGAGAGAGAGAGCAGCAAAAAGGATGTTGATTGATTAAGAGCAGTGTGTGCGCGTGTGTGTGCAAAACGTTGAGCAGCCTGTGGCGGCAGCAAAAGCCTACTGCACCTGGTGTTCCCAGGCGGTCTCCCATCCAAGTACTAACCAGGCCTGACTCTGCTTAGTTTCCGAGATCAGACGAGATCGGGCGTATTCAGACTAGTATGGCCGTAGGCATATGCTGGCTGGCTTTCTCTTTACTTAAAGCTGTCGCCCATTTTTTTCTCTTCTTCTACACATTCATACAAGTATTCAACACTCAATTTACATTTACAAGTTTTACTCCTCCCGCAACCCCCCCACCCCCCCCTCCACCTCTTCTTGCTGCTCTGCCTCCCACACAAACAAACTACAAGCCCAACCCTTCATTGCCTTCTATTCAAATATTACATCAAATAAACATGCTCAAACACCAAGTCTTAAGGGCTGTAGCATCTTTCAAACTGGACAAATACCCAGGCCCGCATCAAATCTATCCCACACTCTTAAGAGAAGTAAGACACCAAATAGCACAGGCTCTCACCATCATTTTACAATCCTCTCTGGCTACAGGTGTGGTGCCCGACCACTGGAGGACTGCTAACGTGCTACCGTTCTTTCAAAAGGGAGAGAGGGATAGACCGCATAATTACAGGCCAGTCAGCCTAACCTCGGTGGTGGGAAAATTATTGGAAAAAGTTCTGAGGGACAGGAGAAATCTTCATTTAGAAAGACACGGATTAATCAGGGACAGTCAGCATGGATTTCTTAACGGAAGGTCGTGTCTGACTAACGCAATTCAATTTTTCGAGGAGGTAACAAGGAGGGTCGATGAGGGTAGTGCCTTTGATGTAGTCTATATGGATTTTAGCAAGGCTTTTGATAAGGTCCCGCATGCCAGATTGGTCACGAAAGTAAAAGCCCATGGGATCCAAGGCAAAGTGGCAAGTTGGATCCAAAATTGGCTCAGAGGCAGGAAACAAAGGGTAATGGTCGAAGGGTGTTTTTGTGACCGGAAGGCTGTTTCCAGTGGGGTTCCGCAGGGCTCACAGAATCACAGAAACCCCACAGTGCAGATAGAGGCCATTTCGGCCCATCGAGCCTGCACCGACTCAGTACTGGGCCCTTTGCTTTTTCTGGTATATATCAATGATTTGGATTTGAATGTAGGAAGTATGATTAAGAAGTTTGCAGATGATACAAAAATTGGCCGTGTGGTTAATAATGAAACAGAATGCTGTAGACTGCAGGAAGATATCAATGGACTCGTCTAGTGGGCAGAACAGTGGCAAATGGAATTCAGTTGGAATACACAATAAATGGTAGGACACTGAGAAATGCAGAGGATCAGCGGGACCTTGGAGTGCATGTCCACAGATCCCTGAAGGTAGCAGGACAGGTAGATAAAGTGGTTAAGCAGGCATACGGGATACTTGCCTTTATTAGCCGAGGCGTAGAATATAAGAGCGGGGAGGTTATGCTTCAACTGTATAAAACACTAGTTAGGCCGCAGCTAGAGTGCCGCGTGCAGTTCTGGTCACCACATTACAAGAAGGATGCGATTGCACTAGAGAAGGTGCAGAGGAGATTTCCGAGGATGTTGCCTGGGCTGGGGAATTTTAGTTATGAGGAAAGATTGGATAGGCTGGGGTTGTTTTCTTTGGAACACAGGAGGCTGAGGCGAGACCTAATTGAGGTGTGTAAAATTATGAGGGGCCGAGATAGAGTGGATAGGAAGGACCTATTTCCCTTAGCAGAAGGGTCAATAATAGATTTCAAGTAATTGGTAGGAGGTTTACAGGGAATTTGAGGAGACATTTTTTCACCCAGTGAATGGTGGGGGTCTGGAATGCACTGCCTGAAAGGGTGGTAGAGGCAGAAACCCTCATCACGTTTAAAAAGTACTTGGATATGCACTTGAACTGCCGTAACCTACAAGGCTACGGACCAAGTGCTGTAAAGTGGGATTTGGGTGGATTGCTCTTTGTCGGCTGGCACGGACAAGATGGGCTGAATGGCCTCCTTCTGTGCTGTAAATTTCTATGATTCTGCCTGATCATGTGACATCTGCCCACACGACTTCTACAAATGTTATTACATTGTAGCCAGGATTGTTTAGTTTCCAATTCCGCCCATTTTGAAGCCAGGTCTCCGTTATAGCTACTATTGCATAACCCCATGTGGCAACTTGCGCCTGCAACTCGTCAATCTTATTTGTAACACTCCTCGCATTAACACACATGCATTTCAACAGCATGCTAGTTGGCTTTGCTTTTTTCCTGAATTTAACTGCTGCTCTTTCTACATTCTTCTTTGTTCTGTTGCTGTTTGTCCCTCCGAGTTTTCTATGCACCTTGTCTCTCCTCTCTGCTGCTGTGTCCTGGTGGCCCTCCGCCAGTGTGTGTATTTTGGCTATCTTATTTTCTTCTTCTGCTTATTTCGGCCCTGTGTCTGGAGCCCCTTGCATTTGTGTAGCAGCAGGAGAATGTGCAGCGAAGAAATGGTCAAAGGAAAGCGAGAGAGAGAGAGAGAGAGAGAGAGAGCAGCAAAAAGGATGTTGATTGATTAAGAGCAGTGTGTGCGCGTGTGTGTGCAAAACGTTGAGCAGCCTGTGGCGGCAGCAAAAGCCTACTGCACCTGGTGTTCCCAGGCGGTCTCCCATCCAAGTACTAACCAGGCCTGACTCTGCTTAGCTTCCGAGATCAGACGAGATCGGGCGTATTCAGACTAGTATGGCCGTAGGCATATGCTGGCTGGCTTTCTCTTTACTTAAAGCTGTCGCCCATTTTTTTCTCTTCTTCTACACATTCATACAAGTATTCAACACTCAATTTACATTTACAAGTTTTACTCCTCCCGCAACCCCCCCACCCCCCCTCCACCTCTTCTTGCTGCTCTGCCTCCCACACAAACAAACTACAAGCCCAACCCTTCATTGCCTTCTATTCAAATATTACATCAAATAAACATGCTCAAACACCAAGTCTTAAGGGCTGTAGCATCTTTCAAACTGGACAAATACCCAGGCCCGCATCAAATCTATCCCACACTCTTAAGAGAAGTAAGACACCAAATAGCACAGGCTCTCACCATCATTTTACAATCCTCTCTGGCTACAGGTGTGGTGCCCGACCACTGGAGGACTGCTAACGTGCTACCGTTCTTTCAAAAGGGAGAGAGGGATAGACCGCATAATTACAGGCCAGTCAGCCTAACCTCGGTGGTGGGAAAATTATTGGAAAAAGTTCTGAGGGACAGGAGAAATCTTCATTTAGAAAGACACGGATTAATCAGGGACAGTCAGCATGGATTTCTTAACGGAAGGTCGTGTCTGACTAACACAATTCAATTTTTCGAGGAGGTAACAAGGAGGGTCGATGAGGGTAGTGCCTTTGATGTAGTCTATATGGATTTTAGCAAGGCTTTTGATAAGGTCCCGCATGCCAGATTGGTCACGAAAGTAAAAGCCCATGGGATCCAAGGCAAAGTGGCAAGTTGGATCCAAAATTGGCTCAGAGGCAGGAAACAAAGGGTAATGGTCGAAGGGTGTTTTTGTGACCGGAAGGCTGTTTCCAGTGGGGTTCCGCAGGGCTCACAGAATCACAGAAACCCCACAGTGCAGATAGAGGCCATTTCGGCCCATCGAGCCTGCACCGACTCAGTACTGGGCCCTTTGCTTTTTCTGGTATATATCAATGATTTGGATTTGAATGTAGGAAGTATGATTAAGAAGTTTGCAGATGATACAAAAATTGGCCGTGTGGTTAATAATGAAACAGAATGCTGTAGACTGCAGGAAGATATCAATGGACTCGTCTAGTGGGCAGAACAGTGGCAAATGGAATTCAGTTGGAATACACAATAAATGGTAGGACACTGAGAAATGCAGAGGATCAGCGGGACCTTGGAGTGCATGTCCACAGATCCCTGAAGGTAGCAGGACAGGTAGATAAAGTGGTTAAGCAGGCATACGGGATACTTGCCTTTATTAGCCGAGGCGTAGAATATAAGAGCGGGGAGGTTATGCTTCAACTGTATAAAACACTAGTTAGGCCGCAGCTAGAGTGCCGCGTGCAGTTCTGGTCACCACATTACAAGAAGGATGCGATTGCACTAGAGAAGGTGCAGAGGAGATTTCCGAGGATGTTGCCTGGGCTGGGGAATTTTAGTTATGAGGAAAGATTGGATAGGCTGGGGTTGTTTTCTTTGGAACACAGGAGGCTGAGGCGAGACCTAATTGAGGTGTGTAAAATTATGAGGGGCCGAGATAGAGTGGATAGGAAGGACCTATTTCCCTTAGCAGAAGGGTCAATAATAGATTTCAAGTAATTGGTAGGAGGTTTACAGGGAATTTGAGGAGACATTTTTTCACCCAGTGAATGGTGGGGGTCTGGAATGCACTGCCTGAAAGGGTGGTAGAGGCAGAAACCCTCATCACGTTTAAAAAGTACTTGGATATGCACTTGAACTGCCGTAACCTACAAGGCTACGGACCAAGTGCTGTAAAGTGGGATTTGGGTGGATTGCTCTTTGTCGGCTGGCACGGACAAGATGGGCCGAATGGCCTCCTTCTGTGCTGTAAATTTCTATGATTCTGCCTGATCATGTGACATCTGCCCACACGACTTCTACAAATGTTATTACATTGTAGCCAGGATTGTTTAGTTTCCAATTCCGCCCATTTTGAAGCCAGGTCTCCGTTATAGCTACTATTGCATAACCCCATGTGGCAACTTGCGCCTGCAACTCGTCAATCTTATTTGTAACACTCCTCGCATTAACACACATGCATTTCAACAGCATGCTAGTTGGCTTTGCTTTTTTCCTGAATTTAACTGCTGCTCTTTCCACATTATTCTTTGTTCTGTTGCTGTTTGTCCCTCCGAGTTTTCTATGCACCTTGTCTCTCCTCTCTGCTGCTGTGTCCTGGTGGCCCTCCGCCAGTGTGTGTATTTTGGCTATCTTATTTTCTTCTTCTGCTTATTTCGGCCCTGTGTCTGGAGCCCCTTGCATTTGTGTAGCAGCAGGAGAATGTGCAGCGAAGAAATGGTCAAAGGAAAGCGAGAGAGAGAGAGAGAGAGAGCAGCAAGAAGGATGTTGATTGATTAAGAGCAGTGTGTGCGCGTGTGTGTGCAAAACGTTGAGCAGCCTGTGGCGGCAGCAAAAGCCTACTGCACCTGGTGTTCCCAGGCGGTCTCCCATCCAAGTACTAACCAGGCCTGACTCTGCTTAGTTTCCGAGATCAGACGAGATCGGGCGTATTCAGACTAGTATGGCCGTAGGCATATGCGGGCTGGCTTTCTCTTTACTTAAAGCTGTCGCCCATTTTTTTCTCTTCTTCTACACATTCATACAAGTATTCAACACTCAATTTACATTTACAAGTTTTACTCCTCCCGCAACCCCCCCACCCCCCCCTCCACCTCTTCTTGCTGCTCTGCCTCCCACACAAACAAACTACAAGCCCAACCCTTCATTGCCTTCTATTCAAATATTACATCAAATAAACATGCTCAAACACCAAGTCTTAAGGGCTGTAGCATCTTTCAAACTGGACAAATACCCAGGCCCGCATCAAATCTATCCCACACTCTTAAGAGAAGTAAGACACCAAATAGCACAGGCTCTCACCATCATTTTACAATCCTCTCTGGCTACAGGTGTGGTGCCCGACCACTGGAGGACTGCTAACGTGCTACCGTTCTTTCAAAAGGGAGAGAGGGATAGACCGCATAATTACAGGCCAGTCAGCCTAACCTCGGTGGTGGGAAAATTATTGGAAAAAGTTCTGAGGGACAGGAGAAATCTTCATTTAGAAAGACACGGATTAATCAGGGACAGTCAGCATGGATTTCTTAACGGAAGGTCGTGTCTGACTAACGCAATTCAATTTTTCGAGGAGGTAACAAGGAGGGTCGATGAGGGTAGTGCCTTTGATGTAGTCTATATGGATTTTAGCAAGGCTTTTGATAAGGTCCCGCATGCCAGATTGGTCACGAAAGTAAAAGCCCATGGGATCCAAGGCAAAGTGGCAAGTTGGATCCAAAATTGGCTCAGAGGCAGGAAACAAAGGGTAATGGTCGAAGGGTGTTTTTGTGACCGGAAGGCTGTTTCCAGTGGGGTTCCGCAGGGCTCACAGAATCACAGAAACCCCACAGTGCAGATAGAGGCCATTTCGGCCCATCGAGCCTGCACCGACTCAGTACTGGGCCCTTTGCTTTTTCTGGTATATATCAATGATTTGGATTTGAATGTAGGAAGTATGATTAAGAAGTTTGCAGATGATACAAAAATTGGCCGTGTGGTTAATAATGAAACAGAATGCTGTAGACTGCAGGAAGATATCAATGGACTCGTCTAGTGGGCAGAACAGTGGCAAATGGAATTCAGTTGGAATACACAATAAATGGTAGGACACTGAGAAATGCAGAGGATCAGCGGGACCTTGGAGTGCATGTCCACAGATCCCTGAAGGTAGCAGGACAGGTAGATAAAGTGGTTAAGCAGGCATACGGGATACTTGCCTTTATTAGCCGAGGCGTAGAATATAAGAGCGGGGAGGTTATGCTTCAACTGTATAAAACACTAGTTAGGCCGCAGCTAGAGTGCCGCGTGCAGTTCTGGTCACCACATTACAAGAAGGATGCGATTGCACTAGAGAAGGTGCAGAGGAGATTTCCGAGGATGTTGCCTGGGCTGGGGAATTTTAGTTATGAGGAAAGATTGGATAGGCTGGGGTTGTTTTCTTTGGAACACAGGAGGCTGAGGCGAGACCTAATTGAGGTGTGTAAAATTATGAGGGGCCGAGATAGAGTGGATAGGAAGGACCTATTTCCCTTAGCAGAAGGGTCAATAATAGATTTCAAGTAATTGGTAGGAGGTTTACAGGGAATTTGAGGAGACATTTTTTCACCCAGTGAATGGTGGGGGTCTGGAATGCACTGCCTGAAAGGGTGGTAGAGGCAGAAACCCTCATCACGTTTAAAAAGTACTTGGATATGCACTTGAACTGCCGTAACCTACAAGGCTACGGACCAAGTGCTGTAAAGTGGGATTTGGGTGGATTGCTCTTTGTCGGCTGGCACGGACAAGATGGGCCGAATGGCCTCCTTCTGTGCTGTAAATTTCTATGATTCTGCCTGATCATGTGACATCTGCCCACACGACTTCTACAAATGTTATTACATTGTAGCCAGGATTGTTTAGTTTCCAATTCCGCCCATTTTGAAGCCAGGTCTCCGTTATAGCTACTATTGCATAACCCCATGTGGCAACTTGCGCCTGCAACTCGTCAATCTTATTTGTAACACTCCTCGCATTAACACACATGCATTTCAACAGCATGCTAGTTGGCTTTGCTTTTTTCCTGAATTTAACTGCTGCTCTTTCCACATTATTCTTTGTTCTGTTGCTGTTTGTCCCTCCGAGTTTTCTATGCACCTTGTCTCTCCTCTCTGCTGCTGTGTCCTGGTGGCCCTCCGCCAGTGTGTGTATTTTGGCTATCTTATTTTCTTCTTCTGCTTATTTCGGCCCTGTGTCTGGAGCCCCTTGCATTTGTGTAGCAGCAGGAGAATGTGCAGCGAAGAAATGGTCAAAGGAAAGCGAGAGAGAGAGAGAGAGAGAGCAGCAAGAAGGATGTTGATTGATTAAGAGCAGTGTGTGCGCGTGTGTGTGCAAAACGTTGAGCAGCCTGTGGCGGCAGCAAAAGCCTACTGCACCTGGTGTTCCCAGGCGGTCTCCCATCCAAGTACTAACCAGGCCTGACTCTGCTTAGTTTCCGAGATCAGACGAGATCGGGCGTATTCAGACTAGTATGGCCGTAGGCATATGCTGGCTGGCTTTCTCTTTACTTAAAGCTGTCGCCCATTTTTTTCTCTTCTTCTACACATTCATACAAGTATTCAACACTCAATTTACATTTACAAGTTTTACTCCTCCCGCAACCCCCCCACCCCCCCCTCCACCTCTTCTTGCTGCTCTGCCTCCCACACAAACAAACTACAAGCCCAACCCTTCATTGCCTTCTATTCAAATATTACATCAAATAAACATGCTCAAACACCAAGTCTTAAGGGCTGTAGCATCTTTCAAACTGGACAAATACCCAGGCCCGCATCAAATCTATCCCACACTCTTAAGAGAAGTAAGACACCAAATAGCACAGGCTCTCACCATCATTTTACAATCCTCTCTGGCTACAGGTGTGGTGCCCGACCACTGGAGGACTGCTAACGTGCTACCGTTCTTTCAAAAGGGAGAGAGGGATAGACCGCATAATTACAGGCCAGTCAGCCTAACCTCGGTGGTGGGAAAATTATTGGAAAAAGTTCTGAGGGACAGGAGAAATCTTCATTTAGAAAGACACGGATTAATCAGGGACAGTCAGCATGGATTTCTTAACGGAAGGTCGTGTCTGACTAACGCAATTCAATTTTTCGAGGAGGTAACAAGGAGGGTCGATGAGGGTAGTGCCTTTGATGTAGTCTATATGGATTTTAGCAAGGCTTTTGATAAGGTCCCGCATGCCAGATTGGTCACGAAAGTAAAAGCCCATGGGATCCAAGGCAAAGTGGCAAGTTGGATCCAAAATTGGCTCAGAGGCAGGAAACAAAGGGTAATGGTCGAAGGGTGTTTTTGTGACCGGAAGGCTGTTTCCAGTGGGGTTCCGCAGGGCTCACAGAATCACAGAAACCCCACAGTGCAGATAGAGGCCATTTCGGCCCATCGAGCCTGCACCGACTCAGTACTGGGCCCTTTGCTTTTTCTGGTATATATCAATGATTTGGATTTGAATGTAGGAAGTATGATTAAGAAGTTTGCAGATGATACAAAAATTGGCCGTGTGGTTAATAATGAAACAGAATGCTGTAGACTGCAGGAAGATATCAATGGACTCGTCTAGTGGGCAGAACAGTGGCAAATGGAATTCAGTTGGAATACACAATAAATGGTAGGACACTGAGAAATGCAGAGGATCAGCGGGACCTTGGAGTGCATGTCCACAGATCCCTGAAGGTAGCAGGACAGGTAGATAAAGTGGTTAAGCAGGCATACGGGATACTTGCCTTTATTAGCCGAGGCGTAGAATATAAGAGCGGGGAGGTTATGCTTCAACTGTATAAAACACTAGTTAGGCCGCAGCTAGAGTGCCGCGTGCAGTTCTGGTCACCACATTACAAGAAGGATGCGATTGCACTAGAGAAGGTGCAGAGGAGATTTCCGAGGATGTTGCCTGGGCTGGGGAATTTTAGTTATGAGGAAAGATTGGATAGGCTGGGGTTGTTTTCTTTGGAACACAGGAGGCTGAGGCGAGACCTAATTGAGGTGTGTAAAATTATGAGGGGCCGAGATAGAGTGGATAGGAAGGACCTATTTCCCTTAGCAGAAGGGTCAATAATAGATTTCAAGTAATTGGTAGGAGGTTTACAGGGAATTTGAGGAGACATTTTTTCACCCAGTGAATGGTGGGGGTCTGGAATGCACTGCCTGAAAGGGTGGTAGAGGCAGAAACCCTCATCACGTTTAAAAAGTACTTGGATATGCACTTGAACTGCCGTAACCAACAAGGCTACGGACCAAGTGCTGTAAAGTGGGATTTGGGTGGATTGCTCTTTGTCGGCTGGCACGGACAAGATGGGCCGAATGGCCTCCTTCTGTGCTGTAAATTTCTATGATTCTGCCTGATCATGTGACATCTGCCCACACGACTTCTACAAATGTTATTACATTGTAGCCAGGATTGTTTAGTTTCCAATTCCGCCCATTTTGAAGCCAGGTCTCCGTTATAGCTACTATTGCATAACCCCATGTGGCAACTTGCGCCTGCAACTCGTCAATCTTATTTGTAACACTCCTCGCATTAACACACATGCATTTCAACAGCATGCTAGTTGGCTTTGCTTTTTTCCTGAATTTAACTGCTGCTCTTTCCACATTATTCTTTGTTCTGTTGCTGTTTGTCCCTCCGAGTTTTCTATGCACCTTGTCTCTCCTCTCTGCTGCTGTGTCCTGGTGGCCCTCCGCCAGTGTGTGTATTTTGGCTATCTTATTTTCTTCTTCTGCTTATTTCGGCCCTGTGTCTGGAGCCCCTTGCATTTGTGTAGCAGCAGGAGAATGTGCAGCGAAGAAATGGTCAAAGGAAAGCGAGAGAGAGAGAGAGAGAGAGAGAGAGAGCAGCAAAAAGGATGTTGATTGATTAAGAGCAGTGTGTGCGCGTGTGTGTGCAAAACGTTGAGCAGCCTGTGGCGGCAGCAAAAGCCTACTGCACCTGGTGTTCCCAGGCGGTCTCCCATCCAAGTACTAACCAGGCCTGACTCTGCTTAGTTTCCGAGATCAGACGAGATCGGGCGTATTCAGACTAGTATGGCCGTAGGCATATGCTGGCTGGCTTTCTCTTTACTTAAAGCTGTCGCCCATTTTTTTCTCTTCTTCTACACATTCATACAAGTATTCAACACTCAATTTACATTTACAAGTTTTACTCCTCCCGCAACCCCCCCACCCCCCCTCCACCTCTTCTTGCTGCTCTGCCTCCCACACAAACAAACTACAAGCCCAACCCTTCATTGCCTTCTATTCAAATATTACATCAAATAAACATGCTCAAACACCAAGTCTTAAGGGCTGTAGCATCTTTCAAACTGGACAAATACCCAGGCCCGCATCAAATCTATCCCACACTCTTAAGAGAAGTAAGACACCAAATAGCACAGGCTCTCACCATCATTTTACAATCCTCTCTGGCTACAGGTGTGGTGCCCGACCACTGGAGGACTGCTAACGTGCTACCGTTCTTTCAAAAGGGAGAGAGGGATAGACCGCATAATTACAGGCCAGTCAGCCTAACCTCGGTGGTGGGAAAATTATTGGAAAAAGTTCTGAGGGACAGGAGAAATCTTCATTTAGAAAGACACGGATTAATCAGGGACAGTCAGCATGGATTTCTTAACGGAAGGTCGTGTCTGACTAACGCAATTCAATTTTTCGAGGAGGTAACAAGGAGGGTCGATGAGGGTAGTGCCTTTGATGTAGTCTATATGGATTTTAGCAAGGCTTTTGATAAGGTCCCGCATGCCAGATTGGTCACGAAAGTAAAAGCCCATGGGATCCAAGGCAAAGTGGCAAGTTGGATCCAAAATTGGCTCAGAGGCAGGAAACAAAGGGTAATGGTCGAAGGGTGTTTTTGTGACCGGAAGGCTGTTTCCAGTGGGGTTCCGCAGGGCTCACAGAATCACAGCAACCCCACAGTGCAGATAGAGGCCATTTCGGCCCATCGAGCCTGCACCGACTCAGTACTGGGCCCTTTGCTTTTTCTGGTATATATCAATGATTTGGATTTGAATGTAGGAAGTATGATTAAGAAGTTTGCAGATGATACAAAAATTGGCCGTGTGGTTAATAATGAAACAGAATGCTGTAGACTGCAGGAAGATATCAATGGACTCGTCTAGTGGGCAGAACAGTGGCAAATGGAATTCAGTTGGAATACACAATAAATGGTAGGACACTGAGAAATGCAGAGGATCAGCGGGACCTTGGAGTGCATGTCCACAGATCCCTGAAGGTAGCAGGACAGGTAGATAAAGTGGTTAAGCAGGCATACGGGATACTTGCCTTTATTAGCCGAGGCGTAGAATATAAGAGCGGGGAGGTTATGCTTCAACTGTATAAAACACTAGTTAGGCCGCAGCTAGAGTGCCGCGTGCAGTTCTGGTCACCACATTACAAGAAGGATGCGATTGCACTAGAGAAGGTGCAGAGGAGATTTCCGAGGATGTTGCCTGGGCTGGGGAATTTTAGTTATGAGGAAAGATTGGATAGGCTGGGGTTGTTTTCTTTGGAACACAGGAGGCTGAGGCGAGACCTAATTGAGGTGTGTAAAATTATGAGGGGCCGAGATAGAGTGGATAGGAAGGACCTATTTCCCTTAGCAGAAGGGTCAATAATAGATTTCAAGTAATTGGTAGGAGGTTTACAGGGAATTTGAGGAGACATTTTTTCACCCAGTGAATGGTGGGGGTCTGGAATGCACTGCCTGAAAGGGTGGTAGAGGCAGAAACCCTCATCACGTTTAAAAAGTACTTGGATATGCACTTGAACTGCCGTAACCTACAAGGCTACGGACCAAGTGCTGTAAAGTGGGATTTGGGTGGATTGCTCTTTGTCGGCTGGCACGGACAAGATGGGCCGAATGGCCTCCTTCTGTGCTGTAAATTTCTATGATTCTGCCTGATCATGTGACATCTGCCCACACGACTTCTACAAATGTTATTACATTGTAGCCAGGATTGTTTAGTTTCCAATTCCGCCCATTTTGAAGCCAGGTCTCCGTTATAGCTACTATTGCATAACCCCATGTGGCAACTTGCGCCTGCAACTCGTCAATCTTATTTGTAACACTCCTCGCATTAACACACATGCATTTCAACAGCATGCTAGTTGGCTTTGCTTTTTTCCTGAATTTAACTGCTGCTCTTTCCACATTATTCTTTGTTCTGTTGCTGTTTGTCCCTCCGAGTTTTCTATGCACCTTGTCTCTCCTCTCTGCTGCTGTGTCCTGGTGGCCCTCCGCCAGTGTGTGTATTTTGGCTATCTTATTTTCTTCTTCTGCTTATTTCGGCCCTGTGTCTGGAGCCCCTTGCATTTGTGTAGCAGCAGGAGAATGTGCAGCGAAGAAATGGTCAAAGGAAAGCGAGAGAGAGAGAGAGAGAGAGAGAGAGAGCAGCAAAAAGGATGTTGATTGATTAAGAGCAGTGTGTGCGCGTGTGTGTGCAAAACGTTGAGCAGCCTGTGGCGGCAGCAAAAGCCTACTGCACCTGGTGTTCCCAGGCGGTCTCCCATCCAAGTACTAACCAGGCCTGACTCTGCTTAGCTTCCGAGATCAGACGAGATCGGGCGTATTCAGACTAGTATGGCCGTAGGCATATGCTGGCTGGCTTTCTCTTTACTTAAAGCTGTCGCCCATTTTTTTCTCTTCTTCTACACATTCATACAAGTATTCAACACTCAATTTACATTTACAAGTTTTACTCCTCCCGCAACCCCCCCACCCCCCCTCCACCTCTTCTTGCTGCTCTGCCTCCCACACAAACAAACTACAAGCCCAACCCTTCATTGCCTTCTATTCAAATATTACATCAAATAAACATGCTCAAACACCAAGTCTTAAGGGCTGTAGCATCTTTCAAACTGGACAAATACCCAGGCCCGCATCAAATCTATCCCACACTCTTAAGAGAAGTAAGACACCAAATAGCACAGGCTCTCACCATCATTTTACAATCCTCTCTGGCTACAGGTGTGGTGCCCGACCACTGGAGGACTGCTAACGTGCTACCGTTCTTTCAAAAGGGAGAGAGGGATAGACCGCATAATTACAGGCCAGTCAGCCTAACCTCGGTGGTGGGAAAATTATTGGAAAAAGTTCTGAGGGACAGGAGAAATCTTCATTTAGAAAGACACGGATTAATCAGGGACAGTCAGCATGGATTTCTTAACGGAAGGTCGTGTCTGACTAACGCAATTCAATTTTTCGAGGAGGTAACAAGGAGGGTCGATGAGGGTAGTGCCTTTGATGTAGTCTATATGGATTTTAGCAAGGCTTTTGATAAGGTCCCGCATGCCAGATTGGTCACGAAAGTAAAAGCCCATGGGATCCAAGGCAAAGTGGCAAGTTGGATCCAAAATTGGCTCAGAGGCAGGAAACAAAGGGTAATGGTCGAAGGGTGTTTTTGTGACCGGAAGGCTGTTTCCAGTGGGGTTCCGCAGGGCTCACAGAATCACAGCAACCCCACAGTGCAGATAGAGGCCATTTCGGCCCATCGAGCCTGCACCGACTCAGTACTGGGCCCTTTGCTTTTTCTGGTATATATCAATAATTTGGATTTGAATGTAGGAAGTATGATTAAGAAGTTTGCAGATGATACAAAAATTGGCCGTGTGGTTAATAATGAAACAGAATGCTGTAGACTGCAGGAAGATATCAATGGACTCGTCTAGTGGGCAGAACAGTGGCAAATGGAATTCAGTTGGAATACACAATAAATGGTAGGACACTGAGAAATGCAGAGGATCAGCGGGACCTTGGAGTGCATGTCCACAGATCCCTGAAGGTAGCAGGACAGGTAGATAAAGTGGTTAAGCAGGCATACGGGATACTTGCCTTTATTAGCCGAGGCGTAGAATATAAGAGCGGGGAGGTTATGCTTCAACTGTATAAAACACTAGTTAGGCCGCAGCTAGAGTGCCGCGTGCAGTTCTGGTCACCACATTACAAGAAGGATGCGATTGCACTAGAGAAGGTGCAGAGGAGATTTCCGAGGATGTTGCCTGGGCTGGGGAATTTTAGTTATGAGGAAAGATTGGATAGGCTGGGGTTGTTTTCTTTGGAACACAGGAGGCTGAGGCGAGACCTAATTGAGGTGTGTAAAATTATGAGGGGCCGAGATAGAGTGGATAGGAAGGACCTATTTCCCTTAGCAGAAGGGTCAATAATAGATTTCAAGTAATTGGTAGGAGGTTTACAGGGAATTTGAGGAGACATTTTTTCACCCAGTGAATGGTGGGGGTCTGGAATGCACTGCCTGAAAGGGTGGTAGAGGCAGAAACCCTCATCACGTTTAAAAAGTACTTGGATATGCACTTGAACTGCCGTAACCTACAAGGCTACGGACCAAGTGCTGTAAAGTGGGATTTGGGTGGATTGCTCTTTGTCGGCTGGCACGGACAAGATGGGCCGAATGGCCTCCTTCTGTGCTGTAAATTTCTATGATTCTGCCTGATCATGTGACATCTGCCCACACGACTTCTACAAATGTTATTACATTGTAGCCAGGATTGTTTAGTTTCCAATTCCGCCCATTTTGAAGCCAGGTCTCCGTTATAGCTACTATTGCATAACCCCATGTGGCAACTTGCGCCTGCAACTCGTCAATCTTATTTGTAACACTCCTCGCATTAACACACATGCATTTCAACAGCATGCTAGTTGGCTTTGCTTTTTTCCTGAATTTAACTGCTGCTCTTTCCACATTATTCTTTGTTCTGTTGCTGTTTGTCCCTCCGAGTTTTCTATGCACCTTGTCTCTCCTCTCTGCTGCTGTGTCCTGGTGGCCCTCCGCCAGTGTGTGTATTTTGGCTATCTTATTTTCTTCTTCTGCTTATTTCGGCCCTGTGTCTGGAGCCCCTTGCATTTGTGTAGCAGCAGGAGAATGTGCAGCGAAGAAATGGTCAAAGGAAAGCGAGAGAGAGAGAGAGAGAGAGAGAGAGAGAGAGAGAGCAGCAAAAAGGATGTTGATTGATTAAGAGCAGTGTGTGCGCGTGTGTGTGCAAAACGTTGAGCAGCCTGTGGCGGCAGCAAAAGCCTACTGCACCTGGTGTTCCCAGGCGGTCTCCCATCCAAGTACTAACCAGGCCTGACTCTGCTTAGCTTCCGAGATCAGACGAGATCGGGCGTATTCAGACTAGTATGGCCGTAGGCATATGCTGGCTGGCTTTCTCTTTACTTAAAGCTGTCGCCCATTTTTTTCTCTTCTTCTACACATTCATACAAGTATTCAACACTCAATTTACATTTACAAGTTTTACTCCTCCCGCAACCCCCCCACCCCCCCTCCACCTCTTCTTGCTGCTCTGCCTCCCACACAAACAAACTACAAGCCCAACCCTTCATTGCCTTCTATTCAAATATTACATCAAATAAACATGCTCAAACACCAAGTCTTAAGGGCTGTAGCATCTTTCAAACTGGACAAATACCCAGGCCCGCATCAAATCTATCCCACACTCTTAAGAGAAGTAAGACACCAAATAGCACAGGCTCTCACCATCATTTTACAATCCTCTCTGGCTACAGGTGTGGTGCCCGACCACTGGAGGACTGCTAACGTGCTACCGTTCTTTCAAAAGGGAGAGAGGGATAGACCGCATAATTACAGGCCAGTCAGCCTAACCTCGGTGGTGGGAAAATTATTGGAAAAAGTTCTGAGGGACAGGAGAAATCTTCATTTAGAAAGACACGGATTAATCAGGGACAGTCAGCATGGATTTCTTAACGGAAGGTCGTGTCTGACTAACGCAATTCAATTTTTCGAGGAGGTAACAAGGAGGGTCGATGAGGGTAGTGCCTTTGATGTAGTCTATATGGATTTTAGCAAGGCTTTTGATAAGGTCCCGCATGCCAGATTGGTCACGAAAGTAAAAGCCCATGGGATCCAAGGCAAAGTGGCAAGTTGGATCCAAAATTGGCTCAGAGGCAGGAAACAAAGGGTAATGGTCGAAGGGTGTTTTTGTGACCGGAAGGCTGTTTCCAGTGGGGTTCCGCAGGGCTCACAGAATCACAGAAACCCCACAGTGCAGATAGAGGCCATTTCGGCCCATCGAGCCTGCACCGACTCAGTACTGGGCCCTTTGCTTTTTCTGGTATATATCAATGATTTGGATTTGAATGTAGGAAGTATGATTAAGAAGTTTGCAGATGATACAAAAATTGGCCGTGTGGTTAATAATGAAACAGAATGCTGTAGACTGCAGGAAGATATCAATGGACTCGTCTAGTGGGCAGAACAGTGGCAAATGGAATTCAGTTGGAATACACAATAAATGGTAGGACACTGAGAAATGCAGAGGATCAGCGGGACCTTGGAGTGCATGTCCACAGATCCCTGAAGGTAGCAGGACAGGTAGATAAAGTGGTTAAGCAGGCATACGGGATACTTGCCTTTATTAGCCGAGGCGTAGAATATAAGAGCGGGGAGGTTATGCTTCAACTGTATAAAACACTAGTTAGGCCGCAGCTAGAGTGCCGCGTGCAGTTCTGGTCACCACATTACAAGAAGGATGCGATTGCACTAGAGAAGGTGCAGAGGAGATTTCCGAGGATGTTGCCTGGGCTGGGGAATTTTAGTTATGAGGAAAGATTGGATAGGCTGGGGTTGTTTTCTTTGGAACACAGGAGGCTGAGGCGAGACCTAATTGAGGTGTGTAAAATTATGAGGGGCCGAGATAGAGTGGATAGGAAGGACCTATTTCCCTTAGCAGAAGGGTCAATAATAGATTTCAAGTAATTGGTAGGAGGTTTACAGGGAATTTGAGGAGACATTTTTTCACCCAGTGAATGGTGGGGGTCTGGAATGCACTGCCTGAAAGGGTGGTAGAGGCAGAAACCCTCATCACGTTTAAAAAGTACTTGGATATGCACTTGAACTGCCGTAACCTACAAGGCTACGGACCAAGTGCTGTAAAGTGGGATTTGGGTGGATTGCTCTTTGTCGGCTGGCACGGACAAGATGGGCCGAATGGCCTCCTTCTGTGCTGTAAATTTCTATGATTCTGCCTGATCATGTGACATCTGCCCACACGACTTCTACAAATGTTATTACATTGTAGCCAGGATTGTTTAGTTTCCAATTCCGCCCATTTTGAAGCCAGGTCTCCGTTATAGCTACTATTGCATAACCCCATGTGGCAACTTGCGCCTGCAACTCGTCAATCTTATTTGTAACACTCCTCGCATTAACACACATGCATTTCAACAGCATGCTAGTTGGCTTTGCTTTTTTCCTGAATTTAACTGCTGCTCTTTCTACATTCTTCTTTGTTCTGTTGCTGTTTGTCCCTCCGAGTTTTCTATGCACCTTGTCTCTCCTCTCTGCTGCTGTGTCCTGGTGGCCCTCCGCCAGTGTGTGTATTTTGGCTATCTTATTTTCTTCTTCTGCTTATTTCGGCCCTGTGTCTGGAGCCCCTTGCATTTGTGTAGCAGCAGGAGAATGTGCAGCGAAGAAATGGTCAAAGGAAAGCGAGAGAGAGAGAGAGAGAGAGAGAGAGAGAGCAGCAAAAAGGATGTTGATTGATTAAGAGCAGTGTGTGCGCGTGTGTGTGCAAAACGTTGAGCAGCCTGTGGCGGCAGCAAAAGCCTACTGCACCTGGTGTTCCCAGGCGGTCTCCCATCCAAGTACTAACCAGGCCTGACTCTGCTTAGCTTCCGAGATCAGACGAGATCGGGCGTATTCAGACTAGTATGGCTGTAGGCATATGCTGGCTGGCTTTCTCTTTACTTAAAGCTGTCGCCCATTTTTTTCTCTTCTTCTACACATTCATACAAGTATTCAACACTCAATTTACATTTACAAGTTTTACTCCTCCCGCAACCCCCCCACCCCCCCTCCACCTCTTCTTGCTGCTCTGCCTCCCACACAAACAAACTACAAGCCCAACCCTTCATTGCCTTCTATTCAAATATTACATCAAATAAACATGCTCAAACACCAAGTCTTAAGGGCTGTAGCATCTTTCAAACTGGACAAATACCCAGGCCCGCATCAAATCTATCCCACACTCTTAAGAGAAGTAAGACACCAAATAGCACAGGCTCTCACCATCATTTTACAATCCTCTCTGGCTACAGGTGTGGTGCCCGACCACTGGAGGACTGCTAACGTGCTACCGTTCTTTCAAAAGGGAGAGAGGGATAGACCGCATAATTACAGGCCAGTCAGCCTAACCTCGGTGGTGGGAAAATTATTGGAAAAAGTTCTGAGGGACAGGAGAAATCTTCATTTAGAAAGACACGGATTAATCAGGGACAGTCAGCATGGATTTCTTAACGGAAGGTCGTGTCTGACTAACGCAATTCAATTTTTCGAGGAGGTAACAAGGAGGGTCGATGAGGGTAGTGCCTTTGATGTAGTCTATATGGATTTTAGCAAGGCTTTTGATAAGGTCCCGCATGCCAGATTGGTCACGAAAGTAAAAGCCCATGGGATCCAAGGCAAAGTGGCAAGTTGGATCCAAAATTGGCTCAGAGGCAGGAAACAAAGGGTAATGGTCGAAGGGTGTTTTTGTGACCGGAAGGCTGTTTCCAGTGGGGTTCCGCAGGGCTCACAGAATCACAGAAACCCCACAGTGCAGATAGAGGCCATTTCGGCCCATCGAGCCTGCACCGACTCAGTACTGGGCCCTTTGCTTTTTCTGGTATATATCAATGATTTGGATTTGAATGTAGGAAGTATGATTAAGAAGTTTGCAGATGATACAAAAATTGGCCGTGTGGTTAATAATGAAACAGAATGCTGTAGACTGCAGGAAGATATCAATGGACTCGTCTAGTGGGCAGAACAGTGGCAAATGGAATTCAGTTGGAATACACAATAAATGGTAGGACACTGAGAAATGCAGAGGATCAGCGGGACCTTGGAGTGCATGTCCACAGATCCCTGAAGGTAGCAGGACAGGTAGATAAAGTGGTTAAGCAGGCATACGGGATACTTGCCTTTATTAGCCGAGGCGTAGAATATAAGAGCGGGGAGGTTATGCTTCAACTGTATAAAACACTAGTTAGGCCGCAGCTAGAGTGCCGCGTGCAGTTCTGGTCACCACATTACAAGAAGGATGCGATTGCACTAGAGAAGGTGCAGAGGAGATTTCCGAGGATGTTGCCTGGGCTGGGGAATTTTAGTTATGAGGAAAGATTGGATAGGCTGGGGTTGTTTTCTTTGGAACACAGGAGGCTGAGGCGAGACCTAATTGAGGTGTGTAAAATTATGAGGGGCCGAGATAGAGTGGATAGGAAGGACCTATTTCCCTTAGCAGAAGGGTCAATAATAGATTTCAAGTAATTGGTAGGAGGTTTACAGGGAATTTGAGGAGACATTTTTTCACCCAGTGAATGGTGGGGGTCTGGAATGCACTGCCTGAAAGGGTGGTAGAGGCAGAAACCCTCATCACGTTTAAAAAGTACTTGGATATGCACTTGAACTGCCGTAACCTACAAGGCTACGGACCAAGTGCTGTAAAGTGGGATTTGGGTGGATTGCTCTTTGTCGGCTGGCACGGACAAGATGGGCCGAATGGCCTCCTTCTGTGCTGTAAATTTCTATGATTCTGCCTGATCATGTGACATCTGCCCACACGACTTCTACAAATGTTATTACATTGTAGCCAGGATTGTTTAGTTTCCAATTCCGCCCATTTTGAAGCCAGGTCTCCGTTATAGCTACTATTGCATAACCCCATGTGGCAACTTGCGCCTGCAACTCGTCAATCTTATTTGTAACACTCCTCGCATTAACACACATGCATTTCAACAGCATGCTAGTTGGCTTTGCTTTTTTCCTGAATTTAACTGCTGCTCTTTCCACATTATTCTTTGTTCTGTTGCTGTTTGTCCCTCCGAGTTTTCTATGCACCTTGTCTCTCCTCTCTGCTGCTGTGTCCTGGTGGCCCTCCGCCAGTGTGTGTATTTTGGCTATCTTATTTTCTTCTTCTGCTTATTTCGGCCCTGTGTCTGGAGCCCCTTGCATTTGTGTAGCAGCAGGAGAATGTGCAGCGAAGAAATGGTCAAAGGAAAGCGAGAGAGAGAGAGAGAGAGAGAGAGCAGCAAAAAGGATGTTGATTGATTAAGAGCAGTGTGTGCGCGTGTGTGTGCAAAACGTTGAGCAGCCTGTGGCGGCAGCAAAAGCCTACTGCACCTGGTGTTCCCAGGCGGTCTCCCATCCAAGTACTAACCAGGCCTGACTCTGCTTAGCTTCCGAGATCAGACGAGATCGGGCGTATTCAGACTAGTATGGCTGTAGGCATATGCTGGCTGGCTTTCTCTTTACTTAAAGCTGTCGCCCATTTTTTTCTCTTCTTCTACACATTCATACAAGTATTCAACACTCAATTTACATTTACAAGTTTTACTCCTCCCGCAACCCCCCCACCCCCCCTCCACCTCTTCTTGCTGCTCTGCCTCCCACACAAACAAACTACAAGCCCAACCCTTCATTGCCTTCTATTCAAATATTACATCAAATAAACATGCTCAAACACCAAGTCTTAAGGGCTGTAGCATCTTTCAAACTGGACAAATACCCAGGCCCGCATCAAATCTATCCCACACTCTTAAGAGAAGTAAGACACCAAATAGCACAGGCTCTCACCATCATTTTACAATCCTCTCTGGCTACAGGTGTGGTGCCCGACCACTGGAGGACTGCTAACGTGCTACCGTTCTTTCAAAAGGGAGAGAGGGATAGACCGCATAATTACAGGCCAGTCAGCCTAACCTCGGTGGTGGGAAAATTATTGGAAAAAGTTCTGAGGGACAGGAGAAATCTTCATTTAGAAAGACACGGATTAATCAGGGACAGTCAGCATGGATTTCTTAACGGAAGGTCGTGTCTGACTAACGCAATTCAATTTTTCGAGGAGGTAACAAGGAGGGTCGATGAGGGTAGTGCCTTTGATGTAGTCTATATGGATTTTAGCAAGGCTTTTGATAAGGTCCCGCATGCCAGATTGGTCACGAAAGTAAAAGCCCATGGGATCCAAGGCAAAGTGGCAAGTTGGATCCAAAATTGGCTCAGAGGCAGGAAACAAAGGGTAATGGTCGAAGGGTGTCTTTGTGACCGGAAGGCTGTTTCCAGTGGGGTTCCGCAGGGCTCACAGAATCACAGAAACCCCACAGTGCAGATAGAGGCCATTTCGGCCCATCGAGCCTGCACCGACTCAGTACTGGGCCCTTTGCTTTTTCTGGTATATATCAATGATTTGGATTTGAATGTAGGAAGTATGATTAAGAAGTTTGCAGATGATACAAAAATTGGCCGTGTGGTTAATAATGAAACAGAATGCTGTAGACTGCAGGAAGATATCAATGGACTCGTCTAGTGGGCAGAACAGTGGCAAATGGAATTCAGTTGGAATACACAATAAATGGTAGGACACTGAGAAATGCAGAGGATCAGCGGGACCTTGGAGTGCATGTCCACAGATCCCTGAAGGTAGCAGGACAGGTAGATAAAGTGGTTAAGCAGGCATACGGGATACTTGCCTTTATTAGCCGAGGCGTAGAATATAAGAGCGGGGAGGTTATGCTTCAACTGTATAAAACACTAGTTAGGCCGCAGCTAGAGTGCCGCGTGCAGTTCTGGTCACCACATTACAAGAAGGATGCGATTGCACTAGAGAAGGTGCAGAGGAGATTTCCGAGGATGTTGCCTGGGCTGGGGAATTTTAGTTATGAGGAAAGATTGGATAGGCTGGGGTTGTTTTCTTTGGAACACAGGAGGCTGAGGCGAGACCTAATTGAGGTGTGTAAAATTATGAGGGGCCGAGATAGAGTGGATAGGAAGGACCTATTTCCCTTAGCAGAAGGGTCAATAATAGATTTCAAGTAATTGGTAGGAGGTTTACAGGGAATTTGAGGAGACATTTTTTCACCCAGTGAATGGTGGGGGTCTGGAATGCACTGCCTGAAAGGGTGGTAGAGGCAGAAACCCTCATCACGTTTAAAAAGTACTTGGATATGCACTTGAACTGCCGTAACCTACAAGGCTACGGACCAAGTGCTGTAAAGTGGGATTTGGGTGGATTGCTCTTTGTCGGCTGGCACGGACAAGATGGGCCGAATGGCCTCCTTCTGTGCTGTAAATTTCTATGATTCTGCCTGATCATGTGACATCTGCCCACACGACTTCTACAAATGTTATTACATTGTAGCCAGGATTGTTTAGTTTCCAATTCCGCCCATTTTGAAGCCAGGTCTCCGTTATAGCTACTATTGCATAACCCCATGTGGCAACTTGCGCCTGCAACTCGTCAATCTTATTTGTAACACTCCTCGCATTAACACACATGCATTTCAACAGCATGCTAGTTGGCTTTGCTTTTTTCCTGAATTTAACTGCTGCTCTTTCCACATTATTCTTTGTTCTGTTGCTGTTTGTCCCTCCGAGTTTTCTATGCACCTTGTCTCTCCTCTCTGCTGCTGTGTCCTGGTGGCCCTCCGCCAGTGTGTGTATTTTGGCTATCTTATTTTCTTCTTCTGCTTATTTCGGCCCTGTGTCTGGAGCCCCTTGCATTTGTGTAGCAGCAGGAGAATGTGCAGCGAAGAAATGGTCAAAGGAAAGCGAGAGAGAGAGAGAGAGAGAGCAGCAAAAAGGATGTTGATTGATTAAGAGCAGTGTGTGCGCGTGTGTGTGCAAAACGTTGAGCAGCCTGTGGCGGCAGCAAAAGCCTACTGCACCTGGTGTTCCCAGGCGGTCTCCCATCCAAGTACTAACCAGGCCTGACTCTGCTTAGCTTCCGAGATCAGACGAGATCGGGCGTATTCAGACTAGTATGGCCGTAGGCATATGCTGGCTGGCTTTCTCTTTACTTAAAGCTGTCGCCCATTTTTTTCTCTTCTTCTACACATTCATACAAGTATTCAACACTCAATTTACATTTACAAGTTTTACTCCTCCCGCAACCCCCCCACCCCCCCTCCACCTCTTCTTGCTGCTCTGCCTCCCACACAAACAAACTACAAGCCCAACCCTTCATTGCCTTCTATTCAAATATTACATCAAATAAACATGCTCAAACACCAAGTCTTAAGGGCTGTAGCATCTTTCAAACTGGACAAATACCCAGGCCCGCATCAAATCTATCCCACACTCTTAAGAGAAGTAAGACACCAAATAGCACAGGCTCTCACCATCATTTTACAATCCTCTCTGGCTACAGGTGTGGTGCCCGACCACTGGAGGACTGCTAACGTGCTACCGTTCTTTCAAAAGGGAGAGAGGGATAGACCGCATAATTACAGGCCAGTCAGCCTAACCTCGGTGGTGGGAAAATTATTGGAAAAAGTTCTGAGGGACAGGAGAAATCTTCATTTAGAAAGACACGGATTAATCAGGGACAGTCAGCATGGATTTCTTAACGGAAGGTCGTGTCTGACTAACGCAATTCAATTTTTCGAGGAGGTAACAAGGAGGGTCGATGAGGGTAGTGCCTTTGATGTAGTCTATATGGATTTTAGCAAGGCTTTTGATAAGGTCCCGCATGCCAGATTGGTCACGAAAGTAAAAGCCCATGGGATCCAAGGCAAAGTGGCAAGTTGGATCCAAAATTGGCTCAGAGGCAGGAAACAAAGGGTAATGGTCGAAGGGTGTTTTTGTGACCGGAAGGCTGTTTCCAGTGGGGTTCCGCAGGGCTCACAGAATCACAGAAACCCCACAGTGCAGATAGAGGCCATTTCGGCCCATCGAGCCTGCACCGACTCAGTACTGGGCCCTTTGCTTTTTCTGGTATATATCAATGATTTGGATTTGAATGTAGGAAGTATGATTAAGAAGTTTGCAGATGATACAAAAATTGGCCGTGTGGTTAATAATGAAACAGAATGCTGTAGACTGCAGGAAGATATCAATGGACTCGTCTAGTGGGCAGAACAGTGGCAAATGGAATTCAGTTGGAATACACAATAAATGGTAGGACACTGAGAAATGCAGAGGATCAGCGGGACCTTGGAGTGCATGTCCACAGATCCCTGAAGGTAGCAGGACAGGTAGATAAAGTGGTTAAGCAGGCATACGGGATACTTGCCTTTATTAGCCGAGGCGTAGAATATAAGAGCGGGGAGGTTATGCTTCAACTGTATAAAACACTAGTTAGGCCGCAGCTAGAGTGCCGCGTGCAGTTCTGGTCACCACATTACAAGAAGGATGCGATTGCACTAGAGAAGGTGCAGAGGAGATTTCCGAGGATGTTGCCTGGGCTGGGGAATTTTAGTTATGAGGAAAGATTGGATAGGCTGGGGTTGTTTTCTTTGGAACACAGGAGGCTGAGGCGAGACCTAATTGAGGTGTGTAAAATTATGAGGGGCCGAGATAGAGTGGATAGGAAGGACCTATTTCCCTTAGCAGAAGGGTCAATAATAGATTTCAAGTAATTGGTAGGAGGTTTACAGGGAATTTGAGGAGACATTTTTTCACCCAGTGAATGGTGGGGGTCTGGAATGCACTGCCTGAAAGGGTGGTAGAGGCAGAAACCCTCATCACGTTTAAAAAGTACTTGGATATGCACTTGAACTGCCGTAACCTACAAGGCTACGGACCAAGTGCTGTAAAGTGGGATTTGGGTGGATTGCTCTTTGTCGGCTGGCACGGACAAGATGGGCCGAATGGCCTCCTTCTGTGCTGTAAATTTCTATGATTCTGCCTGATCATGTGACATCTGCCCACACGACTTCTACAAATGTTATTACATTGTAGCCAGGATTGTTTAGTTTCCAATTCCGCCCATTTTGAAGCCAGGTCTCCGTTATAGCTACTATTGCATAACCCCATGTGGCAACTTGCGCCTGCAACTCGTCAATCTTATTTGTAACACTCCTCGCATTAACACACATGCATTTCAACAGCATGCTAGTTGGCTTTGCTTTTTTCCTGAATTTAACTGCTGCTCTTTCCACATTATTCTTTGTTCTGTTGCTGTTTGTCCCTCCGAGTTTTCTATGCACCTTGTCTCTCCTCTCTGCTGCTGTGTCCTGGTGGCCCTCCGCCAGTGTGTGTATTTTGGCTATCTTATTTTCTTCTTCTGCTTATTTCGGCCCTGTGTCTGGAGCCCCTTGCATTTGTGTAGCAGCAGGAGAATGTGCAGCGAAGAAATGGTCAAAGGAAAGCGAGAGAGAGAGAGAGAGAGCAGCAAAAAGGATGTTGATTGATTAAGAGCAGTGTGTGCGCGTGTGTGTGCAAAACGTTGAGCAGCCTGTGGCGGCAGCAAAAGCCTACTGCACCTGGTGTTCCCAGGCGGTCTCCCATCCAAGTACTAACCAGGCCTGACTCTGCTTAGCTTCCGAGATCAGACGAGATCGGGCGTATTCAGACTAGTATGGCCGTAGGCATATGCTGGCTGGCTTTCTCTTTACTTAAAGCTGTCGCCCATTTTTTTCTCTTCTTCTACACATTCATACAAGTATTCAACACTCAATTTACATTTACAAGTTTTACTCCTCCCGCAACCCCCCCACCCCCCCTCCACCTCTTCTTGCTGCTCTGCCTCCCACACAAACAAACTACAAGCCCAACCCTTCATTGCCTTCTATTCAAATATTACATCAAATAAACATGCTCAAACACCAAGTCTTAAGGGCTGTAGCATCTTTCAAACTGGACAAATACCCAGGCCCGCATCAAATCTATCCCACACTCTTAAGAGAAGTAAGACACCAAATAGCACAGGCTCTCACCATCATTTTACAATCCTCTCTGGCTACAGGTGTGGTGCCCGACCACTGGAGGACTGCTAACGTGCTACCGTTCTTTCAAAAGGGAGAGAGGGATAGACCGCATAATTACAGGCCAGTCAGCCTAACCTCGGTGGTGGGAAAATTATTGGAAAAAGTTCTGAGGGACAGGAGAAATCTTCATTTAGAAAGACACGGATTAATCAGGGACAGTCAGCATGGATTTCTTAACGGAAGGTCGTGTCTGACTAACGCAATTCAATTTTTCGAGGAGGTAACAAGGAGGGTCGATGAGGGTAGTGCCTTTGATGTAGTCTATATGGATTTTAGCAAGGCTTTTGATAAGGTCCCGCATGCCAGATTGGTCACGAAAGTAAAAGCCCATGGGATCCAAGGCAAAGTGGCAAGTTGGATCCAAAATTGGCTCAGAGGCAGGAAACAAAGGGTAATGGTCGAAGGGTGTTTTTGTGACCGGAAGGCTGTTTCCAGTGGGGTTCCGCAGGGCTCACAGAATCACAGAAACCCCACAGTGCAGATAGAGGCCATTTCGGCCCATCGAGCCTGCACCGACTCAGTACTGGGCCCTTTGCTTTTTCTGGTATATATCAATGATTTGGATTTGAATGTAGGAAGTATGATTAAGAAGTTTGCAGATGATACAAAAATTGGCCGTGTGGTTAATAATGAAACAGAATGCTGTAGACTGCAGGAAGATATCAATGGACTCGTCTAGTGGGCAGAACAGTGGCAAATGGAATTCAGTTGGAATACACAATAAATGGTAGGACACTGAGAAATGCAGAGGATCAGCGGGACCTTGGAGTGCATGTCCACAGATCCCTGAAGGTAGCAGGACAGGTAGATAAAGTGGTTAAGCAGGTATACGGGATACTTGCCTTTATTAGCCAAGGCGTAGAATATAAGAGCGGGGAGGTTATGCTTCAACTGTATAAAACACTAGTTAGGCCGCAGCTAGAGTGCCGCGTGCAGTTCTGGTCACCACATTACAAGAAGGATGCGATTGCACTAGAGAAGGTGCAGAGGAGATTTCCGAGGATGTTGCCTGGGCTGGGGAATTTTAGTTATGAGGAAAGATTGGATAGGCTGGGGTTGTTTTCTTTGGAACACAGGAGGCTGAGGCGAGACCTAATTGAGGTGTGTAAAATTATGAGGGGCCGAGATAGAGTGGATAGGAAGGACCTATTTCCCTTAGCAGAAGGGTCAATAATAGATTTCAAGTAATTGGTAGGAGGTTTACAGGGAATTTGAGGAGACATTTTTTCACCCAGTGAATGGTGGGGGTCTGGAATGCACTGCCTGAAAGGGTGGTAGAGGCAGAAACCCTCATCACGTTTAAAAAGTACTTGGATATGCACTTGAACTGCCGTAACCTACAAGGCTACGGACCAAGTGCTGTAAAGTGGGATTTGGGTGGATTGCTCTTTGTCGGCTGGCACGGACAAGATGGGCCGAATGGCCTCCTTCTGTGCTGTAAATTTCTATGATTCTGCCTGATCATGTGACATCTGCCCACACGACTTCTACAAATGTTATTACATTGTAGCCAGGATTGTTTAGTTTCCAATTCCGCCCATTTTGAAGCCAGGTCTCCGTTATAGCTACTATTGCATAACCCCATGTGGCAACTTGCGCCTGCAACTCGTCAATCTTATTTGTAACACTCCTCGCATTAACACACATGCATTTCAACAGCATGCTAGTTGGCTTTGCTTTTTTCCTGAATTTAACTGCTGCTCTTTCTACATTCTTCTTTGTTCTGTTGCTGTTTGTCCCTCCGAGTTTTCTATGCACCTTGTCTCTCCTCTCTGCTGCTGTGTCCTGGTGGCCCTCCGCCAGTGTGTGTATTTTGGCTATCTTATTTTCTTCTTCTGCTTATTTCGGCCCTGTGTCTGGAGCCCCTTGCATTTGTGTAGCAGCAGGAGAATGTGCAGCGAAGAAATGGTCAAAGGAAAGCGAGAGAGAGAGAGAGAGAGAGCAGCAAAAAGGATGTTGATTGATTAAGAGCAGTGTGTGCGCGTGTGTGTGCAAAACGTTGAGCAGCCTGTGGCGGCAGCAAAAGCCTACTGCACCTGGTGTTCCCAGGCGGTCTCCCATCCAAGTACTAACCAGGCCTGACTCTGCTTAGCTTCCGAGATCAGACGAGATCGGGCGTATTCAGACTAGTATGGCCGTAGGCATATGCTGGCTGGCTTTCTCTTTACTTAAAGCTGTCGCCCATTTTTTTCTCTTCTACACATTCATACAAGTATTCAACACTCAATTTACATTTACAAGTTTTACTCCTCCCGCAACCCCCCCACCCCCCCTCCACCTCTTCTTGCTGCTCTGCCTCCCACACAAACAAACTACAAGCCCAACCCTTCATTGCCTTCTATTCAAATATTACATCAAATAAACATGCTCAAACACCAAGTCTTAAGGGCTGTAGCATCTTTCAAACTGGACAAATACCCAGGCCCGCATCAAATCTATCCCACACTCTTAAGAGAAGTAAGACACCAAATAGCACAGGCTCTCACCATCATTTTACAATCCTCTCTGGCTACAGGTGTGGTGCCCGACCACTGGAGGACTGCTAACGTGCTACCGTTCTTTCAAAAGGGAGAGAGGGATAGACCGCATAATTACAGGCCAGTCAGCCTAACCTCGGTGGTGGGAAAATTATTGGAAAAAGTTCTGAGGGACAGGAGAAATCTTCATTTAGAAAGACACGGATTAATCAGGGACAGTCAGCATGGATTTCTTAACGGAAGGTCGTGTCTGACTAACGCAATTCAATTTTTCGAGGAGGTAACAAGGAGGGTCGATGAGGGTAGTGCCTTTGATGTAGTCTATATGGATTTTAGCAAGGCTTTTGATAAGGTCCCGCATGCCAGATTGGTCACGAAAGTAAAAGCCCATGGGATCCAAGGCAAAGTGGCAAGTTGGATCCAAAATTGGCTCAGAGGCAGGAAACAAAGGGTAATGGTCGAAGGGTGTTTTTGTGACCGGAAGGCTGTTTCCAGTGGGGTTCCGCAGGGCTCACAGAATCACAGAAACCCCACAGTGCAGATAGAGGCCATTTCGGCCCATCGAGCCTGCACCGACTCAGTACTGGGCCCTTTGCTTTTTCTGGTATATATCAATGATTTGGATTTGAATGTAGGAAGTATGATTAAGAAGTTTGCAGATGATACAAAAATTGGCCGTGTGGTTAATAATGAAACAGAATGCTGTAGACTGCAGGAAGATATCAATGGACTCGTCTAGTGGGCAGAACAGTGGCAAATAGAATTCAGTTGGAATACACAATAAATGGTAGGACACTGAGAAATGCAGAGGATCAGCGGGACCTTGGAGTGCATGTCCACAGATCCCTGAAGGTAGCAGGACAGGTAGATAAAGTGGTTAAGCAGGCATACGGGATACTTGCCTTTATTAGCCGAGGCGTAGAATATAAGAGCGGGGAGGTTATGCTTCAACTGTATAAAACACTAGTTAGGCCGCAGCTAGAGTGCCGCGTGCAGTTCTGGTCACCACATTACAAGAAGGATGCGATTGCACTAGAGAAGGTGCAGAGGAGATTTCCGAGGATGTTGCCTGGGCTGGGGAATTTTAGTTATGAGGAAAGATTGGATAGGCTGGGGTTGTTTTCTTTGGAACACAGGAGGCTGAGGCGAGACCTAATTGAGGTGTGTAAAATTATGAGGGGTCGAGATAGAGTGGATAGGAAGGACCTATTTCCCTTAGCAGAAGGGTCAATAATAGATTTCAAGTAATTGGTAGGAGGTTTACAGGGAATTTGAGGAGACATTTTTTCACCCAGTGAATGGTGGGGGTCTGGAATGCACTGCCTGAAAGGGTGGTAGAGGCAGAAACCCTCATCACGTTTAAAAAGTACTTGGATATGCACTTGAACTGCCGTAACCTACAAGGCTACGGACCAAGTGCTGTAAAGTGGGATTTGGGTGGATTGCTCTTTGTCGGCTGGCACGGACAAGATGGGCCGAATGGCCTCCTTCTGTGCTGTAAATTTCTATGATTCTGCCTGATCATGTGACATCTGCCCACACGACTTCTACAAATGTTATTACATTGTAGCCAGGATTGTTTAGTTTCCAATTCCGCCCATTTTGAAGCCAGGTCTCCGTTATAGCTACTATTGCATAACCCCATGTGGCAACTTGCGCCTGCAACTCGTCAATCTTATTTGTAACACTCCTCGCATTAACACACATGCATTTCAACAGCATGCTAGTTGGCTTTGCTTTTTTCCTGAATTTAACTGCTGCTCTTTCTACATTCTTCTTTGTTCTGTTGCTGTTTGTCCCTCCGAGTTTTCTATGCACCTTGTCTCTCCTCTCTGCTGCTGTGTCCTGGTGGCCCTCCGCCAGTGTGTGTATTTTGGCTATCTTATTTTCTTCTTCTGCTTATTTCGGCCCTGTGTCTGGAGCCCCTTGCATTTGTGTAGCAGCAGGAGAATGTGCAGCGAAGAAATGGTCAAAGGAAAGCGAGAGAGAGAGAGAGAGAGAGAGCAGCAAAAAGGATGTTGATTGATTAAGAGCAGTGTGTGCGCGTGTGTGTGCAAAACGTTGAGCAGCCTGTGGCGGCAGCAAAAGCCTACTGCACCTGGTGTTCCCAGGCGGTCTCCCATCCAAGTACTAACCAGGCCTGACTCTGCTTAGCTTCCGAGATCAGACGAGATCGGGCGTATTCAGACTAGTATGGCCGTAGGCATATGCTGGCTGGCTTTCTCTTTACTTAAAGCTGTCGCCCATTTTTTTCTCTTCTTCTACACATTCATACAAGTATTCAACACTCAATTTACATTTACAAGTTTTACTCCTCCCGCAACCCCCCCACCCCCCCTCCACCTCTTCTTGCTGCTCTGCCTCCCACACAAACAAACTACAAGCCCAACCCTTCATTGCCTTCTATTCAAATATTACATCAAATAAACATGCTCAAACACCAAGTCTTAAGGGCTGTAGCATCTTTCAAACTGGACAAATACCCAGGCCCGCATCAAATCTATCCCACACTCTTAAGAGAAGTAAGACACCAAATAGCACAGGCTCTCACCATCATTTTACAATCCTCTCTGGCTACAGGTGTGGTGCCCGACCACTGGAGGACTGCTAACGTGCTACCGTTCTTTCAAAAGGGAGAGAGGGATAGACCGCATAATTACAGGCCAGTCAGCCTAACCTCGGTGGTGGGAAAATTATTGGAAAAAGTTCTGAGGGACAGGAGAAATCTTCATTTAGAAAGACACGGATTAATCAGGGACAGTCAGCATGGATTTCTTAACGGAAGGTCGTGTCTGACTAACGCAATTCAATTTTTCGAGGAGGTAACAAGGAGGGTCGATGAGGGTAGTGCCTTTGATGTAGTCTATATGGATTTTAGCAAGGCTTTTGATAAGGTCCCGCATGCCAGATTGGTCACGAAAGTAAAAGCCCATGGGATCCAAGGCAAAGTGGCAAGTTGGATCCAAAATTGGCTCAGAGGCAGGAAACAAAGGGTAATGGTCGAAGGGTGTTTTTGTGACCGGAAGGCTGTTTCCAGTGGGGTTCCGCAGGGCTCACAGAATCACAGAAACCCCACAGTGCAGATAGAGGCCATTTCGGCCCATCGAGCCTGCACCGACTCAGTACTGGGCCCTTTGCTTTTTCTGGTATATATCAATGATTTGGATTTGAATGTAGGAAGTATGATTAAGAAGTTTGCAGATGATACAAAAATTGGCCGTGTGGTTAATAATGAAACAGAATGCTGTAGACTGCAGGAAGATATCAATGGACTCGTCTAGTGGGCAGAACAGTGGCAAATGGAATTCAGTTGGAATACACAATAAATGGTAGGACACTGAGAAATGCAGAGGATCAGCGGGACCTTGGAGTGCATGTCCACAGATCCCTGAAGGTAGCAGGACAGGTAGATAAAGTGGTTAAGCAGGCATACGGGATACTTGCCTTTATTAGCCGAGGCGTAGAATATAAGAGCGGGGAGGTTATGCTTCAACTGTATAAAACACTAGTTAGGCCGCAGCTAGAGTGCCGCGTGCAGTTCTGGTCACCACATTACAAGAAGGATGCGATTGCACTAGAGAAGGTGCAGAGGAGATTTCCGAGGATGTTGCCTGGGCTGGGGAATTTTAGTTATGAGGAAAGATTGGATAGGCTGGGGTTGTTTTCTTTGGAACACAGGAGGCTGAGGCGAGACCTAATTGAGGTGTGTAAAATTATGAGGGGCCGAGATAGAGTGGATAGGAAGGACCTATTTCCCTTAGCAGAAGGGTCAATAATAGATTTCAAGTAATTGGTAGGAGGTTTACAGGGAATTTGAGGAGACATTTTTTCACCCAGTGAATGGTGGGGGTCTGGAATGCACTGCCTGAAAGGGTGGTAGAGGCAGAAACCCTCATCACGTTTAAAAAGTACTTGGATATGCACTTGAACTGCCGTAACCTACAAGGCTACGGACCAAGTGCTGTAAAGTGGGATTTGGGTGGATTGCTCTTTGTCGGCTGGCACGGACAAGATGGGCCGAATGGCCTCCTTCTGTGCTGTAAATTTCTATGATTCTGCCTGATCATGTGACATCTGCCCACACGACTTCTACAAATGTTATTACATTGTAGCCAGGATTGTTTAGTTTCCAATTCCGCCCATTTTGAAGCCAGGTCTCCGTTATAGCTACTATTGCATAACCCCATGTGGCAACTTGCGCCTGCAACTCGTCAATCTTATTTGTAACACTCCTCGCATTAACACACATGCATTTCAACAGCATGCTAGTTGGCTTTGCTTTTTTCCTGAATTTAACTGCTGCTCTTTCTACATTCTTCTTTGTTCTGTTGCTGTTTGTCCCTCCGAGTTTTCTATGCACCTTGTCTCTCCTCTCTGCTGCTGTGTCCTGGTGGCCCTCCGCCAGTGTGTGTATTTTGGCTATCTTATTTTCTTCTTCTGCTTATTTCGGCCCTGTGTCTGGAGCCCCTTGCATTTGTGTAGCAGCAGGAGAATGTGCAGCGAAGAAATGGTCAAAGGAAAGCGAGAGAGAGAGAGAGAGAGAGAGCAGCAAAAAGGATGTTGATTGATTAAGAGCAGTGTGTGCGCGTGTGTGTGCAAAACGTTGAGCAGCCTGTGGCGGCAGCAAAAGCCTACTGCACCTGGCGTTCCCAGGCAGTCTCCCATCCAAGTACTAACCAGGCCTGACTCTGCTTAGCTTCCGAGATCAGACGAGATCGGGCGTATTCAGACTAGTATGGCCGTAGGCATATGCTGGCTGGCTTTCTCTTTACTTAAAGCTGTCGCCCATTTTTTTCTCTTCTTCTACACATTCATACAAGTATTCAACACTCAATTTACATTTACAAGTTTTACTCCTCCCGCAACCCCCCCACCCCCCCTCCACCTCTTCTTGCTGCTCTGCCTCCCACACAAACAAACTACAAGCCCAACCCTTCATTGCCTTCTATTCAAATATTACATCAAATAAACATGCTCAAACACCAAGTCTTAAGGGCTGTAGCATCTTTCAAACTGGACAAATACCCAGGCCCGCATCAAATCTATCCCACACTCTTAAGAGAAGTAAGACACCAAATAGCACAGGCTCTCACCATCATTTTACAATCCTCTCTGGCTACAGGTGTGGTGCCCGACCACTGGAGGACTGCTAACGTGCTACCGTTCTTTCAAAAGGGAGAGAGGGATAGACCGCATAATTACAGGCCAGTCAGCCTAACCTCGGTGGTGGGAAAATTATTGGAAAAAGTTCTGAGGGACAGGAGAAATCTTCATTTAGAAAGACACGGATTAATCAGGGACAGTCAGCATGGATTTCTTAACGGAAGGTCGTGTCTGACTAACGCAATTCAATTTTTCGAGGAGGTAACAAGGAGGGTCGATGAGGGTAGTGCCTTTGATGTAGTCTATATGGATTTTAGCAAGGCTTTTGATAAGGTCCCGCATGCCAGATTGGTCACGAAAGTAAAAGCCCATGGGATCCAAGGCAAAGTGGCAAGTTGGATCCAAAATTGGCTCAGAGGCAGGAAACAAAGGGTAATGGTCGAAGGGTGTTTTTGTGACCGAAAGGCTGTTTCCAGTGGGGTTCCGCAGGGCTCACAGAATCACAGCAACCCCACAGTGCAGATAGAGGCCATTTCGGCCCATCGAGCCTGCACCGACTCAGTACTGGGCCCTTTGCTTTTTCTGGTATATATCAATAATTTGGATTTGAATGTAGGAAGTATGATTAAGAAGTTTGCAGATGATACAAAAATTGGCCGTGTGGTTAATAATGAAACAGAATGCTGTAGACTGCAGGAAGGTATCAATGGACTCGTCTAGTGGGCAGAACAGTGGCAAATGGAATTCAGTTGGAATACACAATAAATGGTAGGACACTGAGAAATGCAGAGGATCAGCGGGACCTTGGAGTGCATGTCCACAGATCCCTGAAGGTAGCAGGACAGGTAGATAAAGTGGTTAAGCAGGCATACGGGATACTTGCCTTTATTAGCCGAGGCGTAGAATATAAGAGCGGGGAGGTTATGCTTCAACTGTATAAAACACTAGTTAGGCCGCAGCTAGAGTGCCGCGTGCAGTTCTGGTCACCACATTACAAGAAGGATGCGATTGCACTAGAGAAGGTGCAGAGGAGATTTCCGAGGATGTTGCCTGGGCTGGGGAATTTTAGTTATGAGGAAAGATTGGATAGGCTGGGGTTGTTTTCTTTGGAACACAGGAGGCTGAGGCGAGACCTAATTGAGGTGTGTAAAATTATGAGGGGCCGAGATAGAGTGGATAGGAAGGACCTATTTCCCTTAGCAGAAGGGTCAATAATAGATTTCAAGTAATTGGTAGGAGGTTTACAGGGAATTTGAGGAGACATTTTTTCACCCAGTGAATGGTGGGGGTCTGGAATGCACTGCCTGAAAGGGTGGTAGAGGCAGAAACCCTCATCACGTTTAAAAAGTACTTGGATATGCACTTGAACTGCCGTAACCTACAAGGCTACGGACCAAGTGCTGTAAAGTGGGATTTGGGTGGATTGCTCTTTGTCGGCTGGCACGGACAAGATGGGCCGAATGGCCTCCTTCTGTGCTGTAAATTTCTATGATTCTGCCTGATCATGTGACATCTGCCCACACGACTTCTACAAATGTTATTACATTGTAGCCAGGATTGTTTAGTTTCCAATTCCGCCCATTTTGAAGCCAGGTCTCCGTTATAGCTACTATTGCATAACCCCATGTGGCAACTTGCGCCTGCAACTCGTCAATCTTATTTGTAACACTCCTCGCATTAACACACATGCATTTCAACAGCATGCTAGTTGGCTTTGCTTTTTTCCTGAATTTAACTGCTGCTCTTTCCACATTATTCTTTGTTCTGTTGCTGTTTGTCCCTCCGAGTTTTCTATGCACCTTGTCTCTCCTCTCTGCTGCTGTGTCCTGGTGGCCCTCCGCCAGTGTGTGTATTTTGGCTATCTTATTTTCTTCTTCTGCTTATTTCGGCCCTGTGTCTGGAGCCCCTTGCATTTGTGTAGCAGCAGGAGAATGTGCAGCGAAGAAATGGTCAAAGGAAAGCGAGAGAGAGAGAGAGAGAGAGAGAGAGCAGCAAAAAGGATGTTGATTGATTAAGAGCAGTGTGTGCGCGTGTGTGTGCAAAACGTTGAGCAGCCTGTGGCGGCAGCAAAAGCCTACTGCACCTGGTGTTCCCAGGCGGTCTCCCATCCAAGTACTAACCAGGCCTGACTCTGCTTAGCTTCCGAGATCAGACGAGATCGGGCGTATTCAGACTAGTATGGCCGTAGGCATATGCTGGCTGGCTTTCTCTTTACTTAAAGCTGTCGCCCATTTTTTTCTCTTCTTCTACACATTCATACAAGTATTCAACACTCAATTTACATTTACAAGTTTTACTCCTCCCGCAACCCCCCACCCCCCCTCCACCTCTTCTTGCTGCTCTGCCTCCCACACAAACAAACTACAAGCCCAACCCTTCATTGCCTTCTATTCAAATATTACATCAAATAAACATGCTCAAACACCAAGTCTTAAGGGCTGTAGCATCTTTCAAACTGGACAAATACCCAGGCCCGCATCAAATCTATCCCACACTCTTAAGAGAAGTAAGACACCAAATAGCACAGGCTCTCACCATCATTTTACAATCCTCTCTGGCTACAGGTGTGGTGCCCGACCACTGGAGGACTGCTAACGTGCTACCGTTCTTTCAAAAGGGAGAGAGGGATAGACCGCATAATTACAGGCCAGTCAGCCTAACCTCGGTGGTGGGAAAATTATTGGAAAAAGTTCTGAGGGACAGGAGAAATCTTCATTTAGAAAGACACGGATTAATCAGGGACAGTCAGCATGGATTTCTTAACGGAAGGTCGTGTCTGACTAACGCAATTCAATTTTTCGAGGAGGTAACAAGGAGGGTCGATGAGGGTAGTGCCTTTGATGTAGTCTATATGGATTTTAGCAAGGCTTTTGATAAGGTCCCGCATGCCAGATTGGTCACGAAAGTAAAAGCCCATGGGATCCAAGGCAAAGTGGCAAGTTGGATCCAAAATTGGCTCAGAGGCAGGAAACAAAGGGTAATGGTCGAAGGGTGTTTTTGTGACCGGAAGGCTGTTTCCAGTGGGGTTCCGCAGGGCTCACAGAATCACAGAAACCCCACAGTGCAGATAGAGGCCATTTCGGCCCATCGAGCCTGCACCGACTCAGTACTGGGCCCTTTGCTTTTTCTGGTATATATCAATGATTTGGATTTGAATGTAGGAAGTATGATTAAGAAGTTTGCAGATGATACAAAAATTGGCCGTGTGGTTAATAATGAAACAGAATGCTGTAGACTGCAGGAAGATATCAATGGACTCGTCTAGTGGGCAGAACAGTGGCAAATGGAATTCAGTTGGAATACACAATAAATGGTAGGACACTGAGAAATGCAGAGGATCAGCGGGACCTTGGAGTGCATGTCCACAGATCCCTGAAGGTAGCAGGACAGGTAGATAAAGTGGTTAAGCAGGCATACGGGATACTTGCCTTTATTAGCCGAGGCGTAGAATATAAGAGCGGGGAGGTTATGCTTCAACTGTATAAAACACTAGTTAGGCCGCAGCTAGAGTGCCGCGTGCAGTTCTGGTCACCACATTACAAGAAGGATGCGATTGCACTAGAGAAGGTGCAGAGGAGATTTCCGAGGATGTTGCCTGGGCTGGGGAATTTTAGTTATGAGGAAAGATTGGATAGGCTGGGGTTGTTTTCTTTGGAACACAGGAGGCTGAGGCGAGACCTAATTGAGGTGTGTAAAATTATGAGGGGCCGAGATAGAGTGGATAGGAAGGACCTATTTCCCTTAGCAGAAGGGTCAATAATAGATTTCAAGTAATTGGTAGGAGGTTTACAGGGAATTTGAGGAGACATTTTTTCACCCAGTGAATGGTGGGGGTCTGGAATGCACTGCCTGAAAGGGTGGTAGAGGCAGAAACCCTCATCACGTTTAAAAAGTACTTGGATATGCACTTGAACTGCCGTAACCTACAAGGCTACGGACCAAGTGCTGTAAAGTGGGATTTGGGTGGATTGCTCTTTGTCGGCTGGCACGGACAAGATGGGCCGAATGGCCTCCTTCTGTGCTGTAAATTTCTATGATTCTGCCTGATCATGTGACATCTGCCCACACGACTTCTACAAATGTTATTACATTGTAGCCAGGATTGTTTAGTTTCCAATTCCGCCCATTTTGAAGCCAGGTCTCCGTTATAGCTACTATTGCATAACCCCATGTGGCAACTTGCGCCTGCAACTCGTCAATCTTATTTGTAACACTCCTCGCATTAACACACATGCATTTCAACAGCATGCTAGTTGGCTTTGCTTTTTTCCTGAATTTAACTGCTGCTCTTTCCACATTATTCTTTGTTCTGTTGCTGTTTGTCCCTCCGAGTTTTCTATGCACCTTGTCTCTCCTCTCTGCTGCTGTGTCCTGGTGGCCCTCCGCCAGTGTGTGTATTTTGGCTATCTTATTTTCTTCTTCTGCTTATTTCGGCCCTGTGTCTGGAGCCCCTTGCATTTGTGTAGCAGCAGGAGAATGTGCAGCGAAGAAATGGTCAAAGGAAAGCGAGAGAGAGAGAAAGAGAGAGAGCAGCAAAAAGGATGTTGATTGATTAAGAGCAGTGTGTGCGCGTGTGTGTGCAAAACGTTGAGCAGCCTGTGGCGGCAGCAAAAGCCTACTGCACCTGGTGTTCCCAGGCGGTCTCCCATCCAAGTACTAACCAGGCCTGACTCTGCTTAGCTTCCGAGATCAGACGAGATCGGGCGTATTCAGACTAGTATGGCCGTAGGCATATGCTGGCTGGCTTTCTCTTTACTTAAAGCTGTCGCCCATTTTTTTCTCTTCTTCGACACATTCATACAAGTATTCAACACTCAATTTACATTTACAAGTTTTACTCCTCCCGCAACCCCCCCACCCCCCCTCCACCTCTTCTTGCTGCTCTGCCTCCCACACAAACAAACTACAAGCCCAACCCTTCATTGCCTTCTATTCAAATATTACATCAAATAAACATGCTCAAACACCAAGTCTTAAGGGCTGTAGCATCTTTCAAACTGGACAAATACCCAGGCCCGCATCAAATCTATCCCACACTCTTAAGAGAAGTAAGACACCAAATAGCACAGGCTCTCACCATCATTTTACAATCCTCTCTGGCTACAGGTGTGGTGCCCGACCACTGGAGGACTGCTAACGTGCTACCGTTCTTTCAAAAGGGAGAGAGGGATAGACCGCATAATTACAGGCCAGTCAGCCTAACCTCGGTGGTGGGAAAATTATTGGAAAAAGTTCTGAGGGACAGGAGAAATCTTCATTTAGAAAGACACGGATTAATCAGGGACAGTCAGCATGGATTTCTTAACGGAAGGTCGTGTCTGACTAACGCAATTCAATTTTTCGAGGAGGTAACAAGGAGGGTCGATGAGGGTAGTGCCTTTGATGTAGTCTATATGGATTTTAGCAAGGCTTTTGATAAGGTCCCGCATGCCAGATTGGTCACGAAAGTAAAAGCCCATGGGATCCAAGGCAAAGTGGCAAGTTGGATCCAAAATTGGCTCAGAGGCAGGAAACAAAGGGTAATGGTCGAAGGGTGTTTTTGTGACCGGAAGGCTGTTTCCAGTGGGGTTCCGCAGGGCTCACAGAATCACAGAAACCCCACAGTGCAGATAGAGGCCATTTCGGCCCATCGAGCCTGCACCGACTCAGTACTGGGCCCTTTGCTTTTTCTGGTATATATCAATGATTTGGATTTGAATGTAGGAAGTATGATTAAGAAGTTTGCAGATGATACAAAAATTGGCCGTGTGGTTAATAATGAAACAGAATGCTGTAGACTGCAGGAAGATATCAATGGACTCGTCTAGTGGGCAGAACAGTGGCAAATGGAATTCAGTTGGAATACACAATAAATGGTAGGACACTGAGAAATGCAGAGGATCAGCGGGACCTTGGAGTGCATGTCCACAGATCCCTGAAGGTAGCAGGACAGGTAGATAAAGTGGTTAAGCAGGCATACGGGATACTTGCCTTTATTAGCCGAGGCGTAGAATATAAGAGCGGGGAGGTTATGCTTCAACTGTATAAAACACTAGTTAGGCCGCAGCTAGAGTGCCGCGTGCAGTTCTGGTCACCACATTACAAGAAGGATGCGATTGCACTAGAGAAGGTGCAGAGGAGATTTCCGAGGATGTTGCCTGGGCTGGGGAATTTTAGTTATGAGGAAAGATTGGATAGGCTGGGGTTGTTTTCTTTGGAACACAGGAGGCTGAGGCGAGACCTAATTGAGGTGTGTAAAATTATGAGGGGCCGAGATAGAGTGGATAGGAAGGACCTATTTCCCTTAGCAGAAGGGTCAATAATAGATTTCAAGTAATTGGTAGGAGGTTTACAGGGAATTTGAGGAGACATTTTTTCACCCAGTGAATGGTGGGGGTCTGGAATGCACTGCCTGAAAGGGTGGTAGAGGCAGAAACCCTCATCACGTTTAAAAAGTACTTGGATATGCACTTGAACTGCCGTAACCTACAAGGCTACGGACCAAGTGCTGTAAAGTGGGATTTGGGTGGATTGCTCTTTGTCGGCTGGCACGGACAAGATGGGCCGAATGGCCTCCTTCTGTGCTGTAAATTTCTATGATTCTGCCTGATCGTGTGACATCTGCCCACACGACTTCTACAAATGTTATTACATTGTAGCCAGGATTGTTTAGTTTCCAATTCCGCCCATTTTGAAGCCAGGTCTCCGTTATAGCTACTATTGCATAACCCCATGTGGCAACTTGCGCCTGCAACTCGTCAATCTTATTTGTAACACTCCTCGCATTAACACACATGCATTTCAACAGCATGCTAGTTGGCTTTGCTTTTTTCCTGAATTTAACTGCTGCTCTTTCCACATTATTCTTTGTTCTGTTGCTGTTTGTCCCTCCGAGTTTTCTATGCACCTTGTCTCTCCTCTCTGCTGCTGTGTCCTGGTGGCCCTCCGCCAGTGTGTGTATTTTGGCTATCTTATTTTCTTCTTCTGCTTATTTCGGCCCTGTGTCTGGAGCCCCTTGCATTTGTGTAGCAGCAGGAGAATGTGCAGCGAAGAAATGGTCAAAGGAAAGCGAGAGAGAGAGAGAGAGAGAGAGCAGCAAAAAGGATGTTGATTGATTAAGAGCAGTGTGTGCGCGTGTGTGTGCAAAACGTTGAGCAGCCTGTGGCGGCAGCAAAAGCCTACTGCACCTGGTGTTCCCAGGCGGTCTCCCATCCAAGTACTAACCAGGCCTGACTCTGCTTAGCTTCCGAGATCAGACGAGATCGGGCGTATTCAGACTAGTATGGCCGTAGGCATATGCTGGCTGGCTTTCTCTTTACTTAAAGCTGTCGCCCATTTTTTTCTCTTCTTCTACACATTCATACAAGTATTCAACACTCAATTTACATTTACAAGTTTTACTCCTCCCGCAACCCCCCCACCCCCCCTCCACCTCTTCTTGCTGCTCTGCCTCCCACACAAACAAACTACAAGCCCAACCCTTCATTGCCTTCTATTCAAATATTACATCAAATAAACATGCTCAAACACCAAGTCTTAAGGGCTGTAGCATCTTTCAAACTGGACAAATACCCAGGCCCGCATCAAATCTATCCCACACTCTTAAGAGAAGTAAGACACCAAATAGCACAGGCTCTCACCATCATTTTACAATCCTCTCTGGCTACAGGTGTGGTGCCCGACCACTGGAGGACTGCTAACGTGCTACCGTTCTTTCAAAAGGGAGAGAGGGATAGACCGCATAATTACAGGCCAGTCAGCCTAACCTCGGTGGTGGGAAAATTATTGGAAAAAGTTCTGAGGGACAGGAGAAATCTTCATTTAGAAAGACACGGATTAATCAGGGACAGTCAGCATGGATTTCTTAACGGAAGGTCGTGTCTGACTAACGCAATTCAATTTTTCGAGGAGGTAACAAGGAGGGTCGATGAGGGTAGTGCCTTTGATGTAGTCTGTATGGATTTTAGCAAGGCTTTTGATAAGGTCCCGCATGCCAGATTGGTCACGAAAGTAAAAGCCCATGGGATCCAAGGCAAAGTGGCAAGTTGGATCCAAAATTGGCTCAGAGGCAGGAAACAAAGGGTAATGGTCGAAGGGTGTTTTTGTGACCGGAAGGCTGTTTCCAGTGGGGTTCCGCAGGGCTCACAGAATCACAGAAACCCCACAGTGCAGATAGAGGCCATTTCGGCCCATCGAGCCTGCACCGACTCAGTACTGGGCCCTTTGCTTTTTCTGGTATATATCAATGATTTGGATTTGAATGTAGGAAGTATGATTAAGAAGTTTGCAGATGATACAAAAATTGGCCGTGTGGTTAATAATGAAACAGAATGCTGTAGACTGCAGGAAGATATCAATGGACTCGTCTAGTGGGCAGAACAGTGGCAAATGGAATTCAGTTGGAATACACAATAAATGGTAGGACACTGAGAAATGCAGAGGATCAGCGGGACCTTGGAGTGCATGTCCACAGATCCCTGAAGGTAGCAGGACAGGTAGATAAAGTGGTTAAGCAGGCATACGGGATACTTGCCTTTATTAGCCGAGGCGTAGAATATAAGAGCGGGGAGGTTATGCTTCAACTGTATAAAACACTAGTTAGGCCGCAGCTAGAGTGCCGCGTGCAGTTCTGGTCACCACATTACAAGAAGGATGCGATTGCACTAGAGAAGGTGCAGAGGAGATTTCCGAGGATGTTGCCTGGGCTGGGGAATTTTAGTTATGAGGAAAGATTGGATAGGCTGGGGTTGTTTTCTTTGGAACACAGGAGGCTGAGGCGAGACCTAATTGAGGTGTGTAAAATTATGAGGGGCCGAGATAGAGTGGATAGGAAGGACCTATTTCCCTTAGCAGAAGGGTCAATAATAGATTTCAAGTAATTGGTAGGAGGTTTACAGGGAATTTGAGGAGACATTTTTTCACCCAGTGAATGGTGGGGGTCTGGAATGCACTGCCTGAAAGGGTGGTAGAGGCAGAAACCCTCATCACGTTTAAAAAGTACTTGGATATGCACTTGAACTGCCGTAACCTACAAGGCTACGGACCAAGTGCTGTAAAGTGGGATTTGGGTGGATTGCTCTTTGTCGGCTGGCACGGACAAGATGGGCCGAATGGCCTCCTTCTGTGCTGTAAATTTCTATGATTCTGCCTGATCGTGTGACATCTGCCCACACGACTTCTACAAATGTTATTACATTGTAGCCAGGATTGTTTAGTTTCCAATTCCGCCCATTTTGAAGCCAGGTCTCCGTTATAGCTACTATTGCATAACCCCATGTGGCAACTTGCGCCTGCAACTCGTCAATCTTATTTGTAACACTCCTCGCATTAACACACATGCATTTCAACAGCATGCTAGTTGGCTTTGCTTTTTTCCTGAATTTAACTGCTGCTCTTTCCACATTATTCTTTGTTCTGTTGCTGTTTGTCCCTCCGAGTTTTCTATGCACCTTGTCTCTCCTCTCTGCTGCTGTGTCCTGGTGGCCCTCCGCCAGTGTGTGTATTTTGGCTATCTTATTTTCTTCTTCTGCTTATTTCGGCCCTGTGTCTGGAGCCCCTTGCATTTGTGTAGCAGCAGGAGAATGTGCAGCGAAGAAATGGTCAAAGGAAAGCGAGAGAGAGAGAGAGAGAGAGAGCAGCAAAAAGGATGTTGATTGATTAAGAGCAGTGTGTGCGCGTGTGTGTGCAAAACGTTGAGCAGCCTGTGGCGGCAGCAAAAGCCTACTGCACCTGGTGTTCCCAGGCGGTCTCCCATCCAAGTACTAACCAGGCCTGACTCTGCTTAGCTTCCGAGATCAGACGAGATCGGGCGTATTCAGACTAGTATGGCCGTAGGCATATGCTGGCTGGCTTTCTCTTTACTTAAAGCTGTCGCCCATTTTTTTCTCTTCTTCTACACATTCATACAAGTATTCAACACTCAATTTACATTTACAAGTTTTACTCCTCCCGCAACCCCCCCACCCCCCCTCCACCTCTTCTTGCTGCTCTGCCTCCCACACAAACAAACTACAAGCCCAACCCTTCATTGCCTTCTATTCAAATATTACATCAAATAAACATGCTCAAACACCAAGTCTTAAGGGCTGTAGCATCTTTCAAACTGGACAAATACCCAGGCCCGCATCAAATCTATCCCACACTCTTAAGAGAAGTAAGACACCAAATAGCACAGGCTCTCACCATCATTTTACAATCCTCTCTGGCTACAGGTGTGGTGCCCGACCACTGGAGGACTGCTAACGTGCTACCGTTCTTTCAAAAGGGAGAGAGGGATAGACCGCATAATTACAGGCCAGTCAGCCTAACCTCGGTGGTGGGAAAATTATTGGAAAAAGTTCTGAGGGACAGGAGAAATCTTCATTTAGAAAGACACGGATTAATCAGGGACAGTCAGCATGGATTTCTTAACGGAAGGTCGTGTCTGACTAACGCAATTCAATTTTTCGAGGAGGTAACAAGGAGGGTCGATGAGGGTAGTGCCTTTGATGTAGTCTGTATGGATTTTAGCAAGGCTTTTGATAAGGTCCCGCATGCCAGATTGGTCACGAAAGTAAAAGCCCATGGGATCCAAGGCAAAGTGGCAAGTTGGATCCAAAATTGGCTCAGAGGCAGGAAACAAAGGGTAATGGTCGAAGGGTGTTTTTGTGACCGGAAGGCTGTTTCCAGTGGGGTTCCGCAGGGCTCACAGAATCACAGAAACCCCACAGTGCAGATAGAGGCCATTTCGGCCCATCGAGCCTGCACCGACTCAGTACTGGGCCCTTTGCTTTTTCTGGTATATATCAATGATTTGGATTTGAATGTAGGAAGTATGATTAAGAAGTTTGCAGATGATACAAAAATTGGCCGTGTGGTTAATAATGAAACAGAATGCTGTAGACTGCAGGAAGATATCAATGGACTCGTCTAGTGGGCAGAACAGTGGCAAATGGAATTCAGTTGGAATACACAATAAATGGTAGGACACTGAGAAATGCAGAGGATCAGCGGGACCTTGGAGTGCATGTCCACAGATCCCTGAAGGTAGCAGGACAGGTAGATAAAGTGGTTAAGCAGGCATACGGGATACTTGCCTTTATTAGCCGAGGCGTAGAATATAAGAGCGGGGAGGTTATGCTTCAACTGTATAAAACACTAGTTAGGCCGCAGCTAGAGTGCCGCGTGCAGTTCTGGTCACCACATTACAAGAAGGATGCGATTGCACTAGAGAAGGTGCAGAGGAGATTTCCGAGGATGTTGCCTGGGCTGGGGAATTTTAGTTATGAGGAAAGATTGGATAGGCTGGGGTTGTTTTCTTTGGAACACAGGAGGCTGAGGCGAGACCTAATTGAGGTGTGTAAAATTATGAGGGGCCGAGATAGAGTGGATAGGAAGGACCTATTTCCCTTAGCAGAAGGGTCAATAATAGATTTCAAGTAATTGGTAGGAGGTTTACAGGGAATTTGAGGAGACATTTTTTCACCCAGTGAATGGTGGGGGTCTGGAATGCACTGCCTGAAAGGGTGGTAGAGGCAGAAACCCTCATCACGTTTAAAAAGTACTTGGATATGCACTTGAACTGCCGTAACCTACAAGGCTACGGACCAAGTGCTGTAAAGTGGGATTTGGGTGGATTGCTCTTTGTCGGCTGGCACGGACAAGATGGGCCGAATGGCCTCCTTCTGTGCTGTAAATTTCTATGATTCTGCCTGATCATGTGACATCTGCCCACACGACTTCTACAAATGTTATTACATTGTAGCCAGGATTGTTTAGTTTCCAATTCCGCCCATTTTGAAGCCAGGTCTCCGTTATAGCTACTATTGCATAACCCCATGTGGCAACTTGCGCCTGCAACTCGTCAATCTTATTTGTAACACTCCTCGCATTAACACACATGCATTTCAACAGCATGCTAGTTGGCTTTGCTTTTTTCCTGAATTTAACTGCTGCTCTTTCCACATTATTCTTTGTTCTGTTGCTGTTTGTCCCTCCGAGTTTTCTATGCACCTTGTCTCTCCTCTCTGCTGCTGTGTCCTGGTGGCCCTCCGCCAGTGTGTGTATTTTGGCTATCTTATTTTCTTCTTCTGCTTATTTCGGCCCTGTGTCTGGAGCCCCTTGCATTTGTGTAGCAGCAGGAGAATGTGCAGCGAAGAAATGGTCAAAGGAAAGCGAGAGAGAGAGAGAGAGAGAGAGCAGCAAAAAGGATGTTGATTGATTAAGAGCAGTGTGTGCAAAACGTTGAGCAGCCTGTGGCGGCAGCAAAAGCCTACTGCACCTGGTGTTCCCAGGCGGTCTCCCATCCAAGTACTAACCAGGCCTGACTCTGCTTAGCTTCCGAGATCAGACGAGATCGGGCGTATTCAGACTAGTATGGCCGTAGGCATATGCTGGCTGGCTTTCTCTTTACTTAAAGCTGTCGCCCATTTTTTTCTCTTCTTCTACACATTCATACAAGTATTCAACACTCAATTTACATTTACAAGTTTTACTCCTCCCGCAACCCCCCCACCCCCCCTCCACCTCTTCTTGCTGCTCTGCCTCCCACACAAACAAACTACAAGCCCAACCCTTCATTGCCTTCTATTCAAATATTACATCAAATAAACATGCTCAAACACCAAGTCTTAAGGGCTGTAGCATCTTTCAAACTGGACAAATACCCAGGCCCGCATCAAATCTATCCCACACTCTTAAGAGAAGTAAGACACCAAATAGCACAGGCTCTCACCATCATTTTACAATCCTCTCTGGCTACAGGTGTGGTGCCCGACCACTGGAGGACTGCTAACGTGCTACCGTTCTTTCAAAAGGGAGAGAGGGATAGACCGCATAATTACAGGCCAGTCAGCCTAACCTCGGTGGTGGGAAAATTATTGGAAAAAGTTCTGAGGGACAGGAGAAATCTTCATTTAGAAAGACACGGATTAATCAGGGACAGTCAGCATGGATTTCTTAACGGAAGGTCGTGTCTGACTAACGCAATTCAATTTTTCGAGGAGGTAACAAGGAGGGTCGATGAGGGTAGTGCCTTTGATGTAGTCTATATGGATTTTAGCAAGGCTTTTGATAAGGTCCCGCATGCCAGATTGGTCACGAAAGTAAAAGCCCATGGGATCCAAGGCAAAGTGGCAAGTTGGATCCAAAATTGGCTCAGAGGCAGGAAACAAAGGGTAATGGTCGAAGGGTGTTTTTGTGACCGGAAGGCTGTTTCCAGTGGGGTTCCGCAGGGCTCACAGAATCACAGAAACCCCACAGTGCAGATAGAGGCCATTTCGGCCCATCGAGCCTGCACCGACTCAGTACTGGGCCCTTTGCTTTTTCTGGTATATATCAATGATTTGGATTTGAATGTAGGAAGTATGATTAAGAAGTTTGCAGATGATACAAAAATTGGCCGTGTGGTTAATAATGAAACAGAATGCTGTAGACTGCAGGAAGATATCAATGGACTCGTCTAGTGGGCAGAACAGTGGCAAATGGAATTCAGTTGGAATACACAATAAATGGTAGGACACTGAGAAATGCAGAGGATCAGCGGGACCTTGGAGTGCATGTCCACAGATCCCTGAAGGTAGCAGGACAGGTAGATAAAGTGGTTAAGCAGGCATACGGGATACTTGCCTTTATTAGCCGAGGCGTAGAATATAAGAGCGGGGAGGTTATGCTTCAACTGTATAAAACACTAGTTAGGCCGCAGCTAGAGTGCCGCGTGCAGTTCTGGTCACCACATTACAAGAAGGATGCGATTGCACTAGAGAAGGTGCAGAGGAGATTTCCGAGGATGTTGCCTGGGCTGGGGAATTTTAGTTATGAGGAAAGATTGGATAGGCTGGGGTTGTTTTCTTTGGAACACAGGAGGCTGAGGCGAGACCTAATTGAGGTGTGTAAAATTATGAGGGGCCGAGATAGAGTGGATAGGAAGGACCTATTTCCCTTAGCAGAAGGGTCAATAATAGATTTCAAGTAATTGGTAGGAGGTTTACAGGGAATTTGAGGAGACATTTTTTCACCCAGTGAATGGTGGGGGTCTGGAATGCACTGCCTGAAAGGGTGGTAGAGGCAGAAACCCTCATCACGTTTAAAAAGTACTTGGATATGCACTTGAACTGCCGTAACCTACAAGGCTACGGACCAAGTGCTGTAAAGTGGGATTTGGGTGGATTGCTCTTTGTCGGCTGGCACGGACAAGATGGGCCGAATGGCCTCCTTCTGTGCTGTAAATTTCTATGATTCTGCCTGATCATGTGACATCTGCCCACACGACTTCTACAAATGTTATTACATTGTAGCCAGGATTGTTTAGTTTCCAATTCCGCCCATTTTGAAGCCAGGTCTCCGTTATAGCTACTATTGCATAACCCCATGTGGCAACTTGCGCCTGCAACTCGTCAATCTTATTTGTAACACTCCTCGCATTAACACACATGCATTTCAACAGCATGCTAGTTGGCTTTGCTTTTTTCCTGAATTTAACTGCTGCTCTTTCTACATTCTTCTTTGTTCTGTTGCTGTTTGTCCCTCCGAGTTTTCTATGCACCTTGTCTCTCCTCTCTGCTGCTGTGTCCTGGTGGCCCTCCGCCAGTGTGTGTATTTTGGCTATCTTATTTTCTTCTTCTGCTTATTTCGGCCCTGTGTCTGGAGCCCCTTGCATTTGTGTAGCAGCAGGAGAATGTGCAGCGAAGAAATGGTCAAAGGAAAGCGAGAGAGAGAGAGAGAGAGAGCAGCAAAAAGGATGTTGATTGATTAAGAGCAGTGTGTGCGCGTGTGTGTGCAAAACGTTGAGCAGCCTGTGGCGGCAGCAAAAGCCTACTGCACCTGGTGTTCCCAGGCGGTCTCCCATCCAAGTACTAACCAGGCCTGACTCTGCTTAGCTTCCGAGATCAGACGAGATCGGGCGTATTCAGACTAGTATGGCCGTAGGCATATGCTGGCTGGCTTTCTCTTTACTTAAAGCTGTCGCCCATTTTTTTCTCTTCTTCTACACATTCATACAAGTATTCAACACTCAATTTACATTTACAAGTTTTACTCCTCCCGCAACCCCCCCACCCCCCCTCCACCTCTTCTTGCTGCTCTGCCTCCCACACAAACAAACTACAAGCCCAACCCTTCATTGCCTTCTATTCAAATATTACATCAAATAAACATGCTCAAACACCAAGTCTTAAGGGCTGTAGCATCTTTCAAACTGGACAAATACCCAGGCCCGCATCAAATCTATCCCACACTCTTAAGAGAAGTAAGACACCAAATAGCACAGGCTCTCACCATCATTTTACAATCCTCTCTGGCTACAGGTGTGGTGCCCGACCACTGGAGGACTGCTAACGTGCTACCGTTCTTTCAAAAGGGAGAGAGGGATAGACCGCATAATTACAGGCCAGTCAGCCTAACCTCGGTGGTGGGAAAATTATTGGAAAAAGTTCTGAGGGACAGGAGAAATCTTCATTTAGAAAGACACGGATTAATCAGGGACAGTCAGCATGGATTTCTTAACGGAAGGTCGTGTCTGACTAACGCAATTCAATTTTTCGAGGAGGTAACAAGGAGGGTCGATGAGGGTAGTGCCTTTGATGTAGTCTATATGGATTTTAGCAAGGCTTTTGATAAGGTCCCGCATGCCAGATTGGTCACGAAAGTAAAAGCCCATGGGATCCAAGGCAAAGTGGCAAGTTGGATCCAAAATTGGCTCAGAGGCAGGAAACAAAGGGTAATGGTCGAAGGGTGTTTTTGTGACCGGAAGGCTGTTTCCAGTGGGGTTCCGCAGGGCTCACAGAATCACAGAAACCCCACAGTGCAGATAGAGGCCATTTCGGCCCATCGAGCCTGCACCGACTCAGTACTGGGCCCTTTGCTTTTTCTGGTATATATCAATGATTTGGATTTGAATGTAGGAAGTATGATTAAGAAGTTTGCAGATGATACAAAAATTGGCCGTGTGGTTAATAATGAAACAGAATGCTGTAGACTGCAGGAAGATATCAATGGACTCGTCTAGTGGGCAGAACAGTGGCAAATGGAATTCAGTTGGAATACACAATAAATGGTAGGACACTGAGAAATGCAGAGGATCAGCGGGACCTTGGAGTGCATGTCCACAGATCCCTGAAGGTAGCAGGACAGGTAGATAAAGTGGTTAAGCAGGCATACGGGATACTTGCCTTTATTAGCCGAGGCGTAGAATATAAGAGCGGGGAGGTTATGCTTCAACTGTATAAAACACTAGTTAGGCCGCAGCTAGAGTGCCGCGTGCAGTTCTGGTCACCACATTACAAGAAGGATGCGATTGCACTAGAGAAGGTGCAGAGGAGATTTCCGAGGATGTTGCCTGGGCTGGGGAATTTTAGTTATGAGGAAAGATTGGATAGGCTGGGGTTGTTTTCTTTGGAACACAGGAGGCTGAGGCGAGACCTAATTGAGGTGTGTAAAATTATGAGGGGCCGAGATAGAGTGGATAGGAAGGACCTATTTCCCTTAGCAGAAGGGTCAATAATAGATTTCAAGTAATTGGTAGGAGGTTTACAGGGAATTTGAGGAGACATTTTTTCACCCAGTGAATGGTGGGGGTCTGGAATGCACTGCCTGAAAGGGTGGTAGAGGCAGAAACCCTCATCACGTTTAAAAAGTACTTGGATATGCACTTGAACTGCCGTAACCTACAAGGCTACGGACCAAGTGCTGTAAAGTGGGATTTGGGTGGATTGCTCTTTGTCGGCTGGCACGGACAAGATGGGCCGAATGGCCTCCTTCTGTGCTGTAAATTTCTATGATTCTGCCTGATCATGTGACATCTGCCCACACGACTTCTACAAATGTTATTACATTGTAGCCAGGATTGTTTAGTTTCCAATTCCGCCCATTTTGAAGCCAGGTCTCCGTTATAGCTACTATTGCATAACCCCATGTGGCAACTTGCGCCTGCAACTCGTCAATCTTATTTGTAACACTCCTCGCATTAACACACATGCATTTCAACAGCATGCTAGTTGGCTTTGCTTTTTTCCTGAATTTAACTGCTGCTCTTTCTACATTCTTCTTTGTTCTGTTGCTGTTTGTCCCTCCGAGTTTTCTATGCACCTTGTCTCTCCTCTCTGCTGCTGTGTCCTGGTGGCCCTCCGCCAGTGTGTGTATTTTGGCTATCTTATTTTCTTCTTCTGCTTATTTCGGCCCTGTGTCTGGAGCCCCTTGCATTTGTGTAGCAGCAGGAGAATGTGCAGCGAAGAAATGGTCAAAGGAAAGCGAGAGAGAGAGAGAGAGAGAGCAGCAAAAAGGATGTTGATTGATTAAGAGCAGTGTGTGCGCGTGTGTGTGCAAAACGTTGAGCAGCCTGTGGCGGCAGCAAAAGCCTACTGCACCTGGTGTTCCCAGGCGGTCTCCCATCCAAGTACTAACCAGGCCTGACTCTGCTTAGCTTCCGAGATCAGACGAGATCGGGCGTATTCAGACTAGTATGGCCGTAGGCATATGCTGGCTGGCTTTCTCTTTACTTAAAGCTGTCGCCCATTTTTTTCTCTTCTTCTACACATTCATACAAGTATTCAACACTCAATTTACATTTACAAGTTTTACTCCTCCCGCAACCCCCCCACCCCCCCTCCACCTCTTCTTGCTGCTCTGCCTCCCACACAAACAAACTACAAGCCCAACCCTTCATTGCCTTCTATTCAAATATTACATCAAATAAACATGCTCAAACACCAAGTCTTAAGGGCTGTAGCATCTTTCAAACTGGACAAATACCCAGGCCCGCATCAAATCTATCCCACACTCTTAAGAGAAGTAAGACACCAAATAGCACAGGCTCTCACCATCATTTTACAATCCTCTCTGGCTACAGGTGTGGTGCCCGACCACTGGAGGACTGCTAACGTGCTACCGTTCTTTCAAAAGGGAGAGAGGGATAGACCGCATAATTACAGGCCAGTCAGCCTAACCTCGGTGGTGGGAAAATTATTGGAAAAAGTTCTGAGGGACAGGAGAAATCTTCATTTAGAAAGACACGGATTAATCAGGGACAGTCAGCATGGATTTCTTAACGGAAGGTCGTGTCTGACTAACGCAATTCAATTTTTCGAGGAGGTAACAAGGAGGGTCGATGAGGGTAGTGCCTTTGATGTAGTCTATATGGATTTTAGCAAGGCTTTTGATAAGGTCCCGCATGCCAGATTGGTCACGAAAGTAAAAGCCCATGGGATCCAAGGCAAAGTGGCAAGTTGGATCCAAAATTGGCTCAGAGGCAGGAAACAAAGGGTAATGGTCGAAGGGTGTTTTTGTGACCGGAAGGCTGTTTCCAGTGGGGTTCCGCAGGGCTCACAGAATCACAGAAACCCCACAGTGCAGATAGAGGCCATTTCGGCCCATCGAGCCTGCACCGACTCAGTACTGGGCCCTTTGCTTTTTCTGGTATATATCAATGATTTGGATTTGAATGTAGGAAGTATGATTAAGAAGTTTGCAGATGATACAAAAATTGGCCGTGTGGTTAATAATGAAACAGAATGCTGTAGACTGCAGGAAGATATCAATGGACTCGTCTAGTGGGCAGAACAGTGGCAAATGGAATTCAGTTGGAATACACAATAAATGGTAGGACACTGAGAAATGCAGAGGATCAGCGGGACCTTGGAGTGCATGTCCACAGATCCCTGAAGGTAGCAGGACAGGTAGATAAAGTGGTTAAGCAGGTATACGGGATACTTGCCTTTATTAGCCGAGGCGTAGAATATAAGAGCGGGGAGGTTATGCTTCAACTGTATAAAACACTAGTTAGGCCGCAGCTAGAGTGCCGCGTGCAGTTCTGGTCACCACATTACAAGAAGGATGCGATTGCACTAGAGAAGGTGCAGAGGAGATTTCCGAGGATGTTGCCTGGGCTGGGGAATTTTAGTTATGAGGAAAGATTGGATAGGCTGGGGTTGTTTTCTTTGGAACACAGGAGGCTGAGGCGAGACCTAATTGAGGTGTGTAAAATTATGAGGGGCCGAGATAGAGTGGATAGGAAGGACCTATTTCCCTTAGCAGAAGGGTCAATAATAGATTTCAAGTAATTGGTAGGAGGTTTACAGGGAATTTGAGGAGACATTTTTTCACCCAGTGAATGGTGGGGGTCTGGAATGCACTGCCTGAAAGGGTGGTAGAGGCAGAAACCCTCATCACGTTTAAAAAGTACTTGGATATGCACTTGAACTGCCGTAACCTACAAGGCTACGGACCAAGTGCTGTAAAGTGGGATTTGGGTGGATTGCTCTTTGTCGGCTGGCACGGACAAGATGGGCCGAATGGCCTCCTTCTGTGCTGTAAATTTCTATGATTCTGCCTGATCATGTGACATCTGCCCACACGACTTCTACAAATGTTATTACATTGTAGCCAGGACTGTTTAGTTTCCAATTCCGCCCATTTTGAAGCCAGGTCTCCGTTATAGCTACTATTGCATAACCCCATGTGGCAACTTGCGCCGGCAACTCGTCAATCTTATTTGTAACACTCCTCGCATTAACACACATGCATTTCAACAGCATGCTAGTTGGCTTTGCTTTTTTCCTGAATTTAACTGCTGCTCTTTCCACATTATTCTTTGTTCTGTTGCTGTTTGTCCCTCCGAGTTTTCTATGCACCTTGTCTCTCCTCTCTGCTGCTGTGTCCTGGTGGCCCTCCGCCAGTGTGTGTATTTTGGCTATCTTATTTTCTTCTTCTGCTTATTTCGGCCCTGTGTCTGGAGCCCCTTGCATTTGTGTAGCAGCAGGAGAATGTGCAGCGAAGAAATGGTCAAAGGAAAGCGAGAGAGAGAGAGAGAGAGAGCAGCAAAAAGGATGTTGATTGATTAAGAGCAGTGTGTGCGCGTGTGTGTGCAAAACGTTGAGCAGCCTGTGGCGGCAGCAAAAGCCTACTGCACCTGGTGTTCCCAGGCGGTCTCCCATCCAAGTACTAACCAGGCCTGACTCTGCTTAGCTTCCGAGATCAGACGAGATCGGGCGTATTCAGACTAGTATGGCCGTAGGCATATGCTGGCTGGCTTTCTCTTTACTTAAAGCTGTCGCCCATTTTTTTCTCTTCTTCTACACATTCATACAAGTATTCAACACTCAATTTACATTTACAAGTTTTACTCCTCCCGCAACCCCCCCACCCCCCCTCCACCTCTTCTTGCTGCTCTGCCTCCCACACAAACAAACTACAAGCCCAACCCTTCATTGCCTTCTATTCAAATATTACATCAAATAAACATGCTCAAACACCAAGTCTTAAGGGCTGTAGCATCTTTCAAACTGGACAAATACCCAGGCCCGCATCAAATCTATCCCACACTCTTAAGAGAAGTAAGACACCAAATAGCACAGGCTCTCACCATCATTTTACAATCCTCTCTGGCTACAGGTGTGGTGCCCGACCACTGGAGGACTGCTAACGTGCTACCGTTCTTTCAAAAGGGAGAGAGGGATAGACCGCATAATTACAGGCCAGTCAGCCTAACCTCGGTGGTGGGAAAATTATTGGAAAAAGTTCTGAGGGACAGGAGAAATCTTCATTTAGAAAGACACGGATTAATCAGGGACAGTCAGCATGGATTTCTTAACGGAAGGTCGTGTCTGACTAACGCAATTCAATTTTTCGAGGAGGTAACAAGGAGGGTCGATGAGGGTAGTGCCTTTGATGTAGTCTGTATGGATTTTAGCAAGGCTTTTGATAAGGTCCCGCATGCCAGATTGGTCACGAAAGTAAAAGCCCATGGGATCCAAGGCAAAGTGGCAAGTTGGATCCAAAATTGGCTCAGAGGCAGGAAACAAAGGGTAATGGTCGAAGGGTGTTTTTGTGACCGGAAGGCTGTTTCCAGTGGGGTTCCGCAGGGCTCACAGAATCACAGAAACCCCACAGTGCAGATAGAGGCCATTTCGGCCCATCGAGCCTGCACCGACTCAGTACTGGGCCCTTTGCTTTTTCTGGTATATATCAATGATTTGGATTTGAATGTAGGAAGTATGATTAAGAAGTTTGCAGATGATACAAAAATTGGCCGTGTGGTTAATAATGAAACAGAATGCTGTAGACTGCAGGAAGATATCAATGGACTCGTCTAGTGGGCAGAACAGTGGCAAATGGAATTCAGTTGGAATACACAATAAATGGTAGGACACTGAGAAATGCAGAGGATCAGCGGGACCTTGGAGTGCATGTCCACAGATCCCTGAAGGTAGCAGGACAGGTAGATAAAGTGGTTAAGCAGGCATACGGGATACTTGCCTTTATTAGCCGAGGCGTAGAATATAAGAGCGGGGAGGTTATGCTTCAACTGTATAAAACACTAGTTAGGCCGCAGCTAGAGTGCCGCGTGCAGTTCTGGTCACCACATTACAAGAAGGATGCGATTGCACTAGAGAAGGTGCAGAGGAGATTTCCGAGGATGTTGCCTGGGCTGGGGAATTTTAGTTATGAGGAAAGATTGGATAGGCTGGGGTTGTTTTCTTTGGAACACAGGAGGCTGAGGCGAGACCTAATTGAGGTGTGTAAAATTATGAGGGGCCGAGATAGAGTGGATAGGAAGGACCTATTTCCCTTAGCAGAAGGGTCAATAATAGATTTCAAGTAATTGGTAGGAGGTTTACAGGGAATTTGAGGAGACATTTTTTCACCCAGTGAATGGTGGGGGTCTGGAATGCACTGCCTGAAAGGGTGGTAGAGGCAGAAACCCTCATCACGTTTAAAAAGTACTTGGATATGCACTTGAACTGCCGTAACCTACAAGGCTACGGACCAAGTGCTGTAAAGTGGGATTTGGGTGGATTGCTCTTTGTCGGCTGGCACGGACAAGATGGGCCGAATGGCCTCCTTCTGTGCTGTAAATTTCTATGATTCTGCCTGATCATGTGACATCTGCCCACACGACTTCTACAAATGTTATTACATTGTAGCCAGGATTGTTTAGTTTCCAATTCCGCCCATTTTGAAGCCAGGTCTCCGTTATAGCTACTATTGCATAACCCCATGTGGCAACTTGCGCCTGCAACTCGTCAATCTTATTTGTAACACTCCTCGCATTAACACACATGCATTTCAACAGCATGCTAGTTGGCTTTGCTTTTTTCCTGAATTTAACTGCTGCTCTTTCTACATTCTTCTTTGTTCTGTTGCTGTTTGTCCCTCCGAGTTTTCTATGCACCTTGTCTCTCCTCTCTGCTGCTGTGTCCTGGTGGCCCTCCGCCAGTGTGTGTATTTTGGCTATCTTATTTTCTTCTTCTGCTTATTTCGGCCCTGTGTCTGGAGCCCCTTGCATTTGTGTAGCAGCAGGAGAATGTGCAGCGAAGAAATGGTCAAAGGAAAGCGAGAGAGAGAGAGAGAGAGAGCAGCAAAAAGGATGTTGATTGATTAAGAGCAGTGTGTGCGCGTGTGTGTGCAAAACGTTGAGCAGCCTGTGGCGGCAGCAAAAGCCTACTGCACCTGGTGTTCCCAGGCGGTCTCCCATCCAAGTACTAACCAGGCCTGACTCTGCTTAGCTTCCGAGATCAGACGAGATCGGGCGTATTCAGACTAGTATGGCCGTAGGCATATGCTGGCTGGCTTTCTCTTTACTTAAAGCTGTCGCCCATTTTTTTCTCTTCTTCTACACATTCATACAAGTATTCAACACTCAATTTACATTTACAAGTTTTACTCCTCCCGCAACCCCCCCACCCCCCCTCCACCTCTTCTTGCTGCTCTGCCTCCCACACAAACAAACTACAAGCCCAACCCTTCATTGCCTTCTATTCAAATATTACATCAAATAAACATGCTCAAACACCAAGTCTTAAGGGCTGTAGCATCTTTCAAACTGGACAAATACCCAGGCCCGCATCAAATCTATCCCACACTCTTAAGAGAAGTAAGACACCAAATAGCACAGGCTCTCACCATCATTTTACAATCCTCTCTGGCTACAGGTGTGGTGCCCGACCACTGGAGGACTGCTAACGTGCTACCGTTCTTTCAAAAGGGAGAGAGGGATAGACCGCATAATTACAGGCCAGTCAGCCTAACCTCGGTGGTGGGAAAATTATTGGAAAAAGTTCTGAGGGACAGGAGAAATCTTCATTTAGAAAGACACGGATTAATCAGGGACAGTCAGCATGGATTTCTTAACGGAAGGTCGTGTCTGACTAACGCAATTCAATTTTTCGAGGAGGTAACAAGGAGGGTCGATGAGGGTAGTGCCTTTGATGTAGTCTATATGGATTTTAGCAAGGCTTTTGATAAGGTCCCGCATGCCAGATTGGTCACGAAAGTAAAAGCCCATGGGATCCAAGGCAAAGTGGCAAGTTGGATCCAAAATTGGCTCAGAGGCAGGAAACAAAGGGTAATGGTCGAAGGGTGTTTTTGTGACCGGAAGGCTGTTTCCAGTGGGGTTCCGCAGGGCTCACAGAATCACAGAAACCCCACAGTGCAGATAGAGGCCATTTCGGCCCATCGAGCCTGCACCGACTCAGTACTGGGCCCTTTGCTTTTTCTGGTATATATCAATGATTTGGATTTGAATGTAGGAAGTATGATTAAGAAGTTTGCAGATGATACAAAAATTGGCCGTGTGGTTAATAATGAAACAGAATGCTGTAGACTGCAGGAAGATATCAATGGACTCGTCTAGTGGGCAGAACAGTGGCAAATGGAATTCAGTTGGAATACACAATAAATGGTAGGACACTGAGAAATGCAGAGGATCAGCGGGACCTTGGAGTGCATGTCCACAGATCCCTGAAGGTAGCAGGACAGGTAGATAAAGTGGTTAAGCAGGCATACGGGATACTTGCCTTTATTAGCCGAGGCGTAGAATATAAGAGCGGGGAGGTTATGCTTCAACTGTATAAAACACTAGTTAGGCCGCAGCTAGAGTGCCGCGTGCAGTTCTGGTCACCACATTACAAGAAGGATGCGATTGCACTAGAGAAGGTGCAGAGGAGATTTCCGAGGATGTTGCCTGGGCTGGGGAATTTTAGTTATGAGGAAAGATTGGATAGGCTGGGGTTGTTTTCTTTGGAACACAGGAGGCTGAGGCGAGACCTAATTGAGGTGTGTAAAATTATGAGGGGCCGAGATAGAGTGGATAGGAAGGACCTATTTCCCTTAGCAGAAGGGTCAATAATAGATTTCAAGTAATTGGTAGGAGGTTTACAGGGAATTTGAGGAGACATTTTTTCACCCAGTGAATGGTGGGGGTCTGGAATGCACTGCCTGAAAGGGTGGTAGAGGCAGAAACCCTCATCACGTTTAAAAAGTACTTGGATATGCACTTGAACTGCCGTAACCTACAAGGCTACGGACCAAGTGCTGTAAAGTGGGATTTGGGTGGATTGCTCTTTGTCGGCTGGCACGGACAAGATGGGCCGAATGGCCTCCTTCTGTGCTGTAAATTTCTATGATTCTGCCTGATCATGTGACATCTGCCCACACGACTTCTACAAATGTTATTACATTGTAGCCAGGATTGTTTAGTTTCCAATTCCGCCCATTTTGAAGCCAGGTCTCCGTTATAGCTACTATTGCATAACCCCATGTGGCAACTTGCGCCTGCAACTCGTCAATCTTATTTGTAACACTCCTCGCATTAACACACATGCATTTCAACAGCATGCTAGTTGCCTTTGCTTTTTTCCTGAATTTAACTGCTGCTCTTTCTACATTATTCTTTGTTCTGTTGCTGTTTGTCCCTCCGAGTTTTCTATGCACCTTGTCTCTCCTCTCTGCTGCTGTGTCCTGGTGGCCCTCCGCCAGTGTGTGTATTTTGGCTATCTTATTTTCTTCTTCTGCTTATTTCGGCCCTGTGTCTGGAGCCCCTTGCATTTGTGTAGCAGCAGGAGAATGTGCAGCGAAGAAATGGTCAAAGGAAAGCGAGAGAGAGAGAGAGAGAGAGCAGCAAAAAGGATGTTGATTGATTAAGAGCAGTGTGTGCGCGTGTGTGTGCAAAACGTTGAGCAGCCTGTGGCGGCAGCAAAAGCCTACTGCACCTGGTGTTCCCAGGCGGTCTCCCATCCAAGTACTAACCAGGCCTGACTCTGCTTAGCTTCCGAGATCAGACGAGATCGGGCGTATTCAGACTAGTATGGCCGTAGGCATATGCTGGCTGGCTTTCTCTTTACTTAAAGCTGTCGCCCATTTTTTTCTCTTCTTCTACACATTCATACAAGTATTCAACACTCAATTTACATTTACAAGTTTTACTCCTCCCGCAACCCCCCCACCCCCCCTCCACCTCTTCTTGCTGCTCTGCCTCCCACACAAACAAACTACAAGCCCAACCCTTCATTGCCTTCTATTCAAATATTACATCAAATAAACATGCTCAAACACCAAGTCTTAAGGGCTGTAGCATCTTTCAAACTGGACAAATACCCAGGCCCGCATCAAATCTATCCCACACTCTTAAGAGAAGTAAGACACCAAATAGCACAGGCTCTCACCATCATTTTACAATCCTCTCTGGCTACAGGTGTGGTGCCCGACCACTGGAGGACTGCTAACGTGCTACCGTTCTTTCAAAAGGGAGAGAGGGATAGACCGCATAATTACAGGCCAGTCAGCCTAACCTCGGTGGTGGGAAAATTATTGGAAAAAGTTCTGAGGGACAGGAGAAATCTTCATTTAGAAAGACACGGATTAATCAGGGACAGTCAGCATGGATTTCTTAACGGAAGGTCGTGTCTGACTAACGCAATTCAATTTTTCGAGGAGGTAACAAGGAGGGTCGATGAGGGTAGTGCCTTTGATGTAGTCTGTATGGATTTTAGCAAGGCTTTTGATAAGGTCCCGCATGCCAGATTGGTCACGAAAGTAAAAGCCCATGGGATCCAAGGCAAAGTGGCAAGTTGGATCCAAAATTGGCTCAGAGGCAGGAAACAAAGGGTAATGGTCGAAGGGTGTTTTTGTGACCGGAAGGCTGTTTCCAGTGGGGTTCCGCAGGGCTCACAGAATCACAGAAACCCCACAGTGCAGATAGAGGCCATTTCGGCCCATCGAGCCTGCACCGACTCAGTACTGGGCCCTTTGCTTTTTCTGGTATATATCAATGATTTGGATTTGAATGTAGGAAGTATGATTAAGAAGTTTGCAGATGATACAAAAATTGGCCGTGTGGTTAATAATGAAACAGAATGCTGTAGACTGCAGGAAGATATCAATGGACTCGTCTAGTGGGCAGAACAGTGGCAAATGGAATTCAGTTGGAATACACAATAAATGGTAGGACACTGAGAAATGCAGAGGATCAGCGGGACCTTGGAGTGCATGTCCACAGATCCCTGAAGGTAGCAGGACAGGTAGATAAAGTGGTTAAGCAGGCATACGGGATACTTGCCTTTATTAGCCGAGGCGTAGAATATAAGAGCGGGGAGGTTATGCTTCAACTGTATAAAACACTAGTTAGGCCGCAGCTAGAGTGCCGCGTGCAGTTCTGGTCACCACATTACAAGAAGGATGCGATTGCACTAGAGAAGGTGCAGAGGAGATTTCCGAGGATGTTGCCTGGGCTGGGGAATTTTAGTTATGAGGAAAGATTGGATAGGCTGGGGTTGTTTTCTTTGGAACACAGGAGGCTGAGGCGAGACCTAATTGAGGTGTGTAAAATTATGAGGGGCCGAGATAGAGTGGATAGGAAGGACCTATTTCCCTTAGCAGAAGGGTCAATAATAGATTTCAAGTAATTGGTAGGAGGTTTACAGGGAATTTGAGGAGACATTTTTTCACCCAGTGAATGGTGGGGGTCTGGAATGCACTGCCTGAAAGGGTGGTAGAGGCAGAAACCCTCATCACGTTTAAAAAGTACTTGGATATGCACTTGAACTGCCGTAACCTACAAGGCTACGGACCAAGTGCTGTAAAGTGGGATTTGGGTGGATTGCTCTTTGTCGGCTGGCACGGACAAGATGGGCCGAATGGCCTCCTTCTGTGCTGTAAATTTCTATGATTCTGCCTGATCATGTGACATCTGCCCACACGACTTCTACAAATGTTATTACATTGTAGCCAGGATTGTTTAGTTTCCAATTCCGCCCATTTTGAAGCCAGGTCTCCGTTATAGCTACTATTGCATAACCCCATGTGGCAACTTGCGCCTGCAACTCGTCAATCTTATTTGTAACACTCCTCGCATTAACACACATGCATTTCAACAGCATGCTAGTTGGCTTTGCTTTTTTCCTGAATTTAACTGCTGCTCTTTCCACATTATTCTTTGTTCTGTTGCTGTTTGTCCCTCCGAGTTTTCTATGCACCTTGTCTCTCCTCTCTGCTGCTGTGTCCTGGTGGCCCTCCGCCAGTGTGTGTATTTTGGCTATCTTATTTTCTTCTTCTGCTTATTTCGGCCCTGTGTCTGGAGCCCCTTGCATTTGTGTAGCAGCAGGAGAATGTGCAGCGAAGAAATGGTCAAAGGAAAGCGAGAGAGAGAGAGAGAGAGAGCAGCAAAAAGGATGTTGATTGATTAAGAGCAGTGTGTGCGCGTGTGTGTGCAAAACGTTGAGCAGCCTGTGGCGGCAGCAAAAGCCTACTGCACCTGGTGTTCCCAGGCGGTCTCCCATCCAAGTACTAACCAGGCCTGACTCTGCTTAGCTTCCGAGATCAGACGAGATCGGGCGTATTCAGACTAGTATGGCCGTAGGCATATGCTGGCTGGCTTTCTCTTTACTTAAAGCTGTCGCCCATTTTTTTCTCTTCTTCTACACATTCATACAAGTATTCAACACTCAATTTACATTTACAAGTTTTACTCCTCCCGCAACCCCCCCACCCCCCCTCCACCTCTTCTTGCTGCTCTGCCTCCCACACAAACAAACTACAAGCCCAACCCTTCATTGCCTTCTATTCAAATATTACATCAAATAAACATGCTCAAACACCAAGTCTTAAGGGCTGTAGCATCTTTCAAACTGGACAAATACCCAGGCCCGCATCAAATCTATCCCACACTCTTAAGAGAAGTAAGACACCAAATAGCACAGGCTCTCACCATCATTTTACAATCCTCTCTGGCTACAGGTGTGGTGCCCGACCACTGGAGGACTGCTAACGTGCTACCGTTCTTTCAAAAGGGAGAGAGGGATAGACCGCATAATTACAGGCCAGTCAGCCTAACCTCGGTGGTGGGAAAATTATTGGAAAAAGTTCTGAGGGACAGGAGAAATCTTCATTTAGAAAGACACGGATTAATCAGGGACAGTCAGCATGGATTTCTTAACGGAAGGTCGTGTCTGACTAACGCAATTCAATTTTTCGAGGAGGTAACAAGGAGGGTCGATGAGGGTAGTGCCTTTGATGTAGTCTGTATGGATTTTAGCAAGGCTTTTGATAAGGTCCCGCATGCCAGATTGGTCACGAAAGTAAAAGCCCATGGGATCCAAGGCAAAGTGGCAAGTTGGATCCAAAATTGGCTCAGAGGCAGGAAACAAAGGGTAATGGTCGAAGGGTGTTTTTGTGACCGGAAGGCTGTTTCCAGTGGGGTTCCGCAGGGCTCACAGAATCACAGAAACCCCACAGTGCAGATAGAGGCCATTTCGGCCCATCGAGCCTGCACCGACTCAGTACTGGGCCCTTTGCTTTTTCTGGTATATATCAATGATTTGGATTTGAATGTAGGAAGTATGATTAAGAAGTTTGCAGATGATACAAAAATTGGCCGTGTGGTTAATAATGAAACAGAATGCTGTAGACTGCAGGAAGATATCAATGGACTCGTCTAGTGGGCAGAACAGTGGCAAATGGAATTCAGTTGGAATACACAATAAATGGTAGGACACTGAGAAATGCAGAGGATCAGTGGGACCTTGGAGTGCATGTCCACAGATCCCTGAAGGTAGCAGGACAGGTAGATAAAGTGGTTAAGCAGGCATACGGGATACTTGCCTTTATTAGCCGAGGCGTAGAATATAAGAGCGGGGAGGTTATGCTTCAACTGTATAAAACACTAGTTAGGCCGCAGCTAGAGTGCCGCGTGCAGTTCTGGTCACCACATTACAAGAAGGATGCGATTGCACTAGAGAAGGTGCAGAGGAGATTTCCGAGGATGTTGCCTGGGCTGGGGAATTTTAGTTATGAGGAAAGATTGGATAGGCTGGGGTTGTTTTCTTTGGAACACAGGAGGCTGAGGCGAGACCTAATTGAGGTGTGTAAAATTATGAGGGGCCGAGATAGAGTGGATAGGAAGGACCTATTTCCCTTAGCAGAAGTGTCAATAATAGATTTCAAGTAATTGGTAGGAGGTTTACAGGGAATTTGAGGAGACATTTTTTCACCCAGTGAATGGTGGGGGTCTGGAATGCACTGCCTGAAAGGGTGGTAGAGGCAGAAACCCTCATCACGTTTAAAAAGTACTTGGATATGCACTTGAACTGCCGTAACCTACAAGGCTACGGACCAAGTGCTGTAAAGTGGGATTTGGGTGGATTGCTCTTTGTCGGCTGGCACGGACAAGATGGGCCGAATGGCCTCCTTCTGTGCTGTAAATTTCTATGATTCTGCCTGATCATGTGACATCTGCCCACACGACTTCTACAAATGTTATTACATTGTAGCCAGGATTGTTTAGTTTCCAATTCCGCCCATTTTGAAGCCAGGTCTCCGTTATAGCTACTATTGCATAACCCCATGTGGCAACTTGCGCCTGCAACTCGTCAATCTTATTTGTAACACTCCTCGCATTAACACACATGCATTTCAACAGCATGCTAGTTGGCTTTGCTTTTTTCCTGAATTTAACTGCTGCTCTTTCTACATTATTCTTTGTTCTGTTGCTGTTTGTCCCTCCGAGTTTTCTATGCACCTTGTCTCTCCTCTCTGCTGCTGTGTCCTGGTGGCCCTCCGCCAGTGTGTGTATTTTGGCTATCTTATTTTCTTCTTCTGCTTATTTCGGCCCTGTGTCTGGAGCCCCTTGCATTTGTGTAGCAGCAGGAGAATGTGCAGCGAAGAAATGGTCAAAGGAAAGCGAGAGAGAGAGAGAGAGAGAGCAGCAAAAAGGATGTTGATTGATTAAGAGCAGTGTGTGCGCGTGTGTGTGCAAAACGTTGAGCAGCCTGTGGCGGCAGCAAAAGCCTACTGCACCTGGTGTTCCCAGGCGGTCTCCCATCCAAGTACTAACCAGGCCTGACTCTGCTTAGCTTCCGAGATCAGACGAGATCGGGCGTATTCAGACTAGTATGGCCGTAGGCATATGCTGGCTGGCTTTCTCTTTACTTAAAGCTGTCGCCCATTTTTTTCTCTTCTACACATTCATACAAATATTCAACACTCAATTTACATTTACAAGTTTTACTCCTCCCGCAACCCCCCCACCCCCCCTCCACCTCTTCTTGCTGCTCTGCCTCCCACACAAACAAACTACAAGCCCAACCCTTCATTGCCTTCTATTCAAATATTACATCAAATAAACATGCTCAAACACCAAGTCTTAAGGGCTGTAGCATCTTTCAAACTGGACAAATACCCAGGCCCGCATCAAATCTATCCCACACTCTTAAGAGAAGTAAGACACCAAATAGCACAGGCTCTCACCATCATTTTACAATCCTCTCTGGCTACAGGTGTGGTGCCCGACCACTGGAGGACTGCTAACGTGCTACCGTTCTTTCAAAAGGGAGAGAGGGATAGACCGCATAATTACAGGCCAGTCAGCCTAACCTCGGTGGTGGGAAAATTATTGGAAAAAGTTCTGAGGGACAGGAGAAATCTTCATTTAGAAAGACACGGATTAATCAGGGACAGTCAGCATGGATTTCTTAACGGAAGGTCGTGTCTGACTAACGCAATTCAATTTTTCGAGGAGGTAACAAGGAGGGTCGATGAGGGTAGTGCCTTTGATGTAGTCTATATGGATTTTAGCAAGGCTTTTGATAAGGTCCCGCATGCCAGATTGGTCACGAAAGTAAAAGCCCATGGGATCCAAGGCAAAGTGGCAAGTTGGATCCAAAATTGGCTCAGAGGCAGGAAACAAAGGGTAATGGTCGAAGGGTGTTTTTGTGACCGGAAGGCTGTTTCCAGTGGGGTTCCGCAGGGCTCACAGAATCACAGAAACCCCACAGTGCAGATAGAGGCCATTTCGGCCCATCGAGCCTGCACCGACTCAGTACTGGGCCCTTTGCTTTTTCTGGTATATATCAATGATTTGGATTTGAATGTGGGAAGTATGATTAAGAAGTTTGCAGATGATACAAAAATTGGCCGTGTGGTTAATAATGAAACAGAATGCTGTAGACTGCAGGAAGATATCAATGGACTCGTCTAGTGGGCAGAACAGTGGCAAATAGAATTCAGTTGGAATACACAATAAATGGTAGGACACTGAGAAATGCAGAGGATCAGCGGGACCTTGGAGTGCATGTCCACAGATCCCTGAAGGTAGCAGGACAGGTAGATAAAGTGGTTAAGCAGGCATACGGGATACTTGCCTTTATTAGCCGAGGCGTAGAATATAAGAGCGGGGAGGTTATGCTTCAACTGTATAAAACACTAGTTAGGCCGCAGCTAGAGTGCCGCGTGCAGTTCTGGTCACCACATTACAAGAAGGATGCGATTGCACTAGAGAAGGTGCAGAGGAGATTTCCGAGGATGTTGCCTGGGCTGGGGAATTTTAGTTATGAGGAAAGATTGGATAGGCTGGGGTTGTTTTCTTTGGAACACAGGAGGCTGAGGCGAGACCTAATTGAGGTGTGTAAAATTATGAGGGGCCGAGATAGAGTGGATAGGAAGGACCTATTTCCCTTAGCAGAAGGGTCAATAATAGATTTCAAGTAATTGGTAGGAGGTTTACAGGGAATTTGAGGAGACATTTTTTCACCCAGTGAATGGTGGGGGTCTGGAATGCACTGCCTGAAAGGGTGGTAGAGGCAGAAACCCTCATCACGTTTAAAAAGTACTTGGATATGCACTTGAACTGCCGTAACCTACAAGGCTACGGACCAAGTGCTGTAAAGTGGGATTTGGGTGGATTGCTCTTTGTCGGCTGGCACGGACAAGATGGGCCGAATGGCCTCCTTCTGTGCTGTAAATTTCTATGATTCTGCCTGATCATGTGACATCTGCCCACACGACTTCTACAAATGTTATTACATTGTAGCCAGGATTGTTTAGTTTCCAATTCCGCCCATTTTGAAGCCAGGTCTCCGTTATAGCTACTATTGCATAACCCCATGTGGCAACTTGCGCCTGCAACTCGTCAATCTTATTTGTAACACTCCTCGCATTAACACACATGCATTTCAACAGCATGCTAGTTGGCTTTGCTTTTTTCCTGAATTTAACTGCTGCTCTTTCTACATTATTCTTTGTTCTGTTGCTGTTTGTCCCTCCGAGTTTTCTATGCACCTTGTCTCTCCTCTCTGCTGCTGTGTCCTGGTGGCCCTCCGCCAGTGTGTGTATTTTGGCTATCTTATTTTCTTCTTCTGCTTATTTCGGCCCTGTGTCTGGAGCCCCTTGCATTTGTGTAGCAGCAGGAGAATGTGCAGCGAAGAAATGGTCAAAGGAAAGCGAGAGAGAGCAGCAAAAAGGATGTTGATTGATTAAGAGCAGTGTGTGCGCGTGTGTGTGCAAAACGTTGAGCAGCCTGTGGCGGCAGCAAAAGCCTACTGCACCTGGTGTTCCCAGGCGGTCTCCCATCCAAGTACTAACCAGGCCTGACTCTGCTCAGCTTCCGAGATCAGACGAGATCGGGCGTATTCAGACTAGTATGGCCGTAGGCATATGCTGGCTGGCTTTCTCTTTACTTAAAGCTGTCGCCCATTTTTTTCTCTTCTTCTACACATTCATACAAGTATTCAACACTCAATTTACATTTACAAGTTTTACTCCTCCCGCAACCCCCCCACCCCCCCTCCACCTCTTCTTGCTGCTCTGCCTCCCACACAAACAAACTACAAGCCCAACCCTTCATTGCCTTCTATTCAAATATTACATCAAATAAACATGCTCAAACACCAAGTCTTAAGGGCTGTAGCATCTTTCAAACTGGACAAATACCCAGGCCCGCATCAAATCTATCCCACACTCTTAAGAGAAGTAAGACACCAAATAGCACAGGCTCTCACCATCATTTTACAATCCTCTCTGGCTACAGGTGTGGTGCCCGACCACTGGAGGACTGCTAACGTGCTACCGTTCTTTCAAAAGGGAGAGAGGGATAGACCGCATAATTACAGGCCAGTCAGCCTAACCTCGGTGGTGGGAAAATTATTGGAAAAAGTTCTGAGGGACAGGAGAAATCTTCATTTAGAAAGACACGGATTAATCAGGGACAGTCAGCATGGATTTCTTAACGGAAGGTCGTGTCTGACTAACGCAATTCAATTTTTCGAGGAGGTAACAAGGAGGGTCGATGAGGGTAGTGCCTTTGATGTAGTCTATATGGATTTTAGCAAGGCTTTTGATAAGGTCCCGCATGCCAGATTGGTCACGAAAGTAAAAGCCCATGGGATCCAAGGCAAAGTGGCAAGTTGGATCCAAAATTGGCTCAGAGGCAGGAAACAAAGGGTAATGGTCGAAGGGTGTTTTTGTGACCGGAAGGCTGTTTCCAGTGGGGTTCCGCAGGGCTCACAGAATCACAGAAACCCCACAGTGCAGATAGAGGCCATTTCGGCCCATCGAGCCTGCACCGACTCAGTACTGGGCCCTTTGCTTTTTCTGGTATATATCAATGATTTGGATTTGAATGTAGGAAGTATGATTAAGAAGTTTGCAGATGATACAAAAATTGGCCGTGTGGTTAATAATGAAACAGAATGCTGTAGACTGCAGGAAGATATCAATGGACTCGTCTAGTGGGCAGAACAGTGGCAAATGGAATTCAGTTGGAATACACAATAAATGGTAGGACACTGAGAAATGCAGAGGATCAGCGGGACCTTGGAGTGCATGTCCACAGATCCCTGAAGGTAGCAGGACAGGTAGATAAAGTGGTTAAGCAGGCATACGGGATACTTGCCTTTATTAGCCGAGGCGTAGAATATAAGAGCGGGGAGGTTATGCTTCAACTGTATAAAACACTAGTTAGGCCGCAGCTAGAGTGCCGCGTGCAGTTCTGGTCACCACATTACAAGAAGGATGCGATTGCACTAGAGAAGGTGCAGAGGAGATTTCCGAGGATGTTGCCTGGGCTGGGGAATTTTAGTTATGAGGAAAGATTGGATAGGCTGGGGTTGTTTTCTTTGGAACACAGGAGGCTGAGGCGAGACCTAATTGAGGTGTGTAAAATTATGAGGGGCCGAGATAGAGTGGATAGGAAGGACCTATTTCCCTTAGCAGAAGGGTCAATAATAGATTTCAAGTAATTGGTAGGAGGTTTACAGGGAATTTGAGGAGACATTTTTTCACCCAGTGAATGGTGGGGGTCTGGAATGCACTGCCTGAAAGGGTGGTAGAGGCAGAAACCCTCATCACGTTTAAAAAGTACTTGGATATGCACTTGAACTGCCGTAACCTACAAGGCTACGGACCAAGTGCTGTAAAGTGGGATTTGGGTGGATTGCTCTTTGTCGGCTGGCACGGACAAGATGGGCCGAATGGCCTCCTTCTGTGCTGTAAATTTCTATGATTCTGCCTGATCATGTGACATCTGCCCACACGACTTCTACAAATGTTATTACATTGTAGCCAGGATTGTTTAGTTTCCAATTCCGCCCATTTTGAAGCCAGGTCTCCGTTATAGCTACTATTGCATAACCCCATGTGGCAACTTGCGCCTGCAACTCGTCAATCTTATTTGTAACACTCCTCGCATTAACACACATGCATTTCAACAGCATGCTAGTTGCCTTTGCTTTTTTCCTGAATTTAACTGCTGCTCTTTCCACATTATTCTTTGTTCTGTTGCTGTTTGTCCCTCCGAGTTTTCTATGCACCTTGTCTCTCCTCTCTGCTGCTGTGTCCTGGTGGCCCTCCGCCAGTGTGTGTATTTTGGCTATCTTATTTTCTTCTTCTGCTTATTTCGGCCCTGTGTCTGGAGCCCCTTGCATTTGTGTAGCAGCAGGAGAATGTGCAGCGAAGAAATGGTCAAAGGAAAGCGAGAGAGAGAGAGAGAGAGAGAGCAGCAAAAAGGATGTTGATTGATTAAGAGCAGTGTGTGCGCGTGTGTGTGCAAAACGTTGAGCAGCCTGTGGCGGCAGCAAAAGCCTACTGCACCTGGTGTTCCCAGGCGGTCTCCCATCCAAGTACTAACCAGGCCTGACTCTGCTTAGCTTCCGAGATCAGACGAGATCGGGCGTATTCAGACTAGTATGGCCGTAGGCATATGCTGGCTGGCTTTCTCTTTACTTAAAGCTGTCGCCCATTTTTTTCTCTTCTTCTACACATTCATACAAGTATTCAACACTCAATTTACATTTACAAGTTTTACTCCTCCCGCAACCCCCCCACCCCCCCTCCACCTCTTCTTGCTGCTCTGCCTCCCACACAAACAAACTACAAGCCCAACCCTTCATTGCCTTCTATTCAAATATTACATCAAATAAACATGCTCAAACACCAAGTCTTAAGGGCTGTAGCATCTTTCAAACTGGACAAATACCCAGGCCCGCATCAAATCTATCCCACACTCTTAAGAGAAGTAAGACACCAAATAGCACAGGCTCTCACCATCATTTTACAATCCTCTCTGGCTACAGGTGTGGTGCCCGACCACTGGAGGACTGCTAACGTGCTACCGTTCTTTCAAAAGGGAGAGAGGGATAGACCGCATAATTACAGGCCAGTCAGCCTAACCTCGGTGGTGGGAAAATTATTGGAAAAAGTTCTGAGGGACAGGAGAAATCTTCATTTAGAAAGACACGGATTAATCAGGGACAGTCAGCATGGATTTCTTAACGGAAGGTCGTGTCTGACTAACGCAATTCAATTTTTCGAGGAGGTAACAAGGAGGGTCGATGAGGGTAGTGCCTTTGATGTAGTCTATATGGATTTTAGCAAGGCTTTTGATAAGGTCCCGCATGCCAGATTGGTCACGAAAGTAAAAGCCCATGGGATCCAAGGCAAAGTGGCAAGTTGGATCCAAAATTGGCTCAGAGGCAGGAAACAAAGGGTAATGGTCGAAGGGTGTTTTTGTGACCGGAAGGCTGTTTCCAGTGGGGTTCCGCAGGGCTCACAGAATCACAGAAACCCCACAGTGCAGATAGAGGCCATTTCGGCCCATCGAGCCTGCACCGACTCAGTACTGGGCCCTTTGCTTTTTCTGGTATATATCAATGATTTGGATTTGAATGTAGGAAGTATGATTAAGAAGTTTGCAGATGATACAAAAATTGGCCGTGTGGTTAATAATGAAACAGAATGCTGTAGACAGCAGGAAGATATCAATGGACTCGTCTAGTGGGCAGAACAGTGGCAAATGGAATTCAGTTGGAATACACAATAAATGGTAGGACACTGAGAAATGCAGAGGATCAGCGGGACCTTGGAGTGCATGTCCACAGATCCCTGAAGGTAGCAGGACAGGTAGATAAAGTGGTTAAGCAGGCATACGGGATACTTGCCTTTATTAGCCGAGGCGTAGAATATAAGAGCGGGGAGGTTATGCTTCAACTGTATAAAACACTAGTTAGGCCGCAGCTAGAGTGCCGCGTGCAGTTCTGGTCACCACATTACAAGAAGGATGCGATTGCACTAGAGAAGGTGCAGAGGAGATTTCCGAGGATGTTGCCTGGGCTGGGGAATTTTAGTTATGAGGAAAGATTGGATAGGCTGGGGTTGTTTTCTTTGGAACACAGGAGGCTGAGGCGAGACCTAATTGAGGTGTGTAAAATTATGAGGGGTCGAGATAGAGTGGATAGGAAGGACCTATTTCCCTTAGCAGAAGGGTCAATAATAGATTTCAAGTAATTGGTAGGAGGTTTACAGGGAATTTGAGGAGACATTTTTTCACCCAGTGAATGGTGGGGGTCTGGAATGCACTGCCTGAAAGGGTGGTAGAGGCAGAAACCCTCATCACGTTTAAAAAGTACTTGGATATGCACTTGAACTGCCGTAACCTACAAGGCTACGGACCAAGTGCTGTAAAGTGGGATTTGGGTGGATTGCTCTTTGTCGGCTGGCACGGACAAGATGGGCCGAATGGCCTCCTTCTGTGCTGTAAATTTCTATGATTCTGCCTGATCATGTGACATCTGCCCACACGACTTCTACAAATGTTATTACATTGTAGCCAGGATTGTTTAGTTTCCAATTCCGCCCATTTTGAAGCCAGGTCTCCGTTATAGCTACTATTGCATAACCCCATGTGGCAACTTGCGCCTGCAACTCGTCAATCTTATTTGTAACACTCCTCGCATTAACACACATGCATTTCAACAGCATGCTAGTTGGCTTTGCTTTTTTCCTGAATTTAACTGCTGCTCTTTCTACATTATTCTTTGTTCTGTTGCTGTTTGTCCCTCCGAGTTTTCTATGCACCTTGTCTCTCCTCTCTGCTGCTGTGTCCTGGTGGCCCTCCGCCAGTGTGTGTATTTTGGCTATCTTATTTTCTTCTTCTGCTTATTTCGGCCCTGTGTCTGGAGCCCCTTGCATTTGTGTAGCAGCAGGAGAATGTGCAGCGAAGAAATGGTCAAAGGAAAGCGAGAGAGAGAGAGCAGCAAAAAGGATGTTGATTGATTAAGAGCAGTGTGTGCGCGTGTGTGTGCAAAACGTTGAGCAGCCTGTGGCGGCAGCAAAAGCCTACTGCACCTGGTGTTCCCAGGCGGTCTCCCATCCAAGTACTAACCAGGCCTGACTCTGCTTAGCTTCCGAGATCAGACGAGATCGGGCGTATTCAGACTAGTATGGCCGTAGGCATATGCTGGCTGGCTTTCTCTTTACTTAAAGCTGTCGCCCATTTTTTTCTCTTCTTCTACACATTCATACAAGTATTCAACACTCAATTTACATTTACAAGTTTTACTCCTCCCGCAACCCCCCCACCCCCCCTCCACCTCTTCTTGCTGCTCTGCCTCCCACACAAACAAACTACAAGCCCAACCCTTCATTGCCTTCTATTCAAATATTACATCAAATAAACATGCTCAAACACCAAGTCTTAAGGGCTGTAGCATCTTTCAAACTGGACAAATACCCAGGCCCGCATCAAATCTATCCCACACTCTTAAGAGAAGTAAGACACCAAATAGCACAGGCTCTCACCATCATTTTACAATCCTCTCTGGCTACAGGTGTGGTGCCCGACCACTGGAGGACTGCTAACGTGCTACCGTTCTTTCAAAAGGGAGAGAGGGATAGACCGCATAATTACAGGCCAGTCAGCCTAACCTCGGTGGTGGGAAAATTATTGGAAAAAGTTCTGAGGGACAGGAGAAATCTTCATTTAGAAAGACACGGATTAATCAGGGACAGTCAGCATGGATTTCTTAACGGAAGGTCGTGTCTGACTAACGCAATTCAATTTTTCGAGGAGGTAACAAGGAGGGTCGATGAGGGTAGTGCCTTTCATGTAGTCTATATGGATTTTAGCAAGGCTTTTGATAAGGTCCCGCATGCCAGATTGGTCACGAAAGTAAAAGCCCATGGGATCCAAGGCAAAGTGGCAAGTTGGATCCAAAATTGGCTCAGAGGCAGGAAACAAAGGGTAATGGTCGAAGGGTGTTTTTGTGACCGGAAGGCTGTTTCCAGTGGGGTTCCGCAGGGCTCAGAGAATCACAGAAACCCCACAGTGCAGATAGAGGCCATTTCGGCCCATCGAGCCTGCACCGACTCAGTACTGGGCCCTTTGCTTTTTCTGGTATATATCAATGATTTGGATTTGAATGTAGGAAGTATGATTAAGAAGTTTGCAGATGATACAAAAATTGGCCGTGTGGTTAATAATGAAACAGAATGCTGTAGACTGCAGGAAGATATCAATGGACTCGTCTAGTGGGCAGAACAGTGGCAAATGGAATTCAGTTGGAATACACAATAAATGGTAGGACACTGAGAAATGCAGAGGATCAGCGGGACCTTGGAGTGCATGTCCACAGATCCCTGAAGGTAGCAGGACAGGTAGATAAAGTGGTTAAGCAGGCATACGGGATACTTGCCTTTATTAGCCGAGGCGTAGAATATAAGAGCGGGGAGGTTATGCTTCAACTGTATAAAACACTAGTTAGGCCGCAGCTAGAGTGCCGCGTGCAGTTCTGGTCACCACATTACAAGAAGGATGCGATTGCACTAGAGAAGGTGCAGAGGAGATTTCCGAGGATGTTGCCTGGGCTGGGGAATTTTAGTTATGAGGAAAGATTGGATAGGCTGGGGTTGTTTTCTTTGGAACACAGGAGGCTGAGGCGAGACCTAATTGAGGTGTGTAAAATTATGAGGGGCCGAGATAGAGTGGATAGGAAGGACCTATTTCCCTTAGCAGAAGGGTCAATAATAGATTTCAAGTAATTGGTAGGAGGTTTACAGGGAATTTGAGGAGACATTTTTTCACCCAGTGAATGGTGGGGGTCTGGAATGCACTGCCTGAAAGGGTGGTAGAGGCAGAAACCCTCATCACGTTTAAAAAGTACTTGGATATGCACTTGAACTGCCGTAACCTACAAGGCTACGGACCAAGTGCTGTAAAGTGGGATTTGGGTGGATTGCTCTTTGTCGGCTGGCACGGACAAGATGGGCCGAATGGCCTCCTTCTGTGCTGTAAATTTCTATGATTCTGCCTGATCATGTGACATCTGCCCACACGACTTCTACAAATGTTATTACATTGTAGCCAGGATTGTTTAGTTTCCAATTCCGCCCATTTTGAAGCCAGGTCTCCGTTATAGCTACTATTGCATAACCCCATGTGGCAACTTGCGCCTGCAACTCGTCAATCTTATTTGTAACACTCCTCGCATTAACACACATGCATTTCAACAGCATGCTAGTTGGCTTTGCTTTTTTCCTGAATTTAACTGCTGCTCTTTCTACATTATTCTTTGTTCTGTTGCTGTTTGTCCCTCCGAGTTTTCTATGCACCTTGTCTCTCCTCTCTGCTGCTGTGTCCTGGTGGCCCTCCGCCAGTGTGTGTATTTTGGCTATCTTATTTTCTTCTTCTGCTTATTTCGGCCCTGTGTCTGGAGCCCCTTGCATTTGTGTAGCAGCAGGAGAATGTGCAGCGAAGAAATGGTCAAAGGAAAGCGAGAGAGAGAGAGAGAGAGAGCAGCAAAAAGGATGTTGATTGATTAAGAGCAGTGTGTGCGCGTGTGTGTGCAAAACGTTGAGCAGCCTGTGGCGGCAGCAAAAGCCTACTGCACCTGGTGTTCCCAGGCGGTCTCCCATCCAAGTACTAACCAGGCCTGACTCTGCTTAGCTTCCGAGATCAGACGAGATCGGGCGTATTCAGACTAGTATGGCTGTAGGCATATGCTGGCTGGCTTTCTCTTTACTTAAAGCTGTCGCCCATTTTTTTCTCTTCTTCCACACATTCATACAAGTATTCAACACTCAATTTACATTTACAAGTTTTACTCCTCCCGCAACCCCCCCACCCCCCCTCCACCTCTTCTTGCTGCTCTGCCTCCCACACAAACAAACTACAAGCCCAACCCTTCATTGCCTTCTATTCAAATATTACATCAAATAAACATGCTCAAACACCAAGTCTTAAGGGCTGTAGCATCTTTCAAACTGGACAAATACCCAGGCCCGCATCAAATCTATCCCACACTCTTAAGAGAAGTAAGACACCAAATAGCACAGGCTCTCACCATCATTTTACAATCCTCTCTGGCTACAGGTGTGGTGCCCGACCACTGGAGGACTGCTAACGTGCTACCGTTCTTTCAAAAGGGAGAGAGGGATAGACCGCATAATTACAGGCCAGTCAGCCTAACCTCGGTGGTGGGAAAATTATTGGAAAAAGTTCTGAGGGACAGGAGAAATCTTCATTTAGAAAGACACGGATTAATCAGGGACAGTCAGCATGGATTTCTTAACGGAAGGTCGTGTCTGACTAACGCAATTCAATTTTTCGAGGAGGTAACAAGGAGGGTCGATGAGGGTAGTGCCTTTGATGTAGTCTATATGGATTTTAGCAAGGCTTTTGATAAGGTCCCGCATGCCAGATTGGTCACGAAAGTAAAAGCCCATGGGATCCAAGGCAAAGTGGCAAGTTGGATCCAAAATTGGCTCAGAGGCAGGAAACAAAGGGTAATGGTCGAAGGGTGTTTTTGTGACCGGAAGGCTGTTTCCAGTGGGGTTCCGCAGGGCTCACAGAATCACAGAAACCCCACAGTGCAGATAGAGGCCATTTCGGCCCATCGAGCCTGCACCGACTCAGTACTGGGCCCTTTGCTTTTTCTGGTATATATCAATGATTTGGATTTGAATGTAGGAAGTATGATTAAGAAGTTTGCAGATGATACAAAAATTGGCTGTGTGGTTAATAATGAAACAGAATGCTGTAGACTGCAGGAAGATATCAATGGACTCGTCTAGTGGGCAGAACAGTGGCAAATGGAATTCAGTTGGAATACACAATAAATGGTAGGACACTGAGAAATGCAGAGGATCAGCGGGACCTTGGAGTGCATGTCCACAGATCCCTGAAGGTAGCAGGACAGGTAGATAAAGTGGTTAAGCAGGCATACGGGATACTTGCCTTTATTAGCCGAGGCGTAGAATATAAGAGCGGGGAGGTTATGCTTCAACTGTATAAAACACTAGTTAGGCCGCAGCTAGAGTGCCGCGTGCAGTTCTGGTCACCACATTACAAGAAGGATGCGATTGCACTAGAGAAGGTGCAGAGGAGATTTCCGAGGATGTTGCCTGGGCTGGGGAATTTTAGTTATGAGGAAAGATTGGATAGGCTGGGGTTGTTTTCTTTGGAACACAGGAGGCTGAGGCGAGACCTAATTGAGGTGTGTAAAATTATGAGGGGCCGAGATAGAGTGGATAGGAAGGACCTATTTCCCTTAGCAGAAGGGTCAATAATAGATTTCAAGTAATTGGTAGGAGGTTTACAGGGAATTTGAGGAGACATTTTTTCACCCAGTGAATGGTGGGGGTCTGGAATGCACTGCCTGAAAGGGTGGTAGAGGCAGAAACCCTCATCACGTTTAAAAAGTACTTGGATATGCACTTGAACTGCCGTAACCTACAAGGCTACGGACCAAGTGCTGTAAAGTGGGATTTGGGTGGATTGCTCTTTGTCGGCTGGCACGGACAAGATGGGCCGAATGGCCTCCTTCTGTGCTGTAAATTTCTATGATTCTGCCTGATCATGTGACATCTGCCCACACGACTTCTACAAATGTTATTACATTGTAGCCAGGATTGTTTAGTTTCCAATTCCGCCCATTTTGAAGCCAGGTCTCCGTTATAGCTACTATTGCATAACCCCATGTGGCAACTTGCGCCTGCAACTCGTCAATCTTATTTGTAACACTCCTCGCATTAACACACATGCATTTCAACAGCATGCTAGTTGGCTTTGCTTTTTTCCTGAATTTAACTGCTGCTCTTTCCACATTATTCTTTGTTCTGTTGCTGTTTGTCCCTCCGAGTTTTCTATGCACCTTGTCTCTCCTCTCTGCTGCTGTGTCCTGGTGGCCCTCCGCCAGTGTGTGTATTTTGGCTATCTTATTTTCTTCTTCTGCTTATTTCGGCCCTGTGTCTGGAGCCCCTTGCATTTGTGTAGCAGCAGGAGAATGTGCAGCGAAGAAATGGTCAAAGGAAAGCGAGAGAGAGAGAGAGAGAGAGAGCAGCAAAAAGGATGTTGATTGATTAAGAGCAGTGTGTGCGCGTGTGTGTGCAAAACGTTGAGCAGCCTGTGGCGGCAGCAAAAGCCTACTGCACCTGGTGTTCCCAGGCGGTCTCCCATCCAAGTACTAACCAGGCCTGACTCTGCTTAGCTTCCGAGATCAGACGAGATCGGGCGTATTCAGACTAGTATGGCCGTAGGCATATGCTGGCTGGCTTTCTCTTTACTTAAAGCTGTCGCCCATTTTTTTCTCTTCTTCTACACATTCATACAAGTATTCAACACTCAATTTACATTTACAAGTTTTACTCCTCCCGCAACCCCCCCACCCCCCCTCCACCTCTTCTTGCTGCTCTGCCTCCCACACAAACAAACTACAAGCCCAACCCTTCATTGCCTTCTATTCAAATATTACATCAAATAAACATGCTCAAACACCAAGTCTTAAGGGCTGTAGCATCTTTCAAACTGGACAAATACCCAGGCCCGCATCAAATCTATCCCACACTCTTAAGAGAAGTAAGACACCAAATAGCACAGGCTCTCACCATCATTTTACAATCCTCTCTGGCTACAGGTGTGGTGCCCGACCACTGGAGGACTGCTAACGTGCTACCGTTCTTTCAAAAGGGAGAGAGGGATAGACCGCATAATTACAGGCCAGTCAGCCTAACCTCGGTGGTGGGAAAATTATTGGAAAAAGTTCTGAGGGACAGGAGAAATCTTCATTTAGAAAGACACGGATTAATCAGGGACAGTCAGCATGGATTTCTTAACGGAAGGTCGTGTCTGACTAACGCAATTCAATTTTTCGAGGAGGTAACAAGGAGGGTCGATGAGGGTAGTGCCTTTGATGTAGTCTATATGGATTTTAGCAAGGCTTTTGATAAGGTCCCGCATGCCAGATTGGTCACGAAAGTAAAAGCCCATGGGATCCAAGGCAAAGTGGCAAGTTGGATCCAAAATTGGCTCAGAGGCAGGAAACAAAGGGTAATGGTCGAAGGGTGTTTTTGTGACCGGAAGGCTGTTTCCAGTGGGGTTCCGCAGGGCTCACAGAATCACAGAAACCCCACAGTGCAGATAGAGGCCATTTCGGCCCATCGAGCCTGCACCGACTCAGTACTGGGCCCTTTGCTTTTTCTGGTATATATCAATGATTTGGATTTGAATGTAGGAAGTATGATTAAGAAGTTTGCAGATGATACAAAAATTGGCCGTGTGGTTAATAATGAAACAGAATGCTGTAGACAGCAGGAAGATATCAATGGACTCGTCTAGTGGGCAGAACAGTGGCAAATGGAATTCAGTTGGAATACACAATAAATGGTAGGACACTGAGAAATGCAGAGGATCAGCGGGACCTTGGAGTGCATGTCCACAGATCCCTGAAGGTAGCAGGACAGGTAGATAAAGTGGTTAAGCAGGCATACGGGATACTTGCCTTTATTAGCCGAGGCGTAGAATATAAGAGCGGGGAGGTTATGCTTCAACTGTATAAAACACTAGTTAGGCCGCAGCTAGAGTGCCGCGTGCAGTTCTGGTCACCACATTACAAGAAGGATGCGATTGCACTAGAGAAGGTGCAGAGGAGATTTCCGAGGATGTTGCCTGGGCTGGGGAATTTTAGTTATGAGGAAAGATTGGATAGGCTGGGGTTGTTTTCTTTGGAACACAGGAGGCTGAGGCGAGACCTAATTGAGGTGTGTAAAATTATGAGGGGCCGAGATAGAGTGGATAGGAAGGACCTATTTCCCTTAGCAGAAGGGTCAATAATAGATTTCAAGTAATTGGTAGGAGGTTTACAGGGAATTTGAGGAGACATTTTTTCACCCAGTGAATGGTGGGGGTCTGGAATGCACTGCCTGAAAGGGTGGTAGAGGCAGAAACCCTCATCACGTTTAAAAAGTACTTGGATATGCACTTGAACTGCCGTAACCTACAAGGCTACGGACCAAGTGCTGTAAAGTGGGATTTGGGTGGATTGCTCTTTGTCGGCTGGCACGGACAAGATGGGCCGAATGGCCTCCTTCTGTGCTGTAAATTTCTATGATTCTGCCTGATCATGTGACATCTGCCCACACGACTTCTACAAATGTTATTACATTGTAGCCAGGATTGTTTAGTTTCCAATTCCGCCCATTTTGAAGCCAGGTCTCCGTTATAGCTACTATTGCATAACCCCATGTGGCAACTTGCGCCTGCAACTCGTCAATCTTATTTGTAACACTCCTCGCATTAACACACATGCATTTCAACAGCATGCTAGTTGGCTTTGCTTTTTTCCTGAATTTAACTGCTGCTCTTTCTACATTCTTCTTTGTTCTGTTGCTGTTTGTCCCTCCGAGTTTTCTATGCACCTTGTCTCTCCTCTCTGCTGCTGTGTCCTGGTGGCCCTCCGCCAGTGTGTGTATTTTGGCTATCTTATTTTCTTCTTCTGCTTATTTCGGCCCTGTGTCTGGAGCCCCTTGCATTTGTGTAGCAGCAGGAGAATGTGCAGCGAAGAAATGGTCAAAGGAAAGCGAGAGAGAGAGAGAGAGAGAGCAGCAAAAAGGATGTTGATTGATTAAGAGCAGTGTGTGCGCGTGTGTGTGCAAAACGTTGAGCAGCCTGTGGCGGCAGCAAAAGCCTACTGCACCTGGTGTTCCCAGGCGGTCTCCCATCCAAGTACTAACCAGGCCTGACTCTGCTTAGTTTCCGAGATCAGACGAGATCGGGCGTATTCAGACTAGTATGGCCGTAGGCATATGCTGGCTGGCTTTCTCTTTACTTAAAGCTGTCGCCCATTTTTTTCTCTTCTTCTACACATTCATACAAGTATTCAACACTCAATTTACATTTACAAGTTTTACTCCTCCCGCAACCCCCCCACCCCCCCTCCACCTCTTCTTGCTGCTCTGCCTCCCACACAAACAAACTACAAGCCCAACCCTTCATTGCCTTCTATTCAAATATTACATCAAATAAACATGCTCAAACACCAAGTCTTAAGGGCTGTAGCATCTTTCAAACTGGACAAATACCCAGGCCCGCATCAAATCTATCCCACACTCTTAAGAGAAGTAAGACACCAAATAGCACAGGCTCTCACCATCATTTTACAATCCTCTCTGGCTACAGGTGTGGTGCCCGACCACTGGAGGACTGCTAACGTGCTACCGTTCTTTCAAAAGGGAGAGAGGGATAGACCGCATAATTACAGGCCAGTCAGCCTAACCTCGGTGGTGGGAAAATTATTGGAAAAAGTTCTGAGGGACAGGAGAAATCTTCATTTAGAAAGACACGGATTAATCAGGGACAGTCAGCATGGATTTCTTAACGGAAGGTCGTGTCTGACTAACGCAATTCAATTTTTCGAGGAGGTAACAAGGAGGGTCGATGAGGGTAGTGCCTTTCATGTAGTCTATATGGATTTTAGCAAGGCTTTTGATAAGGTCCCGCATGCCAGATTGGTCACGAAAGTAAAAGCCCATGGGATCCAAGGCAAAGTGGCAAGTTGGATCCAAAATTGGCTCAGAGGCAGGAAACAAAGGGTAATGGTCGAAGGGTGTTTTTGTGACCGGAAGGCTGTTTCCAGTGGGGTTCCGCAGGGCTCACAGAATCACAGAAACCCCACAGTGCAGATAGAGGCCATTTCGGCCCATCGAGCCTGCACCGACTCAGTACTGGGCCCTTTGCTTTTTCTGGTATATATCAATGATTTGGATTTGAATGTAGGAAGTATGATTAAGAAGTTTGCAGATGATACAAAAATTGGCCGTGTGGTTAATAATGAAACAGAATGCTGTAGACTGCAGGAAGATATCAATGGACTCGTCTAGTGGGCAGAACAGTGGCAAATGGAATTCAGTTGGAATACACAATAAATGGTAGGACACTGAGAAATGCAGAGGATCAGCGGGACCTTGGAGTGCATGTCCACAGATCCCTGAAGGTAGCAGGACAGGTAGATAAAGTGGTTAAGCAGGCATACGGGATACTTGCCTTTATTAGCCGAGGCGTAGAATATAAGAGCGGGGAGGTTATGCTTCAACTGTATAAAACACTAGTTAGGCCGCAGCTAGAGTGCCGCGTGCAGTTCTGGTCACCACATTACAAGAAGGATGCGATTGCACTAGAGAAGGTGCAGAGGAGATTTCCGAGGATGTTGCCTGGGCTGGGGAATTTTAGTTATGAGGAAAGATTGGATAGGCTGGGGTTGTTTTCTTTGGAACACAGGAGGCTGAGGCGAGACCTAATTGAGGTGTGTAAAATTATGAGGGGCCGAGATAGAGTGGATAGGAAGGACCTATTTCCCTTAGCAGAAGGGTCAATAATAGATTTCAAGTAATTGGTAGGAGGTTTACAGGGAATTTGAGGAGACATTTTTTCACCCAGTGAATGGTGGGGGTCTGGAATGCACTGCCTGAAAGGGTGGTAGAGGCAGAAACCCTCATCACGTTTAAAAAGTACTTGGATATGCACTTGAACTGCCGTAACCTACAAGGCTACGGACCAAGTGCTGTAAAGTGGGATTTGGGTGGATTGCTCTTTGTCGGCTGGCACGGACAAGATGGGCCGAATGGCCTCCTTCTGTGCTGTAAATTTCTATGATTCTGCCTGATCATGTGACATCTGCCCACACGACTTCTACAAATGTTATTACATTGTAGCCAGGATTGTTTAGTTTCCAATTCCGCCCATTTTGAAGCCAGGTCTCCGTTATAGCTACTATTGCATAACCCCATGTGGCAACTTGCGCCTGCAACTCGTCAATCTTATTTGTAACACTCCTCGCATTAACACACATGCATTTCAACAGCATGCTAGTTGGCTTTGCTTTTTTCCTGAATTTAACTGCTGCTCTTTCTACATTATTCTTTGTTCTGTTGCTGTTTGTCCCTCCGAGTTTTCTATGCACCTTGTCTCTCCTCTCTGCTGCTGTGTCCTGGTGGCCCTCCGCCAGTGTGTGTATTTTGGCTATCTTATTTTCTTCTTCTGCTTATTTCGGCCCTGTGTCTGGAGCCCCTTGCATTTGTGTAGCAGCAGGAGAATGTGCAGCGAAGAAATGGTCAAAGGAAAGCGAGAGAGAGAGAGAGAGAGAGCAGCAAAAAGGATGTTGATTGATTAAGAGCAGTGTGTGCGCGTGTGTGTGCAAAACGTTGAGCAGCCTGTGGCGGCAGCAAAAGCCTACTGCACCTGGTGTTCCCAGGCGGTCTCCCATCCAAGTACTAACCAGGCCTGACTCTGCTTAGCTTCCGAGATCAGACGAGATCGGGCGTATTCAGACTAGTATGGCCGTAGGCATATGCTGGCTGGCTTTCTCTTTACTTAAAGCTGTCGCCCATTTTTTTCTCTTCTTCCACACATTCATACAAGTATTCAACACTCAATTTACATTTACAAGTTTTACTCCTCCCGCAACCCCCCCCACCCCCCCTCCACCTCTTCTTGCTGCTCTGCCTCCCACACAAACAAACTACAAGCCCAACCCTTCATTGCCTTCTATTCAAATATTACATCAAATAAACATGCTCAAACACCAAGTCTTAAGGGCTGTAGCATCTTTCAAACTGGACAAATACCCAGGCCCGCATCAAATCTATCCCACACTCTTAAGAGAAGTAAGACACCAAATAGCACAGGCTCTCACCATCATTTTACAATCCTCTCTGGCTACAGGTGTGGTGCCCGACCACTGGAGGACTGCTAACGTGCTACCGTTCTTTCAAAAGGGAGAGAGGGATAGACCGCATAATTACAGGCCAGTCAGCCTAACCTCGGTGGTGGGAAAATTATTGGAAAAAGTTCTGAGGGACAGGAGAAATCTTCATTTAGAAAGACACGGATTAATCAGGGACAGTCAGCATGGATTTCTTAACGGAAGGTCGTGTCTGACTAACGCAATTCAATTTTTCGAGGAGGTAACAAGGAGGGTCGATGAGGGTAGTGCCTTTGATGTAGTCTATATGGATTTTAGCAAGGCTTTTGATAAGGTCCCGCATGCCAGATTGGTCACGAAAGTAAAAGCCCATGGGATCCAAGGCAAAGTGGCAAGTTGGATCCAAAATTGGCTCAGAGGCAGGAAACAAAGGGTAATGGTCGAAGGGTGTTTTTGTGACCGGAAGGCTGTTTCCAGTGGGGTTCCGCAGGGCTCACAGAATCACAGAAACCCCACAGTGCAGATAGAGGCCATTTCGGCCCATCGAGCCTGCACCGACTCAGTACTGGGCCCTTTGCTTTTTCTGGTATATATCAATGATTTGGATTTGAATGTAGGAAGTATGATTAAGAAGTTTGCAGATGATACAAAAATTGGCCGTGTGGTTAATAATGAAACAGAATGCTGTAGACTGCAGGAAGATATCAATGGACTCATCTAGTGGGCAGAACAGTGGCAAATGGAATTCAGTTGGAATACACAATAAATGGTAGGACACTGAGAAATGCAGAGGATCAGCGGGACCTTGGAGTGCATGTCCACAGATCCCTGAAGGTAGCAGGACAGGTAGATAAAGTGGTTAAGCAGGCATACGGGATACTTGCCTTTATTAGCCGAGGCGTAGAATATAAGAGCGGGGAGGTTATGCTTCAACTGTATAAAACACTAGTTAGGCCGCAGCTAGAGTGCCGCGTGCAGTTCTGGTCACCACATTACAAGAAGGATGCGATTGCACTAGAGAAGGTGCAGAGGAGATTTCCGAGGATGTTGCCTGGGCTGGGGAATTTTAGTTATGAGGAAAGATTGGATAGGCTGGGGTTGTTTTCTTTGGAACACAGGAGGCTGAGGCGAGACCTAATTGAGGTGTGTAAAATTATGAGGGGCCGAGATAGAGTGGATAGGAAGGACCTATTTCCCTTAGCAGAAGGGTCAATAATAGATTTCAAGTAATTGGTAGGAGGTTTACAGGGAATTTGAGGAGACATTTTTTCACCCAGTGAATGGTGGGGGTCTGGAATGCACTGCCTGAAAGGGTGGTAGAGGCAGAAACCCTCATCACGTTTAAAAAGTACTTGGATATGCACTTGAACTGCCGTAACCTACAAGGCTACGGACCAAGTGCTGTAAAGTGGGATTTGGGTGGATTGCTCTTTGTCGGCTGGCACGGACAAGATGGGCCGAATGGCCTCCTTCTGTGCTGTAAATTTCTATGATTCTGCCTGATCATGTGACATCTGCCCACACGACTTCTACAAATGTTATTACATTGTAGCCAGGATTGTTTAGTTTCCAATTCCGCCCATTTTGAAGCCAGGTCTCCGTTATAGCTACTATTGCATAACCCCATGTGGCAACTTGCGCCTGCAACTCGTCAATCTTATTTGTAACACTCCTCGCATTAACACACATGCATTTCAACAGCATGCTAGTTGGCTTTGCTTTTTTCCTGAATTTAACTGCTGCTCTTTCTACATTATTCTTTGTTCTGTTGCTGTTTGTCCCTCCGAGTTTTCTATGCACCTTGTCTCTCCTCTCTGCTGCTGTGTCCTGGTGGCCCTCCGCCAGTGTGTGTATTTTGGCTATCTTATTTTCTTCTTCTGCTTATTTCGGCCCTGTGTCTGGAGCCCCTTGCATTTGTGTAGCAGCAGGAGAATGTGCAGCGAAGAAATGGTCAAAGGAAAGCGAGAGAGAGAGAGAGAGAGAGCAGCAAAAAGGATGTTGATTGATTAAGAGCAGTGTGTGCGCGTGTGTGTGCAAAACGTTGAGCAGCCTGTGGCGGCAGCAAAAGCCTACTGCACCTGGTGTTCCCAGGCGGTCTCCCATCCAAGTACTAACCAGGCCTGACTCTACTTAGCTTCCGAGATCAGACGAGATCGGGCGTATTCAGACTAGTATGGCCGTAGGCATATGCTGGCTGGCTTTCTCTTTACTTAAAGCTGTCGCCCATTTTTTTCTCTTCTTCTACACATTCATACAAGTATTCAACACTCAATTTACATTTACAAGTTTTACTCCTCCCGCAACCCCCCCACCCCCCCTCCACCTCTTCTTGCTGCTCTGCCTCCCACACAAACAAACTACAAGCCCAACCCTTCATTGCCTTCTATTCAAATATTACATCAAATAAACATGCTCAAACACCAAGTCTTAAGGGCTGTAGCATCTTTCAAACTGGACAAATACCCAGGCCCGCATCAAATCTATCCCACACTCTTAAGAGAAGTAAGACACCAAATAGCACAGGCTCTCACCATCATTTTACAATCCTCTCTGGCTACAGGTGTGGTGCCCGACCACTGGAGGACTGCTAACGTGCTACCGTTCTTTCAAAAGGGAGAGAGGGATAGACCGCATAATTACAGGCCAGTCAGCCTAACCTCGGTGGTGGGAAAATTATTGGAAAAAGTTCTGAGGGACAGGAGAAATCTTCATTTAGAAAGACACGGATTAATCAGGGACAGTCAGCATGGATTTCTTAACGGAAGGTCGTGTCTGACTAACGCAATTCAATTTTTCGAGGAGGTAACAAGGAGGGTCGATGAGGGTAGTGCCTTTGATGTAGTCTGTATGGATTTTAGCAAGGCTTTTGATAAGGTCCCGCATGCCAGATTGGTCACGAAAGTAAAAGCCCATGGGATCCAAGGCAAAGTGGCAAGTTGGATCCAAAATTGGCTCAGAGGCAGGAAACAAAGGGTAATGGTCGAAGGGTGTTTTTGTGACCGGAAGGCTGTTTCCAGTGGGGTTCCGCAGGGCTCACAGAATCACAGAAACCCCACAGTGCAGATAGAGGCCATTTCGGCCCATCGAGCCTGCACCGACTCAGTACTGGGCCCTTTGCTTTTTCTGGTATATATCAATGATTTGGATTTGAATGTAGGAAGTATGATTAAGAAGTTTGCAGATGATACAAAAATTGGCCGTGTGGTTAATAATGAAACAGAATGCTGTAGACTGCAGGAAGATATCAATGGACTCGTCTAGTGGGCAGAACAGTGGCAAATGGAATTCAGTTGGAATACACAATAAATGGTAGGACACTGAGAAATGCAGAGGATCAGCGGGACCTTGGAGTGCATGTCCACAGATCCCTGAAGGTAGCAGGACAGGTAGATAAAGTGGTTAAGCAGGCATACGGGATACTTGCCTTTATTAGCCGAGGCGTAGAATATAAGAGCGGGGAGGTTATGCTTCAACTGTATAAAACACTAGTTAGGCCGCAGCTAGAGTGCCGCGTGCAGTTCTGGTCACCACATTACAAGAAGGATGCGATTGCACTAGAGAAGGTGCAGAGGAGATTTCCGAGGATGTTGCCTGGGCTGGGGAATTTTAGTTATGAGGAAAGATTGGATAGGCTGGGGTTGTTTTCTTTGGAACACAGGAGGCTGAGGCGAGACCTAATTGAGGTGTGTAAAATTATGAGGGGCCGAGATAGAGTGGATAGGAAGGACCTATTTCCCTTAGCAGAAGGGTCAATAATAGATTTCAAGTAATTGGTAGGAGGTTTACAGGGAATTTGAGGAGACATTTTTTCACCCAGTGAATGGTGGGGGTCTGGAATGCACTGCCTGAAAGGGTGGTAGAGGCAGAAACCCTCATCACGTTTAAAAAGTACTTGGATATGCACTTGAACTGCCGTAACCTACAAGGCTACGGACCAAGTGCTGTAAAGTGGGATTTGGGTGGATTGCTCTTTGTCGGCTGGCACGGACAAGATGGGCCGAATGGCCTCCTTCTGTGCTGTAAATTTCTATGATTCTGCCTGATCATGTGACATCTGCCCACACGACTTCTACAAATGTTATTACATTGTAGCCAGGATTGTTTAGTTTCCAATTCCGCCCATTTTGAAGCCAGGTCTCCGTTATAGCTACTATTGCATAACCCCATGTGGCAACTTGCGCCTGCAACTCGTCAATCTTATTTGTAACACTCCTCGCATTAACACACATGCATTTCAACAGCATGCTAGTTGGCTTTGCTTTTTTCCTGAATTTAACTGCTGCTCTTTCCACATTATTCTTTGTTCTGTTGCTGTTTGTCCCTCCGAGTTTTCTATGCACCTTGTCTCTCCTCTCTGCTGCTGTGTCCTGGTGGCCCTCCGCCAGTGTGTGTATTTTGGCTATCTTATTTTCTTCTTCTGCTTATTTCGGCCCTGTGTCTGGAGCCCCTTGCATTTGTGTAGCAGCAGGAGAATGTGCAGCGAAGAAATGGTCAAAGGAAAGCGAGAGAGAGAGAGAGAGAGAGAGCAGCAAAAAGGATGTTGATTGATTAAGAGCAGTGTGTGCGCGTGTGTGTGCAAAACGTTGAGCAGCCTGTGGCGGCAGCAAAAGCCTACTGCACCTGGTGTTCCCAGGCGGTCTCCCATCCAAGTACTAACCAGGCCTGACTCTGCTTAGCTTCCGAGATCAGACGAGATCGGGCGTATTCAGACTAGTATGGCCGTAGGCATATGCTGGCTGGCTTTCTCTTTACTTAAAGCTGTCGCCCATTTTTTTCTCTTCTTCTACACATTCATACAAGTATTCAACACTCAATTTACATTTACAAGTTTTACTCCTCCCGCAACCCCCCCACCCCCCCTCCACCTCTTCTTGCTGCTCTGCCTCCCACACAAACAAACTACAAGCCCAACCCTTCATTGCCTTCTATTCAAATATTACATCAAATAAACATGCTCAAACACCAAGTCTTAAGGGCTGTAGCATCTTTCAAACTGGACAAATACCCAGGCCCGCATCAAATCTATCCCACACTCTTAAGAGAAGTAAGACACCAAATAGCACAGGCTCTCACCATCATTTTACAATCCTCTCTGGCTACAGGTGTGGTGCCCGACCACTGGAGGACTGCTAACGTGCTACCGTTCTTTCAAAAGGGAGAGAGGGATAGACCGCATAATTACAGGCCAGTCAGCCTAACCTCGGTGGTGGGAAAATTATTGGAAAAAGTTCTGAGGGACAGGAGAAATCTTCATTTAGAAAGACACGGATTAATCAGGGACAGTCAGCATGGATTTCTTAACGGAAGGTCGTGTCTGACTAACGCAATTCAATTTTTCGAGGAGGTAACAAGGAGGGTCGATGAGGGTAGTGCCTTTGATGTAGTCTATATGGATGTTAGCAAGGCTTTTGATAAGGTCCCGCATGCCAGATTGGTCACGAAAGTAAAAGCCCATGGGATCCAAGGCAAAGTGGCAAGTTGGATCCAAAATTGGCTCAGAGGCAGGAAACAAAGGGTAATGGTCGAAGGGTGTTTTTGTGACCGGAAGGCTGTTTCCAGTGGGGTTCCGCAGGGCTCACAGAATCACAGAAACCCCACAGTGCAGATAGAGGCCATTTCGGCCCATCGAGCCTGCACCGACTCAGTACTGGGCCCTTTGCTTTTTCTGGTATATATCAATGATTTGGATTTGAATGTAGGAAGTATGATTAAGAAGTTTGCAGATGATACAAAAATTGGCCGTGTGGTTAATAATGAAACAGAATGCTGTAGACTGCAGGAAGATATCAATGGACTCGTCTAGTGGGCAGAACAGTGGCAAATGGAATTCAGTTGGAATACACAATAAATGGTAGGACACTGAGAAATGCAGAGGATCAGCGGGACCTTGGAGTGCATGTCCACAGATCCCTGAAGGTAGCAGGACAGGTAGATAAAGTGGTTAAGCAGGCATACGGGATACTTGCCTTTATTAGCCGAGGCGTAGAATATAAGAGCGGGGAGGTTATGCTTCAACTGTATAAAACACTAGTTAGGCCGCAGCTAGAGTGCCGCGTGCAGTTCTGGTCACCACATTACAAGAAGGATGCGATTGCACTAGAGAAGGTGCAGAGGAGATTTCCGAGGATGTTGCCTGGGCTGGGGAATTTTAGTTATGAGGAAAGATTGGATAGGCGGGGGTTGTTTTCTTTGGAACACAGGAGGCTGAGGCGAGACCTAATTGAGGTGTGTAAAATTATGAGGGGCCGAGATAGAGTGGATAGGAAGGACCTATTTCCCTTAGCAGAAGGGTCAATAATAGATTTCAAGTAATTGGTAGGAGGTTTACAGGGAATTTGAGGAGACATTTTTTCACCCAGTGAATGGTGGGGGTCTGGAATGCACTGCCTGAAAGGGTGGTAGAGGCAGAAACCCTCATCACGTTTAAAAAGTACTTGGATATGCACTTGAACTGCCGTAACCTACAAGGCTACGGACCAAGTGCTGTAAAGTGGGATTTGGGTGGATTGCTCTTTGTCGGCTGGCACGGACAAGATGGGCCGAATGGCCTCCTTCTGTGCTGTAAATTTCTATGATTCTGCCTGATCATGTGACATCTGCCCACACGACTTCTACAAATGTTATTACATTGTAGCCAGGATTGTTTAGTTTCCAATTCCGCCCATTTTGAAGCCAGGTCTCCGTTATAGCTACTATTGCATAACCCCATGTGGCAACTTGCGCCTGCAACTCGTCAATCTTATTTGTAACACTCCTCGCATTAACACACATGCATTTCAACAGCATGCTAGTTGGCTTTGCTTTTTTCCTGAATTTAACTGCTGCTCTTTCTACATTCTTCTTTGTTCTGTTGCTGTTTGTCCCTCCGAGTTTTCTATGCACCTTGTCTCTCCTCTCTGCTGCTGTGTCCTGGTGGCCCTCCGCCAGTGTGTGTATTTTGGCTATCTTATTTTCTTCTTCTGCTTATTTCGGCCCTGTGTCTGGAGCCCCTTGCATTTGTGTAGCAGCAGGAGAATGTGCAGCGAAGAAATGGTCAAAGGAAAGCGAGAGAGAGAGAGAGAGAGAGCAGCAAAAAGGATGTTGATTGATTAAGAGCAGTGTGTGCGCGTGTGTGTGCAAAACGTTGAGCAGCCTGTGGCGGCAGCAAAAGCCTACTGCACCTGGTGTTCCCAGGCGGTCTCCCATCCAAGTACTAACCAGGCCTGACTCTGCTTAGCTTCCGAGATCAGACGAGATCGGGCGTATTCAGACTAGTATGGCCGTAGGCATATGCTGGCTGGCTTTCTCTTTACTTAAAGCTGTCGCCCATTTTTTTCTCTTCTTCTACACATTCATACAAGTATTCAACACTCAATTTACATTTACAAGTTTTACTCCTCCCGCAACCCCCCCACCCCCCCTCCACCTCTTCTTGCTGCTCTGCCTCCCACACAAACAAACTACAAGCCCAACCCTTCATTGCCTTCTATTCAAATATTACATCAAATAAACATGCTCAAACACCAAGTCTTAAGGGCTGTAGCATCTTTCAAACTGGACAAATACCCAGGCCCGCATCAAATCTATCCCACACTCTTAAGAGAAGTAAGACACCAAATAGCACAGGCTCTCACCATCATTTTACAATCCTCTCTGGCTACAGGTGTGGTGCCCGACCACTGGAGGACTGCTAACGTGCTACCGTTCTTTCAAAAGGGAGAGAGGGATAGACCGCATAATTACAGGCCAGTCAGCCTAACCTCGGTGGTGGGAAAATTATTGGAAAAAGTTCTGAGGGACAGGAGAAATCTTCATTTAGAAAGACACGGATTAATCAGGGACAGTCAGCATGGATTTCTTAACGGAAGGTCGTGTCTGACTAACGCAATTCAATTTTTCGAGGAGGTAACAAGGAGGGTCGATGAGGGTAGTGCCTTTCATGTAGTCTATATGGATTTTAGCAAGGCTTTTGATAAGGTCCCGCATGCCAGATTGGTCACGAAAGTAAAAGCCCATGGGATCCAAGGCAAAGTGGCAAGTTGGATCCAAAATTGGCTCAGAGGCAGGAAACAAAGGGTAATGGTCGAAGGGTGTTTTTGTGACCGGAAGGCTGTTTCCAGTGGGGTTCCGCAGGGCTCACAGAATCACAGAAACCCCACAGTGCAGATAGAGGCCATTTCGGCCCATCGAGCCTGCACCGACTCAGTACTGGGCCCTTTGCTTTTTCTGGTATATATCAATGATTTGGATTTGAATGTAGGAAGTATGATTAAGAAGTTTGCAGATGATACAAAAATTGGCCGTGTGGTTAATAATGAAACAGAATGCTGTAGACTGCAGGAAGATATCAATGGACTCGTCTAGTGGGCAGAACAGTGGCAAATGGAATTCAGTTGGAATACACAATAAATGGTAGGACACTGAGAAATGCAGAGGATCAGCGGGACCTTGGAGTGCATGTCCACAGATCCCTGAAGGTAGCAGGACAGGTAGATAAAGTGGTTAAGCAGGCATACGGGATACTTGCCTTTATTAGCCGAGGCGTAGAATATAAGAGCGGGGAGGTTATGCTTCAACTGTATAAAACACTAGTTAGGCCGCAGCTAGAGTGCCGCGTGCAGTTCTGGTCACCACATTACAAGAAGGATGCGATTGCACTAGAGAAGGTGCAGAGGAGATTTCCGAGGATGTTGCCTGGGCTGGGGAATTTTAGTTATGAGGAAAGATTGGATAGGCTGGGGTTGTTTTCTTTGGAACACAGGAGGCTGAGGCGAGACCTAATTGAGGTGTGTAAAATTATGAGGGGCCGAGATAGAGTGGATAGGAAGGACCTATTTCCCTTAGCAGAAGGGTCAATAATAGATTTCAAGTAATTGGTAGGAGGTTTACAGGGAATTTGAGGAGACATTTTTTCACCCAGTGAATGGTGGGGGTCTGGAATGCACTGCCTGAAAGGGTGGTAGAGGCAGAAACCCTCATCACGTTTAAAAAGTACTTGGATATGCACTTGAACTGCCGTAACCTACAAGGCTACGGACCAAGTGCTGTAAAGTGGGATTTGGGTGGATTGCTCTTTGTCGGCTGGCACGGACAAGATGGGCCGAATGGCCTCCTTCTGTGCTGTAAATTTCTATGATTCTGCCTGATCATGTGACATCTGCCCACACGACTTCTACAAATGTTATTACATTGTAGCCAGGATTGTTTAGTTTCCAATTCCGCCCATTTTGAAGCCAGGTCTCCGTTATAGCTACTATTGCATAACCCCATGTGGCAACTTGCGCCTGCAACTCGTCAATCTTATTTGTAACACTCCTCGCATTAACACACATGCATTTCAACAGCATGCTAGTTGGCTTTGCTTTTTTCCTGAATTTAACTGCTGCTCTTTCCACATTATTCTTTGTTCTGTTGCTGTTTGTCCCTCCGAGTTTTCTATGCACCTTGTCTCTCCTCTCTGCTGCTGTGTCCTGGTGGCCCTCCGCCAGTGTGTGTATTTTGGCTATCTTATTTTCTTCTTCTGCTTATTTCGGCCCTGTGTCTGGAGCCCCTTGCATTTGTGTAGCAGCAGGAGAATGTGCAGCGAAGAAATGGTCAAAGGAAAGCGAGAGAGAGAGAGAGAGAGAGAGCAGCAAAAAGGATGTTGATTGATTAAGAGCAGTGTGTGCGCAAAACGTTGAGCAGCCTGTGGCGGCAGCAAAAGCCTACTGCACCTGGTGTTCCCAGGCGGTCTCCCATCCAAGTACTAACCAGGCCTGACTCTGCTTAGCTTCCGAGATCAGACGAGATCGGGCGTATTCAGACTAGTATGGCCGTAGGCATATGCTGGCTGGCTTTCTCTTTACTTAAAGCTGTCGCCCATTTTTTTCTCTTCTTCTACACATTCATACAAGTATTCAACACTCAATTTACATTTACAAGTTTTACTCCTCCCGCAACCCCCCCACCCCCCCTCCACCTCTTCTTGCTGCTCTGCCTCCCACACAAACAAACTACAAGCCCAACCCTTCATTGCCTTCTATTCAAATATTACATCAAATAAACATGCTCAAACACCAAGTCTTAAGGGCTGTAGCATCTTTCAAACTGGACAAATACCCAGGCCCGCATCAAATCTATCCCACACTCTTAAGAGAAGTAAGACACCAAATAGCACAGGCTCTCACCATCATTTTACAATCCTCTCTGGCTACAGGTGTGGTGCCCGACCACTGGAGGACTGCTAACGTGCTACCGTTCTTTCAAAAGGGAGAGAGGGATAGACCGCATAATTACAGGCCAGTCAGCCTAACCTCGGTGGTGGGAAAATTATTGGAAAAAGTTCTGAGGGACAGGAGAAATCTTCATTTAGAAAGACACGGATTAATCAGGGACAGTCAGCATGGATTTCTTAACGGAAGGTCGTGTCTGACTAACGCAATTCAATTTTTCGAGGAGGTAACAAGGAGGGTCGATGAGGGTAGTGCCTTTGATGTAGTCTATATGGATTTTAGCAAGGCTTTTGATAAGGTCCCGCATGCCAGATTGGTCACGAAAGTAAAAGCCCATGGGATCCAAGGCAAAGTGGCAAGTTGGATCCAAAATTGGCTCAGAGGCAGGAAACAAAGGGTAATGGTCGAAGGGTGTTTTTGTGACCGGAAGGCTGTTTCCAGTGGGGTTCCGCAGGGCTCACAGAATCACAGAAACCCCACAGTGCAGATAGAGGCCATTTCGGCCCATCGAGCCTGCACCGACTCAGTACTGGGCCCTTTGCTTTTTCTGGTATATATCAATGATTTGGATTTGAATGTAGGAAGTATGATTAAGAAGTTTGCAGATGATACAAAAATTGGCCGTGTGGTTAATAATGAAACAGAATGCTGTAGACTGCAGGAAGATATCAATGGACTCGTCTAGTGGGCAGAACAGTGGCAAATGGAATTCAGTTGGAATACACAATAAATGGTAGGACACTGAGAAATGCAGAGGATCAGCGGGACCTTGGAGTGCATGTCCACAGATCCCTGAAGGTAGCAGGACAGGTAGATAAAGTGGTTAAGCAGGCATACGGGATACTTGCCTTTATTAGCCGAGGCGTAGAATATAAGAGCGGGGAGGTTATGCTTCAACTGTATAAAACACTAGTTAGGCCGCAGCTAGAGTGCCGCGTGCAGTTCTGGTCACCACATTACAAGAAGGATGCGATTGCACTAGAGAAGGTGCAGAGGAGATTTCCGAGGATGTTGCCTGGGCTGGGGAATTTTAGTTATGAGGAAAGATTGGATAGGCTGGGGTTGTTTTCTTTGGAACACAGGAGGCTGAGGCGAGACCTAATTGAGGTGTGTAAAATTATGAGGGGCCGAGATAGAGTGGATAGGAAGGACCTATTTCCCTTAGCAGAAGGGTCAATAATAGATTTCAAGTAATTGGTAGGAGGTTTACAGGGAATTTGAGGAGACATTTTTTCACCCAGTGAATGGTGGGGGTCTGGAATGCACTGCCTGAAAGGGTGGTAGAGGCAGAAACCCTCATCACGTTTAAAAAGTACTTGGATATGCACTTGAACTGCCGTAACCTACAAGGCTACGGACCAAGTGCTGTAAAGTGGGATTTGGGTGGATTGCTCTTTGTCGGCTGGCACGGACAAGATGGGCCGAATGGCCTCCTTCTGTGCTGTAAATTTCTATGATTCTGCCTGATCATGTGACATCTGCCCACACGACTTCTACAAATGTTATTACATTGTAGCCAGGATTGTTTAGTTTCCAATTCCGCCCATTTTGAAGCCAGGTCTCCGTTATAGCTACTATTGCATAACCCCATGTGGCAACTTGCGCCTGCAACTCGTCAATCTTATTTGTAACACTCCTCGCATTAACACACATGCATTTCAACAGCATGCTAGTTGGCTTTGCTTTTTTCCTGAATTTAACTGCTGCTCTTTCCACATTATTCTTTGTTCTGTTGCTGTTTGTCCCTCCGAGTTTTCTATGCACCTTGTCTCTCCTCTCTGCTGCTGTGTCCTGGTGGCCCTCCGCCAGTGTGTGTATTTTGGCTATCTTATTTTCTTCTTCTGCTTATTTCGGCCCTGTGTCTGGAGCCCCTTGCATTTGTGTAGCAGCAGGAGAATGTGCAGCGAAGAAATGGTCAAAGGAAAGCGAGAGAGAGAGAGAGAGAGAGAGAGCAGCAAAAAGGATGTTGATTGATTAAGAGCAGTGTGTGCGCGTGTGTGTGCAAAACGTTGAGCAGCCTGTGGCGGCAGCAAAAGCCTACTGCACCTGGTGTTCCCAGGCGGTCTCCCATCCAAGTACTAACCAGGCCTGACTCTGCTTAGCTTCCGAGATCAGACGAGATCGGGCGTATTCAGACTAGTATGGCCGTAGGCATATGCTGGCTGGCTTTCTCTTTACTTAAAGCTGTCGCCCATTTTTTTCTCTTCTTCTACACATTCATACAAGTATTCAACACTCAATTTACATTTACAAGTTTTACTCCTCCCGCAACCCCCCCACCCCCCCTCCACCTCTTCTTGCTGCTCTGCCTCCCACACAAACAAACTACAAGCCCAACCCTTCATTGCCTTCTATTCAAATATTACATCAAATAAACATGCTCAAACACCAAGTCTTAAGGGCTGTAGCATCTTTCAAACTGGACAAATACCCAGGCCCGCATCAAATCTATCCCACACTCTTAAGAGAAGTAAGACACCAAATAGCACAGGCTCTCACCATCATTTTACAATCCTCTCTGGCTACAGGTGTGGTGCCCGACCACTGGAGGACTGCTAACGTGCTACCGTTCTTTCAAAAGGGAGAGAGGGATAGACCGCATAATTACAGGCCAGTCAGCCTAACCTCGGTGGTGGGAAAATTATTGGAAAAAGTTCTGAGGGACAGGAGAAATCTTCATTTAGAAAGACACGGATTAATCAGGGACAGTCAGCATGGATTTCTTAACGGAAGGTCGTGTCTGACTAACGCAATTCAATTTTTCGAGGAGGTAACAAGGAGGGTCGATGAGGGTAGTGCCTTTGATGTAGTCTATATGGATTTTAGCAAGGCTTTTGATAAGGTCCCGCATGCCAGATTGGTCACGAAAGTAAAAGCCCATGGGATCCAAGGCAAAGTGGCAAGTTGGATCCAAAATTGGCTCAGAGGCAGGAAACAAAGGGTAATGGTCGAAGGGTGTTTTTGTGACCGGAAGGCTGTTTCCAGTGGGGTTCCGCAGGGCTCACAGAATCACAGAAACCCCACAGTGCAGATAGAGGCCATTTCGGCCCATCGAGCCTGCACCGACTCAGTACTGGGCCCTTTGCTTTTTCTGGTATATATCAATGATTTGGATTTGAATGTAGGAAGTATGATTAAGAAGTTTGCAGATGATACAAAAATTGGCCGTGTGGTTAATAATGAAACAGAATGCTGTAGACTGCAGGAAGATATCAATGGACTCGTCTAGTGGGCAGAACAGTGGCAAATGGAATTCAGTTGGAATACACAATAAATGGTAGGACACTGAGAAATGCAGAGGATCAGCGGGACCTTGGAGTGCATGTCCACAGATCCCTGAAGGTAGCAGGACAGGTAGATAAAGTGGTTAAGCAGGCATACGGGATACTTGCCTTTATTAGCCGAGGCGTAGAATATAAGAGCGGGGAGGTTATGCTTCAACTGTATAAAACACTAGTTAGGCCGCAGCTAGAGTGCCGCGTGCAGTTCTGGTCACCACATTACAAGAAGGATGCGATTGCACTAGAGAAGGTGCAGAGGAGATTTCCGAGGATGTTGCCTGGGCTGGGGAATTTTAGTTATGAGGAAAGATTGGATAGGCTGGGGTTGTTTTCTTTGGAACACAGGAGGCTGAGGCGAGACCTAATTGAGGTGTGTAAAATTATGAGGGGCCGAGATAGAGTGGATAGGAAGGACCTATTTCCCTTAGCAGAAGGGTCAATAATAGATTTCAAGTAATTGGTAGGAGGTTTACAGGGAATTTGAGGAGACATTTTTTCACCCAGTGAATGGTGGGGGTCTGGAATGCACTGCCTGAAAGGGTGGTAGAGGCAGAAACCCTCATCACGTTTAAAAAGTACTTGGATATGCACTTGAACTGCCGTAACCTACAAGGCTACGGACCAAGTGCTGTAAAGTGGGATTTGGGTGGATTGCTCTTTGTCGGCTGGCACGGACAAGATGGGCCGAATGGCCTCCTTCTGTGCTGTAAATTTCTATGATTCTGCCTGATCATGTGACATCTGCCCACACGACTTCTACAAATGTTATTACATTGTAGCCAGGATTGTTTAGTTTCCAATTCCGCCCATTTTGAAGCCAGGTCTCCGTTATAGCTACTATTGCATAACCCCATGTGGCAACTTGCGCCTGCAACTCGTCAATCTTATTTGTAACACTCCTCGCATTAACACACATGCATTTCAACAGCATGCTAGTTGGCTTTGCTTTTTTCCTGAATTTAACTGCTGCTCTTTCCACATTATTCTTTGTTCTGTTGCTGTTTGTCCCTCCGAGTTTTCTATGCACCTTGTCTCTCCTCTCTGCTGCTGTGTCCTGGTGGCCCTCCGCCAGTGTGTGTATTTTGGCTATCTTATTTTCTTCTTCTGCTTATTTCGGCCCTGTGTCTGGAGCCCCTTGCATTTGTGTAGCAGCAGGAGAATGTGCAGCGAAGAAATGGTCAAAGGAAAGCGAGAGAGAGAGAGAGAGAGAGAGCAGCAAAAAGGATGTTGATTGATTAAGAGCAGTGTGTGCGCGTGTGTGTGCAAAACGTTGAGCAGCCTGTGGCGGCAGCAAAAGCCTACTGCACCTGGTGTTCCCAGGCGGTCTCCCATCCAAGTACTAACCAGGCCTGACTCTGCTTAGCTTCCGAGATCAGACGCGATCGGGTGTATTCAGACTAGTATGGCCGTAGGCATATGCTGGCTGGCTTTCTCTTTACTTAAAGCTGTCGCCCATTTTTTTCTCTTCTTCTACACATTCATACAAGTATTCAACACTCAATTTACATTTACAAGTTTTACTCCTCCCGCAACCCCCCCACCCCCCCTCCACCTCTTCTTGCTGCTCTGCCTCCCACACAAACAAACTACAAGCCCAACCCTTCATTGCCTTCTATTCAAATATTACATCAAATAAACATGCTCAAACACCAAGTCTTAAGGGCTGTAGCATCTTTCAAACTGGACAAATACCCAGGCCCGCATCAAATCTATCCCACACTCTTAAGAGAAGTAAGACACCAAATAGCACAGGCTCTCACCATCATTTTACAATCCTCTCTGGCTACAGGTGTGGTGCCCGACCACTGGAGGACTGCTAACGTGCTACCGTTCTTTCAAAAGGGAGAGAGGGATAGACCGCATAATTACAGGCCAGTCAGCCTAACCTCGGTGGTGGGAAAATTATTGGAAAAAGTTCTGAGGGACAGGAGAAATCTTCATTTAGAAAGACACGGATTAATCAGGGACAGTCAGCATGGATTTCTTAACGGAAGGTCGTGTCTGACTAACGCAATTCAATTTTTCGAGGAGGTAACAAGGAGGGTCGATGAGGGTAGTGCCTTTGATGTAGTCTATATGGATTTTAGCAAGGCTTTTGATAAGGTCCCGCATGCCAGATTGGTCACGAAAGTAAAAGCCCATGGGATCCAAGGCAAAGTGGCAAGTTGGATCCAAAATTGGCTCAGAGGCAGGAAACAAAGGGTAATGGTCGAAGGGTGTTTTTGTGACCGGAAGGCTGTTTCCAGTGGGGTTCCGCAGGGCTCACAGAATCACAGAAACCCCACAGTGCAGATAGAGGCCATTTCGGCCCATCGAGCCTGCACCGACTCAGTACTGGGCCCTTTGCTTTTTCTGGTATATATCAATGATTTGGATTTGAATGTAGGAAGTATGATTAAGAAGTTTGCAGATGATACAAAAATTGGCCGTGTGGTTAATAATGAAACAGAATGCTGTAGACTGCAGGAAGATATCAATGGACTCGTCTAGTGGGCAGAACAGTGGCAAATGGAATTCAGTTGGAATACACAATAAATGGTAGGACACTGAGAAATGCAGAGGATCAGCGGGACCTTGGAGTGCATGTCCACAGATCCCTGAAGGTAGCAGGACAGGTAGATAAAGTGGTTAAGCAGGCATACGGGATACTTGCCTTTATTAGCCGAGGCGTAGAATATAAGAGCGGGGAGGTTATGCTTCAACTGTATAAAACACTAGTTAGGCCGCAGCTAGAGTGCCGCGTGCAGTTCTGGTCACCACATTACAAGAAGGATGCGATTGCACTAGAGAAGGTGCAGAGGAGATTTCCGAGGATGTTGCCTGGGCTGGGGAATTTTAGTTATGAGGAAAGATTGGATAGGCTGGGGTTGTTTTCTTTGGAACACAGGAGGCTGAGGCGAGACCTAATTGAGGTGTGTAAAATTATGAGGGGCCGAGATAGAGTGGATAGGAAGGACCTATTTCCCTTAGCAGAAGGGTCAATAATAGATTTCAAGTAATTGGTAGGAGGTTTACAGGGAATTTGAGGAGACATTTTTTCACCCAGTGAATGGTGGGGGTCTGGAATGCACTGCCTGAAAGGGTGGTAGAGGCAGAAACCCTCATCACGTTTAAAAAGTACTTGGATATGCACTTGAACTGCCGTAACCTACAAGGCTACGGACCAAGTGCTGTAAAGTGGGATTTGGGTGGATTGCTCTTTGTCGGCTGGCACGGACAAGATGGGCCGAATGGCCTCCTTCTGTGCTGTAAATTTCTATGATTCTGCCTGATCATGTGACATCTGCCCACACGACTTCTACAAATGTTATTACATTGTAGCCAGGATTGTTTAGTTTCCAATTCCGCCCATTTTGAAGCCAGGTCTCCGTTATAGCTACTATTGCATAACCCCATGTGGCAACTTGCGCCTGCAACTCGTCAATCTTATTTGTAACACTCCTCGCATTAACACACATGCATTTCAACAGCATGCTAGTTGGCTTTGCTTTTTTCCTGAATTTAACTGCTGCTCTTTCCACATTATTCTTTGTTCTGTTGCTGTTTGTCCCTCCGAGTTTTCTATGCACCTTGTCTCTCCTCTCTGCTGCTGTGTCCTGGTGGCCCTCCGCCAGTGTGTGTATTTTGGCTATCTTATTTTCTTCTTCTGCTTATTTCGGCCCTGTGTCTGGAGCCCCTTGCATTTGTGTAGCAGCAGGAGAATGTGCAGCGAAGAAATGGTCAAAGGAAAGCGAGAGAGAGAGAGAGAGAGAGAGAGAGAGAGCAGCAAAAAGGATGTTGATTGATTAAGAGCAGTGTGTGCGCGTGTGTGTGCAAAACGTTGAGCAGCCTGTGGCGGCAGCAAAAGCCTACTGCACCTGGTGTTCCCAGGCGGTCTCCCATCCAAGTACTAACCAGGCCTGACTCTGCTTAGCTTCCGAGATCAGACGAGATCGGGCGTATTCAGACTAGTATGGCCGTAGGCATATGCTAGCTGGCTTTCTCTTTACTTAAAGCTGTCGCCCATTTTTTTCTCTTCTTCTACACATTCATACAAGTATTCAACACTCAATTTACATTTACAAGTTTTACTCCTCCCGCAACCCCCCCACCCCCCCTCCACCTCTTCTTGCTGCTCTGCCTCCCACACAAACAAACTACAAGCCCAACCCTTCATTGCCTTCTATTCAAATATTACATCAAATAAACATGCTCAAACACCAAGTCTTAAGGGCTGTAGCATCTTTCAAACTGGACAAATACCCAGGCCCGCATCAAATCTATCCCACACTCTTAAGAGAAGTAAGACACCAAATAGCACAGGCTCTCACCATCATTTTACAATCCTCTCTGGCTACAGGTGTGGTGCCCGACCACTGGAGGACTGCTAACGTGCTACCGTTCTTTCAAAAGGGAGAGAGGGATAGACCGCATAATTACAGGCCAGTCAGCCTAACCTCGGTGGTGGGAAAATTATTGGAAAAAGTTCTGAGGGACAGGAGAAATCTTCATTTAGAAAGACACGGATTAATCAGGGACAGTCAGCATGGATTTCTTAACGGAAGGTCGTGTCTGACTAACGCAATTCAATTTTTCGAGGAGGTAACAAGGAGGGTCGATGAGGGTAGTGCCTTTCATGTAGTCTATATGGATTTTAGCAAGGCTTTTGATAAGGTCCCGCATGCCAGATTGGTCACGAAAGTAAAAGCCCATGGGATCCAAGGCAAAGTGGCAAGTTGGATCCAAAATTGGCTCAGAGGCAGGAAACAAAGGGTAATGGTCGAAGGGTGTTTTTGTGACCGGAAGGCTGTTTCCAGTGGGGTTCCGCAGGGCTCACAGAATCACAGAAACCCCACAGTGCAGATAGAGGCCATTTCGGCCCATCGAGCCTGCACCGACTCAGTACTGGGCCCTTTGCTTTTTCTGGTATATATCAATGATTTGGATTTGAATGTAGGAAGTATGATTAAGAAGTTTGCAGATGATACAAAAATTGGCCGTGTGGTTAATAATGAAACAGAATGCTGTAGACTGCAGGAAGATATCAATGGACTCGTCTAGTGGGCAGAACAGTGGCAAATGGAATTCAGTTGGAATACACAATAAATGGTAGGACACTGAGAAATGCAGAGGATCAGCGGGACCTTGGAGTGCATGTCCACAGATCCCTGAAGGTAGCAGGACAGGTAGATAAAGTGGTTAAGCAGGCATACGGGATACTTGCCTTTATTAGCCGAGGCGTAGAATATAAGAGCGGGGAGGTTATGCTTCAACTGTATAAAACACTAGTTAGGCCGCAGCTAGAGTGCCGCGTGCAGTTCTGGTCACCACATTACAAGAAGGATGCGATTGCACTAGAGAAGGTGCAGAGGAGATTTCCGAGGATGTTGCATGGGCTGGGGAATTTTAGTTATGAGGAAAGATTGGATAGGCTGGGGTTGTTTTCTTTGGAACACAGGAGGCTGAGGCGAGACCTAATTGAGGTGTGTAAAATTATGAGGGGCCGAGATAGAGTGGATAGGAAGGACCTATTTCCCTTAGCAGAAGGGTCAATAATAGATTTCAAGTAATTGGTAGGAGGTTTACAGGGAATTTGAGGAGACATTTTTTCACCCAGTGAATGGTGGGGGTCTGGAATGCACTGCCTGAAAGGGTGGTAGAGGCAGAAACCCTCATCACGTTTAAAAAGTACTTGGATATGCACTTGAACTGCCGTAACCTACAAGGCTACGGACCAAGTGCTGTAAAGTGGGATTTGGGTGGATTGCTCTTTGTCGGCTGGCACGGACAAGATGGGCCGAATGGCCTCCTTCTGTGCTGTAAATTTCTATGATTCTGCCTGATCATGTGACATCTGCCCACACGACTTCTACAAATGTTATTACATTGTAGCCAGGATTGTTTAGTTTCCAATTCCGCCCATTTTGAAGCCAGGTCTCCGTTATAGCTACTATTGCATAACCCCATGTGGCAACTTGCGCCTGCAACTCGTCAATCTTATTTGTAACACTCCTCGCATTAACACACATGCATTTCAACAGCATGCTAGTTGGCTTTGCTTTTTTCCTGAATTTAACTGCTGCTCTTTCTACATTATTCTTTGTTCTGTTGCTGTTTGTCCCTCCGAGTTTTCTATGCACCTTGTCTCTCCTCTCTGCTGCTGTGTCCTGGTGGCCCTCCGCCAGTGTGTGTATTTTGGCTATCTTATTTTCTTCTTCTGCTTATTTCGGCCCTGTGTCTGGAGCCCCTTGCATTTGTGTAGCAGCAGGAGAATGTGCAGCGAAGAAATGGTCAAAGGAAAGCGAGAGAGAGAGAGAGAGAGAGCAGCAAAAAGGATGTTGATTGATTAAGAGCAGTGTGTGCGCGTGTGTGTGCAAAACGTTGAGCAGCCTGTGGCGGCAGCAAAAGCCTACTGCACCTGGTGTTCCCAGGCAGTCTCCCATCCAAGTACTAACCAGGCCTGACTCTGCTTAGCTTCACGAGATCAGACGAGATCGGGCGTATTCAGACTAGTATGGCCGTAGGCATATGCTGGCTGGCTTTCTCTTTACTTAAAGCTGTCGCCCATTTTTTTCTCTTCTTCTACACATTCATACAAGTATTCAACACTCAATTTACATTTACAAGTTTTACTCCTCCCGCAACCCCCCCACCCCCCCTCCACCTCTTCTTGCTGCTCTGCCTCCCACACAAACAAACTACAAGCCCAACCCTTCATTGCCTTCTATTCAAATATTACATCAAATAAACATGCTCAAACACCAAGTCTTAAGGGCTGTAGCATCTTTCAAACTGGACAAATACCCAGGCCCGCATCAAATCTATCCCACACTCTTAAGAGAAGTAAGACACCAAATAGCACAGGCTCTCACCATCATTTTACAATCCTCTCTGGCTACAGGTGTGGTGCCCGACCACTGGAGGACTGCTAACGTGCTACCGTTCTTTCAAAAGGGAGAGAGGGATAGACCGCATAATTACAGGCCAGTCAGCCTAACCTCGGTGGTGGGAAAATTATTGGAAAAAGTTCTGAGGGACAGGAGAAATCTTCATTTAGAAAGACACGGATTAATCAGGGACAGTCAGCATGGATTTCTTAACGGAAGGTCGTGTCTGACTAACGCAATTCAATTTTTCGAGGAGGTAACAAGGAGGGTCGATGAGGGTAGTGCCTTTGATGTAGTCTATATGGATTTTAGCAAGGCTTTTGATAAGGTCCCGCATGCCAGATTGGTCACGAAAGTAAAAGCCCATGGGATCCAAGGCAAAGTGGCAAGTTGGATCCAAAATTGGCTCAGAGGCAGGAAACAAAGGGTAATGGTCGAAGGGTGTTTTTGTGACCGGAAGGCTGTTTCCAGTGGGGTTCCGCAGGGCTCACAGAATCACAGAAACCCCACAGTGCAGATAGAGGCCATTTCGGCCCATCGAGCCTGCACCGACTCAGTACTGGGCCCTTTGCTTTTTCTGGTATATATCAATGATTTGGATTTGAATGTAGGAAGTATGATTAAGAAGTTTGCAGATGATACAAAAATTGGCCGTGTGGTTAATAATGAAACAGAATGCTGTAGACTGCAGGAAGATATCAATGGACTCGTCTAGTGGGCAGAACAGTGGCAAATGGAATTCAGTTGGAATACACAATAAATGGTAGGACACTGAGAAATGCAGAGGATCAGCGGGACCTTGGAGTGCATGTCCACAGATCCCTGAAGGTAGCAGGACAGGTAGATAAAGTGGTTAAGCAGGCATACGGGATACTTGCCTTTATTAGCCGAGGCGTAGAATATAAGAGCGGGGAGGTTATGCTTCAACTGTATAAAACACTAGTTAGGCCGCAGCTAGAGTGCCGCGTGCAGTTCTGGTCACCACATTACAAGAAGGATGCGATTGCACTAGAGAAGGTGCAGAGGAGATTTCCGAGGATGTTGCCTGGGCTGGGGAATTTTAGTTATGAGGAAAGATTGGATAGGCTGGGGTTGTTTTCTTTGGAACACAGGAGGCTGAGGCGAGACCTAATTGAGGTGTGTAAAATTATGAGGGGCCGAGATAGAGTGGATAGGAAGGACCTATTTCCCTTAGCAGAAGGGTCAATAATAGATTTCAAGTAATTGGTAGGAGGTTTACAGGGAATTTGAGGAGACATTTTTTCACCCAGTGAATGGTGGGGGTCTGGAATGCACTGCCTGAAAGGGTGGTAGAGGCAGAAACCCTCATCACGTTTAAAAAGTACTTGGATATGCACTTGAACTGCCGTAACCTACAAGGCTACGGACCAAGTGCTGTAAAGTGGGATTTGGGTGGATTGCTCTTTGTCGGCTGGCACGGACAAGATGGGCCGAATGGCCTCCTTCTGTGCTGTAAATTTCTATGATTCTGCCTGATCATGTGACATCTGCCCACACGACTTCTACAAATGTTATTACATTGTAGCCAGGATTGTTTAGTTTCCAATTCCGCCCATTTTGAAGCCAGGTCTCCGTTATAGCTACTATTGCATAACCCCATGTGGCAACTTGCGCCTGCAACTCGTCAATCTTATTTGTAACACTCCTCGCATTAACACACATGCATTTCAACAGCATGCTAGTTGGCTTTGCTTTTTTCCTGAATTTAACTGCTGCTCTTTCTACATTATTCTTTGTTCTGTTGCTGTTTGTCCCTCCGAGTTTTCTATGCACCTTGTCTCTCCTCTCTGCTGCTGTGTCCTGGTGGCCCTCCGCCAGTGTGTGTATTTTGGCTATCTTATTTTCTTCTTCTGCTTATTTCGGCCCTGTGTCTGGAGCCCCTTGCATTTGTGTAGCAGCAGGAGAATGTGCAGCGAAGAAATGGTCAAAGGAAAGCGAGAGAGAGAGAGAGAGAGAGCAGCAAAAAGGATGTTGATTGATTAAGAGCAGTGTGTGCGCGTGTGTGTGCAAAACGTTGAGCAGCCTGTGGCGGCAGCAAAAGCCTACTGCACCTGGTGTTCCCAGGCGGTCTCCCATCCAAGTACTAACCAGGCCTGACTCTGCTTAGCTTCCGAGATCAGACGAGATCGGGCACATTCAGACTAGTATGGCCGTAGGCATATGCTGGCTGGCTTTCTCTTTACTTAAAGCTGTCGCCCATTTTTTTCTCTTCTACACATTCATACAAGTATTCAACACTCAATTTACATTTACAAGTTTTACTCCTCCCGCAACCCCCCCACCCCCCCTCCACCTCTTCTTGCTGCTCTGCCTCCCACACAAACAAACTACAAGCCCAACCCTTCATTGCCTTCTATTCAAATATTACATCAAATAAACATGCTCAAACACCAAGTCTTAAGGGCTGTAGCATCTTTCAAACTGGACAAATACCCAGGCCCGCATCAAATCTATCCCACACTCTTAAGAGAAGTAAGACACCAAATAGCACAGGCTCTCACCATCATTTTACAATCCTCTCTGGCTACAGGTGTGGTGCCCGACCACTGGAGGACTGCTAACGTGCTACCGTTCTTTCAAAAGGGAGAGAGGGATAGACCGCATAATTACAGGCCAGTCAGCCTAACCTCGGTGGTGGGAAAATTATTGGAAAAAGTTCTGAGGGACAGGAGAAATCTTCATTTAGAAAGACACGGATTAATCAGGGACAGTCAGCATGGATTTCTTAACGGAAGGTCGTGTCTGACTAACGCAATTCAATTTTTCGAGGAGGTAACAAGGAGGGTCGATGAGGGTAGTGCCTTTGATGTAGTCTATATGGATTTTAGCAAGGCTTTTGATAAGGTCCCGCATGCCAGATTGGTCACGAAAGTAAAAGCCCATGGGATCCAAGGCAAAGTGGCAAGTTGGATCCAAAATTGGCTCAGAGGCAGGAAACAAAGGGTAATGGTCGAAGGGTGTTTTTGTGACCGGAAGGCTGTTTCCAGTGGGGTTCCGCAGGGCTCACAGAATCACAGAAACCCCACAGTGCAGATAGAGGCCATTTCGGCCCATCGAGCCTGCACCGACTCAGTACTGGGCCCTTTGCTTTTTCTGGTATATATCAATGATTTGGATTTGAATGTAGGAAGTATGATTAAGAAGTTTGCAGATGATACAAAAATTGGCCGTGTGGTTAATAATGAAACAGAATGCTGTAGACTGCAGGAAGATATCAATGGACTCGTCTAGTGGGCAGAACAGTGGCAAATGGAATTCAGTTGGAATACACAATAAATGGTAGGACACTGAGAAATGCAGAGGATCAGCGGGACCTTGGAGTGCATGTCCACAGATCCCTGAAGGTAGCAGGACAGGTAGATAAAGTGGTTAAGCAGGCATACGGGATACTTGCCTTTATTAGCCGAGGCGTAGAATATAAGAGCGGGGAGGTTATGCTTCAACTGTATAAAACACTAGTTAGGCCGCAGCTAGAGTGCCGCGTGCAGTTCTGGTCACCACATTACAAGAAGGATGCGATTGCACTAGAGAAGGTGCAGAGGAGATTTCCGAGGATGTTGCCTGGGCTGGGGAATTTTAGTTATGAGGAAAGATTGGATAGGCTGGGGTTGTTTTCTTTGGAACACAGGAGGCTGAGGCGAGACCTAATTGAGGTGTGTAAAATTATGAGGGGCCGAGATAGAGTGGATAGGAAGGACCTATTTCCCTTAGCAGAAGGGTCAATAATAGATTTCAAGTAATTGGTAGGAGGTTTACAGGGAATTTGAGGAGACATTTTTTCACCCAGTGAATGGTGGGGGTCTGGAATGCACTGCCTGAAAGGGTGGTAGAGGCAGAAACCCTCATCACGTTTAAAAAGTACTTGGATATGCACTTGAACTGCCGTAACCTACAAGGCTACGGACCAAGTGCTGTAAAGTGGGATTTGGGTGGATTGCTCTTTGTCGACTGGCACGGACAAGATGGGCCGAATGGCCTCCTTCTGTGCTGTAAATTTCTATGATTCTGCCTGATCATGTGACATCTGCCCACACGACTTCTACAAATGTTATTACATTGTAGCCAGGATTGTTTAGTTTCCAATTCCGCCCATTTTGAAGCCAGGTCTCCGTTATAGCTACTATTGCATAACCCCATGTGGCAACTTGCGCCTGCAACTCGTCAATCTTATTTGTAACACTCCTCGCATTAACACACATGCATTTCAACAGCATGCTAGTTGGCTTTGCTTTTTTCCTGAATTTAACTGCTGCTCTTTCTACATTATTCTTTGTTCTGTTGCTGTTTGTCCCTCCGAGTTTTCTATGCACCTTGTCTCTCCTCTCTGCTGCTGTGTCCTGGTGGCCCTCCGCCAGTGTGTGTATTTTGGCTATCTTATTTTCTTCTTCTGCTTATTTCGGCCCTGTGTCTGGAGCCCCTTGCATTTGTGTAGCAGCAGGAGAATGTGCAGCGAAGAAATGGTCAAAGGAAAGCGAGAGAGAGAGAGAGAGAGAGCAGCAAAAAGGATGTTGATTGATTAAGAGCAGTGTGTGCGCGTGTGTGTGCAAAACGTTGAGCAGCCTGTGGCGGCAGCAAAAGCCTACTGCACCTGGTGTTCCCAGGCGGTCTCCCATCCAAGTACTAACCAGGCCTGACTCTGCTTAGCTTCCGAGATCAGACGAGATCGGGCGTATTCAGACTAGTATGGCCGTAGGCATATGCTAGCTGGCTTTCTCTTTACTTAAAGCTGTCGCCCATTTTTTTCTCTTCTTCTACACATTCATACAAGTATTCAACACTCAATTTACATTTACAAGTTTTACTCCTCCCGCAACCCCCCCACCCCCCCTCCACCTCTTCTTGCTGCTCTGCCTCCCACACAAACAAACTACAAGCCCAACCCTTCATTGCCTTCTATTCAAATATTACATCAAATAAACATGCTCAAACACCAAGTCTTAAGGGCTGTAGCATCTTTCAAACTGGACAAATACCCAGGCCCGCATCAAATCTATCCCACACTCTTAAGAGAAGTAAGACACCAAATAGCACAGGCTCTCACCATCATTTTACAATCCTCTCTGGCTACAGGTGTGGTGCCCGACCACTGGAGGACTGCTAACGTGCTACCGTTCTTTCAAAAGGGAGAGAGGGATAGACCGCATAATTACAGGCCAGTCAGCCTAACCTCGGTGGTGGGAAAATTATTGGAAAAAGTTCTGAGGGACAGGAGAAATCTTCATTTAGAAAGACACGGATTAATCAGGGACAGTCAGCATGGATTTCTTAACGGAAGGTCGTGTCTGACTAACGCAATTCAATTTTTCGAGGAGGTAACAAGGAGGGTCGATGAGGGTAGTGCCTTTGATGTAGTCTATATGGATTTTAGCAAGGCTTTTGATAAGGTCCCGCATGCCAGATTGGTCACGAAAGTAAAAGCCCATGGGATCCAAGGCAAAGTGGCAAGTTGGATCCAAAATTGGCTCAGAGGCAGGAAACAAAGGGTAATGGTCGAAGGGTGTTTTTGTGACCGGAAGGCTGTTTCCAGTGGGGTTCCGCAGGGCTCACAGAATCACAGAAACCCCACAGTGCAGATAGAGGCCATTTCGGCCCATCGAGCCTGCACCGACTCAGTACTGGGCCCTTTGCTTTTTCTGGTATATATCAATGATTTGGATTTGAATGTAGGAAGTATGATTAAGAAGTTTGCAGATGATACAAAAATTGGCCGTGTGGTTAATAATGAAACAGAATGCTGTAGACTGCAGGAAGATATCAATGGACTCGTCTAGTGGGCAGAACAGTGGCAAATGGAATTCAGTTGGAATACACAATAAATGGTAGGACACTGAGAAATGCAGAGGATCAGCGGGACCTTGGAGTGCATGTCCACAGATCCCTGAAGGTAGCAGGACAGGTAGATAAAGTGGTTAAGCAGGCATACGGGATACTTGCCTTTATTAGCCGAGGCGTAGAATATAAGAGCGGGGAGGTTATGCTTCAACTGTATAAAACACTAGTTAGGCCGCAGCTAGAGTGCCGCGTGCAGTTCTGGTCACCACATTACAAGAAGGATGCGATTGCACTAGAGAAGGTGCAGAGGAGATTTCCGAGGATGTTGCCTGGGCTGGGGAATTTTAGTTATGAGGAAAGATTGGATAGGCTGGGGTTGTTTTCTTTGGAACACAGGAGGCTGAGGCGAGACCTAATTGAGGTGTGTAAAATTATGAGGGGCCGAGATAGAGTGGATAGGAAGGACCTATTTTCCTTAGCAGAAGGGTCAATAATAGATTTCAAGTAATTGGTAGGAGGTTTACAGGGAATTTGAGGAGACATTTTTTCACCCAGTGAATGGTGGGGGTCTGGAATGCACTGCCTGAAAGGGTGGTAGAGGCAGAAACCCTCATCACGTTTAAAAAGTACTTGGATATGCACTTGAACTGCCGTAACCTACAAGGCTACGGACCAAGTGCTGTAAAGTGGGATTTGGGTGGATTGCTCTTTGTCGGCTGGCACGGACAAGATGGGCCGAATGGCCTCCTTCTGTGCTGTAAATTTCTATGATTCTGCCTGATCATGTGACATCTGCCCACACGACTTCTACAAATGTTATTACATTGTAGCCAGGATTGTTTAGTTTCCAATTCCGCCCATTTTGAAGCCAGGTCTCCGTTATAGCTACTATTGCATAACCCCATGTGGCAACTTGCGCCTGCAACTCGTCAATCTTATTTGTAACACTCCTCGCATTAACACACATGCATTTCAACAGCATGCTAGTTGGCTTTGCTTTTTTCCTGAATTTAACTGCTGCTCTTTCCACATTATTCTTTGTTCTGTTGCTGTTTGTCCCTCCGAGTTTTCTATGCACCTTGTCTCTCCTCTCTGCTGCTGTGTCCTGGTGGCCCTCCGCCAGTGTGTGTATTTTGGCTATCTTATTTTCTTCTTCTGCTTATTTCGGCCCTGTGTCTGGAGCCCCTTGCATTTGTGTAGCAGCAGGAGAATGTGCAGCGAAGAAATGGTCAAAGGAAAGCGAGAGAGAGAGAGAGAGAGAGAGAGAGCAGCAAAAAGGATGTTGATTGATTAAGAGCAGTGTGTGCGCGTGTGTGTGCAAAACGTTGAGCAGCCTGTGGCGGCAGCAAAAGCCTACTGCACCTGGTGTTCCCAGGCGGTCTCCCATCCAAGTACTAACCAGGCCTGACTCTGCTTAGCTTCCGAGATCAGACGAGATCGGGCGTATTCAGACTAGTATGGCCGTAGGCATATGCTGGCTGGCTTTCTCTTTACTTAAAGCTGTCGCCCATTTTTTTCTCTTCTTCTACACATTCATACAAGTATTCAACACTCAATTTACATTTACAAGTTTTACTCCTCCCGCAACCCCCCCACCCCCCCTCCACCTCTTCTTGCTGCTCTGCCTCCCACACAAACAAACTACAAGCCCAACCCTTCATTGCCTTCTATTCAAATATTACATCAAATAAACATGCTCAAACACCAAGTCTTAAGGGCTGTAGCATCTTTCAAACTGGACAAATACCCAGGCCCGCATCAAATCTATCCCACACTCTTAAGAGAAGTAAGACACCAAATAGCACAGGCTCTCACCATCATTTTACAATCCTCTCTGGCTACAGGTGTGGTGCCCGACCACTGGAGGACTGCTAACGTGCTACCGTTCTTTCAAAAGGGAGAGAGGGATAGACCGCATAATTACAGGCCAGTCAGCCTAACCTCGGTGGTGGGAAAATTATTGGAAAAAGTTCTGAGGGACAGGAGAAATCTTCATTTAGAAAGACACGGATTAATCAGGGACAGTCAGCATGGATTTCTTAACGGAAGGTCGTGTCTGACTAACGCAATTCAATTTTTCGAGGAGGTAACAAGGAGGGTCGATGAGGGTAGTGCCTTTGATGTAGTCTATATGGATTTTAGCAAGGCTTTTGATAAGGTCCCGCATGCCAGATTGGTCACGAAAGTAAAAGCCCATGGGATCCAAGGCAAAGTGGCAAGTTGGATCCAAAATTGGCTCAGAGGCAGGAAACAAAGGGTAATGGTCGAAGGGTGTTTTTGTGACCGGAAGGCTGTTTCCAGTGGGGTTCCGCAGGGCTCACAGAATCACAGAAACCCCACAGTGCAGATAGAGGCCATTTCGGCCCATCGAGCCTGCACCGACTCAGTACTGGGCCCTTTGCTTTTTCTGGTATATATCAATGATTTGGATTTGAATGTAGGAAGTATGATTAAGAAGTTTGCAGATGATACAAAAATTGGCCGTGTGGTTAATAATGAAACAGAATGCTGTAGACTGCAGGAAGATATCAATGGACTCGTCTAGTGGGCAGAACAGTGGCAAATGGAATTCAGTTGGAATACACAATAAATGGTAGGACACTGAGAAATGCAGAGGATCAGCGGGACCTTGGAGTGCATGTCCACAGATCCCTGAAGGTAGCAGGACAGGTAGATAAAGTGGTTAAGCAGGCATACGGGATACTTGCCTTTATTAGCCGAGGCGTAGAATATAAGAGCGGGGAGGTTATGCTTCAACTGTATAAAACACTAGTTAGGCCGCAGCTAGAGTGCCGCGTGCAGTTCTGGTCACCACATTACAAGAAGGATGCGATTGCACTAGAGAAGGTGCAGAGGAGATTTCCGAGGATGTTGCCTGGGCTGGGGAATTTTAGTTATGAGGAAAGATTGGATAGGCTGGGGTTGTTTTCTTTGGAACACAGGAGGCTGAGGCGAGACCTAATTGAGGTGTGTAAAATTATGAGGGGCCGAGATAGAGTGGATAGGAAGGACCTATTTCCCTTAGCAGAAGGGTCAATAATAGATTTCAAGTAATTGGTAGGAGGTTTACAGGGAATTTGAGGAGACATTTTTTCACCCAGTGAATGGTGGGGGTCTGGAATGCACTGCCTGAAAGGGTGGTAGAGGCAGAAACCCTCATCACGTTTAAAAAGTACTTGGATATGCACTTGAACTGCCGTAACCTACAAGGCTACGGACCAAGTGCTGTAAAGTGGGATTTGGGTGGATTGCTCTTTGTCGGCTGGCACGGACAAGATGGGCCGAATGGCCTCCTTCTGTGCTGTAAATTTCTATGATTCTGCCTGATCATGTGACATCTGCCCACACGACTTCTACAAATGTTATTACATTGTAGCCAGGATTGTTTAGTTTCCAATTCCGCCCATTTTGAAGCCAGGTCTCCGTTATAGCTACTATTGCATAACCCCATGTGGCAACTTGCGCCTGCAACTCGTCAATCTTATTTGTAACACTCCTCGCATTAACACACATGCATTTCAACAGCATGCTAGTTGCCTTTGCTTTTTTCCTGAATTTAACTGCTGCTCTTTCCACATTATTCTTTGTTCTGTTGCTGTTTGTCCCTCCGAGTTTTCTATGCACCTTGTCTCTCCTCTCTGCTGCTGTGTCCTGGTGGCCCTCCGCCAGTGTGTGTATTTTGGCTATCTTATTTTCTTCTTCTGCTTATTTCGGCCCTGTGTCTGGAGCCCCTTGCATTTGTGTAGCAGCAGGAGAATGTGCAGCGAAGAAATGGTCAAAGGAAAGCGAGAGAGAGAGAGAGAGAGAGAGAGAGAGAGAGCAGCAAAAAGGATGTTGATTGATTAAGAGCAGTGTGTGCGCGTGTGTGTGCAAAACGTTGAGCAGCCTGTGGCGGCAGCAAAAGCCTACTGCACCTGGTGTTCCCAGGCGGTCTCCCATCCAAGTACTAACCAGGCCTGACTCTGCTTAGCTTCCGAGATCAGACGAGATCAGGCGTATTCAGACTAGTATGGCCGTAGGCATATGCTGGCTGGCTTTCTCTTTACTTAAAGCTGTCGCCCATTTTTTTCTCTTCTTCTACACATTCATACAAGTATTCAACACTCAATTTACATTTACAAGTTTTACTCCTCCCGCAACCCCCCCACCCCCCCTCCACCTCTTCTTGCTGCTCTGCCTCCCACACAAACAAACTACAAGCCCAACCCTTCATTGCCTTCTATTCAAATATTACATCAAATAAACATGCTCAAACACCAAGTCTTAAGGGCTGTAGCATCTTTCAAACTGGACAAATACCCAGGCCCGCATCAAATCTATCCCACACTCTTAAGAGAAGTAAGACACCAAATAGCACAGGCTCTCACCATCATTTTACAATCCTCTCTGGCTACAGGTGTGGTGCCCGACCACTGGAGGACTGCTAACGTGCTACCGTTCTTTCAAAAGGGAGAGAGGGATAGACCGCATAATTACAGGCCAGTCAGCCTAACCTCGGTGGTGGGAAAATTATTGGAAAAAGTTCTGAGGGACAGGAGAAATCTTCATTTAGAAAGACACGGATTAATCAGGGACAGTCAGCATGGATTTCTTAACGGAAGGTCGTGTCTGACTAACGCAATTCAATTTTTCGAGGAGGTAACAAGGAGGGTCGATGAGGGTAGTGCCTTTCATGTAGTCTATATGGATTTTAGCAAGGCTTTTGATAAGGTCCCGCATGCCAGATTGGTCACGAAAGTAAAAGCCCATGGGATCCAAGGCAAAGTGGCAAGTTGGATCCAAAATTGGCTCAGAGGCAGGAAACAAAGGGTAATGGTCGAAGGGTGTTTTTGTGACCGGAAGGCTGTTTCCAGTGGGGTTCCGCAGGGCTCACAGAATCACAGAAACCCCACAGTGCAGATAGAGGCCATTTCGGCCCATCGAGCCTGCACCGACTCAGTACTGGGCCCTTTGCTTTTTCTGGTATATATCAATGATTTGGATTTGAATGTAGGAAGTATGATTAAGAAGTTTGCAGATGATACAAAAATTGGCCGTGTGGTTAATAATGAAACAGAATGCTGTAGACTGCAGGAAGATATCAATGGACTCGTCTAGTGGGCAGAACAGTGGCAAATGGAATTCAGTTGGAATACACAATAAATGGTAGGACACTGAGAAATGCAGAGGATCAGCGGGACCTTGGAGTGCATGTCCACAGATCCCTGAAGGTAGCAGGACAGGTAGATAAAGTGGTTAAGCAGGCATACGGGATACTTGCCTTTATTAGCCGAGGCGTAGAATATAAGAGCGGGGAGGTTATGCTTCAACTGTATAAAACACTAGTTAGGCCGCAGCTAGAGTGCCGCGTGCAGTTCTGGTCACCACATTACAAGAAGGATGCGATTGCACTAGAGAAGGTGCAGAGGAGATTTCCGAGGATGTTGCCTGGGCTGGGGAATTTTAGTTATGAGGAAAGATTGGATAGGCTGGGGTTGTTTTCTTTGGAACACAGGAGGCTGAGGCGAGACCTAATTGAGGTGTGTAAAATTATGAGGGGCCGAGATAGAGTGGATAGGAAGGACCTATTTCCCTTAGCAGAAGGGTCAATAATAGATTTCAAGTAATTGGTAGGAGGTTTACAGGGAATTTGAGGAGACATTTTTTCACCCAGTGAATGGTGGGGGTCTGGAATGCACTGCCTGAAAGGGTGGTAGAGGCAGAAACCCTCATCACGTTTAAAAAGTACTTGGATATGCACTTGAACTGCCGTAACCTACAAGGCTACGGACCAAGTGCTGTAAAGTGGGATTTGGGTGGATTGCTCTTTGTCGGCTGGCACGGACAAGATGGGCCGAATGGCCTCCTTCTGTGCTGTAAATTTCTATGATTCTGCCTGATCATGTGACATCTGCCCACACGACTTCTACAAATGTTATTACATTGTAGCCAGGATTGTTTAGTTTCCAATTCCGCCCATTTTGAAGCCAGGTCTCCGTTATAGCTACTATTGCATAACCCCATGTGGCAACTTGCGCCTGCAACTCGTCAATCTTATTTGTAACACTCCTCGCATTAACACACATGCATTTCAACAGCATGCTAGTTGGCTTTGCTTTTTTCCTGAATTTAACTGCTGCTCTTTCCACATTATTCTTTGTTCTGTTGCTGTTTGTCCCTCCGAGTTTTCTATGCACCTTGTCTCTCCTCTCTGCTGCTGTGTCCTGGTGGCCCTCCGCCAGTGTGTGTATTTTGGCTATCTTATTTTCTTCTTCTGCTTATTTCGGCCCTGTGTCTGGAGCCCCTTGCATTTGTGTAGCAGCAGGAGAATGTGCAGCGAAGAAATGGTCAAAGGAAAGCGAGAGAGAGAGAGAGAGAGAGAGAGAGAGAGCAGCAAAAAGGATGTTGATTGATTAAGAGCAGTGTGTGCGCGTGTGTGTGCAAAACGTTGAGCAGCCTGTGGCGGCAGCAAAAGCCTACTGCACCTGGTGTTCCCAGGCGGTCTCCCATCCAAGTACTAACCAGGCCTGACTCTGCTTAGCTTCCGAGATCAGACGAGATCGGGCGTATTCAGACTAGTATGGCCGTAGGCATATGCTAGCTGGCTTTCTCTTTACTTAAAGCTGTCGCCCATTTTTTTCTCTTCTTCTACACATTCATACAAGTATTCAACACTCAATTTACATTTACAAGTTTTACTCCTCCCGCAACCCCCCCACCCCCCCTCCACCTCTTCTTGCTGCTCTGCCTCCCACACAAACAAACTACAAGCCCAACCCTTCATTGCCTTCTATTCAAATATTACATCAAATAAACATGCTCAAACACCAAGTCTTAAGGGCTGTAGCATCTTTCAAACTGGACAAATACCCAGGCCCGCATCAAATCTATCCCACACTCTTAAGAGAAGTAAGACACCAAATAGCACAGGCTCTCACCATCATTTTACAATCCTCTCTGGCTACAGGTGTGGTGCCCGACCACTGGAGGACTGCTAACGTGCTACCGTTCTTTCAAAAGGGAGAGAGGGATAGACCGCATAATTACAGGCCAGTCAGCCTAACCTCGGTGGTGGGAAAATTATTGGAAAAAGTTCTGAGGGACAGGAGAAATCTTCATTTAGAAAGACACGGATTAATCAGGGACAGTCAGCATGGATTTCTTAACGGAAGGTCGTGTCTGACTAACGCAATTCAATTTTTCGAGGAGGTAACAAGGAGGGTCGATGAGGGTAGTGCCTTTGATGTAGTCTATATGGATTTTAGCAAGGCTTTTGATAAGGTCCCGCATGCCAGATTGGTCACGAAAGTAAAAGCCCATGGGATCCAAGGCAAAGTGGCAAGTTGGATCCAAAATTGGCTCAGAGGCAGGAAACAAAGGGTAATGGTCGAAGGGTGTTTTTGTGACCGGAAGGCTGTTTCCAGTGGGGTTCCGCAGGGCTCACAGAATCACAGAAACCCCACAGTGCAGATAGAGGCCATTTCGGCCCATCGAGCCTGCACCGACTCAGTACTGGGCCCTTTGCTTTTTCTGGTATATATCAATGATTTGGATTTGAATGTAGGAAGTATGATTAAGAAGTTTGCAGATGATACAAAAATTGGCCGTGTGGTTAATAATGAAACAGAATGCTGTAGACTGCAGGAAGATATCAATGGACTCGTCTAGTGGGCAGAACAGTGGCAAATGGAATTCAGTTGGAATACACAATAAATGGTAGGACACTGAGAAATGCAGAGGATCAGCGGGACCTTGGAGTGCATGTCCACAGATCCCTGAAGGTAGCAGGACAGGTAGATAAAGTGGTTAAGCAGGCATACGGGATACTTGCCTTTATTAGCCGAGGCGTAGAATATAAGAGCGGGGAGGTTATGCTTCAACTGTATAAAACACTAGTTAGGCCGCAGCTAGAGTGCCGCGTGCAGTTCTGGTCACCACATTACAAGAAGGATGCGATTGCACTAGAGAAGGTGCAGAGGAGATTTCCGAGGATGTTGCCTGGGCTGGGGAATTTTAGTTATGAGGAAAGATTGGATAGGCTGGGGTTGTTTTCTTTGGAACACAGGAGGCTGAGGCGAGACCTAATTGAGGTGTGTAAAATTATGAGGGGCCGAGATAGAGTGGATAGGAAGGACCTATTTCCCTTAGCAGAAGGGTCAATAATAGATTTCAAGTAATTGGTAGGAGGTTTACAGGGAATTTGAGGAGACATTTTTTCACCCAGTGAATGGTGGGGGTCTGGAATGCACTGCCTGAAAGGGTGGTAGAGGCAGAAACCCTCATCACGTTTAAAAAGTACTTGGATATGCACTTGAACTGCCGTAACCTACAAGGCTACGGACCAAGTGCTGTAAAGTGGGATTTGGGTGGATTGCTCTTTGTCGGCTGGCACGGACAAGATGGGCCGAATGGCCTCCTTCTGTGCTGTAAATTTCTATGATTCTGCCTGATCATGTGACATCTGCCCACACGACTTCTACAAATGTTATTACATTGTAGCCAGGATTGTTTAGTTTCCAATTCCGCCCATTTTGAAGCCAGGTCTCCGTTATAGCTACTATTGCATAACCCCATGTGGCAACTTGCGCCTGCAACTCGTCAATCTTATTTGTAACACTCCTCGCATTAACACACATGCATTTCAACAGCATGCTAGTTGGCTTTGCTTTTTTCCTGAATTTAACTGCTGCTCTTTCTACATTATTCTTTGTTCTGTTGCTGTTTGTCCCTCCGAGTTTTCTATGCACCTTGTCTCTCCTCTCTGCTGCTGTGTCCTGGTGGCCCTCCGCCAGTGTGTGTATTTTGGCTATCTTATTTTCTTCTTCTGCTTATTTCGGCCCTGTGTCTGGAGCCCCTTGCATTTGTGTAGCAGCAGGAGAATGTGCAGCGAAGAAATGGTCAAAGGAAAGCGAGAGAGAGAGAGAGAGAGAGCAGCAAAAAGGATGTTGATTGATTAAGAGCAGTGTGTGCGCGTGTGTGTGCAAAACGTTGAGCAGCCTGTGGCGGCAGCAAAAGCCTACTGCACCTGGTGTTCCCAGGCAGTCTCCCATCCAAGTACTAACCAGGCCTGACTCTGCTTAGCTTCACGAGATCAGACGAGATCGGGCGTATTCAGACTAGTATGGCCGTAGGCATATGCTGGCTGGCTTTCTCTTTACTTAAAGCTGTCGCCCATTTTTTTCTCTTCTTCTACACATTCATACAAGTATTCAACACTCAATTTACATTTACAAGTTTTACTCCTCCCGCAACCCCCCCACCCCCCCTCCACCTCTTCTTGCTGCTCTGCCTCCCACACAAACAAACTACAAGCCCAACCCTTCATTGCCTTCTATTCAAATATTACATCAAATAAACATGCTCAAACACCAAGTCTTAAGGGCTGTAGCATCTTTCAAACTGGACAAATACCCAGGCCCGCATCAAATCTATCCCACACTCTTAAGAGAAGTAAGACACCAAATAGCACAGGCTCTCACCATCATTTTACAATCCTCTCTGGCTACAGGTGTGGTGCCCGACCACTGGAGGACTGCTAACGTGCTACCGTTCTTTCAAAAGGGAGAGAGGGATAGACCGCATAATTACAGGCCAGTCAGCCTAACCTCGGTGGTGGGAAAATTATTGGAAAAAGTTCTGAGGGACAGGAGAAATCTTCATTTAGAAAGACACGGATTAATCAGGGACAGTCAGCATGGATTTCTTAACGGAAGGTCGTGTCTGACTAACGCAATTCAATTTTTCGAGGAGGTAACAAGGAGGGTCGATGAGGGTAGTGCCTTTGATGTAGTCTATATGGATTTTAGCAAGGCTTTTGATAAGGTCCCGCATGCCAGATTGGTCACGAAAGTAAAAGCCCATGGGATCCAAGGCAAAGTGGCAAGTTGGATCCAAAATTGGCTCAGAGGCAGGAAACAAAGGGTAATGGTCGAAGGGTGTTTTTGTGACCGGAAGGCTGTTTCCAGTGGGGTTCCGCAGGGCTCACAGAATCACAGAAACCCCACAGTGCAGATAGAGGCCATTTCGGCCCATCGAGCCTGCACCGACTCAGTACTGGGCCCTTTGCTTTTTCTGGTATATATCAATGATTTGGATTTGAATGTAGGAAGTATGATTAAGAAGTTTGCAGATGATACAAAAATTGGCCGTGTGGTTAATAATGAAACAGAATGCTGTAGACTGCAGGAAGATATCAATGGACTCGTCTAGTGGGCAGAACAGTGGCAAATGGAATTCAGTTGGAATACACAATAAATGGTAGGACACTGAGAAATGCAGAGGATCAGCGGGACCTTGGAGTGCATGTCCACAGATCCCTGAAGGTAGCAGGACAGGTAGATAAAGTGGTTAAGCAGGCATACGGGATACTTGCCTTTATTAGCCGAGGCGTAGAATATAAGAGCGGGGAGGTTATGCTTCAACTGTATAAAACACTAGTTAGGCCGCAGCTAGAGTGCCGCGTGCAGTTCTGGTCACCACATTACAAGAAGGATGCGATTGCACTAGAGAAGGTGCAGAGGAGATTTCCGAGGATGTTGCCTGGGCTGGGGAATTTTAGTTATGAGGAAAGATTGGATAGGCTGGGGTTGTTTTCTTTGGAACACAGGAGGCTGAGGCGAGACCTAATTGAGGTGTGTAAAATTATGAGGGGCCGAGATAGAGTGGATAGGAAGGACCTATTTCCCTTAGCAGAAGGGTCAATAATAGATTTCAAGTAATTGGTAGGAGGTTTACAGGGAATTTGAGGAGACATTTTTTCACCCAGTGAATGGTGGGGGTCTGGAATGCACTGCCTGAAAGGGTGGTAGAGGCAGAAACCCTCATCACGTTTAAAAAGTACTTGGATATGCACTTGAACTGCCGTAACCTACAAGGCTACGGACCAAGTGCTGTAAAGTGGGATTTGGGTGGATTGCTCTTTGTCGACTGGCACGGACAAGATGGGCCGAATGGCCTCCTTCTGTGCTGTAAATTTCTATGATTCTGCCTGATCATGTGACATCTGCCCACACGACTTCTACAAATGTTATTACATTGTAGCCAGGATTGTTTAGTTTCCAATTCCGCCCATTTTGAAGCCAGGTCTCCGTTATAGCTACTATTGCATAACCCCATGTGGCAACTTGCGCCTGCAACTCGTCAATCTTATTTGTAACACTCCTCGCATTAACACACATGCATTTCAACAGCATGCTAGTTGGCTTTGCTTTTTTCCTGAATTTAACTGCTGCTCTTTCTACATTATTCTTTGTTCTGTTGCTGTTTGTCCCTCCGAGTTTTCTATGCACCTTGTCTCTCCTCTCTGCTGCTGTGTCCTGGTGGCCCTCCGCCAGTGTGTGTATTTTGGCTATCTTATTTTCTTCTTCTGCTTATTTCGGCCCTGTGTCTGGAGCCCCTTGCATTTGTGTAGCAGCAGGAGAATGTGCAGCGAAGAAATGGTCAAAGGAAAGCGAGAGAGAGAGAGAGAGAGAGCAGCAAAAAGGATGTTGATTGATTAAGAGCAGTGTGTGCGCGTGTGTGTGCAAAACGTTGAGCAGCCTGTGGCGGCAGCAAAAGCCTACTGCACCTGGTGTTCCCAGGCGGTCTCCCATCCAAGTACTAACCAGGCCTGACTCTGCTTAGCTTCCGAGATCAGACGAGATCGGGCGTATTCAGACTAGTATGGCCGTAGGCATATGCTAGCTGGCTTTCTCTTTACTTAAAGCTGTCGCCCATTTTTTTCTCTTCTTCTACACATTCATACAAGTATTCAACACTCAATTTACATTTACAAGTTTTACTCCTCCCGCAACCCCCCCACCCCCCCTCCACCTCTTCTTGCTGCTCTGCCTCCCACACAAACAAACTACAAGCCCAACCCTTCATTGCCTTCTATTCAAATATTACATCAAATAAACATGCTCAAACACCAAGTCTTAAGGGCTGTAGCATCTTTCAAACTGGACAAATACCCAGGCCCGCATCAAATCTATCCCACACTCTTAAGAGAAGTAAGACACCAAATAGCACAGGCTCTCACCATCATTTTACAATCCTCTCTGGCTACAGGTGTGGTGCCCGACCACTGGAGGACTGCTAACGTGCTACCGTTCTTTCAAAAGGGAGAGAGGGATAGACCGCATAATTACAGGCCAGTCAGCCTAACCTCGGTGGTGGGAAAATTATTGGAAAAAGTTCTGAGGGACAGGAGAAATCTTCATTTAGAAAGACACGGATTAATCAGGGACAGTCAGCATGGATTTCTTAACGGAAGGTCGTGTCTGACTAACGCAATTCAATTTTTCGAGGAGGTAACAAGGAGGGTCGATGAGGGTAGTGCCTTTGATGTAGTCTATATGGATTTTAGCAAGGCTTTTGATAAGGTCCCGCATGCCAGATTGGTCACGAAAGTAAAAGCCCATGGGATCCAAGGCAAAGTGGCAAGTTGGATCCAAAATTGGCTCAGAGGCAGGAAACAAAGGGTAATGGTCGAAGGGTGTTTTTGTGACCGGAAGGCTGTTTCCAGTGGGGTTCCGCAGGGCTCACAGAATCACAGAAACCCCACAGTGCAGATAGAGGCCATTTCGGCCCATCGAGCCTGCACCGACTCAGTACTGGGCCCTTTGCTTTTTCTGGTATATATCAATGATTTGGATTTGAATGTAGGAAGTATGATTAAGAAGTTTGCAGATGATACAAAAATTGGCCGTGTGGTTAATAATGAAACAGAATGCTGTAGACTGCAGGAAGATATCAATGGACTCGTCTAGTGGGCAGAACAGTGGCAAATGGAATTCAGTTGGAATACACAATAAATGGTAGGACACTGAGAAATGCAGAGGATCAGCGGGACCTTGGAGTGCATGTCCACAGATCCCTGAAGGTAGCAGGACAGGTAGATAAAGTGGTTAAGCAGGCATACGGGATACTTGCCTTTATTAGCCGAGGCGTAGAATATAAGAGCGGGGAGGTTATGCTTCAACTGTATAAAACACTAGTTAGGCCGCAGCTAGAGTGCCGCGTGCAGTTCTGGTCACCACATTACAAGAAGGATGCGATTGCACTAGAGAAGGTGCAGAGGAGATTTCCGAGGATGTTGCCTGGGCTGGGGAATTTTAGTTATGAGGAAAGATTGGATAGGCTGGGGTTGTTTTCTTTGGAACACAGGAGGCTGAGGCGAGACCTAATTGAGGTGTGTAAAATTATGAGGGGCCGAGATAGAGTGGATAGGAAGGACCTATTTTCCTTAGCAGAAGGGTCAATAATAGATTTCAAGTAATTGGTAGGAGGTTTACAGGGAATTTGAGGAGACATTTTTTCACCCAGTGAATGGTGGGGGTCTGGAATGCACTGCCTGAAAGGGTGGTAGAGGCAGAAACCCTCATCACGTTTAAAAAGTACTTGGATATGCACTTGAACTGCCGTAACCTACAAGGCTACGGACCAAGTGCTGTAAAGTGGGATTTGGGTGGATTGCTCTTTGTCGGCTGGCACGGACAAGATGGGCCGAATGGCCTCCTTCTGTGCTGTAAATTTCTATGATTCTGCCTGATCATGTGACATCTGCCCACACGACTTCTACAAATGTTATTACATTGTAGCCAGGATTGTTTAGTTTCCAATTCCGCCCATTTTGAAGCCAGGTCTCCGTTATAGCTACTATTGCATAACCCCATGTGGCAACTTGCGCCTGCAACTCGTCAATCTTATTTGTAACACTCCTCGCATTAACACACATGCATTTCAACAGCATGCTAGTTGGCTTTGCTTTTTTCCTGAATTTAACTGCTGCTCTTTCCACATTATTCTTTGTTCTGTTGCTGTTTGTCCCTCCGAGTTTTCTATGCACCTTGTCTCTCCTCTCTGCTGCTGTGTCCTGGTGGCCCTCCGCCAGTGTGTGTATTTTGGCTATCTTATTTTCTTCTTCTGCTTATTTCGGCCCTGTGTCTGGAGCCCCTTGCATTTGTGTAGCAGCAGGAGAATGTGCAGTGAAGAAATGGTCAAAGGAAAGCGAGAGAGAGAGAGAGAGAGAGAGAGAGCAGCAAAAAGGATGTTGATTGATTAAGAGCAGTGTGTGCGCGTGTGTGTGCAAAACGTTGAGCAGCCTGTGGCGGCAGCAAAAGCCTACTGCACCTGGTATTCCCAGGCAGTCTCCCATCCAAGTACTAACCAGGCCTGACTCTGCTTAGCTTCCGAGATCAGACGAGATCGGGCGTATTCAGACTAGTATGGCCGTAGGCATATGCTAGCTGGCTTTCTCTTTACTTAAAGCTGTCGCCCATTTTTTTCTCTTCTACGCATTCATACAAGTATTCAACACTCAATTTACATTTACAAATTTTACTCCTCCCGCAACCCCCCACCCCCCCTCCACCTCTTCTTGCTGCTCTGCCTCCCACACAAACAAACTACAAGCCCAACCCTTCATTGCCTTCTATTCAAATATTACATCAAATAAACATGCTCAAACACCAAGTCTTAAGGGCTGTAGCATCTTTCAAACTGGACAAATACCCAGGCCCGCATCAAATCTATCCCACACTCTTAAGAGAAGTAAGACACCAAATAGCACAGGCTCTCACCATCATTTTACAATCCTCTCTGGCTACAGGTGTGGTGCCCGACCACTGGAGGACTGCTAACGTGCTACCGTTCTTTCAAAAGGGAGAGAGGGATAGACCGCATAATTACAGGCCAGTCAGCCTAACCTCGGTGGTGGGAAAATTATTGGAAAAAGTTCTGAGGGACAGGAGAAATCTTCATTTAGAAAGACACGGATTAATCAGGGACAGTCAGCATGGATTTCTTAACGGAAGGTCGTGTCTGACTAACGCAATTCAATTTTTCGAGGAGGTAACAAGGAGGGTCGATGAGGGTAGTGCCTTTGATGTAGTCTATATGGATTTTAGCAAGGCTTTTGATAAGGTCCCGCATGCCAGATTGGTCACGAAAGTAAAAAGCCCATGGGATCCAAGGCAAAGTGGCAAGTTGGATCCAAAATTGGCTCAGAGGCAGGAAACAAAGGGTAATGGTCGAAGGGTGTTTTTGTGACCGGAAGGCTGTTTCCAGTGGGGTTCCGCAGGGCTCACAGAATCACAGAAACCCCACAGTGCAGATAGAGGCCATTTCGGCCCATCGAGCCTGCACCGACTGAGTACTGGGCCCTTTGCTTTTTCTGGTATATATCAATGATTTGGATTTGAATGTAGGAAGTATGATTAAGAAGTTTGCAGATGATACAAAAATTGGCCGTGTGGTTAATAATGAAACAGAATGCTGTAGACTGCAGGAAGATATCAATGGACTCGTCTAGTGGGCAGAACAGTGGCAAATGGAATTCAGTTGGAATACACAATAAATGGTAGGACTCTGAGAAATGCAGAGGATCAGAGGGACCTTGGAGTGCATGTCCACAGATCCCTGAAGGTAGCAGGACAGGTAGATAAAGTGGTTAAGCAGGCATACGGGATACTTGCCTTTATTAGCAATATGTCGCCCATTTTTTTCTCTTCCTCTATGCGTTCATACAAGTATTCAACACTCAATTTACATTTACAAATTTTACTCCTTGTTAAGTCTGTGTGTTATAGTGATAATTACTACACAGACTACAAGAGTAAATTGAACAGGTCTTTACGGGTTGGAAGTCGGGACTATACTGAATACAATATTACTACACAGTGCTTATATACCGGTGTGGTCACCACCGGTATTACGTATACAGCAGCCAGAGAAAGTAGTACATCTCTTAATGTGGAACAGGCTTAAGTTCTCTTAAGGTGGAACAGGTTACATACACCACAATCCTCCCTTTTTAGCTTAACAGTCATATCCCCATTTAACATAACATAATAACATATATACATATATAACTTCAGGTATAACAGTTCAAAGGTTCAGTCTCTCAGGAGGCTTTCTGATGCGGCTTGGATAACGCCTCTCAGTAGTCTCTGATTCTTGTTGTTGAGGTGCCTCCTCTATTTGGTTTCCAATGTATTGGGTGTCATCATCATCAAGTACATTCCCTGCCGAGGTAGATGCTTCAGGTTCATTAACGTCTTCCACAGTTGTCTCTGTCACAACCATGGGTTCGACCCTTGCTCTCGACTCTACCAGTTGATCCGCATGACGCCTTATCACATTATGACCAATATCTACTGTGTACATCAGAAGTCCTTGTCTGGCCTGAATTGTTCCGGACTGCCATTTTTCGTTTCCATAGCCCCTTGCCAACACTGGTTGTCCTACGTCGAAAGTTCGAGTGGTCTTGTTGTTAATATGCCGAAACTGTTTGTTTTCCACTTCCCTCCGCACATTTGGTTTTAACAAGTCCAACTTGGACCGCAACCTCCTGTTATAAAACATCATGGCAGGACTTTGGTTAGTCACTGCATGATCGGCGTTTCGATATGACATCAGGAACTTGTCGACCTTGTGTTGCAGCGGAATCTGATCATCGTTCATGGCCTTAATTGCCTTTTTGAATGTCTGGACAAATCTTTCAGCCAACCCGTTTGTCGCCGGATGATATGGGGCAGAGGTATAATGTTTTACTCCATTCTTCTTTAAGAATTGTCGGAATTCTTCCGATACAAACTGTGGTCCGTTGTCCGAACAGATCTGTTCTGGCAATCCGTTCCTTGCGAATATTGTTCTCAACACCGCAATTGTCTTTTCTGAAGTAGTGGTATTCATCTTGATGACTTCTGGCCATTTGGAATGTGCGTCCACCGCGATTAGGAACATGGAGTCCATGAATGGACCAGCAAAGTCAATGTGTACGCGTTGCCATGGGGCTGAAGGCCATTCCCATGGGTGTAGCGGTGCTATCGGAGGTGCATTTTGCACTTTTTGGCACCCAGCGCAGCTTTTCGTTAACTCCTCAATCTGTTGGTCAATACCCGGCCACCATACGTAAGCCCTAGCAAGACTTTTCATTTTAACTCCCCCCAGATGACCTTCATGCAGTTCGTTTAAAACTCTTTCCCTTAACTTGGGAGGAATAATCACTCTTGTCCCGTACATCAAGGTACCATGGCAGACGGACAGCTGGTCTCGCCTTGCCGAAAATGCCGGTAACAGAGGATCACCCCGTGTTGGCCATCCTTTCACTGTCACCTCGTAGACTCTGGACAGTGTCGGGTCGTTCCTGGTTTCTCTTTCAATACTTGCATTGGTGACTGGTAAACACTCGATGATGGTCGAATGAAATAACTCAACAGGGTCAACTTTCGCCGTGTCTTCTTCTTCAGGTAGTGGCAGGTGCGACAGCCCATCAGCATTGCCATGCTGTTTCGTACCTTTGAATTCTATTTGATATTGATGTGCCCCTAGGAAAAGAGACCATCTCTGGAGACGCTGCGCTGTCATCACCGAAACACCCTTCTTAGGGTTAAAAATGGATACCAACGGTTGATGGTCTGTCAGAAGTGTGAATTTTTGGCCCTGCAGGTAATGATTAAACTTCTTCACTCCCCATACAAGGCTAAGAGCCTCCCTATCGATCTGCGCATAGTTGCGCTCAGCGGAGGTCAATGATCTGGATGCAAACGCGACTGGCCTTTCCGTGCCATTTGGCAACTTGTGTGAGAGTACTGCCCCAATACCATATGGAGAAGCATCACAAGCCAACCGAATAGGCAGTGTCGGGTTGAAGTGAGCCAACACTTCCTCTGAGGTGATCAATTCTTTGCTTTTGCGAAATGCCTTCTTACAGTTTACGGAGGATGCAATCACTACTGCTCTACACTCGGCACTGAACCACCTAGATGGTAAGGAGACATCAGAATGTTGTTTATAGACTACAGCTCAGCATTCAACACTATCGTCCCCAACAAGCTGGCCACCAAACTCCAAACTCTTGGCCTGAACACTTCCCTCTGCAACTGGACCCTGGACTTCCTAACAAACAGACCCCAGTCTGTCAAATTAGGCAACCACACCTCCCCCCCCCGACCCTGAACACGGGGGCCCCACAAGGATGTGTGCTGAGCCCCCTCCTCTACTCCCTCTTCACCCACTGTGTGGCTGTTAATGGTTCCAACACCATCATCAAGTTTGCAGATGACACCACGGTAGTAGGCCAGATCACCAACAACAATGAGTCAGCCTACAGGGAGGAGGTCCAGCATCTCGTGAAGTGGTGCGCCGACAACAACCTGGCCCTTAACACCAAGAAAACAAAGGAAATAATCGTGGACTTCAGGAAGTCCAAAGGCGGAAGTCACACCCCCATCCACATCAATGGGGCGGAGGTGGAAAGGGTAGCCAGCTTTAAGTTCCTCGGAGTCCACATCACGGAAGACCTCTCCTGGTCCCTCAACACCTCCTCTCTGGTGAAGAAGGCCCAGCAGCACCTATATTTCTTGAGGAGGCTGAAGGGATGTAATCTGTCACCCCCGATCCTCTCTAACTTCTACCGCTGCACTATAGAGAGCATCCTGACAAACTGTATCACGGTATGGTACGGCAGCTGTAGCTCCCATGACCGGAAAGCCCTGCAGCGGGTAGTCAAAACTGCCCAACGCATTACCGGCACCCGGCTACCGACCATAGAACATATATATCAGAAACGCTGCCTACGGAGGGCACGGTCCATCATCAAAGACCCTACCCACCCCAGCCACAGTCTGTTCGCCCTCCTACCATCTGGAAGACGCTACAGATGCATTCGCACCCGTACGACCAGATTTAGGAACAGCTTCTTTCCCAGGGCTGTCATCCTACTGAACTCCACAAATAAACACTAAAGCCTGCACATCTGCCGATGCACTTTATTATGGTCATATTTATGCTAATATATATGTACAAATGTATGTTGAAATGTTTAAGTGTCCAATCCAAATTGTACACTCTCGGGAGCCGCGAGCCTACATTTCGTTGTACTGCACTTGTGCACTAACAATGACAATAAAAGTTGATTTGATTTGATTTGATGGTACCCCTTTCTGTAAAAGAGCGTTTAACGGGTGCAGTACCGTGGATAGATTTGGCAGAAATTTATGGTAATAGTTAATTAATCCTAGAAACGACCTCAACTGAGAGACATTCTCCGGAGCGGGAGCCTTTACAACTGCCTCAATCTTGTCAGGAGACTTATGCAGCCCCTCCCGGTCAATGACATGGCCACAGTACGAGATCCGCTTCTGGAAGAACTCACATTTCTGCTGATTTACTCTAAGTCCATACTCTTTCAGTCTGTTGAGCACCAGTTCCAAGTTTGCGAGATGTTGTTCATCACCATCACCTGTGATCAGAATATCGTCCAGGTAACATTGTGTGCCTGGAATTCCCTGTAATACCTGCTCCATGGCCCTCTGCCAAATTGCTGGAGCCGATGCCACTCCAAAAACCAGCCTATTGTACCGGTACAACCCTCGATGCATGTTAATCGTGAGGTATTGGCGTGACTCTTCCTCAACCTCCATCTGCAAGTACGCCTGCGCCAGGTCTATCTTGGTGAAGTGTTTCCCGCCAGACAATGAAGCGAAAATATCCTCAATCCGTGGAAGCGGATACTGCATCGTGTGAAGCACCGGATTAACGGTGATTTTGAAATCTCCACAGATGCGAACCTTCCCTGGATCTCCTGGCTTGTTGCTCGCAGGACGTTTCATAACGGGAACAATGGGCGTAGCCCACTCGCTCCAATCTACCTTAGACAGTACACCTGAACGTTCTAGTGCTTCCAGTTCCGCTTCAACAGTAGGTCGTATTGCATAGGGTACCAGTCTGGCTTTAAAACATTTTGGTTGTGCATGTTCATCAATCTTGATGTTTGCCGTAATTCCTCTCAGTGTTCCCAGTCCCTGCTGGAACACCTCTTTAGCATCATCCAATATTCTGGACAATCGTTTAGGTTTGACATCTGTTTCCCCGGAATCTACCGTTAGTGCCTTCAAGGAGTGCCGGTCCATATTCATTTTCCTAATCCACTCCCGTCCTAGTAGTGGTGGACCTCCTTCAGGTAGCACATATAAGTCCATTACTTGGCTTTCTTCGCCCTTGTAGACCACTTCTACCTCTATTTTTCCGATGGGGTACACTCTTTGCCCCGTGTATGTTTTCAATATAATCTCCGTATCCTGTAGGGGAATATGTTGGAATAACCTTCTGTAATCTTTCTTATTCATGACCGTCAATGCTGATCCAGTGTCCAATTCCATTTTTACTTGGACTCCTGCTATCTGAAGAGTGACCCAAATTGTCTGGAGATCTGCATCCTTACCAACGTTGTGTACTCTTAAGCTATCCAGTTCATTACTGCTAGCGTCTGAATCTGACTTCTGTTCGGTCAAACTGTTCTTTGTCACCTTGTGTACCTTTGCGTATTTTCCTTGCGGTGACTTTTTGTTGCTGGTCTTCTTTCCTGACCGGCATACTTTAGCTATGTAGCCAAGCCTGCCACACGTTCTGCATTCTTGGTTTTTAAACCAACACTGGTTCTGATCGTGCGTTGTCTTTCCACAACGATAACATTTGACAGAACTCAAACCCAATTTGTTTGTACCGAGTTCCGGTGACCGTAGCTGCATTACTGCCGTGCCTCTCGCTGCGGCTTCGTGTGCTGCTGCCATAGTGACTGCCTTCTCAAGCGTCAGCTCATTCTCCTCGAACAGTCGCTTTTGTGTATCCTGTTTAAATAAACCACACACAAATTTATCTCGTAGTGCCTCTGTCAGTCCCGTTCCAAACTGACAATATTTTGCTAGCTTACGTAATTCCATCAAATATTCAGCATTGCTTTCATTCTGCAGCTGCCTTCTGTCGTAAAATTTAAATCGTTCCGCTAGCATCAGCGGCGTGGGGTTTAGATGATTTTTCAGGACAGTAACAATCTCATCGAACGTCTTATCCGCCGGTTCATCTGGTGATAACAGGTGTTTCAATTGCCCGTATGTCTTCACACCCATTAAATTTAATAATGTTAGTGCTTTATCTGCATCAGGAATTTTATTTGCCTTACAATAATTTTGTATGGGTTCTACATACATGGCCCAATCTTCGATGTCACTATCAAAGGTATTAATGTTCCCATGTTTAGGCATCGTTGCAATTTATTGTATTTTTATGTTATCCAAGATGGCGGCTTCCCGCTCTTGTCGTCGTCCTCCGCCCACAAAATGGCGGTTTTCCCGCGCTTGGCGGTCTTCAACCGTCCCCCGACGCTGTCTCCGCTTCACCGCGGCTCTCGCGCCTTCAGTTTCCCCAGACGCTGCGCCTTTTAGCCCGAATGCGGCCCTTATCTCCGGTCGCGATCGATGTCCCCGCGCTGCGCCTCTCGCTCGAAAGCGGCCCGGCCCTTATCTCCGGTCGCGATCGATCTCACCGCCCTTATTCCTCCGTCTTCCCAGCCCCGTCTGTACAGCCAACGCGGTTGACTTTCTGTCGCGTCGCTGCCCGGCTTACCCACCACCGAGGTAGAAAGAAGAAGCTGACAGTCGCTGATGGAGGCTTTGAGGTCAGGATGTCTTCTGCACTCCGGTTTCTTGATGCCTGCCGCTCGACGTGTCTTCCAGTAGGGTGATGAGGGTGGAAACCTCTCTTCGACGTCCTGTCTGTGGACGAAGCCGCCGTGGAAATAACTGCCGCAGGGTAAGAATCGGACTCGTCGCCACTGTTAAGTCTGTGTGTTATAGTGATAATTACTACACAGACTACAAGAGTAAATTGAACAGGTCTTTACTGGTTGGAGGTCGGGACTATACTGAATACAATATTACTACATAGTGCTTATATACCGGTGTGGTCACCACCAGTATTACGTACAGAAGCCAGAGAAAGTAGTACATCTCTTAAGGTGGAACAGGCTTAAGTTCTCTTAGGGTGGAACAGGTTACATACACCACACTCCTCCCGCAACCCCCCACCCCCCTCTTCTTGCTGCTATTCCTCCCACACAAACAAACTACAAGCCCAACCCTTCATTGCCTTCTATTCAAATATTACATCAAATAAACATGCTCAAACACCAAGTCTTAAGGGCTGTAGCATCTTTCAAACTGGACAAATACCCAGGCCCGCATCAAATCTATCCCACACTCTTAAGAGAAGTAAGACACCAAATAGCACAGGCTCTCACCATCATTTTACAATCCTCTCTGGCTACAGGTGTGGTGCCCGACCACTGGAGGACTGCTAACGTGCTACCGTTCTTTCAAAAGGGAGAGAGGGATAGACCGCATAATTACAGGCCAGTCAGCCTAACCTCGGTGGTGGGAAAATTATTGGAAAAAGTTCTGAGGGACAGGAGAAATCTTCATTTAGAAAGACACGGATTAATCAGGGACAGTCAGCATGGATTTCTTAACGGAAGGTCGTGTCTGACTAACGCAATTCAATTTTTCGAGGAGGTAACAAGGAGGGTCGATGAGGGTAGTGCCTTTGATGTAGTCTATATGGATTTTAGCAAGGCTTTTGATAAGGTCCCGCATGCCAGGTTGGTCACGAAAGTAAAAGCCCATGGGATCCAAGGCAAAGTGGCAAGTTGGATCCAAAATTGGCTCAGAGGCAGGAAGCAAAGGGTAATGGTCGAAGGGTGTTTTTGTGACCGGAAGGCTGTTTCCAGTGGGGTTCTGCAGGACTCAGTACTGGGTCCTTTGCTTTTTCTGGTATATATCAATGATTTGGATTTGAATGTAGGAAGTATGATTAAGAAGTTTGCAGATGATACAAAAATTGGCCGTGTGGTTAATAATGAAACAGAATGCTGTAGACTGCAGGAAGATATCAATGGACTCGTCTAGTGGGCAGAACAGTGGCAAATGGAATTCAGTTGGAATACACAATAAATGGTAGGACACTGAGAAATGCAGAGGATCAGAGGGACCTTGGAGTGCATGTCCACAGATCCCTGAAGGTAGCAGGACAGGTAGATAAAGTGGTTAAGCAGGCATACGGGATACTTGCCTTTATTAGCCGAGGCGTAGAATATAAGAGCAGAGAGGTTGTGCTTCAACTGTATAAAACACTAGTTAGGCCGCAGCTAGAGTGCTGCGTGCAGTTCTGGTCACCACATTACAAGAAGGATGCGATTGCACTAGAGAAGGTGCAGAGGAGATTTCCGAGGATGTTGCCTGGGCTGGGGAATTTTAGTTATGAGGAAAGATTGGATAGGCTGGGGTTGTTTTCTTTGGAACACAGGAGGCTGAGGCGAGACCTAATTGAGGTGTGTAAAATTATGAGGGGCCGAGATAGAGTGGATAGGAAGGACCTATTTCCCTTAGCAGAAGGGTCAATAATAGATTTCAAGTAATTGGTAGGAGGTTTACAGGGAATTTGAGGAGACATTTTTTCACCCAGTGAATGGTGGGGGTCTGGAATGCACTGCCTGAAAGGGTGGTAGAGGCAGAAACCCTCATCACGTTTAAAAAGTACTTGGATATGCACTTGAACTGCCGTAACCTACAAGGCTACGGACCAAGTGCTGTAAAGTGGGATTTGGGTGGATTGCTCTTTGTCGGCTGGCACGGACAAGATGGGCCGAATGGCCTCCTTCTGTGCTGTAAATTTCTATGATTCTGCCTGATCATGTGACATCTGCCCACACGACTTCTACAAATGTTATTACATTGTAGCTAGGATTGTTTAGTTTCCAATTCCGCCCATTTTGAAGCCAGGTCTCCGTTATGGCTACTATTGCATAACCCCATGTGGCAACTTGCGCCTGCAACTCGTCAATCTTATTTGTAACACTCCTCGCATTAACACACATGCATTTCAACAGCATGCTAGTTGGCTTTGCTTTTTTCCTGAATTTAACTGCTGCTCTTTCTACATTCTTCTTTGTTCTGTTGCTGTTTGTCCCTCCGAGTTTTCTATGCACCTTGTCTCTCCTCTCTGCTGCTGTGTCCTGGTGGCCCTCCGCCAGTGTGTGTATTTTGGCTATCTTATTTTCTTCTTCTGCTTATTTCGGCCCTGTGTCTGGAGCCCCTTGCATTTGTGTAGCAGCAGGAGAATGTGCAGCGAAGAAATGGTCAAAGGAAAGCGAGAGAGAGAGAGAGAGAGAGCAGCAAAAACGATGTTGATTGATTAAGAGCAGTGTGTGCAAAACGTTGAGCAGCCTGTGGCGGCAGCAAAAGCCTACTGCACCTGGTATTCCCAGGCAGTCTCCCATCCAAGTACTAACCAGGCCTGACTCTGCTTAGCTTCCGAGATCAGACGAGATCGGGCGTATTCAGACTAGTATGGCCGTAGGCATGTGCTAGCTGGCTTTCTCTTTACTTAAAGCTGTCGCCCATTTTTTTCTCTTCTACACATTCATACAAGTATTCAACACTCAATTTACATTTACAAATTTTTCTCCTCCCGCAACCCCCCACCCCCCCTCCACCTCTTCTTGCTGCTCTGCCTCCCACACAAACAAACTACAAGCCCAACCCTTCATTGCCTTCTATTCAAATATTACATCAAATAAACATGCTCAAACACCAAGTCTTAAGGGCTGTAGCATCTTTCAAACTGGACAAATACCCAGGCCCGCATCAAATCTATCCCACACTCTTAAGAGAAGTAAGACACCAAATAGCACAGGCTCTCACCATCATTTTACAATCCTCTCTGGCTACAGGTGTGGTGCCCGACCACTGGAGGACTGCTAACGTGCTACCGTTCTTTCAAAAGGGAGAGAGGGATAGACCGCATAATTACAGGCCAGTCAGCCTAACCTCGGTGGTGGGAAAATTATTGGAAAAAGTTCTGAGGGACAGGAGAAATCTTCATTTAGAAAGACACGGATTAATCAGGGACAGTCAGCATGGATTTCTTAACGGAAGGTCGTGTCTGACTAACGCAATTCAATTTTTCGAGGAGGTAACAAGGAGGGTCGATGAGGGTAGTGCCTTTGATGTAGTCTATATGGATTTTAGCAAGGCTTTTGATAAGGTCCCGCATGCCAGATTGGTCACGAAAGTAAAAAGCCCATGGGATCCAAGGCAAAGTGGCAAGTTGGATCCAAAATTGGCTCAGAGGCAGGAAACAAAGGGTAATGGTCGAAGGGTGTTTTTGTGACCGGAAGGCTGTTTCCAGTGGGGTTCCGCAGGGCTCACAGAATCACAGAAACCCCACAGTGCAGATAGAGGCCATTTCGGCCCATCGAGCCTGCACCGACTCAGTACTGGGCCCTTTGCTTTTTCTGGTATATATCAATGATTTGGATTTGAATGTAGGAAGTATGATTAAGAAGTTTGCAGATGATACAAAAATTGGCCGTGTGGTTAATAATGAAACAGAATGCTGTAGACTGCAGGAAGATATCAATGGACTCGTCTAGTGGGCAGAACAGTGGCAAATGGAATTCAGTTGGAATACACAATAAATGGTAGGACTCTGAGAAATGCAGAGGATCAGAGGGACCTTGGAGTGCATGTCCACAGATCCCTGAAGGTAGCGGGACAGGTAGATAAAGTGGTTAAGCAGGCATACGGGATACTTGCCTTTATTAGCAATATGTCGCCCATTTTTTTCTCTTCCTCTATGCGTTCATACAAGTATTCAACACTCAATTTACATTTACAAATTTTACTCCTTGTTAAGTCTGTGTGTTATAGTGATAATTACTACACAGACTACAAGAGTAAATTGAACAGGTCTTTACGGGTTGGAAGTCGGGACTATACTGAATACAATATTACTACACAGTGCTTATATACCGGTGTGGTCACCACCGGTATTACGTATACAGCAGCCAGAGAAAGTAGTACATCTCTTAATGTGGAACAGGCTTAAGTTCTCTTAAGGTGGAACAGGTTACATACACCACAATCCTCCCTTTTTAGCTTAACAGTCATATCCCCATTTAACATAACATAATAACATATATACATATATAACTTCAGGTATAACAGTTCAAAGGTTCAGTCTCTCAGGAGGCTTTCTGATGCGGCTTGGATAACGCCTCTCAGTAGTCTCTGATTCTTGTTGTTGAGGTGCCTCCTCTATTTGGTTTCCAATGTATTGGGTGTCATCATCATCAAGTACATTCCCTGCCGAGGTAGATGCTTCAGGTTCATTAACGTCTTCCACAGTTGTCTCTGTCACAACCATGGGTTCGACCCTTGCTCTCGACTCTACCAGTTGATCCGCATGACGCCTTATCACATTATGACCAATATCTACTGTGTACATCAGAAGTCCTTGTCTGGCCTGAATTGTTCCGGACTGCCATTTTTCGTTTCCATAGCCCCTTGCCAACACTGGTTGTCCTACGTCGAAAGTTCGAGTGGTCTTGTTGTTAATATGCCGAAACTGTTTGTTTTCCACTTCCCTCCGCACATTTGGTTTTAACAAGTCCAACTTGGACCGCAACCTCCTGTTATAAAACATCATGGCAGGACTTTGGTTAGTCACTGCATGATCGGCGTTTCGATATGACATCAGGAACTTGTCGACCTTGTGTTGCAGCGGAATCTGATCATCGTTCATGGCCTTAATTGCCTTTTTGAATGTCTGGACAAATCTTTCAGCCAACCCGTTTGTCGCCGGATGATATGGGGCAGAGGTATAATGTTTTACTCCATTCTTCTTTAAGAATTGTCGGAATTCTTCCGATACAAACTGTGGTCCGTTGTCCGAACAGATCTGTTCTGGCAATCCGTTCCTTGCGAATATTGTTCTCAACACCGCAATTGTCTTTTCTGAAGTAGTGGTATTCATCTTGATGACTTCTGGCCATTTGGAATGTGCGTCCACCGCGATTAGGAACATGGAGTCCATGAATGGACCAGCAAAGTCAATGTGTACGCGTTGCCATGGGGCTGAAGGCCATTCCCATGGGTGTAGCGGTGCTATCGGAGGTGCATTTTGCACTTTTTGGCACCCAGCGCAGCTTTTCGTTAACTCCTCAATCTGTTGGTCAATACCCGGCCACCATACGTAAGCCCTAGCAAGACTTTTCATTTTAACTCCCCCCAGATGACCTTCATGCAGTTCGTTTAAAACTCTTTCCCTTAACTTGGGAGGAATAATCACTCTTGTCCCGTACATCAAGGTACCATGGCAGACGGACAGCTGGTCTCGCCTTGCCGAAAATGCCGGTAACAGAGGATCACCCCGTGTTGGCCATCCTTTCACTGTCACCTCGTAGACTCTGGACAGTGTCGGGTCGTTCCTGGTTTCTCTTTCAATACTTGCATTGGTGACTGGTAAACACTCGATGATGGTCGAATGAAATAACTCAACAGGGTCAACTTTCGCCGTGTCTTCTTCTTCAGGTAGTGGCAGGCGCGACAGCCCATCAGCATTGCCATGCTGTTTCGTACCTTTGAATTCTATTTGATATTGATGTGCCCCTAGGAAAAGAGACCATCTCTGGAGACGCTGCGCTGTCATCACCGAAACACCCTTCTTAGGGTTAAAAATGGATACCAACGGTTGATGGTCTGTCAGAAGTGTGAATTTTTGGCCCTGCAGGTAATGATTAAACTTCTTCACTCCCCATACAAGGCTAAGAGCCTCCCTATCGATCTGCGCATAGTTGCGCTCAGCGGAGGTCAATGATCTGGATGCAAACGCGACTGGCCTTTCCGTGCCATTTGGCAACTTGTGTGAGAGTACTGCCCCAATACCATATGGAGAAGCATCACAAGCCAACCGAATAGGCAGTGTCGGGTTGAAGTGAGCCAACACTTCCTCTGAGGTGATCAATTCTTTGCTTTTGCGAAATGCCTTCTTACAGTTTACGGAGGATGCAATCACTACTGCTCTACACTCGGCACTGAACCACCTAGATGGTAAGGAGACATCAGAATGTTGTTTATAGACTACAGCTCAGCATTCAACACTATCGTCCCCAACAAGCTGGCCACCAAACTCCAAACTCTTGGCCTGAACACTTCCCTCTGCAACTGGACCCTGGACTTCCTAACAAACAGACCCCAGTCTGTCAAATTAGGCAACCACACCTCCCCCCCCCGACCCTGAACACGGGGGCCCCACAAGGATGTGTGCTGAGCCCCCTCCTCTACTCCCTCTTCACCCACTGTGTGGCTGTTAATGGTTCCAACACCATCATCAAGTTTGCAGATGACACCACGGTAGTAGGCCAGATCACCAACAACAATGAGTCAGCCTACAGGGAGGAGGTCCAGCATCTCGTGAAGTGGTGCGCCGACAACAACCTGGCCCTTAACACCAAGAAAACAAAGGAAATAATCGTGGACTTCAGGAAGTCCAAAGGCGGAAGTCACACCCCCATCCACATCAATGGGGCGGAGGTGGAAAGGGTAGCCAGCTTTAAGTTCCTCGGAGTCCACATCACGGAAGACCTCTCCTGGTCCCTCAACACCTCCTCTCTGGTGAAGAAGGCCCAGCAGCGCCTATATTTCTTGAGGAGGCTGAAGGGATGTAATCTGTCACCCCCGATCCTCTCTAACTTCTACCGCTGCACTATAGAGAGCATCCTGACAAACTGTATCACGGTATGGTATGGCAGCTGTAGCTCCCATGACCGGAAAGCCCTGCAGCGGGTAGTCAAAACTGCCCAACGCATTACCGGCACCCGGCTACCGACCATAGAACATATATATCAGAAACGCTGCCTACGGAGGGCACGGTCCATCATCAAAGACCCTACCCACCCCAGCCACAGTCTGTTCGCCCTCCTACCATCTGGAAGACGCTACAGATGCATTCGCACCCGTACGACCAGATTTAGGAACAGCTTCTTTCCCAGGGCTGTCATCCTACTGAACTCCACAAATAAACACTAAAGCCTGCACATCTGCCGATGCACTTTATTATGGTCATATTTATGCTAATATATATGTACAAATGTATGTTGAAATGTTTAAGTGTCCAATCCAAATTGTACACTCTCGGGAGCCGCGAGCCTACATTTCGTTGTACTGCACTTGTGCACTAACAATGACAATAAAAGTTGATTTGATTTGATTTGATGGTACCCCTTTCTGTAAAAGAGCGTTTAACGGGTGCAGTACCGTGGATAGATTTGGCAGAAATTTATGGTAATAGTTAATTAATCCTAGAAACGACCTCAACTGAGAGACATTCTCCGGAGCGGGAGCCTTTACAACTGCCTCAATCTTGTCAGGAGACTTATGAAGCCCCTCCCGGTCAATGACATGGCCACAGTACGAGATCCGCTTCTGGAAGAACTCACATTTCTGCTGATTTACTCTAAGTCCATACTCTTTCAGTCTGTTGAGCACCAGTTCCAAGTTTGCGAGATGTTGTTCATCACCATCACCTGTGATCAGAATATCGTCCAGGTAACATTGTGTGCCTGGAATTCCCTGTAATACCTGCTCCATGGCCCTCTGCCAAATTGCTGGAGCCGATGCCACTCCAAAAACCAGCCTATTGTACCGGTACAACCCTCAATGCATGTTAATCGTGAGGTATTGGCGTGACTCTTCCTCAACCTCCATCTGCAAGTACGCCTGCGCCAGGTCTATCTTGGTGAAGTGTTTCCCGCCAGACAATGAAGCGAAAATATCCTCAATCCGTGGAAGCGGATACTGCACCGTGTGAAGCACCGGATTAACGGTGATTTTGAAATCTCCACAGATGCGAACCTTCCCTGGATCTCCTGGCTTGTTGCTCGCAGGACGTTTCATAACGGGAACAATGGGCGTAGCCCACTCGCTCCAATCTACCTTAGACAGTACACCTGAACGTTCTAGTGCTTCCAGTTCCGCTTCAACAGTAGGTCGTATTGCATAGGGTACCAGTCTGGCTTTAAAACATTTTGGTTGTGCATGTTCATCAATCTTGATGTTTGCCGTAATTCCTCTCAGTGTTCCCAGTCCCTGCTGGAACACCTCTTTAGCATCATCCAATATTCTGGACAATCGTTTAGGTTTGACATCTGTTTCCCCGGAATCTACCGTTAGTGCCTTCAAGGAGTGCCAGTCCATATTCATTTTCCTAATCCACTCCCGTCCTAGTAGTGGTGGACCTCCTTCAGGTAGCACATATAAGTCCATTACTTGGCTTTCTTCGCCCTTGTAGACCACTTCTACCTCTATTTTTCCGATGGGGTACACTCTTTGCCCCGTGTATGTTTTCAATATAATCTCCGTATCCTGTAGGGGAATATGTTGGAATAACCTTCTGTAATCTTTCTTATTCATGACCGTCAATGCTGATCCAGTGTCCAATTCCATTTTTACTTGGACTCCTGCTATCTGAAGAGTGACCCAAATTGTCTGGAGATCTGCATCCTTACCAACGTTGTGTACTCTTAAGCTATCCAGTTCATTACTGCTAGCGTCTGAATCTGACTTCTGTTCGGTCAAACTGTTCTTTGTCACCTTGTGTACCTTTGCGTATTTTCCTTGCGGTGACTTTTTGTTGCTGGTCTTCTTTCCTGACCGGCATACTTTAGCTATGTAGCCAAGCCTGCCACACGTTCTGCATTCTTGGTTTTTAAACCAACACTGGTTCTGATCGTGCGTTGTCTTTCCACAACGATAACATTTGACAGAACTCAAACCCAATTTGTTTGTACCGAGTTCCGGTGACCGTAGCTGCATTACTGCCGTGCCTCTCGCTGCGGCTTCGTGTGCTGCTGCCATAGTGACTGCCTTCTCAAGCGTCAGCTCATTCTCCTCGAACAGTCGCTTTTGTGTATCCTGTTTAAATAAACCACACACAAATTTATCTCGTAGTGCCTCTGTCAGTCCCGTTCCAAACTGACAATATTTTGCTAGCTTACGTAATTCCATCAAATATTCAGCATTGCTTTCATTCTGCAGCTGCCTTCTGTCGTAAAATTTAAATCGTTCCGCTAGCATCAGCGGCGTGGGGTTTAGATGATTTTTCAGGACAGTAACAATCTCATCGAACGTCTTATCCGCCGGTTCATCTGGTGATAACAGGTGTTTCAATTGCCCGTATGTCTTCACACCCATTAAATTTAATAATGTTAGTGCTTTATCTGCATCAGGAATTTTATTTGCCTTACAATAATTTTGTATGGGTTCTACATACATGGCCCAATCTTCGATGTCACTATCAAAGGTATTAATGTTCCCATGTTTAGGCATCGTTGCAATTTATTGTATTTTTATGTTATCCAAGATGGCGGCTTCCCGCTCTTGTCGTCGTCCTCCGCCCACAAAATGGCGGTTTTCCCGCGCTTGGCGGTCTTCAACCGTCCCCCGACGCTGTCTCCGCTTCACCGCGGCTCTCGCGCCTTCAGTTTCCCCAGACGCTGCGCCTTTTAGCCCGAATGCGGCCCTTATCTCCGGTCGCGATCGATGTCCCCGCGCTGCGCCTCTCGCTCGAAAGCGGCCCGGCCCTTATCTCCGGTCGCGATCGATCTCACCGCCTTTATTCCTCCGTCTTCCCAGCCCCGTCTGTACAGCCAACGCGGTTGACTTTCTGTCGCGTCGCTGCCCGGCTTACCCACCACCGAGGTAGAAAGAAGAAGCTGACAGTCGCTGATGGAGGCTTCGAGGTCAGGATGTCTTCTGCACTCCGGTTTCTTGATGCCTGCCGCTCGACGTGTCTTCCAGTAGGGTGATGAGGGTGGAAACCTCTCTTCGACGTCCTGTCTGTGGACGAAGCCGCCGTGGAAATAACTGCCGCAGGGTAAGAATCGGACTCGTCGCCACTGTTAAGTCTGTGTGTTATAGTGATAATTACTACACAGACTACAAGAGTAAATTGAACAGGTCTTTACTGGTTGGAGGTCGGGACTATACTGAATACAATATTACTACATAGTGCTTATATACCGGTGTGGTCACCACCAGTATTACGTACAGAAGCCAGAGAAAGTAGTACATCTCTTAAGGTGGAACAGGCTTAAGTTCTCTTAGGGTGGAACAGGTTACATACACCACACTCCTCCCGCAACCCCCCACCCCCCTCTTCTTGCTGCTATTCCTCCCACACAAACAAACTACAAGCCCAACCCTTCATTGCCTTCTATTCAAATATTACATCAAATAAACATGCTCAAACACCAAGTCTTAAGGGCTGTAGCATCTTTCAAACTGGACAAATACCCAGGCCCGCATCAAATCTATCCCACACTCTTAAGAGAAGTAAGACACCAAATAGCACAGGCTCTCACCATCATTTTACAATCCTCTCTGGCTACAGGTGTGGTGCCCGACCACTGGAGGACTGCTAACGTGCTACCGTTCTTTCAAAAGGGAGAGAGGGATAGACCGCATAATTACAGGCCAGTCAGCCTAACCTCGGTGGTGGGAAAATTATTGGAAAAAGTTCTGAGGGACAGGAGAAATCTTCATTTAGAAAGACACGGATTAATCAGGGACAGTCAGCATGGATTTCTTAACGGAAGGTCGTGTCTGACTAACGCAATTCAATTTTTCGAGGAGGTAACAAGGAGGGTCGATGAGGGTAGTGCCTTTGATGTAGTCTATATGGATTTTAGCAAGGCTTTTGATAAGGTCCCGCATGCCAGGTTGGTCACGAAAGTAAAAGCCCATGGGATCCAAGGCAAAGTGGCAAGTTGGATCCAAAATTGGCTCAGAGGCAGGAAGCAAAGGGTAATGGTCGAAGGGTGTTTTTGTGACCGGAAGGCTGTTTCCAGTGGGGTTCTGCAGGACTCAGTACTGGGTCCTTTGCTTTTTCTGGTATATATCAATGATTTGGATTTGAATGTAGGAAGTATGATTAAGAAGTTTGCAGATGATACAAAAATTGGCCGTGTGGTTAATAATGAAACAGAATGCTGTAGACTGCAGGAAGATATCAATGGACTCGTCTAGTGGGCAGAACAGTGGCAAATGGAATTCAGTTGGAATACACAATAAATGGTAGGACACTGAGAAATGCAGAGGATCAGAGGGACCTTGGAGTGCATGTCCACAGATCCCTGAAGGTAGCAGGACAGGTAGATAAAGTGGTTAAGCAGGCATACGGGATACTTGCCTTTATTAGCCGAGGCGTAGAATATAAGAGCAGAGAGGTTGTGCTTCAACTGTATAAAACACTAGTTAGGCCGCAGCTAGAGTGCTGCGTGCAGTTCTGGTCACCACATTACAAGAAGGATGCGATTGCACTAGAGAAGGTGCAGAGGAGATTTCCGAGGATGTTGCCTGGGCTGGGGAATTTTAGTTATGAGGAAAGATTGGATAGGCTGGGGTTGTTTTCTTTGGAACACAGGAGGCTGAGGCGAGACCTAATTGAGGTGTGTAAAATTATGAGGGGCCGAGATAGAGTGGATAGGAAGGACCTATTTCCCTTAGCAGAAGGGTCAATAATAGATTTCAAGTAATTGGTAGGAGGTTTACAGGGAATTTGAGGAGACATTTTTTCACCCAGTGAATGGTGGGGGTCTGGAATGCACTGCCTGAAAGGGTGGTAGAGGCAGAAACCCTCATCACGTTTAAAAAGTACTTGGATATGCACTTGAACTGCCGTAACCTACAAGGCTACTGACCAAGTGCTGTAAAGTGGGATTTGGGTGGATTGCTCTTTGTCGGCTGGCACGGACAAGATGGGCCGAATGGCCTCCTTCTGTGCTGTAAATTTCTATGATTCTGCCTGATCATGTGACATCTGCCCACACGACTTCTACAAATGTTATTACATTGTAGCCAGGATTGTTTAGTTTCCAATTCCGCCCATTTTGACGCCAGGTCTCCGTTATAGCTACTATTGCATAACCCCATGTGGCAACTTGCGCCTGCAACTCGTCAATCTTATTTGTAACACTCCTCGCATTAACACACATGCATTTCAACAGCATGCTAGTTGGCTTTGCTTTTTTCCTGAATTTAACTGCTGCTCTTTCTACATTATTCTTTGTTCTGTTGCTGTTTGTCCCTCCGAGTTTTCTATGCACCTTGTCTCTCCTCTCTGCTGCTGTGTCCTTTTCGTCTGAATTACAAACTTACACAACTAAAAATGTTAATTGCTCTCTCTCTCTCTCTTTCTCTTTCTGCCTGAGTTAAACAGCCAATGTTTTTACTGCTGATATACCTGTGTAAACTCCTAGGCTAGCAATGATTCGAGATGAAAGCAAAATGAGAGATGACCCAGTGCAGGTTCCCTTCAAACTGGATAATTTCTTTGACACATTTGCAGGGAATGATCCTTAACAGTTGTTACATCCCTAACCCCCTACACAAAACTCGTCTGCTAGAATATGCTCTACTCTCCTCAGGAGTTTTATTTTTACATTACAAGAAATCTGCCAAAGGTTTGCCGGAAAGCCAGTGTTAATGTCAGTAATGGGTCAACCTTGGTCCATCCATTGCATGGTGAAGCTCGAAATAATTAAGGAACTCAGGAGAAATGACTGCATAATCCTGAAGTCAGGGGTTTACATTCCAGGATTGTATTAGTCTGATCCAAACGTTAGCCATTCAGGCTCCATCTGACACTCTGATCCATCAGTCTTAATCGGGATTTTTTTTGGTCATTGTGTGAGTTGCTGGATAACATGCCTTTTGACAGCAGAGTGTTCCATATTGGGAGGGATGGGGATAGAGGCAGCCTGCAGATCACACCCAACTGTAAACACCCCTTGAGCGTGCAATCACAGGATAACATTGGCGATATTGTCACAGTTTATTCCACTTGCTCCTTTTCCTCTCAATGGTTCCCAAGCATCTCCAGCTTGGATTTGCATCATCATCTTCCAACTCAGAGTTTGCTGACAGTTTGTTTCTGTATTTTTCAGGCATTTGGAGCTGCCGGGCTCAGCAGTGACTACCCATTGGCTCAGTTTTTCGGCTGGGCACGTGCATTGCGACTCGCTGATGGTCCAGATGAGGTTCACAGGGCTGTGGTTGCCAAGCATGAATTGAAACAATGAGACACCGAATACTGGCACTGATCAAGACAACCACTCACAACCTTTTGAAATCACAATGTACATAACCTGAGTCAGCTGCTACTGAAACTAAGTACTCCTACTCAGCCGGACCTTGACCAGTCCCAAACCAACACTGCCGTCCAAACACCAATCCGAGTGAACCAAATCATTAAACAATGCAAAGAAACCTACCTGGAACATTGGAACAAAATAACCAAAAGCCAAAGCAGATTAGAATGTTACCGGGCCCTAAAAAGAGAATATAAACTGGCAGACTATCTCTCGACCATCAGAGACACAAAACAGAGACAGACCCTCACCAGGTACAGACTAAGCGACCACCAACTGGCAATTGAAAAAGGAAGATACAAGAAATCCTGGCAGCCTAGAGAGAATAAAATATGTGATCAATGTCTGGCCGGCGAGGTTGAGACAGAGATGCATTTCCTCCTAAAATGCAAAAAATTCAACACAACAAGAAACATATTATTTGACAAGCTCAGCCAAACAACCCCAGATTTCAAAGAATTGGATGACCTGTCAAAATTAAGATTAGTCCTGGGAGAAGGAGACAGACCATACCTTGGTGCCAAATATGTAACAACGTGTCACAACCTGAGGACTGTTTAAAATTAATACTGAATGTACCCAACGATGTTCAACGACTGTTTAAATTAATATTATTTAAATTAATATTGTAACCAACGAAGGTCAAAATTGTTTGACACCTACAGAATGTTGGAAAACTGTACTTTTTGTTATGTAAGCTTTGGCAATATGGTTCCCTGTAAACTTTCATGCCAATAAAGCATTTGAATTGAATTGAATTGAATCAAATCACAATCATGTCTGTGAAACAACAATACTGCATTTGTCTTTAATTCCTGGTTAGAGACAGTCTCACCGATAATAACACTAATCGCCTTATCACTTCTCTCTTCACACCCCCCAAATCCCTCAGCACATCATTCTCTAATCAAGAGTAGTTAAGATCCTCCTGCAATCAACTTGTACCATTCTTTCAGCCAGCCGCTAGGAGGCCATGTTGCACTGTGGAGTCCATGTCAAGGGAATGGTTTGGTAGAGTTACTGAACCTGACTGTATGAGATGGTTAAATTAGAACTTGCTCAGTTGATCTGACAATGTTGCTGAAATGCTGGGTGAGTGGGTCTAAAACCTACTGATCTTGGATTTTCTGCAGTGTTCACAGCAAAATAGTCCAAAAATCATTAAAAAGGTATTAGAAAGATTGAATTGTAATTATTTAAATATCGGATGTTTTAAATTTAATTTTCATTTTTTATCTCCCAGTTTGTTCTCTTTTCTTGAAGGCACTGACTCCCTGCTGGGTCACAATTCCATGAATACCAGGAGTCCTCTGTTGCCTCTGATAATCACATGAGGGAGAAAGAAACAGAAGCTTATGCTGATAAGGTTAGATGAAAAAGGATGGGAGGATGGAGCATGAACGGTGGCATAGCCCAGTTGGGCCGAATGGCCTGTGTCTGTGCTGTAGACTTGATGTAACTCAATGTAACCTTGCCCACCTGGCATTCTTCATGTATGAGTGTAGACCATCAGCGCCAGCAGGCAAATCGACACAGCCGAGATTGATCATGTTCTGATTCATGCATTTTCCAACAGGGATAACTGGATAGCAACCAGTAAAAGGAACCCTGGCTGAATTTTTCCCTCCCTAATCCAGAGGACATCACAGTCCAAATGGCTCAGCTACTCACTGATGTAACCAGCTGAGCCATTGAAGAATGCTGGTGGCTGGGCTCAGGTTCTTGTCCTGATGTAGTATCTTCAGAAGTGAAACATTTTAGAGCTTACTACAGATTTCATGAAAAATAAGTCGTGTGGAACATAACGGGAATCAATACTCATTTTTTGGTGGAGAATAAGTTTTTTTTTAAAGTGGGTGAGCGCGTGGGTTTGGATGCGGGTGGGGGTGTTAAGTCCTGGAAAAGTGCAAGTGCGTTGGGAAGCCGACTCCCAACCGCCAAACATAGAAGATAGGAGCAGGAGTAGGCCATTCGGCCCCTCAAGCCTGCTCCGCCATTTAATGTGATCATGGCTTCTGCATTTAACTGCAGCACGTTAGGCTGTGTGCCGCAACTCCCTCCCCCTCCGTCAATTTCAATATAGTGATTTCCCTCCCTTGCCCAAAGGTACTGAGGCCAATTGTAGTGCTCAATTGCTAACCATGCTGAGATCAGCTAACAAATTTGTTTCATGTACAGGATATTCTTTGGTATCCGGCACCGACGGGACCGGGATGATGCCGGTTGATTAAAACTTCCGGATGACGGAGAGGGTTATCTACCGGGGCTATTTTTAACAAACAAAAATAAAAAAATCAAGAAATGTGCAGTATACTGTAATTGGGTACTCACCTACAGAATGTTGTGTTAAATGGATGGTGGAAGATGCTTGATTAAATACAGTACTGCCAGTTGAGGGTAATCCATAACTCTTTAATTACTTAACAGTAAAACAAAACTTATAAATGACTGTACAGTACAGTATAAAGTACGGTGGTTGACTGTACACTTATTCCAAGCCAACTGGTTCATCAGGAATATCCATGCCAGCTGGGTCATCAGGATCATGCACTTCAACAGATTCTTCAGGCACTTCCACTGCTTCAACTCTTTTGGAAGCTTTCTTAAACATGTCCCGGATGTCTGCTTGCTTAGTGGACTCTTGCCTTTTTTGTAGAAAGATGGAATGCAGAATATGGAGTTGCATAACTTCTTGGGCAGAATAGCAAGGCTGCCTTTCAGCATGTTTGAGGAATGAAGCAAATCCTTCTGCAGCTTTAGCCCAAGAAATCTTCTTCTCTTCAGAAATCTCATCCTCTTCACTTTCCATCTCACTTTCCTTTTCTTTCTTTGGATTCAAAACCGTCTCAATTATTTCATCATCACTTAGCATATGCACAACAGCAACTTCTCTATCTGCATCAACCCACTGCTCAATATCACTTTCACTGAGGTTACGTAGAGGGTTTGCTGGGCCTACATTTTTCACCATGCCAGCCATTTCCATTATTGTACTGTTCTTGGGACGAACATTGAACCCATGAAATTCCTCCTCTGAAGAAGAACCTTCAGCAAACATTACAGAAGGTCACAATTTGCACCAGGCTTGTCTCAAAGTGTGACCTTTCACCAATTTCCAGGAACATGCAACATTAAAGATGGCACCTTTAAGATTGTATTCCTTCTGAAATGCGTGAATATTGTCATCTTAGTTTATCAGTTTACGTAGGAAGTCTTTCTTATAATGACACTTGAGATTTTGGATAATGCCCTGGTCCATGGGTTGTATGAGAGAAGTTACATTTGGTGGCAAATAAATGGTGAAAATATTTTCCGAAACCAACTCGGATTCATGCGGATGGGCTCTACAATTATCAAGCAATAAAATGTATTTGCTATCTTCAGGTTTCCCTATTTTACGGAAATGTTCCCTCACAGATGGAACAAAAATATGATGGAACCAATACGAAAAGATTTCCTTATCCATCCAAGCATTTTTAAATGCACGGGGATTTTTATACTTCCCAATAACAAGAAGTTTAATCTGGTGTGATCCAGCAGCGTTCGCACATGTTAGCACGGTTACACGTGTTTATTTTTCTTGTAACCTGAAGCATTAGCCTCATTAGCCCCAGCAAGCGTTGATTCTGGCAAAAACCTCCAAAATAAGCCAGTTTCATTGGCATTGTATATCTGTGCTGGCGACAAATCATGTTGCTGCACAATCCGATTGAAATAATCGCAGTATTCTTCTGCGGCGCCGTGATCAGCTGATTTCTCCTCCCCGGAAATATTGAGTCGTTGTATCCAGTGCCGTAACTTGAAGCACGTTAGCCATCCCTCGGAGAAAGCACACTTGTCAGTGAGCCTCATCTTTACGTAGAAATCCTTCGCTTTCTCAATTAGCATGGGTCGGAAAGTGGAACACCCTCTGAACACTTAAGAGAAAACCACTCATAAAGCACGGTATCCAGCTCTTCAAGCTTAGGCTTATGAAGCGTACGCCGTTTCTCTACATGCTTAGATGTCTCCGAGCTTGAATAAAACTTGAGCAGCTTATCCTTCCGCGATTTGATGTCGTAGATTGTTGACGAACCAATTTTGAATTTATTCATAATGTTGATACGCTTCTTTCCCCTTTCTAGTCGTTGGCATATCTTGATTTTCTGTTTTAAAGTTAACACCACTCTCTTCCTCTTGCTTGGACCAACTTTTGGGAATTCCATAATGCAAGATGGGGGAGATAATTCATGGTAAAGATGGAGAGACACACAGAAAAATGGCGGATCGGAAGAGGCTACCGGCAGCGCGGGAGACACACAGAAAAATGGCGGATCGGAAGAGACTACCAGCAGCGCGGGAGAGTCAGACTCCTGTTATTGAGGTGTTCGGACTTCCGACAGCGCCAAGAAGCCGAGTAGTGGCAGTTTGAAGAACTATCCCCACTGACTAACTCGGCCACCGCGGGAGACTCAGACTCGGACTCGGCAACATGTCTGGTTATTGAGGTGTTGTTTTCGGAATATGAATTTTGCCGGTTAATAGAGAATTCCGGATATTTAGGTGCCGTTTAAATGAGAGTTTCCTGTATAGCTAAGATAGAAAGAAAGGAGATACAAGCCAAACTTGAGGACGACAAAACCCTGGGTCCTGATGGATTGCACCCGCACACTACATAGAATGACATAGAATATACAGCAGAGAAACAGGCCATTCGGCCCAACTAGTCTGTGCTGATGTTTATACTCCACGCTAGTCTCCTTCCATTCCATCTATCTCATCTCAGGCTGTCAGCATATCTTTCGATTTGCTTTTCTCTCATGTACTTACCTAGTTTCCTTTTGAAAGCATCTAAGCTATGTGCAACTGAGCCAAGAGGACTGAAGACAGAAAAAAGAACAAAAAAGGTAGAGGATGAAAACAAATCGAAGTGAAAAGAATAGAATTATTTGACCAAAGTTAAGGGTTTAAAAAGAATTAAAGGAAAAATTACAGCAGTTGATTCTAGGTCAATTGTCAATTGTAAATCTGAAATTGATAGATTTTTGTTAACCAAAGGTATTAAGGAATATATGGATATGGGTATGTATATGGAGTTAGGTCACAGATCAGCCATGATCTCATTGATTGACGGAACAGGCTCGAGGGGCTAAATGGCCTACTCTTGTTCCTATGAATGACAGGAAAGAAGCGAGAAATACAATACTGAGAACGTAGACCCAAAATCAGCAAAGTAGAAAAGATAGTATTAAGGAACGATATGAGTAATAGACTGGGAAGATGTTATAAGACTGCACTTATACGGCAACTGTTGCAATGATGGAAAATGATTTTGGTTCTCACTGATGAGAAGATCAGATAGTATAGCTCTGGCGTCATGTTTCATTTGACTCTACAACGTATGAAAGCTGAGCAGATGCAAGACCTCCACAAGCTCACCTCACACCAGTTCTCACTTTGGGCATCCACTGTCAGCATTAAGCACTGCCAGGTCAAATGTAGAAAAGTTGAATGTGGGGTAAAAATCCTTGTTTTCAAATCCCTCCATGGCCTCGCCCCTCCCCATCTCTGTAATCTCCTCCAGCCCCACAACTCCCCGAGATATCTGCGCTCCTCTAATTCTGGCCTCTTGAGCATCTTGATTTTAATCGCTCAACCAGTGGTGGCCGCACCATCAGCTGCCAAGGCACTAAGTTCTGGAATTTACTCCCTAAACCTCTCTACCTCTCATCCCTCCCTTACAACGCTCCTTAAAGTCTACCTCTTTGACCAAGCTTTTGATCATCTGCCCTAATTTCTCCTTGTGTAGCTCGGTGTCAATTTTTTTTAATATAACACTCCTGTGAAGTGCTTTGGGATGTTTTACTATGTTAAAGGTGCTATATAGACACAAGTAGTTGTTGTTGTTGTAAAAGTCCCCCACAGTGTGCCTCAGAAAATCTATGCACCAGTATTGCATTTTTCCATTTCTCATAAAAGTCATATTGTGATCTCCTTGAAGCAGATTGCCTAATTAAGGGCAGTTTTGTTGGTGGCTTATGTGTAAAAGGCCTTTGACACTGTCAACCATGAGGGATTATGGAGTGTCATCCTCAAATTCGTCTGCCCTCAAAAGTTTGTCACCATCCTCCGCCTGCTTCACAACAACATACAAGCCGCGATCCTGACCAACGGTTCCAACACAGACCCAATTCACATACAGACCGGGGTCAAGCAAGGCTGTGTCATCGCACCAATGCTCTTCTCAATCTTCCTTGCTACAGTGCTCCATCTCACCCTCAGTAAGCTCCCCACTGGAGTGGAGCTAATTTACAGAACAAACAGGAAACTGTTCAACCTCCATCGCCTCCAGTCCAGATCCAAGGTCATCCCATCCTCTGTCATCGAATTACAGTATGCAAACGACGCTTGCGTCTGCGCACACTCGGAGGTCGAACGCCAAACCATCGTCAACACCTTCACCGAAGCATACGAAAGCATGGGCCTTACACTAAACATCCGTTCAAAAAAGAGTACACTAAACATCCGTAAGACAAAGGTCCTCTACCAACCTGCACCCGCCACAGTACTGCTGCCCGATTTTCAAAATCCACGACAAGGCCTTGGACAACGTGGACAACTTTCCATACCTCGGGAACCTACTGTCAACAAGAGCAGACGGCGATGGCGAAGTCCAACACCACCTTCAGTGTGCCAGTGCAGCCTTCGGTCGCCTGAGGAAGAGAGTGTTTGAAGACCAGGACCTCAAACCCGGCACCAAGCTCATGGTCTAAAGAGCAGTAGTGATACCCGCCCTCCTGTATGCCTCAGAGACATGGACCATGTACAGCAGGCACCTCAAAGTACTGAGAGGAACCACCAACTCTGCCTCCGCAAGATTCTGCAAATCCATTGGCAGGATAGGCGCACCAATGTCAGTGTTCTCGCTCAGGCCAACATCCCCAGCATCGAAGCTTTGACCATGCTCGATCAGCTCCGATGAACGGGCCACATCGTCTGCATGCCTGATACGAGACTCCCAAAACAAGTGCTCTACTCGGAGCTCCAACACGGCAAGAGAGCCCCAGGTGGGCAGAGAAAATGCTTCAAGGACACCCTCAAAGCCTCCTTGAAAAAGTGCAACATCCCCACTGACACCTGGGCGTCCCTGGCCCAAGACCGCACAAAGTGGAGGAAGGCGCCGAACACTTCGAGTCTCTTCGCCGGGAGCAAGCGGAAGCCAAGCGCAAGCAGCGCACGTCAACCCAAGCACCCCACCCACCGTCTGCCCCACCTGTGACAGAGACTGTAGGTCCCGCATTGGACTCATAGTCACCTGAGAACTCATTTTTAATGTGGAAGCAAGTCATCCTCGGTTCCGAGGGACTGCCTAAGAAGATGTGTAATAGGAACTAGACTGAGAGTGTCCAAACTCATTTCAACTTGGACCTTAACAGACGAGTTTTCCATTGTGATTAGTCTGGGCTGGATTCACACCCAGGTCCCAGAAGCAAAAGGATGGTGTCCCAAGTCCAAGTCCAACCATCACCTATTCCCTTGAAATTTATCTATTACTTTTAAAGCTGAAAATAGATCAATTAAAAATAAAAAAAATTTTAGGCCTGGCGCAAAAACTAAGGCAGACCATATTAAAATGAAAACTAAGACAGTCCATAGTGAAATGTATTATGAGTCTTGGTTTAACTGCAAGTCCTTTTCAGTCCCATTTAATGATGCGACTACAACTCCCACAGTGCTTTGCAGGCTCTCGTCGGAAGTTGCGTGACGTATCCCCGGGGCGCTTATACCATCGTGGCCCGGATGCTAGGCCGTTCCTTTTGAGTTAAGGTAAGAATGGCTGTGTTTTGTCAAGAAGCACTGGGCCGAAAATCGGTTTCCATCGGGGCCGGGAAGCATAGTTCACATCTACCACCACACGAAAAGCACGGCGCAGCGTGTCAGCTGGTCGGATCAGCAGATATTTGCGATTGAGGCGGATTTATGATGATGTTTGTGGGGCTCTTGTTTGGAGGCAGTGGGGAACCGGCAGGGCACGGGTGCGACTTCATGCCAGAAGCGGCGCTTTCTGAACCTGGTGTCGTACTGGATACCTCGAGGGGGTGGGGTGGAATGGAAGAGGAGTTAGCGGTGTGTGAGGGAGAGGCCTGCGGCTGGAGGTAGGAGCAGCCGGGGACTGGGAGTCTGGCTTTAGCCAGTGCTACTGCTGGGCTTGGGGGACGCCCTTAACATCGAAATATTAATGTCCTTAATGCCGTTGGCCTTGTATCGGCTCTTAACAATTTTTCTTCAATTGCAGTTGGAACCAGTTTATCCAAATTAATTCTATCTCAATAACTAATTCAATTGATTGGGCCGCTTTCCAGTGTGTGCAGATATTTCAGTGCATTGCCCCATACCATTTGTACAATTAATTCATTCCAGTTTCCATGCAGAATACTCAATGCTGATCGACATTGGAATTCTTATGTGGTCGATTATCTAATTGCTGAACAAAGATGCCTCCCTTGCAGTTTGGATGAGTAGTAGCTGCAAATATAATCACCCCACATGCTCCAGACATTCAGCTTGAATTTTTATTTGGTGAAGTGTATGCTGTAAAATATTTTAGGTGAACAAATGGCATAAGAAATAGGAGTAGGCCATACGGCCCTTCAAGCCTGCTCCGCCATTCAATAAGATCATGGCTGATCCAGCTCAACTCCGTCTTCCCGCAATGTCCCTTGATTCCCATAGTATCCAAAGTCTATCGATCCCTATCTTGGATATACTCAACAACTGAGCTGCCACAGCGCTCTGGGGTAGAGAATTCCAAAGATTCACAACCGTTTGAGTGAAGAAATTTCTCCTCATCTCTCCTAAATGGCTAACCTGTTATTCTGAGACTGTGACCCCTGGGTTCCAGACTCCTAGAAGAGATGATGTGTGGGATTTAACTGATAAAATATTAAGCTGAAAATGCAGAGGGTTGTCAATGCTTCGCACAAACAGTCTAGGACAGAAAGTTACATCTAAACATCCTTTGTGGATCACTACAAACCAATGCATGTTCCATCTCCTGGCTTGTTCTCCCTGTCACCTCAGAAAATATAACCGCTTGGTACAAGACTGCTTTAATGCATCAGAGGGATTAATTTTGCACATTGGAGTCTAAGTTCCAAACTTCACCTTGTCCCTGTTGATTGTACTGGTGGCACATGGGGTGCCGCTGCTTTCAAGTTACTTTCATGTGCATGCCTCTTTTAAAGCCCAACTTTTCTCTCTCTGTTTGGCAGATGGCAGGAGAGAAAAAGGAACAGGCGGCGGGAGAGAAAAAGGAACCAGTGTCAGAAGAGAAAAAGGAACAGAAGAAAACACGGCGCCATGCTAGCCGCAACCCTGTGCTGGCCCGGGGCATTGGCCGATATTCCCGCTCTGCCATGTATGCTCGGAGAGCACTGTACAAGCGCAAGTACAAGGCTCCCGAGACCAAGGTAAGGAGAGAGAGGATCTGGAATATGCTCAAAGTTTGTGTGTACTGTGGGGGGGGAAAGCACGCCAGTGTAATCTGTAATGGAGCAAACTTACCTGAGCCCCCAAAAGGATTTGAGTTTAAATTGTTGGAACTCGTGATCTTTGTGTGCAGTTCTGTACGTTTGATTGGCGCTGGTCATAGAGGTTGGTTTTACATGTTTTGTGATGGAACAAATTACAGGAAAAGAAAAGTTAAAGGCTTGTCTCATTCCTTTTCAGATCGAGAAGAAGTTGAAGGAAAAGACGCCCTTTTCAATCACCAAGCCTGTTGGAGGAGACAAAAATGGCGGTAGCCGTGTCGTGAAGCTCCGCAAAATGGTAATATAAACCCCTCCCATTTCGAGATTTAAAAATATTTTGATGCAGGAAGAATAGAATATACGGCTCGTTTTGACCTTCGGGCCTTTTTAAATTGAGGCATTTGTGTGATGCTTGGACCTTTTTTGCTGTGCACCAGTGTTTTTTTTTCCCCAAATAAGGTTGATGTGCTCTTACAGCAGTTCTATGTTAGTTCCTGGTTGCTTGGAGTTCTGATTCCAAATGACAACCCTGGCAGTGCCATGGAGCAATGATAGGTTAACAGTCGTTCTGCTCCCCAATAGCTTGGAGAGTTTATCCGGTTAATAGCTTGGGTTCAATCCATGGCCTGTACTAAGTTAACACATCTCACCTAGGGAAGTGGGCTAGGATTCCCATTCCTGCCTGCTCTCCAGCAATCCCTGCTGACTGCATACGCAAATGTCAGGTGAGGATGGGATTGGGCTTTGGGTGTGCTGCCTCTTGCAGTCATGGAACCCTCTGGCAGGTGCTGTCAATGTTCAGGCTTGTACCTGAATGGCGGCTCGGACAAGATACAGGAGGGCAGGTGGTGCTCGTGGAACAGTGTTGAATCGGGAAGAGTTCAGCACGGGGAAAGTTTCTCTTTTATATAAAAAAAAACTTGCTCAGAGTCTGGAAGTCAGAAAACTAAAGTTCCAGTTTCTTTTTGTGTTATCGCACATACCCATTTTAAATTGAAGTATTGAATTTTTAGTCGCAAAGTTACTTGATGGTACAACCAGAATGAAAACCTTTTCTTTATTTAAAAAAAAAAAAAACCCCCACAAACACCACCGTGTGATTTTTGGAATATAATTGTCTACTAATGACTATACAGTACAATATTTCTCCATGTTGGTGTTTTGTTTTTCCAGCCACGGTATTACCCCACTGAAGATGTCCCCCGCAAAAAGAGTAGCCACGGTAACAAACCTTTCAGCGAGCACAAGAGGCGCCTGCGAGCATCCATCACCCCTGGGACGGTCCTTATCATGCTGACTGGTCGCCACAGGTGTAAGGTGAGGGGCTGTGGATTTACTGCTCTGAGAGTGCTCGTCTTTTTCTGGATACTGTAGTGGTGCAGTGAAGGAGATGGGTGGGATAGGCTACTTTTTACATCTGGAGGGCGAAAGTAAACATACTGTTAAAACGTGGCTTTTTTCCCTCTTTTTAATGTCTGGGATACTACATTTTTAAATAGTTTACTGGCAATAATTTCCACAAAGATTGATTTTGACTTTCCTTTTTGCAGCGTGTGATTTTCCTGAAGCAGCTCGGTACTGGCCTGCTGCTGGTCACTGGTGAGTACTGTTCCTTTCATGAAGGGTCCCAGACCTGAAAGTTAACTCTGTTTCTCTCTCCACGGATGCTGCCTGGCCTGCTGAGTTGTTCCTTTAATGTTGTTTTCACTTAAATTTCATCTGCTGGAAGAGACTGCAGGAACAGCTATAGGATTTATTATTTTTTAAATAACACTTCAGTGTATATTGCACCTGGCTTGTGTCTTCCCTTGCCTTCTATTTGACTGGGGAATTTTGCATGTGCTCATGTTCATGATTACAATTTCCATGTAACCGGTTTCTGCGCGCACACACGCCAACTTAAGGTGTTTTGCAAGCTTCAGTCAAGTGAACTAAATCTGTCCATGTTTTTAAAAGCCTTTGTCGAGATCGTAAATTTTCCTGCAGCATTGTTTGTATACGCAAAGATAGCATCTCCCCAACAGACCTCCCCACAGCAAGTTATGGTTTTGCTTCCATTCTGTTGAGTGCCACTTTTGTCCTTGTTACTTTCCAGTGATGTGTCTGCTGTGTAGCTTTTTATTGCACAGAGATACAGAACTGCTGAAAGGATTGCGGGACCAGATTAAGGATTGAGGCATCCTTGCCTCTCAGTGGTACAGCATGCTGGAGCAGCATCAAGGCATATTTGCAACACTATTTAAAATATTAGCACATTCGATGTGTTTGCATTGATTTTTGTTACAATGCATTTCTTGGTTTTTGTGTTCCTTTTCTAGTTTGCTCTTCGTGTTGACCTATTTTGTGGTCTGGGTTTGTCTGATTCCTCTCGTGCTTGTAGGTCCTCTGGTTCTCAACCGTGTCCCACTGCGTAGAGTCCACCAGAAATTTGTCATCTCAACATCCACAAAGATTGACCTGTCCACCGTGAAAATCCCCAACCACCTGACTGACTCGTACTTCAAGAAGAAGAAGCTGCGCAGGCCCAAGCACCAGGAGGGTGAGATCTTTGACACCGAGAAAGAGGTACAGGCTGCTCTTTTGATCACTTACGTCATTAATGATGCATGATAACTATTTTGTTCAGAGTTTGCAAAATTACTCTATTTTTATCTATGTTCTGCTTCCTAAAGGCTTCCTGCATTACAAATCTTTCTTTCCTGGTTGAGAGAATGGACTGGCTCTATGCTCTTGTCCTGTTAATCCTGCTCTTCAGGTTGTTGCTTTGAGTTGTGTGTCTGAGTGACTAAACCACAGGTTATTTGCTGCTCTCTCCCCTCCTACCAGTAGCAGTTGTATATGGTTAAATACCTCTCTGGTGGGTGTGTGTGTGTGTGTGCAATGTGATGTGGCTCAGCCCCCAGTGCTTCAACTTAACCTTGCTCCATGTCAGCTGGAATAACGGACAAAGTGACAAAGTCTTGCTGCTGGACCCCATGATCAGGGCAACTGTCTTGCAGTAACTAAAAAGTTGACTTCTGTTGTTGTTACATGAGATTCTGGAACTGCAGGAGTTCCTCAGAGCAGTGTCCTAGGCCCAACCATCTTCAGCTGCTTCATCAATGACCTTCCCTCCAACATAAGGTCAGAAATGGGGATGTTCGCTGCTGACTGCACAGTGTTCAACACCATTCACAACTCCTCAGATAATGAAGCAGTTCATGCCTGCATACAACAAGACCTGGACGACATTCAGGCTTGGGCTGATAAGTGGCAGGTAACATTCACGCCACAGAAGTGCCAGGCAATTACTATCCAACAAGCGAGAGTCTAACCATCGCTCCTTGACGTTCAACGGCATTACCATCGCCAAATTCCCCACCATCAACATCCTGGGGGGTCACCATTGACCAGAAACTTAACTGGACCAGCCACATAAATACTGTGGCAACAAGAGCAGGTCAGAGGCTAGGTATTCTACAGCGAATGTCTCACCTCCTGACTCCCCAATGCCTTTCAACCATCGACAAGGCACAAGTAAGGAGTGTGATGGAATACTCCACGACACCATACATGACAAAGCAGCCCGCTTGATTGGCACCCCATCCACCACCCTAAACATTCACTCCCTCCACCACTGGCATACTGTGGCTGCAGTGTGTACCATCTACAAGATGCACTGCAGCAACTCGCCATGGCTTCTTCGGCAGCACCTCCCAAACCCTCGGCCTCTACCACCTAGAAGGACATGGGCAGCAGGCGCATGGGAACACCACCACCTCCAAGTCACACACCATCCTGACTTAGAAGTATATCACCGATCCTTCATCGTCGCTGGGTCAAAATCCTGGAACTCCCTACCTAACAGCACTGTGGGAGTACCATCACCAGACGGACTGCAACGGTTCAAGAAGGCGGCTCACCACTACCTTCTTGAGGGCAATTAGGGGTGGGCAATGAATGCTGGCCTTGCCAGTGACGCCCACATCTCAAACTAATTTTAAAAAACCTGATATTTTCGGATCACATTGTGTCTGTTTTATGAATAGAGCCATTATTATTATGTGATTATGGCAATTTCCAGGAATTTCACTGGAAACTCAGTGGCTTGCACATGATGACTGGGGCATAAGGCAGGGGATGGGTGGGTAAACTTTCTGTACAGATTCTATATTAAATTGGTCGAAATTGTCAGTTAAATCTTCAGGTAAATTACTTGGGGTAAAAGAGAATGATTATTTGAAATACTATTTTTGTATTCCTCAGACGCTGTTTATAGAAACTGCTGTGGGCTTTTCTCCTTTCCCTGTTCACCTCTCCTAAAGGTGATTCGTGCTGGTGTGTAGCTCCGTGTATATGGTCAGTCCTCTGGTGTGTTTGGTATCACAACCGAATCTGCTTTTGTCCTTGTCTGACTTTCGCAAACACGTGCTTTCGAGCAAGGATCACGGGGAAGTGATTGAAGAGTGGGGCACTGGCTGTGGTTTTTCTTTGTTCACTCTAATCCTGCAACTAACCTGGATAGGAAGATTAGAGTTTTTGTGATTGAGAGGTTCATATACCTAATGTGGCTGCTGTGGGGGGGCGGGGTGCAAGCTACACTCTGTGTCAGAAGTTGACTTCAACAATGATCTGGCACAATTTCTGCTTGCTATAGTAACTGCTGTCTTACCCCATTGAGTAGTCTGTTCTCCATGAGACTTACTGGGGGGCTTTTATTGACTTACAAATGCAAAGTGATTAATCCCAGTGGTTTGAGAATGGTAGATCGGAGATGGTGAAATCTGGAATTGTCACCAGCATTCAAAACTAATGTCTTGCATAAGAGGGGCTCTTGAACTGGTGAAACAGTTCTAGACAGGAAGATTCACTCTGCAGCTTGAGATGGATCCTGCTGGTGGTGGATCAAAGGCAGACCGTTTCTGTATACCTTGGGTCGAAAGATTTTTATTTGAGTATTTTACTTCCCTCGGAAGCTGCCCTTGATAATATCAGAAGGTCGTGGGTTGAAGCCCCACTCCAGAACCATGAGCACATAATCTGGGCTGACGCTTCAGTGGTGTGCTGCACTGTCTGGGGTGTGCTGTCTTTCGGTTAAGCCAAAGGCCTGTCTCCCCTCTCGGGTGGACATAAAAGATCCCATGGCACTATTTGAAGATGAGCAGGGGAGTTCTCCTGATCAACTAACAAAGGGTACTTCAATAGCTGAAGTACTTTGGGATGTCCTGCGGTTGTGTAAGGCACTATATAAAATACAAGTTCTTTCATTAGGTAATTAGCATGCTTTACACTGGACATGGGGTTAGTTTTAGTATGTGTGTCGCATCAATATAACTTTTTTGGAAGGATATCCTTTATTGCTGACTTAGGGAATCTGTATGGTGGATATTACTGCAGAGAGTATATTTGCCAGGACCTGAGCACAACCAAAACTTGCTTTTATGTCCTGCATCCTTGGTCTTGTGAAATGAGGTTACTGATTACAGTCTGCCTGCCACTGTGCTTCTCTGCCTCACCAGCCCTTTTAGCTTCAATCAAGAGCCTGTTTAATGTGCGAGGCGCTGCTGGTAACCACGTCTGTGTTCAGGTGGCCAAAAAAGGCAGAATCCCAGTGCGAATAGTTGTTTCTGGTTCGAGTGCTGTTGAGTCTGTGAAACGTAACTGCAAATGTTATTTAATACAGCTTGGACTTTGCAGTGGTTTTGTGGGGTTTGTGCAGTGAATATCTCCAATCATTTTGTGGAATTCACCCATTCTACAGTACTGGGGGAGAACTGGCCTGTATCTGCTAGGCATGTTTAATGCTCTGGTACCAGTGTGCTTTAAGGAAAAGTTGCACTTAAGTCAACACATATTAAAGTGTTAACTCGGTTCATCACCTCAAATTGCAGCAGCAATGGTAACTAAAAATACTTTGCCCTGTGGCTCAAAATGCTCTCTAACATCTGGGAGGCTAAAACCTATAACTGCTAGATGTTTATTGCACCGAAATTCACACTCTCCGTAATGCATACCCTTTTGTTTCAGATGCGCGATGATTACTTTATGAAATTCCAGTAACTCCACTTACCAAATTTTGCTCAGCCTCATCTTTGCACTCTTCTCTATTAACAGAAATATCAGCTAACAGAACAGCGGAAGGAAGACCAGAAGGCTGTGGATTCCCAACTCCTGCCCATTATTAAACAGATCCCACAGCTCCGTGGCTATCTCCACTCCACGTTCTGTCTGTCTAAGGGGGTTTACCCACATAAATTGGTCTTCTAAACAAGCTGTAAAAAGTGGCATTTTATTAAATCTGCGATTTCAACAGTTCTGCCTCCTGTTTCATATTTCTGAAAACAGTATTAAAAATTAAAATATTGTAATTTTTACAATTTTGTTTGCAGACTTTGAGCACTTTTATTTTTTGCACCAAATGTTTGCTGTGGAAGATGCAGTTGAAGCTCCAAAGAAGCCATAAACCAGGTTGTCCAAACTGCAGCCTGTGGGCCACATCACTCTACTATATTTGTGCTTCTATTTCTTATTTGTGTGCTTGACCTGTTTGAATTTTTTGGGGCTGGTGGTTTGCAAAAGGTTGTTGTAAAGTTGCCTCAGTGAAGGATAAAGCCTAAATTGGAGATGTGTTTAGTATCTGCAGATTAATACATCTAAATTAGAACGAACATGGATTTAAATATGTGCCCCTCTTAAGGCTCCATGGTACACAGCCAAGCAGTCCATAGAAGTAAGAAACTTAGACACTGCCATAAACCACATGGGTAAAAGCATACATAGTTTACAATATAGGTGTGATATACCTATCAATTCGTCCAATAAAAAGCGACGAGTTAGGAACGTAACTAAAGGTTTTTATTGACTAAATAACAGAGCCCACCCTCGTGGGTGATCGGGTCCAACAAGGAGGAATACCAGCCAGTCGACTACCTTTATACCTGGGCAGGTAGGTGGAGCCATGGGCGGAGTCGGAGGTGGTCAGCCCAGGTATAACAGCGCGACAAGAGGCGACCTCGTATCGTGATACAACAGTGATAACTATAGTGTAACGATAAAAGTGGTTTACCACATTCACCCCTTGTTTAGATTTGAGTCCGGCGGGGTGAAGTGTACTACCAGTTCTGGTATGTCAGTCTGTCCGGAGGCCTCGTAAGCCTCTCCGATCGTCGCAGCGGCGGTGCTGCATTATCCGGTGTTAGTGCTGGTGTCTGCGTGGTCGGCGAAGGCTCGTGGGGTTCCGGCATGCCGTCTACCTGGGCTGGAATTGGGGGGGTGGTGGGGGGGGGGGGGGGTAAAGGTGGTGTCTCCGGAGTGCCCGAGGGTGCGAGGTCTCGTAAGGAGACAGTGTCCTCCCGCCCGTCTGGGTAAGCCACGTAGGCGTACTGGGGGTTGGCGTGCAGGAGGTTCACCCTTTCGACCAGGGGGTCTGTTTTATGGGCCCTCACGTGCTTTCGCAGCAAGACGGGCCCCGGAGAGGTCAGCCAGGTTGGTAGAGTGGTTCCCGTAGTCGACTTCCTGGGGAAAACAAACATTCGTTCATGGGGGGTGGCGTTAACGGCAGTGCAAAGTAGTGACCGGATGGAGTGCAGCGCTGTCGGGAGGACTTCCTGCCAGCGGGAGGTTGGGAGGCCCTTAGACTTTAAGGCTAAGAGGACGGCCTTCCATACCGTCGCGTTCTCTCTTTCCACCTGGCCGTTCCCTTGGGGGTCGTAGCTGGTGGTCCTACTTGCTGCAATACCTCTCGCTAGTAGGAACTGACGGAGTTCCTCGCTCATGAAAGAGGAGCCCCGGTCACTATGTATATAGTTTGGGAACCCGAACAAGGCGAAGAGGTCGTTCAGGCATTTAATGACCGTGGTACTGGTCATGTCTGGGCAGGGGAAGGCAAAGGGGAAACGGGAGTACTCATCAACAATGTTGAGGAAGTACACATTACGGTCAGAGGACGGGAGGGGCCCCTTAAAGTCGATGCTCAGGCGCTCGAAGGGGCGGGTGGCCTTGATCAGGCTTGCTCTGTCCGGCCTAAAGAAGTGCGGTTTGCACTCGGCGCAGGTCTGGCAGTTCCTGGTCATGGTCCTGACCTCCTCGATGGAGTAGGGCAGGTTGCGGGCCTTAATGAAGTGGTAAAGTCTGGTGACCCCGGGGTGGCAGAGGTCGTTGTGGAGGGTCTGAAGTCTATCACTTTGCGCGCTGGCGCATGTAATTCGTGACAGAGCATCGGGGGGTTCGTTCAGCTTACCTGGCCGGTACAAGATATCATAATCGTAGGTGGAGAGCTCGATTCTCCACCTCAAGATCTTGTCATTCTTGATTTTGCCCCTCAGCTTGTTATTAAACATAAAAGCGACCGAACGTTGGTCGGTAAGGAGGGTAAATCGTTTGCCTGCCAGGTAGTGCCTCCAGCGTCGTACCGCCTCCACAATCGCCTGGGCCTCCTTCTCGACCGACGAGTGTCGGATCTCAGGGCCCTGTAGGGTCCTTGAGAAGAAGGCCACCGGTCTCCCCTCCTGGTTAAGGGTGGCGGCTAGGGCGAAGTCGGATGCATCGCTCTCGACTTGGAAGGGGATGGACTCATCCACTGCGTGCATAGTGGCCTTGGCAATGTCTCCCTTAATGAGGGAGAAGGCTGCGCACGCTTCCTCCGTAAGGGGGAAGGATGTGGACTTCATGAGGGGTCTGGCTTTGTCCGCATAATTGGGCACCCATTGGGCATAGTAGGCGAAGAGCCCCAGGGTTCTCTTAAGTGCCTTAGGGCAGTGGGGGAGGGGTAGCTCCATGAGGGGGCGCATTCTTTCGGGGTCGGGGCCGATGAGTCCGTTCTCTACTACACAGCCAAGGATGGCAAGGCGCGAGGTGTTAAACACACATTTCTCCTTATTGTAGGTGAGGTTCAGCCGTTGGGCTGTACGGAGGAATTTCTCCAGATTCACGTCGTGGTCCTGCCGGTCGCGGCCGCAGATGGTGACGTTATCTAGATAGGGGAATGTGGCCTGCAGTCCGTTCTGGTCAACCATCCGGTCCATCTCCCTTTGGAAGACCGAGACCCCGTTGGTGACACCGAAGGGGACCCTAAGGAAGTGGTATAGGCGCCCATTCGCCTCGAAGGCGGTGTACTGGCGGTCCTCGGGGTGGATAGGGAGTTGGTGGTAGGCCGACTTAAGGTCGATGGTCGAGAATACGCGGTATTGTGCAATCTGATTGACCATGTCAGATATGCGGGGAAGGGGGTATGCGTCCAGCTGGGTGTATCTGTTTATGGTCTGGCTGTAGTCGATGACCAGGCGATTTTTATCGCCGGTCTTAACGACCACGACCTGGGCACGCCAGGGGCTGTTGCTCCCCTCGATGATGCCCTCCTTCAGGAGACGCTGCACCTCAGAGCTAATGAAAGCTCTGTCCCCAGCGCTGTACCGGCTGCTCTTGGTAGCGACGGGTTTGCAGTCGGGGGTGAGGTTAGCGAACAGGGAAGGTGGCGGCACCTTGAGGGTGGATAGGCTGCAGGTGTTACGCGGTGGGCGGTTTAACCTTCGCTGGTTGTCGACTGAGTGGGGGGAGGGGTCCACCGTATGCTAGGGTTACACTTTGGAGGTGGGATTGGAAGTCCAGCCCTAGTAGGACGGCAGCGCAGAGCTGGGGGAGGACGAGGAGTTTAAAGTTTTTATACTCTGTACCCTTAACCGACAAGGTCACAGCACAGTAGCCGCTAATGTCCGTGGCGTGGGACCTCGATGCCATCGAGATTCGGTTGCGCGTTGGCAGGACAGGGAGGGAGTCGTGGCTCACCGTGTCTGGGTGGATGAAGCTCTCCGTGCTTCCGCTGTCGAACAGGCAGGTCGTGGCGTGGCCGTTTACTTTGATGTCCATCATCGACTTGGACAGGTGGTGTGGGCGGGCTTGATCCAGAGTGACGGAGGCTAGCGTGTAGGTAAGCGAGTCGTTGTCGTCTGCGGGCGAGGCGGTCGTCGGGTCCGGGGGCCCGGTGGCAGTCGGGCGTGGTGGGTAAAATGGCGTCTCCCACGAGGTAGGACAAAATGGCGGAGAAGATGGCTGCCCCCATAACTCGCATGAGGCACTATTGGGGTCGGTTGCCTTGATCAAAGATGGCCACCCCCATGACTCACGTGTGGGGATACTGGCCTCAGTTGCCGTGAAAGAAGATGGCCGCCCCCACAGTTCGCATGAGGCACTGCTGGCCTCTGAAGATCTGCTCCTGCAGGCCTTAGAGAAATGGCCTTTCTTCCTGCAGGTTGTGCAGGTAGAGTTCCTGGCTGGGCAGCGCGACCTCGGGTGCTTCTCCTGGCCGCAAAAGAAGCAGCCGGCGGCCCGATCGCGGGTGCCCGATGTCGGAGCCGGTACCGGGGGTGGCGGGCCCGGTCGGGTCCGGGACGCCGACGCTGAGGTAGGTCCCGGGGGCGGCGCTGCGAAGGGTATTGCGGTAGGGGTCGGGGTAGGTCCCGGGGGCGGCGCTGCGAAGGGTATTGCGGTAGGGGTCGGGCCCGAGTCCCAGGGTCGCGAGCAGTACCTGGAAAACGCCTCCTGGTCCTGATGGGCCACCTCCAGGGAGAGAGCGAGGGCTTCAGCTTTGTCCAGGTCGAGGTCTTTAGCTTCAAGCAGTCTTTGCCGTGAGTAGTCGGACCGTAGGCCTTTCACAAAGGCATCGCGGATATTATCTTCCGTATTTTCAACAGCCGTCACCGCTTTAAAGTCACAGTTCCTGCCGAGTGCTCTTAGCGCCCGTAAAAATTCAGCTACAGACTCTCCTGGCTGTTGCGGGCGGGATCTTAGGAGGTGCCTGGTGTACATGTAATTTACCGGGCTGTGGTACTGCTGTTTCAGTAGGTTGATAGCGGCCTCGTACGTAGTCGTGTCCTGTATGAGTGCGTATACTCTCGGGCTCGCTTGGGCGTTCAGAAGTCTTAGTTTGGATCTTTGCGGGGCGCCGGATTCTTCCAGGTAGGATTCGAAGCAGTCCAGCCAGTGTTTGAAGTTGAGGGCTGCGTTTGCTGCCTGTGGGTTTAGATCCAGGTACGGTGGTTTGAGGGCTTGCAGCCAAGCCGGCTGGTGTGGCTGTGCTTCTGGGAGGGCTTCTGGCTGGCCAGTAGTAGACATCTTTAAAATTTAGTCAATAAAATTGATATACCTATCAATTCGTCCAATAAAAAGCGACGAGTTAGGAACGTAACTAAAGGTTTTTATTGACTAAATAACAGAGCCCACCCTCGTGGGTGATCGGGTCCAACAAGGAGGAATACCAGCCAGTCGACTACCTTTATACCTGGGCAGGTAGGTGGAGCCATGGGCGGAGTCGGAGGTGGTCAGCCCAGGTATAACAGCGCGACAAGAGGCGACCTCGTATCGTGATACAACAGTGATAACGGTGATAACAATACAACAGTGATAACTATAGTGTAACGATAAAAGTGGTTTACCACAAGGTGACAGCATAATATTCATTGTTTGCTTTTAAATTGAGTTTTCCACTGCCATGGGAAATGTCAGCTGTTACTGGGTTGGGATGTGTTTGTGGGACTAATTGTTTCATCACAAAGCTGAGCCTTAAAATCACTGGCATAGTTAGAGAAATATACACAGGACTTGGGAAGTTCATCTTTGTATTGGACACTTCGATTTTTTTTAATGTTTTCCGTCCCTGCCACAATACTGAAATGGCTCTTAGGATGTCATTTGTGACTTTGCTATGTGACTGACAAAAGTAAACTATTCCTTCTTGACCTGTCTGCAGCCTTTGACACGGTTGACCACTCCATCCTCCTCTAACACCTCTGCGGCATCATCGAGCTGGCTTGGGACTGTACTCGCCTGGTTCCATTCTTATCTAATCGTAGGCAGAGAATCACCTGCATTGGCTTCTCTTCCCGCTCCTGCATCGTTAACTCTGGTGTCCCCCAAGAATCTATCCATGGCCCCTTTTTTTTCTCATCTACATGCTGTCCCTCGGCAACATCATCCAAAAACACAGCATCAGTTTACACATGTACGCAGGCAACACCCAGCTCCACCTCACCACCACTTCTCTCAACCCCTCCAGTGTCTCTAAATTGTCACGCTGCTTGTCCGACATCCAGTTCTGGAGGAGCAGAAATTTCCTCCAACTAAATATTGGGAAGACCGAAGCCATTTGATCTCCGCCACAAACTCTGTTCCCTAGCTACGACTCCAATCCCCCTCCCTGGCGTCTGAGGCTGAACCAGTCTGTTCGCAACTTTGGTGTTATATTTGACCCTGAAATGATCTTCCGACCACATCCGTGCCATAACTAAGACCGCCTATTTCCACCTCTGACATTGCCTGACTTTCTCTACCTCAGCTCAAATGCTGCTGAAACCCTCATCCATGCCTTTTATTACCTCCAGACTTGAGTATTCCAATAGACTCCTGGCTGCCCTCCCACATTCTACCACACCTAAACTTGAGGTCATCCAAAACTATGCTGCCCGTGTCCTAACTTGCACCAAGTCCCGTTCACCCACCACCCCACTGCTCGCTGACCAGGTAAGCAACGCCATCCTGGTTTTCAAATCCCTCCATAGCCTTGCCTTCCTGCCCCTGCCCCCTCCTCTCTAAGCTCCAGCCCCACAAGCCTCCCCAAGCTATCTGTGCTCCTCTAATTCTGCCTACTTGCGCATCCCTGATTATAATTGCTCAAACCATTGTGCCTTCAGCTGCCAAGGCCCCAAGCTCTGGAATTCCTTCCCTAAACTACTTCCTCCTTAAGATGCCCCTTAAAACCTAACTGAACAAGCAAGTAAGGAGTGTGATGGAATACTCTCCACTTGCCTCGATGTGTGCAACTCCAACAAGACTCAAGAAGCGCGACACCATCCAGGACAAAGCAGCCCGCTTGATTGGCACCCCATTCACCACCTTAAACATTCACTCCCTCCACCACTGGCGCACCATGTCTGCAGTGTGTACCATTTATAAGATGCACTGCAGCAACTCGCCAAGGCTTTGACAGCACCTCCCAAACCTGTGATCTCAACTATCTAGAAGGACAAGGGCAGCAGGTGCATAGGAATGCCACCACCTCCAAGTCACAAGCCAGCCTGACTTGGAAATATATTGCTGTTTCTTCATTGTCGCTGGGTCAAAATCCTGGAACTCCCTAACAACATTGGAAGTACTGTCAACACGTGGACTGCAGCGGTGCAAGACGACAGCTCACCACCACCTTGAGGGCAATTATGGATGGTCAATAAATGCTGGCCTTGCCAGCGACATCCACATCCCAGGAACACATTTTTAAAAAAAGCCGGTGGCTATCATACCAAGCGTGTTTCTGATCAATTATACTGAATTATTTTCCATTACCAATGAACTTATGTATGGCAGTTTATGATGTACCAGTTACCTTGATACTCTGCATATCCAAGGCATGTACTGTGTAACAGGCTTATTCATAACTGCTTAATCAGGCCCTCGTGTGAGAGGCTTTAGTAGAGAGATGCCTACTTGGGTGGACTACTCCAGGTTTCTGAGTGAGAGTTGGGTGTAGGCTAAGACCGTCATTCCTTTTTTGCTACACCTCACAACTTGTTCCTGGCCTTTGCACAAGGGTCAAGGGAAGCCTTTCTATTCCCTACAAAGGAGTTACAAACCATGAAAGTGAACTGTTTAGATGTACGTTCTGTATACCCCAATAACCTGTATTGAGACAACGAACAAATGTTATGATGTAAAAACAGATCTTCTAATTTGGTAACTCATTTTGTGCAAGGTGACCACTGTGTATGGTAGGTCTAAAAATGTTTTGTTTCCAGTGGTATGTTGCATCTCAAATTGCCATTAGCACTTTTACATCTTGATTCTGGATCTGTCTCCCTCTCTCAGACTTAACAGGTATGCATGTGTGCTGCTAGGAAGAGATAGATTTAGCAGTGTAAATGTCAGGAGCTGGACCGTGGCTGTTGGTCTCCCAGAATCCAAATGAAAAGCAGCCCTAAATGCTGCAATTCATTGTTCCCAGCCAAATGTATAATATCTTAGCAAATTTACAGATGACCACTCAGCAAAGTCTGAAATAAAAAAACAGAAATTGTTGCAAATAGCTAATGTAGCGTTGTATTGTAGTGTCGGCTGTGGCTCAGTTGGTTGCACCCTCGCCTGTGTCAGAAGTTTGTGAGTTCACAGTCCCACTCCAGAGACTTGAGCACAAAAATCTAGGCTGACACTGCACTCCAGTACTGAGGAAGTGCTGCACTGTCAGAGGTGCCATCTTTTGGTTGAGAGGTTAAACCATCTGTTCTCTCAGGTGGACATAAAAGATCCCATCGAAGAAGAGCAAGGGATTTATCCCCGGTGTCCTGGTCAATAGATATCCGTCAAACATAATTAAAAAAAAAAATTATCTGGTCATCATCAGATTGCTGTTTGTGGGAGCTTGCTGTGTGCAAATTGGGTGCCACGTTTCCCACATTACAGCAATGACTACACTTCAAAAAGTACTTCATTGGCTGTAAAGCACTTTGGGACGTCTTGAGGTTGTGAAAGGCGCTATATAAATGCGTGGACCACTTTCCATCCATGACAAGGCTTTGAACAACATGGACCATTTTCCATACCTCGGGAGCCTACTGTCAACAAGGGCAGCTGTCGATGACAAAGTCCAACACAGCCTTCAGTGTGCCAGTGCAGCCTTCGGTCACCTGAGGAAGAGTGTGTTTGAAGACCAGGACCTCAAATCCAGCACCAAGCTCATGGTCTACAGAGCAGTAGTGATTCTCGCCCTCCTGTATGCTTCAGAGACATGGACCATGTACAGCAGGCACCTCAAAGCACTGGAGAGGTACCACCAACACTGCCTCCGCAAGATCCTGCAAATCCATTGGCAGGATAGGCGCACCAACGTCAGTGTTCGGTAGTGGGGAAAATGCTAGAGTCCATTATAAAATATGTAATAGCAGAGCACTTGGAAAGCAGTGACAGGATCGGACAAAGTCAACATGGATTTACAAAAGGTAAATCGAGCTTGACTAATCTGGAATTTTTTGAGGATGTAACTGGTAAAATAGATAAGGGAGAACCAGTGGATGTGGTGTATTTGGACTTTCAGAAGGCTTTCGATAAGGTCCCGCATAAGAGATTAGCGTGCAAAATTAAGGCACATGGGATTGGGGGCAAGGTATTGACGTGGATAGAGAACTGGTTGGCAGATAGAAAGCAAAGAGTTGGAATAAACGGGTCGTTTTCTGAGAGGCAGGCAGTGACTTGTGGGGTACCGCAAGGATCGGTCCTAGGACCCCAGCTGTTCACAATATATATTAATGATCTGGACGAGGGAATTGGATGTAGTATCTCCAAATTTGCAGACGACACAAAGCTGGGTGGGAGGGTATGCTGTGAGGAGGATGTCGTGAAACTCCAGTACGATTTGGACAGGTTGGGTGATTGGGCAGAAACATAGCAAATGCACTATAATGCAGATAAATGTGAGGTTATCCACTTTGGTGGCAAAAACAGGAAGGCAGATTATTATTTGAATGGCAATAGATTGGGAGAAGGGGAAGTGCAGAGAGACCTGGGTGTTCTTGTGCACCAGTCGCTGAAGGTAAGCATGCAGGTGCAGCAGGCGGTTAAGAAGGCAAATGGTATGTTGGTCTTTGTAGCAAGAGGGTTCGAGTACAGGAACAAGGATGTCTTGCTGCAGTTGTACAGGGCCTTGGTGAGACCGCACCTTGAGTATTGTGTGCAGTTTTGGTCGCCTTATCTGAGGAAGGATGTTCTTGCCATGGAAGGAGTGCAGCGAAGATTCACCAGGCTGATACCTGGGATGGCAGGAATGACGTATGAGGAGAGATTGGGTCGATTGGGCTTATACTCACTGGAGTTTAGAAGATTGAGAGGGGATCTCATCGAAACCTATAAAATTCTGTCAGGCCTGGACAGACTAGATGCAGGATGTTCCCGATGGCCGGGGAGTCCAGAACCAGGGGTCATAGTCTAAGGATAAGGGGTAAGCCATTTAGGACTGAGATGAGGAATTTCTTCACCGAGAGTGGTGAACCTGTGGAATTCTCTACCACAGAGGGCGGTGGAGGCCAGTTCATTAAATATATTCAAGAAGGAGTTGGATATATTTCTTAAGGCTAAAGGGATCAAGGAATATGGGGAGAAGGCAGGGGCAGGGTACTGAATTTGGATGATCAGCCATGATCTCATTGAATGGCGGAGCAGGCTCGAGGAGCTGAATGGCCTACTCCTATCTTCTATGTTTCTCTCTTTCTCGCTCAGGCCAACATCCCCAGCTTGAAGCTTTGACCACGCTTGATCAGCTCTGATGGATGAGCCACATCGTCCGCATGCCCGATATGAGATTCCCAAAACAAGCACTCTACTCGGAGCTCTGACACGGCAAGAGAGCCCCAGGTGGGCAGAGGAAATGCTTCAAAGACACCCTCAAAGCGGGAATACCTCGAGTCTCTTCGCTGGGAGCAAGCAGAAGCCAAGCGCAGGCAGCGCACGTCAACCCAAGCACCCGCCCCTTCAACCACCGTCTGCCCCACCTGTGACAGAGACGGTAGGTCCCGCATTGGATTCATCAGTCACCTGAGAACTCATTTTTAATGTGGAAGCAAGTCATCCTCGGATGCGTGGGACTGCCTAAGATATAAATGCAAATCTTTCATCTGAAATCAAAAAGACAGGTTAACATTTCGGACTGAACTACCCGCAATGGTCTCTCTGAATTGACTGAAAGAAAACTGAGAGCAGACCGGGGCCTCAGTTTAACGTCTCATCTGACAGTGCAGTGCCGCACTCCCTCAGAGTGTCAGCCTAGATTATTGTGCTCAAAGCCTGATGAAGTGGTGGCTGTGAACCCACAACCTTCTGACTCAGCGGCGAGGGTGTCAGCCACTGGCCTGCTGTCACAAAATGATGCTGCAAATCCGAAATAAATTCCTAAAATGCCGGTCAGGGTCCGGGAGCATCGGGCGCCGAGATTCTGCTCAGTGACCTTTGCTCAGCTCAGGCCGCTGCCCTGTCGCCATATCCGGTGTGACGCGGCGCTGGGCGGGGATTGAGCGCGCAGCGTCTGAGGTGAGTGACAGAACATGGCGGCCGGCCCCGGCCCTCACCGCCGGCCGAGGGACCCTCCCGCCCGGGAGTAGCGGGGGTGGGGGATCTCCTCAGACCTCAGGGGTGCTTTTTTTTTTGTTAACTGGAAGGAAACGGTACAGATTCAGACCTGGCGTCGAAAGCCCGGGTCCTGCTCTTGGGAGTTGAAGCTGTTTCGATACGGAGCGCTCCGTAGGGCAGAAAATTAGCGTTCGGGTGGATTAATTTCCCGGGAGTGATTTCCTGCCCAATGCTGGCTGACGTTGTCGATGGTCTGCCGCCCAGCCTCAGAAAACCCACCAGCGAACCGGTCCGCCTGCTCTCTCCAAACTGCCTTTCTTGCTCTACGACTCTGACCCTATTGCTTTATCCGACGGCAGTTCGGAAGGTTGACCACGCCATCCTCCAACCCTCTCTTCATTTACAATCCTTTCATCCGTAAATCTCTCCGTGGTCTTGCCCCGTTAACCTTTCATTGCATTCTCTTCCGGCTCTACCCTCCTGTGCATCCCCACCTTTTTTTGCCCTACCATTTGTAGAAGAGCTTTCAGTCACCTGGTTCCTGTTCTTTGAAACTCCCTAGTTAAACCTCTAACTCCTTTAAAGACCTCCTCAAGATCTATCTCTTTAACAACGCCTTGGTCACCCCATCTAATTTCTCCCTTCCAGCTCTTCATCTGTTCTCCTTATACCTATTCTGTGAAGTGCCTTGGGATGCTTACAGCTTCCTACATTAAAGACACTATATAAATGCAAGTTGGGTAGTTGATCGATTCGATTCATGGGGCACTGGCACCAGTACTGGGGAAAGAGGGAGCTGTTCCGTTGCGATGGGCTCCACTTAAAACTCCCTAGTTAAACCTCTCTAACTCCTTCAAAGACCTCCTCAAGATCTATCACTTTAACAACGCCTTGGTCACCCCTCATTTCTCCTGGCTGGGACCGGTGTCCTGGTGAATCGAATAACTAGAGCTGTGTATAGGGATTTAAACTAAAAAGGGAGGGGTCAGGTGAGCTGAAATTTAGAAATCTAAAGAGAAAAGTCAAGGCAATGGAGTAGTGTAGCGATTTGGGTAATAAGCAGAGTGTGACTGGAAGGGACAGAGTTTAACGGTAATAGTGCATCAGCAAATAAGGTGACAGCAGGTAATGGTAAAAAATTAAAGGCTCTTTATTTGAGTGCATGAAGCATTCGTAACAAGGTAGTCGAATTAGTGGCACAAATAGAGATAAATGGCTTTGATCTAATAGCTATTACAGAGATGCGGTTGCAAGGTTGGAAACTAAATAAATAGATTTTTGGACTGATGGGGAATCGAGGGATATGGAGATCGGGCGGGAAAGTGAAGTTGAGGTCGAAGATCAGCCATGATCTTATTGAATGGCTCGAAGGGCCATACAACCTACTCCTCCTAATTCTTAGGTTCTTATGATCGATGAGAAAGTTTCACAGTTTTTTCCCTTGTTTACAAGCACATGACTATTACATAAAGATGCATATTTGCAACACTTTCAGAGTGATAGAAATGAGACATTTCACCAAATTTATTCAGCAAATCTTTTATAATTATGTGAAATACTTTTTTGTAAAAACAATAACCTTTTAACTAAGAACAAGCTGCAAAGAAGGTCCAACACGAAAGACATTGAGGATTTTCACGTTCAGGCTGTTGAAGATGTAACTTCATATTTCACTGCCCAAATCTCCATACTTGTATAATTATGCAATAACATTAGCAAAGTTCTTTCACAAAGGGATGTGTCGTGTCATTGTAGCTTTGAGAAGGAATTTTGTGCATCTCACTTCAATAAAATTGGAAAACCTGAATGAGCTTTGAGTTTTAAGAAAGAAAAACAGTTTAATAAATATTTATTATGTTCACCTCTAATGTAGTAGGAATGAAAACCACCCATCTTTTTTTAAATTAATATGAAATTTGAGTCTCAAAATTTGCATGAAATGTTGCATAACGGTTACTTCCTCCTTTCAAGCTATATCCACTATGTCTGTTTATCGGGTTATTCTGTTACACTGTTATGCGCAATTTAACTTATTCAATTTAACACGGATTGAGTTTTCCAAGTTTGATGCACTTGGTTGTTAACCTCAGACCTCCCAGCTGGATTTCCAAGTTACACAGTCCTGTCCGTGCTGCCTCCTCCTCCTTCTCTGTGATTCCTGACCCCGAGGCCTGAGGTGCTTACTTTCTGCCCCATTCCTGGTTGGGCCAAAGCTTCTTTTGCCATCCTTGAGTTTGGACAGGAGGGGATCTGGATGCCCGTTTCGAAATTGATCTCGTCAGTCTCCAACGACTCACTACAAAAAAATATATTTTTGCTGTCTTCTTTGATATTGAAGGATGAATGAAGACGATGCAGTCTTAAAATGGCATAGAAAGAGAGTAAGAAACCTAGGTTTTTCCTGCTTTTTTTTTTTACCTTGAGATAGCCTGGTGAAGTTGTTGCGATAACAACGAGAGGGGCCAAGTAGTTACCAATCTAGAGAAACCTCCAACAATAGTTAATCTCTAATTGAACTCTTGGGGGGGGGGGTGCAATTTAGATCATTTCTTCCCACATGGCGTAACTGAGAAGTAGCCTGGTCAGCATCTAAACTGTGCTCCAAACAATGCCACAGGAAATCAGTTACTTTAAAAATGTATCGGAACTGAAAAGGACAGAAGATTAACATTTTTCACTTCCAGAGATCAAATCTTGGGTTAGTCATGGGTTGAAAAATGTTCCTCACCTGGCTGTAAGCATCTTGTGCAATTTGAGTTTGTGTAGTCTTATCCCAGTTCCTAGGGTCTTTGTGATAAGCAGGTTATCGACCTTATGTACAGCTATACTTTAGAGTTCAATAATATTTGTGTGCTCCTGTCTTACTCATTTCTGTTGTGCCTCATCCTTGTTTTCAAATCCCTCGATGGCCTTGCCCCTCCCTATCTCTGTAATCTTCTCCAGCCCACAACCCGTCGAGATATCTGCGCTCCTCCAATTCTGGCCTTGTGAGCATCCCCGATTGTAATCACTCCACCATTGGTGGCCGTGCCTTCAGCTGCCAAGGCCTTAAGCTCTGGAATTCCCTCCCTAAACCTCTCCGCCTCTCTTTCCTCCTTTTAAGACGCTCCTTAAAACCTACCTCTTTGACCAAGCACCTGCCCTAATATATCCTTATGTGGCTCGGTGTCAAATTTTGTTTGATAATGCTCCATGAAGCACCTTGGGACATTTTACTACATTAAACGCACTATATAAATACACGTTGTTGTCATAATTAGCATTAAATCGACTCGTGTGGTGAAACAGAATTGTCATAATGATGCAATAGGTGGTGCTGTTCTGTGGCTCATGTCAAAGGACATTGTTGGACAGGGTTGAGGGAGCTTTATTTTGTTTCTAATCTATGCTGTGCCTAACTTGGGACTGCTTGATCCTGATATTGCCTGTAAACAGTTTTTTTAAAGCTGTTCAATATTTTTGTACATTTTTGAACAGATAAAATATCCAGGTATTAAATTAAATCAATGGCCCGGAATTTGCGGTCAGCAGCAAAGCGAAGGTGCTCGCTGCTGGCCCCGAAGTACACTTCGCACGAGGATCTCCCGAACCCGGTGTCGAGAACTTCAGGTTTTCCGACCTTCAATTCAAATCAACAAAGTATAGTGGGGACTGGGAATCCCCTTGTGCGAACTGCTGCGATGTCAACAGTCTGTGTAAGCAGCCAATAAAAACGCAGAATTCTCAGACAGCGAACAAGGAAGCGAGTAAGCTCTTAAAATTCTAACTTTAAAAAAATGTTGGAGCAAAACAAAGATTGGGGCTCTCTCATGGGGAAAAAGCAAACCTGAAATAAAGATGGACGAACTTTAAAAAGAAATGTAAAACATTTTTTTTAAGTTTCTTAAAAATTTAAATTTTTATTAAAATGGGCACATTTCACGCTGCGCAAAATTTAAATTAGTTTTCCAGGCCCTTAACATTTGTTTAGCAGTAATAATGCTGTCAAAACCCCAGTTACACTTAATCCCTTTGGGTCTAACTTTTTGTGTGGAATTTGACAGTGTAATTGCTGCGAGATTTCACCGATTGCCGGCTCTGTGTTTGGTGGTGGTGGGGGGGGGTAGCACAGCGCAGCCAGTTTCGGAACTGTTATTGACAGACCGCAACATCAGGATTTCCGCATGCACATGCACCAAATCCAGAAGTTGTGGTCGGCTTCAGAGGCGGAATGATGGCGAATGCTGAGGAGGAATTTCTTCACCCAGAGAGTGGTGAACCTGTGGAATTCTCTACCACAGAAGGCAGTTGAGGCCAATTCATTAAATATATTCAAGAAGGAGTTGGATATATTTCTTAAGGCTAAAGGGATCAAGGGATATGGAGAGAAGGCAGGGACAGGGTACTGAATTTGGATGATCAGCCATGATCTCATTGAATGGCGGAGCAGGCTCGAGGGGCCGAATGGCCTACTCCTGCTCCTATCTTCTATGTTTCTATGTTCGCCATCATCCCGACCGCAAATTCCGGGCCAATTTGTTCACCTGTTATTTAGCACACCATGTTAAAATCCAAGGTCTGCAGAACATTTCTGTAAATCTATGGATATTTTATTGCTAAAACTATATTGTATATTTCTTTCAAATAAATTCCCGTACAATTCCTGCCCTCGGTTTTCTGAAGATGCTGACTTGTGCTGGGTAAGGGTTGAAAGGCACCAGCTGCCACCCTATAACCCAGCCTTCGTATGTGAGGCGAAACATTTCAGCAAGTTACGAAATGGTGGGAAGCATCACCTTGAGACCAATCCTCTCCTCGATTGATGTCAACACACATGGGGGATCACGAGTGGGATATCTGGCTGACTTTCCCCTTCGCAGCCCTGGCCCAGCTGGGAACAGCTAACTGCGAACAGACGGGAAATAATCTCGGATATTTCAATTTCCCTTTTGGGCACTAATGCCCATTGAGCGTGTGTAAATAGCCATGGATAATAAGTAGGCAGTGGTTTTTGGGTAAATGGGTCATCAATCATGCATACAACTATAATTAAGAATTCAATACATTTATTATTGTGTCCAAATATATTTGGTTCCAGTGGGACACGTGCTGTGAGGAATCTCCGCACCGTTTTGCGTTGTGATTTCCCAATGTTCCCACGTGCATTGGAGTGTTTGAGAGTACAGCTGGTGCATTCCAGTTGGCTGCAGATTCTGAAACCTTGCATAACGTGTGACCCAGTGATTGGTTTGCAATTAATGTTAGGTGTGTGTTTACTTCTTTTGTACACACGTTCATTTGTGAGGTTTTAGTGGTGTGTTTAATGTGTTGCATTTCTAGGATTGTTCTTTGGTGATGTTTATGAAGCGAGACTGTTTGAAGTCCATTTTTTTGAAGTTCAGTTTTTTTTTTATATAAAAGAACCTGTGCTGTTAAACATCTGCACTTTATCAAAACAAGAATAACCAGAAGAGAAAAGTAATTTTATTTACATATCCACGCAGACTGTGTGTTTTTTTATAATCTAGCTCTGTGTGATTTGTGTCAGTCAGTGGGTAGCACTCTCGCCTCGGAGTCAGAAAGTTGTGGGTTCAAGTCCCACTCCAGAGACTTGAGCACAAAAATTCTAGGCTGACACTCCAGCGCAGTAATGAGGGAGTGCTGCACTGTCAGAGGTGCCGTCTTTCTGACGAGACGTTAAACTGAGGCCCCGTCTGCTCTCTCAGGTGGACGTAAAAGATCCCATGGCACTATTTCGAAGAAGAGCAGGGGCGTTATCCCCGGTGTCCTGGCCAATATTTATCCCTCAATCAATATCATTAAAACAGATTATCTGGTCATTATCACATTGCTGTTTGTGGGAGCTTGCTGTGCACAAATTGGCTACCATGTTTCCTACATTACAACAGTGACTACACTTCAAAAAGTACTTCATTGGCTGTAAAGTGCTTTGGGATGTCCTGTGGTCGTGAACGGCGCTATCTAAATGTAAATCTTTAAAAAAAATTGTTCCTTTGCAATATATTGGTATTTCTAAGCCATGTACCAGATGAAATATGTGTATTTGATAATCTGTCCGTTAGTGGAATACGAGTCGTAGAATTCTATTTACTTTCAGAGGCAAATGCTAGAAAGTATACCCTAGAAGTGTTGTCACATATAGGCAATTGTTGCATTTGTGTTAAGAGGTAGAATTGGAAAAAACACTTGGCAGATTCTGCACTCTCGATCAATCAAAGCTTTTGAGCAAACTCAATTCTCTAGGGTAGGTTTCAGGATTGAACTGATGGGCAGACAGTCCTACCACTGGGTGAGTTAACGCTTGTATCTTCTCCCTACCATGGTTAGTCCATACTCTGCACTGTATAAAACAAATTCAATATATATTTTGCAACTGGTATGCAACCATCATACACTGGATATCACATTCCAAAGCGTCACACTTATTTACAAATGCAAAACAATATTTGAAATAAAGATAACTGTTACCTGCATTTGCCTATTTCGAGCGTTGACCTTAAAGATGCAGGTCAGGTTAGCAACTAAACATCACAATCATGATCCAGATCAGGGACTACCCATAAGTAACGCCACAGAGATCTATCTTGCTAGTGTAATGTATTTTTATACTGCACCGAGCAGCTTTGGATATATGCACTGGTCCTCTTGTTTGTCCCACCTCCTTTTGGAAGAGATCCTCTATTCCCTTTCCTCTGCCCGTCATGAAGATAGGAACTCTTTGTGTAGAGATTTGCATGAACTTGGGTCCAAGCAATCTGTAAGGTGATGGTATAAATGCTGCAACTTCTCACAACAAAGTCAATGGTAAAGGATTCGTAGCCTAGCAATTTTATAAAAAGAAAATAGAATTTGAAATTGAACTGCACACCGTAGCTCAGCAAAGACAGGGGGGAGGGGTGGAGCAACCTGCTCTTAGGCCTTTATCAGCGTCTGTCTTGACAAGTCTGCTAGAAGGCATCACCCAGAGTCCTGCTCCGATTTCTCCTTGTGTAGAAGTGTCTAGTCTGCAATTTTACTGAAGTGAATGAAGCTCAAGACTTCACAAAACCTTAATGATATATCCTTCGTAACAGAAATCAGGTTAACATTCACAAGCAACGAGTTTTGAGCAGTGAAATATAAAATGGCCAAAAATTTGTTGAAGATCGATTGTGACTAGATCTTGTATTTCTAACTGCTTTTATACTGGGTTTAGTGCAAGCTACTGTCGCCAATTCGTGACACGGTTCACGTGCAGCCGATGGAAACTCCAAAGTAAACTCAGTGGATTCTCAGTTGCTGGCCTGAATGAAATATTTCTCGGGATTGCTGCTGGTTGCACTAAACCCAAGTGTTGAGCGCTGGTGGCAGTAGCACATCCCTAGACCTAGTACAGAAGCAGTGATCTATTTTCCTCCACTCAGATGCTTGAAAACAAAAAGGAAAATGAATGCTTACTGATGAAATAAGAGCTGATGCTAGAAACACACCTTTCGAAGTCTGAAAGAGAAAAGTACCAACATTTTCTGTTTTTATTTCAACAAACATCACTTAGTTTTTCTTTTTAAAATAAGTAAAAATTCACTTTAAATGAGTTTAAAAGCGAGCATTGCGGTCTCAATAACATCTGCAATGGTTACAAGACATCTTTTGCTTTGTGGGTTATTTTATATTTGCTCCTTTTTTCTTCTCTAATTTTCCCTACTGTGCCATCACCCTATCCCCACACCGCTCACGTTACCGAGCATGAACGACAGCGATGTTATTACTGCAAGTTCATTGAGTACTATTCAACAGTTGATTAACAAAAAACCCACTAAAAGATGGAAATCGAATTGAAGGTTGAAGCAATGTCATAAAGCTTGAGTGGTTTGGGCTCTTTATACCCAGAAATTGGAGCAGCATTTTAAATTCACTGATACTTTTCAACATAGTGACTTTTCTTTAAAATTTGTTTTCTTGCCTTTGCAGTGATGTTTGGTGGTTCCCATCTCCTTGGTAGAGGCTTTTCGATGCTTGATGTAGCGCCACATGGCTTAGGATAAAACTGGCGACAAAACCTGACAGCGTATTCATCAGGAGACTCGACCTTTATATCACCAGGTTAATTCACTACTAGTATTAACTAATATTGTTAGTTTTGTGTTTTCTCTGTGCACATGCCTGGCCAATATGACTTGCTCCCACACCTTTGTCAAATACTACTTATGAGCCAGACACAGGCACTGGAGTGGCCAAGAAACAACTGCCCTCCTGATTTTTTTCTTCTCCCTTACTGGGAAGCATCTGACTTCTCTTAGCACCTCCCACATCAGCACTTCTGAGATTGTGAATTAATTGGCAAAGGGGATTGAACCTGTGTTCCTCACGACCACTTCACTGCCAAATTATAATATTATGGTCTCGACACACTACAGCAGCTGTCTTCAGTCTCGGGTAGTTGATCAAACTTGTAAACTTTCACAGAATAGTGCATTGTGTAACACAGGCCATAACACACTGGAGTTCTCTTGGCATTTAAGGTCACTTAAGTATGTCACAGACTTGACTTGCTCTTATTTTATTGCATGTATAATATTCTTTGGTCACTGGGTTATGTGTGTGTGTGTGAGAGATAGAGACTTGCATGCGAACACCAATTAACTAAAATTAACCATCACTCCAAGAATGCGAATATTTTTGTAATGGATGCTGCTAGAACAAGTAGCCATCTTTAGCTATGCCCTATAATATATCAGGGCAGAAGTAATGCTGCAAAATCATGCAGTGATGCAGCTTTAAATGGGATTGGGTGGAGCAGATGTAAGTGTCGAGCACAAAGAATTAGAAACATGGTGGAATAGGCTGATAGAAGCACAGTGACACAGTATGTTACCGCACCAACGATCAGTAAAATATTGTGGATATGCTGAGTCCCTGGTTTCTGACCATGCCTTCAGCCACCTCTGCTAACTCTTCCTACTCCCTGACTCGTACTTTTTGAAGCACCTTGGGATGTGTTTACAATGGTTAAGCTGCTGTATAAGTACATATTGTTGACAATAGTAAGTGGTGGCCAGGCATTCCCCCATTGGGAGAGTACCAGATGCCTTCTGGCTAGTTTTGCTGTAACACAGGCAGGCCCAAAGACCAGGCCATTCATAGACCCAGTTAGCCATGATTTGTGTGTGTCTCGGGGAGAATAAGGAACATGAAGAACATTAAAGGGTGTCTTTCGCTGCAATAATATAATGAAACAGGAATGCAGTTTCATAGCATATTTGAATTTCAACATGCTGTACACGAGATGGGAGGGAAGGGCAGGTATAAACCTATTTTGTACACAATGATTGCCTAATCTTAGCCACGCTACCATAGACTTTGTGGAGATCATTTGCTCCCTATGTAGGGGGATGAAAAATTGGAGAGCCAGCAACTCAGACCATCTTTCAGCAGCTGGTTATAGTTTGGCATTTATAAAGGCCTGAGAGCTGTGTGGAAGGAGCATGGCGTTACTTACAAACAAGAATTTGCTACTTCCTCCAGGGCAATGTGTATCAGTTTTCCTAGTGCATGAGGTTAATGTTAAATTTTACTGAAGCTAAATTATACGGTGATTGGATTTGTGCTTTGATTCTGCTTGAGCTCTGCAGGTTGTTAATTTTTTTTCCCCCTGCTGGTAGACTTTCCTCAGGGGGCAGGGGCTTTCAGGCTGTGCTCTCAAGCTGAGGAAGTAAATCTTCCATGTGGTAAACCTTAGGGAGTGGGGGGAAGGGCAGCGAGACTCAACCTGTTTGAGCTTTTATGAAATTTTGAGAACCTACTGTAAATAAATGTCGGTGCCTAGTGAAGTCCAGGAAGACAGCGGGTCAAATCCAAGCCAGGCCTGCCATTCGTGTTCATCTGCTATCCGGTGAGAATCCGACCTGCCGCATGGAGAACTAACTTTGATCCTACAATTGAGATATGACGGCAAGTTGAGGATTTTATTTCAGAAAGAAAAAAGAGGAAGGTCCTACATTTCACCTGTTGCCTCTTCCAAGTAGCTATTCTAGATGTTGAATGTTTGCAGGCTATTTTACCATGAACTGTATTACACCTAATATCCACACGTGCCCATTTTTCGGCAGGAATTACTGTATTGCAATCAGGGTAGAAATCTGGGCTGATTTTATTTCATCTTTGCAGCCCTGGAGTGGGACGGCAGTTGTAGCACCACACCTGCTATCCCAGAGATTAGTTAACGTGGTACAGTCCAGGAATTGAATCTGGGGCCGCCTTGATCTGTACGAGTTAGCACAGGAAACTTTGTGCTATCCGGCACCGACGGGACCGAGCTGTTGCCGTCCCATCAAAACTGCCGGACAAACCAGCGCTAATGTTGAAACATACGGAGATTTTGAGCTCCGTATCTGGCAACAAACCCTGTTGCAAACAGCTTCTAAACAGTCGGCCGTACCTTGCAAGCACCTCTGTAGCTTAGCAACAGCTTCAGCGAGACCTTGCAGAGCCTGACTGGTGGGAAAAAAGCAACGAAAAGAAAAAATACCTAACGAAACGGCTCCTGATTTTTGCCAGTGGCTCGAGCATTCCGGACAGTTAACCTCCGGATAAACCAAAGTTTCCTGTACCACATCAGATGGTGCATTTGCCCGTTAAGTCTTTGGAAAGCTCTAAGTTCCAGATAGTGTTGATGCATTGCGTTTTCTTAAGATGGAGGTGCAAAGGGAAAATCAGCAACGAGTAACCTCTAGCAACTGTGGCCTGATAAAACTTGAGGATTGTACCAATTGAATGTCTTCTCCATTAACAAAGAATTAGAAAAAGGGAAAAAAAACAGAAAATAGGAGAAAAAATTATAAGGCTGAAGGTTGTGGGTTCAAATCCCACTCCAGAGACTTGAGCACAAAAATCTAGGCTGATCGTGCAGTGCTGGGAGAGTGCTGCACTGTCTTTCGGAAGAGACGTTAAACCGAGGTCCCGTCTGAGCTCTCAGGTGGACGTAAAAAATCCTACGGCACTATTTTGAAGAAGAGCAGGGGAGTTCTCCCCGGTGTCCTGGCCAATATTTATCCCTCAATCAACATCACAGATTATCTGGTCATTATCACATCGCTGTTAGGAGATCTTGCTGTGCGCAAATTGGCTGCTGCGTTTCCTACATTACAACAGTGACTACACTTCTTTGGCTGTAAAGTGCTTTGGGATGTCCGTGAAAGGCACTATAGAAATGCAAGTCTTTCTACATAAGATGTTTTTGATCCTTTTTAAAATAAACACTAATGGATCACCTGTTTAAGAACATAAGAAATAGGAGCAGGAATAGGCCACTTGGCCCCTCGAGCATGCTCCACCATTCAATAAGATCATGGCTGATCTTGGGCTCAAAGCCACTTCCCCGCCCGCTCCCCATAACCCTTCACTCCCTTATCTTGTAAAAATCTGTCTATCTCCGCCTTAAATGTATTTAATGACCCAGCCTCCACAGCTCTCTGGGGCCGAGAATTCCACAGATTTACGACCCTCTGAGAGAAGGAATTCCTCCTCATCTCAGTTCTAAAAGGGCGACCCTTTATTCTAAAACTGTGCCCCCGCGGTCTAGATTTCCCCATGAGGGGAAACATCCTCTCTGCATCTACCTTGTCGAGCCCCCTCAGTATCTTGTATGTTTCAATAAGATCCCCTCTCATTCTTCTAAATTCCAATGTTTGTAATGGAAGATATCTGTACACTTACTTGTGTCTGAAAGAACTTTTACACTATAGAGTAATTGGCTTTAGTGACATAAATGCAGGCAACTGGTCCAATAATTTGCCCTTTGGTCTCTCGCCACACTTGGAGACCAGCTCCCAGTCTGAATGAGTGGCTGTCACTTTCCACAATCGGGAATTGTTTTAATATTGGCCCCCACGTACTGGGCTAGGGTGGGAAAAGATCAGTCAATACTGTTTCCCCCTGGGAAAACTATTCTGTGACTCCTGCTGAAAGTGTGTGTCAGGTGAACACGAGCTCATATCATAGAATAGTACAGTACAGAAGGAGGCATTTGGCCCATGGAGTCTGACGTAAGAAAACTACTAGGCACTTGGTCTAAGCGTTAAACAAAGCTTTAATCAACTGTTTTACAACATGGAGGTCTAGTTGTGTCCTTCACTAGTTCCTGTTAATGTCCTGCGCAAGCTGGGCCCGTGCCCGAGTATTTATACTCTCCCTGGACAGCACCACCCGTAGGCCGCTCAGTATTATTTCATAAGTCTTTCATGAATGACTGATTCATGTCAGAGTCTGCGTCTGCTCTTTGGAAGAGCAATCCAGTTAGTCCTGCTCTTTTCCCCATATCCCTGCAATTTTTTCTCCTTCAAGTACTTCTCTAATTCCCATTTGAAGGCTACTATTGATGCTGTATCCACCACCCATCGGGCACTGCATTCCAAAACCTAACCACTGCTCATTGCTTAAAAAAGGTTCTCCTCGTCTTGCCACTGGTTCTTTTGCCAATCACTAAATCTGTGCCAAATAACAACAGAAAACGCTGGAAAAACTCGGCAGGCCAGGCAACATCCGTGGAGAGAGAAACAGAGTCAATGTTTCGGGTCGAAACCCTTCTCCGAAACGTTGACTCTGTTTCTCTCTCCACGGACGTTGCCTGGCCTGCTGAGTTTTTCCAGCGTTTTCTGTTATTTCAGATTTCCAGCATCCGCAGTATTTTGCTATCGTACTAAATCTGTGCCCTCTGGTTATCTACCCTTCAGCCATTGGAAACAGTTTCTCTTTATTTACTCTAACTAAACCCTGTATGGTTTTAAACACCTCTATCCAATCTTTTCTTGCCCTTCACTGCTCTAAGGAGAACAACCCCAGCTCCTCCAGTCGATCCACGTAACTGTGATCTCTCATCTCTGGAACCATTCTAGTAAATGATACTCCATAAGCCTGCCAGTACTCTCTGTATAATATTCCTACAGGAAGGATGGACACCTGGAGGGTTGTTGATGCCTGTGGAAGCATATTTCATCATGATTCAATGCCTTCAAGAGAGGAACAGTAAGAAATATTCTGGGAATCGATCATGATGAGGCACAGTTTTCCAAGAAAATTTAACTTGTGTATAAACAGGCGCATAGGTTAAATAACTTTTTTTTTTTTTTTAAAAACCTTCCTTTCTATGGACTTGGCCTGTGGGGAAGTTGAGATAAAAGAGGGTAAATTTGGGAGTTTTTTGAGACAGCAGGGATTAGACTGGTGGAATTGGATATTAGAAATCCCGGTTGGATTGCATGCCAGATGATCCGCAATCTAAGGTTCAGACTCTGATTTCACCGTCAAAGACCACACTGTTAAAAGGGATAATGTATCATGTCTGTCCCAGCAGCATGCAAAGCAACCAAGAGGAAACCGATAGTTTGTACTTTATAGACCTTTTTCAATGATTGTGTTTTGGGGGGAGGGGCACAGATCTGGTTTTCATGTCAGTGGAAGGCTAGCTGTGCTACAGACCAAACTGCAATGACCCAGGTGCAGTGGGTATAACGGTTATATGGGTTGCAGTGAAGTTGGTGTGATGAGATCTGCCTTGTGGTCGGCTTATTTTTTCTTCCCCACCATTCTACAGCTGAGAGAAGCATGAAAAGAAAAGCAGGAACTAATGAGCAAAATGAAACCTCAAACTGTCCTCTTGTTTGAAAGAAAGACTTGCATTTATATGCGCCTTTCTCGACCACTGGACGTCCCAAAGCGCTTTACAACCAATAAAGTACTTTTTGAAGTGTAGTCATTATTGTAATGTAGGAAACGCGGCAGCCAATTTGCACACCGCAAGACCCCACAAACAGCAATGTGATAATGACCAGATAATCTGTTTTAGTGATGTTGATTGAGGGATAAATATTGGCCAGGACACCGGTGATAACTCCCCTGATCTTATTTGAAATAGTGCCATGGGATCTTTTACATCCACTCGGTTTAACGTCTCATCTGAAAGACGGCACCTCCGACAGTGCAGCACTCCCTCAGCACTGCACTGGAGTGTCAGCCTAGATTTTTGTGCTCAAGTCTCTGGAGTGGGACTTGATTCTGTTTAATCATATCACCCCCTCCCCAGTCAAACACTGAAATACCCCAAGCTCAGAAGTATGTTGCTGCCTGATTTGGGAACTTTTGGACAAGCTTGTTGCTTGGGACAGCTGACTGAAAATGGCACTGCTATAGAAGAAACATAGAAGATAGGAGCAGGAGTAGGCCATTCGGCCCCTCGAGCCCGCTGCGCCATTTAATGAGATCATGGCTGATCATCCAAATTCAGTACCCGGTCCCTGCTTTCTCCCCATATCCCTTGATCCCTTTAGCCTCAAGAAATATATCCAACTCCTTCTTGAATATATTTAATGAATTGGCATCAACTGCCTTCTGTGGTAGAGAATTCCACAGGTTTACCACTCTCTTGGTGAAGAAATTCCTCCTCATTTCAGTCCTAAATGGCTCACCCCTTATCCTTAGACTGTGACACCTGGTTCTGGACTCCCCGACCATCGGGAACATCATTCCTGCATCTAGTCTGTCTAGTCCTGTTAGAATTTTATAAGTTTCAATGTTGACTGCCAGATGTCTCAGCTACTTTCCTGATCTGTAAGAATCATGACCTTTTCATAGAGTGGGATCTGCTTAAATTCTATTCTTTCAAAGAATCTCTTTCTTTTTTAAATCCTGGGAGACTCGTAAACATTATTTCCTGATGCCTTTTAAAATATTTTATGCTAATACAATACCCACAAATACAAAATAATCCACAACATGGGAAGAAAGACTTGTTTTGCACTTGTAAGAGCCTCTATTGAAGGTGCTTGTCAACACAGGCCGCTTTCTTCAGTCAGCAAATTGCTGCAGATTTCTCCACAAACACATTTTTCTCCTTCCTGCTTCTCCTCGCAATGCTGATTCATGCTGAACTCTGGTTCCACAGATGCTGGTACCTTGCTCAACTGGCCAATCTGCAATGCTGAGCCTACATGTCAGCAGGGTGACATGTGACATCCCAGCCAAGCCTGATGCTGTCCTCAGCCAAAGTTTGAAAACACAGAGGTCACTACATAGCAATTGGGAGTAGGATGACTGGTTGAATTTCCTTTCTTTAGCTCAGGGGCACTTCCTCTGAGCTCCCCTAGCAGAGATCAGCGCTCTCAGCACATTGTGGGAACTTGTGATCTAGTATGGCTTTATCACACACTATCTTTACCAACTAAACCAATGGGGTTAACCAATATTAACAGCTTTGTTGCTGCAGTGAGTATTGAGAGCTGGTCAAGAGCAGCACAGAAACAGGCCATTTGACCCAACCAGTCGCTGTTGGCGTTTATACATCACTCGAGCCTCCTCCCATCCTTCCTCATCTAACTCTTATCAGCATAACCCTCTATTCTCTTCTCCCTCATATTGCTTATCTAGCTTCCCTTTAACTGCATCTATGCTATTTGCTTCAACCACTCCCTGGGGCAGAGAGTTCCACATTCTCACCACTCTTTGGGTAAAGAAGTTTCTCCTGAATTTCCTATTTGATTTCTTGGTGATTATCTTATATTGATGCTAATGGATGGACATCTATAATGATGGTTTTTTGAAGAATAATATTTCTTGAAATAATTCCTTCATTTTGGGTCAGGACAATTGAAAAAATAGATGTAAAGAAAAGAATGCAAGGCTCACGGAATAGGATTGAACTTGAAGTCTGAGCTCCCCTGATGTCTGATGTAATACTGATCCATACAAATCGGGAATCTCCCAGGTTTAATCCCTAGTCAATGCAGAATTAGCTGATCTCTGCTTGGGCTGCAACAAGAATGCTACAATTGATCTCATTAACCTCAAATGTCAGAGGAGAAAAATCAAACATTTGATTGGTGTCCACTGACCCTTACTCTTCAGTGCAGATGCATGGACATCTTAATGAGATAGCAGGAACAACTGTGATCCCCCTAACATGGTCGAATAACTTGCTGACACATGGGGAATGGCGACTTGAACCACACCCCATCATGCGTCAACTTAGAATAAGGGGCTGCTCTTTCAAAACTGAGATGAGGAGGAACTACTTCACTCAGAGGGTGGTAGGTCCATGGAATATGCTGCCCCAAAAAGCTGTAGAAGCTACATCATTACATAAATTTAAAACAGAAATAGACAGTTTCCTAGAAGTAAAGGGAATTAAGGGTTACGGGGAGCGGGCAGGAATTTGGACATGAGTCTAGGTTCGGATCGGTCATGGCCCTGTGGGTAGCGGAGCGGGCCCAGGGGCCGTGTAGCCTGATCCTGCTCCTATTTCATGTGTCTAATTCTGTTAGATTCAGGAGATGGTTCTGTGATAGTGGATTGGCGGTTAGGATCAGATCAGCTATGATCTTATTGAATGGCGGAGCAGGCTCGAGGGGCCGATTGGCCTACTCCTGCTCCTATTTCTTATGTTCTTATGTAACATGTTTGGGACATGGAACGGGGGTGGTGGGAGAAAGAGAATTGAATTGAATTTCCTGGGCAGATTATTCGTGCAGTTCATTGGGCCATGAACAGATCATGCCACATGGAGCGAGGTGGGAAGCAGCGAATCTCCAGCCTGGGCTGTTCCACTGGGAACTGGGAAGAGCCCAGACTAGACCCGCCTCCTCGGGAAGGAAGAATCTGAGGGTGAATTTCACATTCTGCCAGCTCACGTGCTGGAGTCTTTGAGAACAGATCATCTGCCTGGATGGAGAATAGTGCTGGGAACTCTGGGTTTAAGAAACAATTTAGCAAATGGGCAAGAAAAAAACCAAATTCTCCCATTCAATACAAATTCAGTTTTGAGCTGTATGTACAGATGTTGCCAGCATGTACTGATCTTTTTATATGTATATAAATAAGTTTTTTTTAATCTAGTTGTGACTAGCTGTCGCCATGGTAACATGGCACCTGTTGGAGAATGTGAAGTATGTTGTTGTCCACCGGCCACCATTGATTTTGTTTGTTTTGAGCATCAGCTCTTTGGGCATCGCTTTCTTCAGTCTCGGGATCTACATCCGGTCACATGAAGTCACAAACCCTGACGTGCCTCAGGTAAGCTGACAGAGTGCAACGAGAAAACAAGTCTGTGAGAATGACACACGTGATTGTTAGATGCTGCACATTACTGGCAAACCAGAGCCCTATGGTCTAATTTCTTCCCCTCTGCCTCCTATAGTGTTCATGCATATGCAAATGTGAAGGTAAAAGTGTATAGGTGTGAAATCAGTTCCCCCTTGCATTTGTGCACCTGCATATAGATATTTCGGGAGCTGTACACCCTAATTATCACCTTAAAAATCAGCTAGGATTCATGTTCTTGATCGCAACCCTATGGCTGCCTGTAGGCACACCTGCATGTGTGGACACATGGTCAACTTTGGTGATGGAAAACTAGTTTGTTGTGGGACAACACTTGTTGTCTCAGCTCCCACAAAGAATTGCCATGTGAGTGAGGTACCAGAGCACTACTGGTAGCTGTGAAACTATACCCAAGCTTCAACTCCGCACCTTCAGGAAAGGAGGGGAGGAAATAGCTTAAAATGTGATGTCGGTGAGGAACCCTCCTTTTTATGCGAGAGGCCCTAAATGTGTCTGTTTTTATTTAATTGATTTTAGGCCTGGATTACAGTCCTGCAGTCTCTCAGTAAACTGGAGTTCTGTCTGTCTGAAAATGAAAGTCTGCGGCAGACTAGCACAGAACTTCTACCTGACGTCGTTGGACATGGTTCTGTAAGGAGACGACCGGACCCAGATCCTTTAGCTCATACCACAACACGGCAACCCTCAGCCACTGTTGCTTATACACCAGGCATACCAGTCAGTGTGTCTCTGCTAGTGCCAATGAGCTTTGACTCAAAGGAACCATTAAAAAGATTTTATAGTAACATAACTCGTCTCCAAGCTGTGGTAATGGGAAACCTGCTGGGGCTGGAAGGTAAGCACAAATGTACAGTGGCGATCCCTTCTGAACTACTGACTGAAGACAAGCTTAAACGTGAAAATATCAGCTGGAATTTTGTGCTTTCTGCGTTCATTTTAATGGGTGGAAAACCACAGGCTGGTGAGCACAGAAGCGCAAAACCCTGGCCATCTGTAGCCGTCAGTTAAAGCTAGGATAACTGCACACATTCTCTTCTGTAAGGTGACACACCTCTTTGGCAGTGCTTTTGGTAACCCCTCCTAATAGCTCCTGCTTTGGCTCAGTGTCCAATTATATATATTAAAAAATGATGCCTCTGTGGGGGGCTTTGGGAAGTTTTGCTATGTTAAAGGCACTACATAAATGCAAATTGTTGTTTGTAAGTTCCAGGCAGCTTCCTCTGCTGTAACTGCTCTTTTCCCTGCCCTATCTAAGTTTAGTTTTATCTATAAATTTGACCAGTTTGCATTCGGATTCTGAATCCGAGTGTAGACTGAGCCTTTTATCCAGTCTCTTGTTAAAAAGAAAAATAAGGCTAGCTAATGTGACATTGTAGTAACTAAAATCACTAACCCGTCCCCATTACTTACAAGTTTTAAACAATCTTGGAACAATTTTTTAACTTGCCTCTGTGGGAGATTTTTCAGGAGATTCCCACCAGGTTTCCATGAAATTACCAGCATTATTTTAGAGTGTTTGCTAAGTGCCACCTTCTTTCTCTTTCAGACTCTAATGCAAAGGAGAGGATTAAAATCATGCTGACATCGCCATGGCCACCTGAACATTACCTTTCACAAGTAAACTCCACAAATACCAAGAGTCCCCTTAGCTGCATCACAATGTCTGCAGCTGCACATGTCCTGCCCCAAGAAAGGTCGGTGAAAAATGAGCTGAGGAGGGTCTGTGTTTCTTTTGGGTTGAGTGAAAACGTGAGAGGATAGTAGCCATAAATCTGGAGATTCCTACTCTTTGCTCAGAAACCTTAATCTCATTCTCCTTATACTTAATTGAACTAATACATATTCTGTCTGTTAAATCTGAGCGGAGCAATTTATAATGACCAAAAGTGAGGGGGGCGGTGGGGGGGGCATGGATGCAGACTTGTATTAGGAATGTCAATCAGTTGTTTTACTTTAAAAATACAACAAATTTTGGCTCCTCCATATATTTAAACAGGTTTCCATTATTGCAAGCCCTGATACCTCAGAGAGGAATGGGTGGATGAGAGAGCAAGAGTGAATAAAATAGTCGGGGGATTAGATGAAGAAAGTGAGGTAGTAGTAGTTGAGGAAAGATGGAGAAGTGGCCTGTTTGAAGCATGTGTAAATGAGTACAGTAGTAGAGAGGGAGGTAGTTACAGGTACATGGCAGTTTGTCCCATGGATTGAGTTAGTTATTATAACTGCTCATTTTCTGTTGTTTTGACCGAAGAAATCAGTGAGAAAAAATGTTAAAAGATTAAACTTTTGCAATCAGTTACTTATTTCTGGTGTGTCTACATGCACCTACATTTTCCTACATGGGCCAAGCTCTGCCCTCTTTATTGCACTATACAACAGTCCTGCCTAAGTGATTTTTCAGACCTGTTCCCATACCACTCTATAGCTGGCTGTTACAAAGTGGGGAGAGTGGGCTTGACTCAGTTGCCATTTACATTCCTACTTTATGCGGTTTAAAGCTATAAACCTACTGAATTATAACTTCTAGCATTTCCCATTGGACCTATTCAATATGCATCAGCAGAATTTGAATTTGACCTGTTTTACTTTTCTACTGTCTTTGCATTGTAGATGTGTTTAAAGTGACTTGCATTTCAGTGAGAAGTCCAGCCTCTTTAGCATGTACTGTATTCAATACAACTGTAATAATAATTCAACTTTATTGTCATTGCACAAGTACATGAACAACGAAATGTGATCTTGCAAGCTCCCATGACTGGGAGAAGCAAAGCCGCTGCGTCGGTGCGCGCCGCCATTCCATTTCCACCATTCCTCCTGTCCGACAATCTTCAGCCCACCGCCCGGGCCTGCTCACCAGCTGCTCCTCCCGTGGCTCCTTCCGTGACCTTCTCACCAACCGCCCCTCCTCGGGGCTCCTTCCGTGACCTTCTGCACCTGGTCTTCCCTGATGGTCACCCCTCCAGGTACTAACCAGGCCTGTCTCTGCTTAGCTTCCAAGCCTTGCCAGTGACCCTGTCCCTAGTCCCAGGAACTGTAAACCACGTCATAGGGTTCCCAAAATAAATGTAGTTGAACTTGATATTCTGTAAATGCCACTAATTCTAGCGGCTTCCAGGAATTCTCCCGCACCCCGCACTCGGTTTTATGCTCTCCTGAAGGTGGTCTGTGCTGTGGGTTCAGTCTGTGGGTGGCAGCAACTACCCAGCATCTTCTGTAACTGGCCATTTTTTGTGTGTGAACCTGGAGTGAGTGTTAGTGGTTGTGGTAGTGGAGTAGAAATCACCATCACCAATTATTCTGTCCTGCCTGCCACACCTCTTGCCTGGAGTTAAAACTGCAGTACAGTTGCCACTGCTTAGATCGGGCATGTTCCTGTTAACGTGGTTTATCCACTAAACGTGGTGGATGGTAAAATGAGTAGTGCTTCTCAAACAATAACCTGACATTTAAAATGCACCCAAATCACCAGTGAACAAAGTAAACCGTGTGTGCAGTTTCACATTTTATTTGAGAGACACTTTTATGAAAAGTTTTTAAAAAAGTAACTCGTACATTACAGAGAATACTGAACTTTACATTTTACATTACAGTCCTGCTTGTTTCCAGTGAAGAACTCTAATCCGTGCCTGGACTGTCTTTTTCTGGCAGTGTGGATGCCAAACTTTGTTCGCCATTCTTGGCGCGTTCCAGTCTGGTTCTATATCGGGATGCTGCTCTGTAGCTGCATTGTCAAAACCGCTGAGTGTACATCAGCCAGCGTTGCCATAAACTCTTCACTGTTTTCATTCGGGTCCTGTTCTCCCTCCTCATCATTGTCCATGGCATTGGCTCGCATTGCACCTATGTCATCGGTCGATGTCAGTTTCAGGCGGAGCATCGTGGTCACCATGGTGACGCTTGTTCGAAGGATTAAAATCAGGCCTGCCAAGTCCTTCGGCCAACTCCTTGGCTTTTTGGGCTGGAAGGGGACCACTGATAAGTGCATCTCTCCCACGCACATTCTGAAACCAGCGCAGAAATGCCTCCTCGACTTCCCCATCCTTCCTCTTTCTGGCTGGGGCTGCAAGTTTGATACCATTCAGTGAACAGCTGTTCACGATGTCTCTATAAATTGGCGACAGGAGATTTTGGAAGACTGAAAGGCTGTGCTAGGTTACACTGGCTTACCTTCAGCAGCCCACCCATCTTGTTTACGAGTTCAGTATTCGTGCTGAGGTTCATTGCTTTCCTCTTTCCAGACATTTTTGCAGCTGCAATTAGCGCAAGCTGTAACCCGACACTAATGTCGGGATTAAGTAGCCGAGGTAATCGCACCTTCACAAGATACGAACTGCTGATTGAACAGCTGAGTCTGCCCAAAATAGCTGGAGCGCTTAATACGGTCTAAGCGTGCCTTTGACATCTATGGGAACGGTAAATGGCTAGTGTTAATTGGCCAGTATAGATGGTTGCCCGCAATGACCACGGGCGGTATAAATAGTAGGGACTGTATGTAACAATTATTGACAACATTTTCTCACAAATAAAACAAGATATTTTTTTAATGGCAATATTGGACTCCAAGTGATGTACTTATTGGGAGGTTTTAATAATGTCAGTTGTCATTTTAGCAGCCTGCTTTGCTTCATGCCAAATGGTCTCTGGTGTAGTAAAACCCAAGACATGTTCATGCCTTGATGTTCATTGTTGCTGATGACATTTAATTAATTTTCCTCTTGTGTTTCTGTCAGTTACTTTCCTTCCTGTAACTTGGAGAATCTCACAGATGCATCGTTGTATCAGACCACATTGGCAGAGAGTTCAGAGAAGACATCTTCACAAGGTCACACTTCTGCTCAGTGCTACAAGGCACAGTACAAGTCTAAACCCAAGTTTACCATTGTGCTGTCGAAGGTGAGACTCGGAAACCAATAAAAATACTTTCCTCTACCGTGGTTGTCACTAATTAGTCTAAAATTAATAGAATATAAAGAAAACTACCTCTGTTACTAATATTTAATCAACTGTGTGTAAATCATAATTTATTTCCAAAATGCCCCGTGCCTCAAATTTCTGATCTGTATCATGCTAAAAGTACAAAGTAGAGGCTGGGTGCTTGCTCACAGAGAGGGAGGGAGGAAGGGAAAATTGAGATTGTAAGTCTACTGCGGCCCTTCCTCCGTATCTCCTAACATGTATATGAAGATAGGTTCTGGCAAAGCCCCATGAACTAGGTCAGAAAACAGTGCATGATTCAAGAGGAAAGTAAATTACAGGTGCAAGTTTGGAAATAAATCAACTTTTACAAAAATATATCCATTTTAAATGATCTTTTAAATAATTAATGTCAATTACCCTATGTACACTACATTCATTTATGCTATCTCTGTATTTGCGACATTTATTCAATACTGTCGCTGTCATTTCTTAGTGTATTATCGGAAAAGTTGGGTACTTTTCTAACTGTCTCAAATAGATGTAGAGGCCCCAAACATCAGTGGGACAGCACGGCTTGATGAAAGTTCAAGGTGCACCTGGCCTTGACCTCTGCCGCTGATTCTCCCAAAGTTCACAAGGTAGTCCTGTAATCTGCAAGCCTTCAGTGGCATAAGAGCACTTCTGGGGTGCCCTCCCTCACTGAAGAGGCCAGAAAGTCCAGTTGAAACATCTTTTAAGTGCCCCAGTGACCCCCTTACATCAGTGTTTTCGAGCCCCAGGCTGCCTCACTCCAATATCTCTGAAAGGGGTGGATGGAGGCTATTCCCTCACAAGGCCACCCTGGGCAATTTGGTGTAAGACTGAGTCCCAGCCTAGTTTCTGGCTGTTCTGGTGCAGTGCCACCAAAGTTATGGTGGAATTTCACTGGAGCAGCTGCAGATTTTTGGGCCGGTGTCTACTGGTGGGAGAGATCCTACTTTTGAATTTAATAGCATCTACGCATGAAATTTGGTAGGCCATAAATCAAGTATGTTTCAGGTTTATTTGAATTATTTCAGATTAAGAGGCCTTTAGAAAGTGGAATTTTTTTTGATTATTGGAACTTTTTGCCATTCTTTCCCTTTTCCTTCTCGCTGGATGGTGCTGATTCATGCTGTTGCACAGGCACTGGCTGCCCTCCAGCGCCATGCCCAATTGAGCATTCTTCAGATAAGAATCTGAATGGTGATCCTGTCTTCACCTGATGCCCTCACCTACAGCCACTTGTGCACTTTCCAGTAGGAGTTCAGAGTTTGAACTGTGGCTAATTCTTCCCCTCCCTCCCCAGCCCAGGAGCATTGAAGCGAATTGTATCACCCCAATGGTGTTAGCTGAGGTTAGGAATTTATTCTGCGGCCTTCCAGCCTCTGTGGTTTAGAGCTAAACTGGGTGACGCCTTTATTGAACAGGTAGTGCAGACTGATTAATTCATAGAATGGGTGCAGCACAGAAAGAGGCCATTCGGCCCGTCGAGCCCGTGCCGGCTCTCTACAAGTGCACTTCAGCCAGTCCCACTCCCCCATCCTTTCCCCGTAGCCCTGCAAAAAAAAATTTCTTCAGGTACTTATCTAGTTCCCGTTTGAAAGTCGTGATTGAGTCTGCCTCCACCACCCTTTCAGGCAGTGCATTGCAGATCCTAACCATTCACTGCGCAAAAAAGGTTATCCTCATGTCGCCTTTGGTTCTTCTGCCAATCACTTCAAATCTGTGTCCTCTGGTTCTCGACCCTTCCGCCAATGGGAACAGTTTCTCTCTATCTACTCTGTCTAGACCCCTCATGATTTTGAAACCTCATATTGCCATTTATATTTCAATTGTTTTTTCCCTTCTAGGAAGACCGTATTCTTTGCAGTCAACATTTACTGAAGGCCAGTTACATTCTGCTTCTGCTGGCTCTCATTACCTTCTGTTTATCTGTAGCATGTGGGCTGCGAAAGAGACAGAAGCATAAGGCAATGAACCTACACAAGGTAACCAGGCTCATTCGAGAAAAGTTAACCCTTCAGTCAATAAACTAGATGTTAATAGTTTATAGCTTCTTCCTCATGGAAGACATTCATCTTCAGTGCTGTGGATTTAGTTGGGGAGGAACTGTGAGCCTTTTTTTGTACAGAATGGGGATTGTGGTACTACAGGTGAGCAGTTCATTAGGAAAAATTAACTTAAAAAGCACCCCAATAACTCTGGGAAATTGCAGTGCCTTTACAGTATGGAGCATGCAGACCAGGAAGGTTTCATGTTCAAACTGGGTCAATTGGGGAAGATGTGGGCAGCAACTAAGATCACAAAGACAGCAGCATGGAATTGCTCCCTGACCAAAAAGTGATTTAATCTCGTTTTGACGCACTAATCCACCCTCTTCCTCCAAAAGAGTGGTCGTTCCTGACGTAGAGTCAGGACAGGATCAGGCTCGAGTGTGATTCCCCTATGATAGAATAGCTTCCAGGCAGTTTCTGTCTAGAAAAAGCTATTCCAAATGATTGATATTACTTGAGTACTTTCCAAACATATTGGTTGATTTATGATGAGTAAGTTGCTTCTTGAAACACAGGAATGTTAGCAGTTTACAGATTGTAATACAGTTGTTTAGCATTTTACCAGTTTTCTGTTTGTTTAAGATTTTACTGATTTTGTATTCTACTGTAACTATTTGTTTTAAATTTCCAACTAGAAATATCTACACACACGCACACTCATTTGTACAGACAACATGAAGTGATAGAAGATAGTGCAGCGTACATACGGCAGTAGTGCTATGTTTATACACACACACGTTTAAAGAAATTGATACAAGAAACACATACATAGTGCTCCAAAACAGAATCTCACCCCCATGTGGCTCCAGCATGTTGCTGAGGCATTTACAACAGAAGATTCCAGCTTTCTCTCTCACATGGATGTAACAAAATCCTATGGCACTATTTTGAAGAAGAGCACCGGAGTTCTCCCCGGTGTCCTGGCTAATATTTATCCCTCAATCAACATCACTAAAACAGATATAATTGCAAAATACTGCGGATGCTGGAAATCTGAAATAACAACAGAAAATGCTGGAAATACTCAGCAGGCCAGGCAGCATCCGTGGAGAGAGAAACAGGGTTAACGTTTCAGGTCTGGGACCCTTCATCAGAACTGGAAAAAGCTGGAGATGTAACAGATATTAAGCAGGTGCAGAGACAGGGTGGGGGGTTTAGGAGGGGAGGAAGGAATAGAAAGAACATCCTGTACTTTTGTAAGAGGCAGGAAAGATAAAATGTTGCAAATGGGAATGGCAAAAATCATACTGCATGAAAAATGGGGGCAGGGATAATTATCTGAAATTGTTGAACTCAATGTCGAGTCCGGCAGACTGTAAAGTGCCCAATCGAAAGATGAGGTGCTGTTCCTCGAGCTTACGTTGAGCTTCATTGGAACAATGCAATAGCCCGAGGACAGAGAGATCAGAGTGGGAGTGAAGCGGTGAATTAAAGTGACAGGCGACCGGAAGCTCAGGGTCACCCGTACGGACTGAACGGAGGTGTTCCGCAAAGCGGTCGCCCAATCTGCGTTTGGTCTCCCCAATGTAGAGGAGACCGCATCGTGAGCAGCGAATACAGTATACTAGATTGCAAGAAGTACAAGTAAATCGCTGTTTCACCTGGAAGGGATGTTTGGGGCCCTGGACAGTGGGAAGGGAGGAGGTAAAAGGGCATGTGTTGCATCTCCTGCGCTTGCACGGGAAGGTGCCAGGTGAAGGAGGCAGGGCTGTTGGGGGTGATTGAGGAGTGGACCAGGGTGTCGCGGAGGGAGCGGTCCCTTCGGAATGCTGAAAGGGGAGGGGAGGTGAGGGGAAGATGTGTTTGGTGGTAGGATCACGTTGGAGGTGGCGGAAATGGTGGAGGATGATCCGTTGAATGTGGAGACTGGTGGGGTGAAAGGTGAGGACAAGGGGAACCCTATCGTGGTTCTGGGAGGGGGGGGCAAGGGTGAGGGCAGAAGTGCGGGAAATAGAACGGACACGGTCAAGGGCCGTGTCAACCACGGTAGAGGGGAATCCTCGGTTGAGGAAAAAGGAAGACATGTCAGAAGCACTAGTATGGAAGGTGGCATCGTCAGAACAGACGCGGCGGAGACGGAGAAACTGGGAGAATGGAATAGAGTCCTTACAGGAAGCGGGGTGGGAGGAAGTGTAGTCCAGGTAGCTGTGGGAGTCGGTGGGCTTGTAGTGGATGTTTGTTGAAAGCCGATCGCCAGAAATGGAGACGGAGAAGTCAAGGAAGGGAAGGGAAGAGTCGGAGATGGACCATGTGAAGGTGAGGGCAGGGTGGAAATTGGAAGTAAAGTGAATGAACTTATCCAGTTCAGGGCGAGAGCAGGAAACGGCACCAATACAGTCATCGATGTACCGGAAAAAGAGGTGAGGGAGGGGACCCGAGTAGGACTGGAACAAAGAATGTTCCACATGTCCCATGAACAGGCAGGCATAGCTAGGGCCCATGCGGGTTCCCATAGCAACACCTTTAATTTGGAGGAAGTGAGTGGAGTCAAAGGAGAAGTTGTTCAATGTGAGAACAAGTTCAGCCAGGCGGAGGAGGGTGGTGGTGGATGGGGACTGGTTGGGCCTCTGTTCAAGGAAGAAACAGAGCGCCCGAAGGCCGTCCTGGTGGGGGATGGAGGTGTAGAGGGATTGGACGTCCATGGTGAAAAGGAGACGGTTGGGGCCAGGAAACTGGAAACTGTTAAAGTGACGGAGGGCGTCGGAAGAGTCGCGAATGTAGGTGGGAAGAGACTGGACAAGGGGAGAAAAAATAGAGTCGAGATAGGAAGAGACAAGTTCCGTGGGGCAAGAACAGGCTGAAACGATGGGTTTACCAGGGCAGTCCTGTTTGTGGATCTTGGGAAGGAGATAGAAGCGGGCTGTGTGGGGTTGGGGGGCTATGAGGTTGGGGGGCTATGAGGTTGGCGGCCATGGAGGGAAGATCTCCAGAGGAGATGAGGTCAGTGACACACTTGGAAACAATGGCTTGATGTTTGCTAGTGGGGTCATGGTCCAGGCGGAGGTAGGAGGAGGTGTTGGAGAGTTGGCGTTCAGCTTCCGCACGGTAGAGGTCGGTTCGCCAAACAACAACAGCACCACCCTTATCAGCAGGTTTAATGATAATGTTAGGGTTGGATTGGAGAGAATGGAGTGCTGCAAGTTCAGAGGGAGTTAGGTTGGAGTGAGTGAGGGGAGCAGAGAAATGGAGACGGCCGATGTCACGTCGGCAGTTAGCAATGAAAAGATCTAGAGAGGGTAGAAGGCCAGAGGGAGGGATCCAAGTAGAACGAGAATTTAGAAAGCGGGAGAAAGGATCAGCCGTGCGGGGGGAAGACTCCTGGCCAAAGAAGTGGGCACGGAGACGAAGGCGACGGAAGAAGAGCTCGGCATCGTGCCGAGCTCGAAATTCATTCAGGTGGGGGCATAAGGGGATGAAGCTCAGGCCTTTGTTGAGGACTGAACGTTCGGGGTCAGAGAGGGGAAGGTCAGAGGGGATAGTGAAAACACGGCAGGGAGTGAGACTGGAAGAAGGGATCGGATCGGAGGAAAGTAACGGGGAAGAAGGTTCTGGGGGGGCGTTGGTGTCCACGAGTTGACGAAGCTTGCGATCCTTGACATCAGAAAGGAAGAAAAAAAGTTTTTTGTTGAAGCGTCGGATGAGTCGAAGGATGAAATGGAACTGTGGAACTGTGGAACTGTGAAACGTTAACTCTGTTTCTCTCTCCACGGATGCTGCCTGGCCTGCTGAGTATTTCCAGCATTTTGTGTTGTTATTTCACTAAAACAGATGATCTGGTCATTATCACATTGTTGTTTGTGGGAGCTTGCTGTGCACAAATTGGCTGCCGTGTTTCCTACATTACAACAGTGCCTACACTTCAAAAAGTACTTAATTGGCTGTAAAGTGCTTTGGGACACCCTGAGGTCGTGAAAGGCGCTATATAAATGCAAGTCTTTCTTTCTGCATTTCCCAGTCAATGCTGAGTTAGCTAATCTCAGCTGTGCTGGGAGTAAGGGTGCTACAATTGCCCTCTGTATCCTTTGCTAGGAAGAAAAATAAATCAGCCAGGGTCCCTGCTCCTGATTGCACACACTCAGCAGGGATCACAGGATTGCACAGATAGATGGGTGAGGATGCAACTGCCCTCATCGCTTGTATCCTTCCCCCTGCCCTCTACCAAATCAATAAAATACCTCCAAGTCTCACTGTGTGGGCTCACGCATGAAGAATGGCCACACAGGCGAGGTACCAGAGGGCAACTGAACTGGTGAAACTGCACTCCAGCATGAGTTAGTGTCTTTAGGAGAGGTAAGAGGGAGAAAATTGGCATAACGTTCATGAGTATTTACTGTGTTTCTTTGTTTCTGTTCTAGGTCCAGCTTCTAGAGATGTGATATTAGACCAAACTCTCATTTTGTTGTGAGGAGAAATTTATGGACTGTATTAGGATATGGGAAAATCTCCAACTTCTTAATATCTCTTGCGAGTTTCCCCAAAGGGAAATTAACATAATAATGAGCAAGAGTTTGCATTAAATTTGTGCTCTTCTCCTAAAAACAATTCTTTTTGGAACCAATAGAATTTGCCTTTAACAAATATTTTTTGGTTGTTGTGTTATGATTGTACTCTAACAGTAACTGGAACATTTGAATTGTATACAATCTCCCCCCTGCAAAGTGTCTTTAAAATTTAACAACGGTTTTGGTAAAACTTGAATGTAATAACTTATTTACTCTACGCTTTGAAAACTGAGGTTCTACTATTTTCTGTTCGCCATTTTATGGAAAAATTTACTGCAATTGCAGTGATTGTTTATAAGTTTGTTACTTTGGTTAATTTGGTCTGTGTGTTTGAATGTAGGTAAAGTATATTGTCATAAAAGAACACTCCTGTCCAATATCCTGATGGTGTGTGTTTCGAATACTGTGGAAAATTCCCGATGATTCTTATCTGCAATTTGCGCATGCCATGTGCGTGGAATTTTGAAGTTCTAGTGACTCCTGTGGGGTATCTTGTGAATATCCCAGTAGCCTGCCAGAACCTTCATGGACATCAGCCTGGGACAAGGCAACTATGAGGGGATTAAAAAGGACACATGTCCTGATGGGCGGGTAAATGTACTCCAATATCTGTGACAAATGTTTAGTATTAATGCTGAGAGAGATCTATAAAATGTGCAAATATCCTTCAGCCTGTCTGTTAAATAGCTGTTCCATAGACATACCTAATTCCTTTTTACAGCAAGACTCTTTGATGGAAAAAAATTGCTTTTGTTCCTCTTGCCTAATTTGATGTCTTCACACTTCAGGGTATTGGGACATGTGCCCAATCAGTTCCAAGACATTTTGGTTATTTGGAGTTGGGTTCGTAAGTGTGTTTTAAGTGTAGTGCAACATTGGCCAATATTTATCCCTTAATCAACATCACAAAAAAAAACATTATCTGGTCATTACCACATTGCTGTTTGTGGGAGCTTGCTGTGCGCAAATTGGCTGCTGCGTTTCCTACATTACAGCAGCGACTACACTTCAAAATACTTCATTGGCTGTAAAGCGCTTTGGGACGTCCTGAGGTCGTGAAAGGCGCTATAGAAATGTAAGTCTTTTTAGGGAAGCTTGGGATTCCGTGGGCTTTTAATCACTCATTGGGCTTAAAAAAAAAAAAAAAAAAGCCTGTATTGGCAAGCAGCTAAGCTGTGCCTCATGCCCAGTCTCAGACTCTTAGCTCCTTATGCATACCTTAAAGACAACAGAATGTAGTGCAGAGCAGTATCATTTTTTTTTTTTTTTTTTTACAGTAAACCAGTGCACGTTGCATATGAGGAGTGGTGCTTAATTTGTTTTCTATGAACGACAATCCATTTGGTTCTTAAAGTGAGACTCCCTCTCTTTCCTCTTTCACGGTTTCACTGGAACGTGCTCCATCTTCTGACAAACCGCTCGTAAGACTTCTGTCAATGCTGCATTTAAACAAATCACCAGACACTGCAAAAGTGGCTTAAATTGAGACTACCTCCAATTTTCCCTTTCATTAAGGAAAGTCCCTAATCTTCATCACCAATTTACAGTGCTGAACACAATTACCAAAAGAATTAAAGGCACAGTCTGTAGGTTTGAACCCCAGTCTGCGCTGAGTTGGCTAACCTTAGCCAGGACAGTGGTAGAAGCGCTACAATTGGCCTTGGGGTTCCTGTGCTAGAACTTCAGCCAGGGATTGGCTGTGATTTGAATTTGGCTCACCCCTCCATGGCAAAATGATCTGCTATATTCACTGTCTAGACTTACTCGTGAAGAATGGTCACTCGGACCAGGTACCAGAGGGGACTGGTGGAACTGTACACCAGCAAAAAGTCAATGTTTTCGGGAGAAAATTGGAAGGGAAAATGTCCTGCAGCATTGTAGTAGAACCAAGATTCAAAACCTAGTATTTGTGATTTTCTAACTTTTAAAAATGCCATTTTCTTGGGAGTGTGATAAATGTTCTATAAAGTGGCTTGCATACTGAAACGAACAGTACTGTACCAAGCAAACGGGAATTCACCAAATGCAATATAGGGCTTTGACCTGTTGATGGAATTGGCTGTCTTCCAGCAGTATAGATATTTGGTTAGGACCTAAAACACTATCTACTGTGGTCCATTCATTACAGGCACTTGCTTGGTATCTTTGATTTGTAGGTTCAAGGCCTGGCAGCAATCGCCTGTCCATAAACCCCTTTGTGAATTATTGCTGTGAGTTTGTTCTCAATCTTGGCTGTGGACAGATTTCTCCGTATTGAGTGACTGATCCACTTGAAATTGGTCGATACACTCAATTTTCTGGGCTGGTGCTTAAATCAGGAACCTTTGAAATGCAATTGCAAGGGCAGAATTTAACACTTAATAAGGCGATGAAATTAAAACTAAACATGATCAAATTAGTTATCAGAAAAATAACTTCCTGTGTAGTGCCACTAATGACACCAGAACATATATCAATGCTTCAGAAAATGCCATGTTTTATATTTTTCTTTGAAGCTGTGCCCTGTTGAGTATTGCCAACTTTGGTAACACAATCAGTCTCTTATATGAATGAATTATATTAAGAACAAAGATCAAAAGGAGTCTCTCAGAATTTGTGTTGCATGGAATTGTCTGGTAATGTCCATTATATAATTGGTGAATTTTCATAATTGATTATCCCTGGTTTGGAGATGTATGCCCTCTTTATATTACAGAACTACTTCCACTGCACCAGTTGCCAGTGTATATCATGTGCAATCACTGCAAATTCTAGTGTATAACTGTCATTCTAACACACCAAAGCGTTCCATTTGTCAGCAACCACAATTAAGATAGCAGAGTGGCTGGTGGCAGCCAATTATCTTTGCCATTGGCAACAGTCTGGGGAAATTACTTCCTAAGGAAGTTTCAGATGCCTCTAATAGCACTGGCACCTCGTTGTTTACACTGTAGGAGTCGTTGGAAATCAACAGACTGCGAGACTTCTGTAGCAGCAAAGAAAAATGCGTGTTAACTTTATTAACTCTCCGCATGGACTGAGGGACTCGGCCTCGTCGCAGGGCTATGATGTCATCACACAATCGACGACTCTTAAAGGGACACTGCCCCGATAACCCAACCAAGTTCCGTACATAACGTGGAGCGATAACAAGATTGGCTATATATAGTGAATTGTGTTACTGTCTCTATGTGATCTCCGCCACATACGTCCCCTCAGAATTCACTAGAACTGGCAATGTCAGTCGTTGAGGGGCCCGGATCACATGGCCGAAACGGCTCCTTAAGTCCGGGACGGGGGGGGGGGGTCGCAGGAGGATCCTCGGGCGCTCGGTGGTGGACTGAGGGTGCAGAAGCCGGAGGTCGGCCCCGCCGCGGGGGCTGAGCCAACCCAACGGGTCGGTCCAGATCCAGGTGGGCCGGCTTAAGACGATCCACGGAAATGTAGTCTGGCTTACCGCCGACATCCACAACGAAGGCCTTGTTCCCGGCTTCCAGGACGCGGAATGGTCCGTTGTAGGGTGGGTGAAGAGGTCCCCGGTGGGCGTCGTGGCGGACGAAAACGTACTCCGCCGCACGAAGGTCGGGTAGAACGTGGGACTGAGGGAGACCGTGCTGCGATGTGGGCACCGGCGCGAAAACCTTGGCGTTGTCCAGGAGGGCGGACTGCTGACGGGCTGCAGACCAAGGGTCCGTGGCGTTGGGGACGACATCCCCGGGAGCCCGTAGACGAGCTCGGCGGACGAGGACTGGAGATCCTCCTTGGGGGCGGTCCTGAGTCCCAGCATAACCCACGGGAGTCTGTCGATCCAACTGTCCTGGAGGTTGGCCCGGAGCGCGGCCTTCATGGAGCGATGAAACCGCTGAGGGTGATATGCGGTGGTGTGGTGGAGTCTCAACCCGAGGCCTTGGGCGACAGCGTTCCAGAGCTCCGACGTGAACTGGGGCCCCCGGTCGGAGGAGACGTCAGATGGGGCGTCGAACCGGGCGACCCAAGTGTTGATGAACACCCGAGCCACATCGGCGGACGTTGTTGACGACAGCGGGACGGCTTCCGGCCATCAGGTGGTTCTGTCGACCATCGTGAGGAGGTGGGTGAACCCGCGGGAGGGCGGCAGGGGCCTCACCAGGTCCACGTTAACATGGTCGAACCACCTCTTGGGCACCGTGAAAGGCGCCAATGGGGCCTTAGTATGGCGATGCACTTTCGAGCGCTGGCATACCACACAGGTATTGGCCCAGTCACGAACGTCCTTCTTGAGCCCGTGCCAGACGAACTTAGCCGCCACCAGCTTCTGTGACGGCTTCCTGCCCGGGTGGGAAAGGCTATGGATGGCGTCGAAAACCTGCCGTCTCCACCCGTCGGGCATGACAGGGCGTGGCTGCCCAGCGGAGACATCGCACAGGAGCGTGGTGCCGACATCGTCAAACGCGACATTCGCTAACTGAAGGCCTGTGACAGCCGTCCTGTAGGCCTGGTCGGCCGCCATGCGGGTGTGGTCGATGCCGAGGTGTACGGCGCTGGCGACGGCCCGGGAGAGACAGTCAGCGACGGGGTTGTTTTTCCCAGCCACATGCTGGATGTCCGTCGTGAACTCGGAGACGAAGGAAAGCTGGCGCTGCCGACGGGCCGACCACGGCTTGGAAACTTTGGCCATGGCGAAGGTCAACGGCTTGTGGTCCACGAACGCCGTGAACGGGCGGGCCTCCAGCAGGAAACGGAAGTGTCGGACGGCGAGGTAGAAGCTGAGAAGCTCGCGATCGAAGGTGCTGTACTTCCGCTCGTTGGGGCGGAGCTGCCGGCTGAAGAAGGCGTGCGGCTGCCAGGTGCCGTTGACCCACTGTTCGTGGACGGCGCCGACAGCATAGTCCGAAGCGTCAGTGGTGAGAGCGATCGGCGCATCGGGCAATGGATGCGCCAGCATGGTCGCGTTAGCCAGGGCCCTTTTCGTGTCCGTGAAAGAATTGGCCATCTCCTTGGACCAGTCGACGGCAAGCTTGGCGGGCTTGCCTTTGAGGGCCTCGTAAAGGGGCCGCATAAGCTGGGCTGCCCGGGGAACGAAGCGATGATAAAAGTTCACCATGCCCAAAAACTCCTGCAGGGCCTTCACAATGAGGGGTCGCGGAAAATCCTTCATGGCCTCCACGTTTGACGGCAGTGGCACCGCCCCGTCCTTCGTGATGCAGTGCCCGAGAAATTCGATCGAGGACAGCCCGAACTGGCACTTGGCTGGATTGACGATTAGGCCGTGCTGGCTGAGGCGTTCGAAGAGAGTCCGGAGGTGGGACACATGCTCTGTCCTGGAGGCACTGGCGATGCGAATGTCGTCCAGGTAGACGAACAAGAATGGCAGGTCCCGTAACACGGTGTCCATTTGGCGTTGAAAAACCTGAGTGGCGTTTTTGAGACCGAATGGCATGCGGAGGAATTCGAACAGCCCGAACGGGGTGATCACCGCGGTTTTCAGGACGTCCTGCGGCCGGACGGGGACCTGGTGGTAACCCCGAACGAGGTCCACTTTAGAGAAAACAACTTTCCCGGCCAGGTGGGCGGAAAAGTCCTGGATGTGTGGAATTGGGTAGCGGTCAGCGGTCGTAGCATCGTTGAGGTGCTGGTTATCACCGCACGGGCGCCAACCGCCGCCTGGTTTCGGTGCGATGTAGAGGGGCGAGGCCCACGGACTGTTCAACCGGCGAATGATGCCGAGGCGCTCCAATGTGTCGAACTCTGCTTTAGTGATGGCGAGTTTCCCCGGGTCGAGGCGCCGAGCGCGGGCGTAGACAGGCGGACCAGTGGTCGAGATGTGGTGTTCTACCCCGTGCTTGGTGGCGGCGGACGAGAAAGTGGGATTTGAGGTGTCCAGGAACCCGGCGAGGAGGCGGGAAAACTCGTCGGAGGCCGAGAGTGCGCTGGACAACTTCGTTGTGCCGGAACCACTGAGCAAATACGGGAGTGAACTGAAAGTCTCAGCGTTGACGAGACGTCTGTTCTTGACGTCCACCAAAAGGCCATTGGCGCAGAGGAAGTCAGCGCCGAGAAGGGGGGTGGACACTTTCGCTGTAACAAAGTCCCAAGCGAAACACTGCCCGCCAAAACACAGCACCACGCTCCATTTCCCGAAGGTACGGATGGAACTGCCGTTGGCGGCTTCGAGGGCAGGGCCGTGGTTCCCCCCCTGTATGTCTACAGTTGACGCGGGCAGGACGCTCACCTGGGCACCCGTGTTGCAGAGGAAACGACGTCCAGAGTCCGTGTCCGTAATGAATAACAGACTACCTGAACAGCCGACAGCCATGGTAGCTAATGAGTGGGGCTTCGCGTTTCCCGAAGCGCTAAAGCTGCACGGGGGCCGGCACTTCTTAGCTTTCGGGCCGAACTGCGCGTGGTAGAAGCACATGCTTGGGGGCTGCCGCCGTTGGGCTGTGGCGGTGGGGGCATGGCCGTGCAGTTCTGTTGCCCGGCGGAGAAAAATTTGTCGGCCTCCTTGGCCAGGTTGCGGAAATCACTAATGAGAGTTGGCTAAAGCCGACCGTACCTGCCCTGGCAGATGATGTAGGAACAGTTCTCTGAAGAAGAAGCACGGCTTGTGCTTGCCCAGGAGGGTTAACATGTGGTCCATCCGTTCTGAGGGCTTGGAGTCGCCAAGCCCAGGTAGAGAGAGAAGCTGGCGTGCGCGCTCGGGTTCAGTTAGTCCAAAAGTCTCTAGGAGGTGCGTTCTCAGCATCGCAAATTTGTGGTGCTCCGGGGGGTCCTCGAGCAGGCTCACGACTCTGGCCGCGGTGGAGCTGCCGAGAGCAGAGACGACGTAATAATACTTCGTGTCATCCTAGGTGATGTCCCGGAGTGCAAACTGAGCCTCGGCCTGGGCGAACTAAGCGACAGCCTGTCATTCCCAAAACTCCGGTAATTTGAGAGAAACGGTGTTCGTCGCCATCTCAGATAAAGTCTTTGGAAACGTCCAAAAGAGAAACAGGGTCACCAATGCAGGAGTCGCTGGAAATCAACAGACTGCGAGACTTTCGTAGCAGCAAAGAAAAACGCGTGTTAGCTTTATTAACTCTCCGCATGGACTGAGGGACTCGGCCTCGTCGCAGGGCTATGACGTCATCACACAATCGCCGACTGTTAAAGGGACCCTGCCCCGATAACCCAACCAAGTTCCGTACATAACGTGGAGCGATAACAACATTGGCTATACATAGTGAATTGTGTTACTGTCCCTATGTGGTCTCCGCCACAACACTAGAGTTTCCTCTGATGGCGCGTTTGCTTTCAGAGACAACCCAGCAAGATAAAATAGGGAATAACAACAGAGAATGCTGGGAAAAACTCAGCAGGCCAGGCAACATCCGTGGGGGGAGAAATAGAGTCAACGTTTCAGGTTGAAACCCTTCGTCAAGACTCAAGATAAATAGGGTATTAATTAAGCAATTAGATTTCTGAATTTGTTGCTCATTGATGTTGTGTAGTTCCAGAATTTGGTCATTATTCTATGATTAGATGCTATTTGGGGGTGGGTGGGGAGGAATGCCTTTTTTTTTCCTGCTGCAAGTTAGATATTGGTAGTCAAATTAGCCAAATAGATACAGATAATTAGTAAATATTGAAACCAGTATTTAAAATTACACCGGATCAAAACGCATTTTCTATAAGCCGGAGGTTCCCCAACTGGGGCTCGGGTGATGAGGTTATCAGTAGGGTGCGAGGCGGATGCTTGCTGTAACTTGCTAACAGATAATGGCAGCAATATGTATTGTATCCATTGATGGCACTGTAACACGCCCCTCAAGGCTGATTCCTGACTCTGCTCTCCAAAACTCAGGCACCCCTGCAAACAATTCCGCTTACAGGTATTTTCAATACTCCCCAGTTTAAATGTATTTCTTTCAGTTTAACAAAAAAGTTGTTTGCCTTCTGGCCTGTACCTCTGTGCAGCCTAAATTTATTTTTGGAAGGGCTCATGGGCTCTGGGGTCCCCCCTGCCTTAAATAAATAAATAGCAGCAAGTCAGTGCCCCCGCCCCCCCCCCCCCCCCCCCCAACAACTCTGATTCAAAAATCTGTTAAAAGGTTCTTTGCCTCGAGTTCTGCAGCTCTGTGGAGCATTGTTGTTTGTTGTCCTTGCATAGAAGTCATCTGGAGTCCTTGTGATATTAAGATACGATAGATAACTAGCTCTTCATTAAAAACTTGTCTTGGCCTTAAAAGTACTTTATTGCTCAGTGCTCTGCACATTTCTGGAGAGTTTATTTTGCCCTGCTTGGCTTTTGTGTTACTGATTGGTTGTCATTTTAAATTGAGAAATAAATTAATATTGGTATCCACACTCCGAGGTCCTTGCTGTTTGCACAAGAAAAATAAACTTACATTTTATATATAAAGCAAACTGATGATGAATTACTCCGTTTCACCCCAAACAGCCTGACCATAGACCCATTATAGTTCCATCTGCAGAGGATTGTCCATCCTGCACCTGGCTCGCATCCCCAAACTGAAGAGGGGAAAGGCCTGCAGTTTTCCTTTCAGTATAATTGCCCAGTAGTGGGGAGGAATGAGTGTTCAGGGTGGGAGTAGGGAAGGGGAATGATATGGGCCCTGGGTGTGGGAGGTGGTAGGAGTTTTTTTTTTAAATTCATTTTTATGGGATGTGAGAATCGCTGGCAAGGCCAGCATTTATTGCCCATCCCTAATTGCCTCTTGAGAAGGTGGTGGTGAGCTGTTGTCTTCAACCGCTGCAGTCCGTGTGGTGAAGGTACTCCCACAGTGCTGTTAGGGAGTTCCAGGATTTTGACCCAGCGACGATGAAGGATCGGCGATATACTAAGTCAGGGTGATGGGTGACTTGGAGGGGAACTTGGAGGTGTTGGTGTTCCCATGCGCCTGCTGCCCTTGTCCTTCTAGGTGGTAGAGGTCGCGGGTTTGGGAGGTGCTGCTGAAGAAGCCTTGGCGAGTTGCTGCAGTGCATCTTGTAGATGGTACACACTGCAGCCACGGTACGCCGGTGGTGGAGGGAGTGAATGTTTAAGGTGGTAGAGGGGGTGCCAATCAAGCGGGCTGCTTTGTTCTGGATGCTGTCGAGCTTCTTGAGCTGCACTCATCCAGGCAAGTGGAGAGTATTCCATCACACTCCTGACTTGTGCCTTGTAGATGGTGGTAAGGCTTTGGGGAGTCAGGTGTAAGGGGTTCCGTTCTCCTCCTTACAATGTTTCTTGGACCCCGGAATTACAAGAACAGAATACACGCGACAAACAGGTTTCGGCTCAATCTTAAATACGTTCGTTTATTAAACCAACAAAACCACAGTACAAACCCCTTTTATGATTGATTTGACTGAAACTTAATTATTACAAACAAGTACAAACCCCTTTATGATTTGACTGAAACTTACAATCACCCACGCGGCTGGTCGTTACCGGTGTTGATTGTAGGCCTGGATCCAGAGATGACCGATCTCCGTCCTCCTTCACCTGACTGCAGTGCCCTCGCTTCGATGTTGTCCTTTCTTCTAGTGACTCAGTCCTGCTATCACACACACCTGGGCCTCTGGCGCTGGTTCAGGTAACAGCAGGTTGAAATGCTGGGTCTTCACATCTTGTTACCTTGTTCTTCCAATCTCCTGAGCTATGCAGAACTGCAAGGTCAGAGACAACTCCTTGTCTCCTCCCCTGCTGTTTACACAGCAGAAAGATAATGGCCCGTATTTTCCGATCCCTATGGGTGTGTATGAGCTGTATACACACCCGTAGGAACCTTGCAAGTGCCGGTTTTAGGCATGCGAAGGGCATGCGCTGAAATCCGGCACTTCCGATCTGTCAAGAATCCTCTTGATTCTCCACCCGCTGAAAACCTTAAATCATCTTACGCCTGGTAAAAGCAGGTGTAAGGCCTGCTTTTACCAGCATAAGAGTTTAAACAAGTAAAAAAAAAAAAATTTCACTCATTTATAATTTAAAAATACTTTTAAAAACCTGTAAAAAAAAACTAATTTTTTTCCAAAAAATTAAATTTTTGTTTAAAATAATTTAATGTAATTTTAATTAATGTTAAAACATGATTTTTTTAAAGTTTATTTAATGCTTCAGTGTGTTTTTTGAGTGATCCCCATTCATACTTTTGACAGGTCTAAGCCTGTCAAAAGTATGAAGGGGGGTTCCCTTCTTTGATTGGTTCCCCATGGCCCACGTGATCCCAGGGACACTTGCGAACTGCATGCGCCCCTGGGATACCTGGGCCTCTGCGCATTTCGTCGTGGAGAGGCCCAGGAGCAGGAGAGTCTGGACCTCCGGAGCCCTCGGGTAAGGACGTAGATTTTTTTCCAGATTGGAGGCATCTGCACGCAGGAAGCGGGTAAGTGATTGGTTGGTAAGTATTTCTCTCTTTTTTAAGCTTAAACTCTTTGGTTTATAGTTTCTAAGGTGCGATATTCATCATCTGGAATCGGGGCAGAGGGTATTTAAAAATAATATCAATAAATTTAATTAATTACATAGAATGGGAGATCAGGTGATGTGTTGCTGCTGCAATATGTGGGAGCTGGTGGACACCATTGATGCTCATGGTGATCACATTTGCAGTAAGTGTTGGCTGCTCGAGGAATTCCGGCTCCGTGTTGAAGAGCTGAGACACATCAGGGAGGCGGAGAGTTACCTGGACTCTGTGTATCACGAGGTAGTCACACCAATTAGATTAATTAATTCAGATGTAGTCCGTGGCCAGGGTCAGGATGGTGTGACTAGAAGTGAGGCAGGTACGGGGATCCAGGAGGTAGTGTTGGAGGAGCCGCAGCCATTTGCTCTTGTCCAACAGGTTTGAGGCTCTTACTCCCTGTGAGGATGGGAACAGGGACTGCGGGGAGGATGATCAACCTGGCCACAGCACCGTGGAGCGGGGGGCCATTCAAGTGGGGGGAGTTAAAAGAAATGTTGTAGTGGTAGGGGATAGTATCGTTAGGGGGATAGATAGAGTTCTTTGCAGCCGAGAGCAAGAGTCCCGAAGGCTGTGTTGCCTGCCCGGTGCCAGGGTTAAGGACATCTCCTCTGGGCTGGAGAGAAACTTGGAGTGGGAGGGGGAGGATCCAGTTGTCATGGTCCATGTTGGTACCAACGACATAGATAGGACAAGGAAGGAGGTTCTGCTGAGGGAGTTTGAGCAGCTAGGGACCAAATTAAAAAGCAGAACCACAAGGGTAATAATCTCTGGATTACTACCTGAGCCACGTGCAAATTTGGCTAGGGTAAATAAAATTAGAGAGTTAAATGCGTGGCTCAAAGACTGGTGTGGGAGAAATGGGTTTTGCTTCCTGGGACACTGGCATCAGTACTGGGACAGGAGAGAGCTGTTCCGTTGGGACGGACTTCACTTGGCCAGTGTTGGGACTAGAATCCTGGCGAATCGAATAACTAGGGCTGTAGAGAGGGCTTTAAACTAATTAGTGGGGGGGAGGTTTTAAGAGAGCGAAAAATAAAAATGACAGCGGAGAAGGCAATAGAGCAAGGTAGCAGTGGGGGAATTAAAAACCAGAGCGTGTCAGGAAGGGACAGAATGTATAATGATAAAGGTAAAGTAGTAAAAGGGGTAAAAGCAGGAATAAATTATCAGAAAACATATTTGAAAGTTCTTTATCTGAATGCACGCAGCATTCGTAACAAAATTGACGAATTGACGGTGCAAATAACTACACATGGGTATGATCTGGTGGCCATTACGGAAACATGGCTGCAAGATAATCATGACTGGGAACTAAACATACAAGGGTATTTGACAATTAGGAAGGACAGACAGGAAGGAAAGGGAGGTGGGTTTGCTATGTTAATCAAGGATGGAATCACTGCAATAGTCAGAAATGATATTGGGTCAAAGGATCAGGATAGTGAAACAGTTTGGGTGGAGATAAGGAATAATAAGGGGAAAAAGTCACTAGTGGGCGTAGTCTATAGGCCTAACAGTTGCAACTCTGTTGGTCGGAGTATAAATCAGGAAATAGTTGGGGCTTGTAATAAGGGAACAGCTATAATCATGGGGGATTTTAACTTTCATATTGACCGGACTAATCAAATTGGGCATGGCAGCATTGAGGAAGAGTTCATAGAGTGTATTAGGGACGAGTTCCTTGAGCAGTATGTAACTGAACCAACCAGGGGGCAGGCAATCTTAGATCTGGTCCTGTGTAATGAGACAGGATTAATAAAAAATGTCCTAGTAAAGGATCCCCTTGGAATGAGTGACCATAATATGGTTGAATTCCAAATTCAGTTTGAGGGTGAGAGAGTTGGATCTCAAACGAGCGTACTAAGCTTAAATAAAGGAGACTATGAAGGTATGAGAGTAGAATTGACTAAAGTGGACTGGGAAAACAGATTAAAGTGTAAGACAGTACAAGAGCAGTAGTCTACATTCAAGGAGATATTTCACATCTTTCAAGATAAATATATTCCACTGAGGAAAAAGGGGAGTAAAAGAAAAGACAGCCATCCGTGGCTTAGTAAAGTAATAAAGGATAGTATTCGACTGAAAACAAGGGCATATAAATTAGCCAAATCTAGTGGGAGGATAGAAGATTGGGAAGCATTTAAAAGCCAGCAAACAATAACTAAAAGATTAATTAAGAAAGGGAAGATAGATTATGAAAGTAAACTAGCAAAAAATATAAAAACAGATAGCAAGAGTTTCTACAGCTATATAAAAAGAAAAAGGGTGGCTAAAGTGAACGTTGGTCCCTTAGAGGATGGGACCGGGAAACTAGTGGTGGGGAACATGGAGATGGCAAAGACGCTGAACAAATATTTTGTATCAGTCTTTACAGTAGAGGACACTAAAAATATCCCAACACTGGACAAATAGGGGGCAATTGGGGGGGAGGAGCTAAACACGATTAAAATCACTAAGGAGATGGTACTCAGTAAAATAATGGGACTTAAGGCGGATAAATCCCCCGGACCTGATGGCCTACATCCTAGGGTCTTGAGAGAAGTGGCGGTAGGGATTGTGGATGCATTGGTGATCATTTTCCAGAACTCCCTGGACTCAGGAAAGGTCCCGGCAGATTGGAAAACTGCTAATGTAACACCCTTATTTAAGAAGGGAAGTAGACAAAAAGCTGGAAACTATAGACCAGTTAGCCTAACATCTGTGGTTGGCAAAATGTTGGAGTCCATTATTAAGGAAACAGTATCAGAGCATTTGGATAAACATAATTTAATAGGACAGAGTCAGCATGGTTTTACGAAGGGGAAGTCATGTTTGACAAATTTGCTCGGGTGGAAATTTGGCTATCTAACAGAAAACAAAGAGTTGGGATAAATGGTTCGTTCTCGGGCTGGCAATCAGTAACTAGTGGTGTCCCACAGGGATCAGTGCTGGGACCCCAACTCTTTACAATCTATATTAACGATTTGGAGGAAGGGACCGAGTGCAACATATCCAAGTTTGCCGACAATACAAAGATGGGAGGGAAAGCAGTGAGTGAGGAGGACATAAAAAAACCTGCAAAAGGACACAGACAGGCTAAGTGAGTGGGCAGAGATTTGGCAGATGCAATATAATGTTGGAAAGTGTGAGGTTATGCACTTTGGCAGAAAAAAATCAAAGAGCAAGTTATTATCTAAATGGAGAGAAACTGCAAAGTGCTACAGTACAAAGGGATCTGGGGGTCCTGGTACATGAAACACAAAAAGTTAGTATGCAGGTGCAGCAGGTGATCAGGAAGGCCAATGGAATCTTGGCTTTTATTGCAAGGGGGATGGAGTATAAAAACAGGGAAGTCTTGCTGCAGTTATACAGGGTATTGGTGAGGCCACACCTGGAATACTGTGTGCAGTTTTGGTTTCCATATTTAAGAAAAGATATACTTGCTCTCGAGGCGGTTCAGAGAAGGTTCACTCGGTTGATTCCAGAGATGAGGGGGTTGACGTATGAGGAAAGGTTGAATAGGTTGGGACTCTACTCATTGGAGTTCAGAAGAATGAGAGGCGATCTTATCGAAACATATAAGATTGTGAGGGGGCTTGATCGGGTGGATGCGGTGAGGATGTTTCCACTGATGGGTGAGACTAGAACTAGGGGGCATAATCTTAGAATAAGGGGCTGCCCTTTCAAAACTGAGATGAGGAGAAACTTCTTCACTCAGAGGGTAGTAAATCTATGGAATTTGCTACCCCAGAGAGCTGTGGAAGCTGCAACATTAAATAAATTTAAAATGGAGATAGACATTGTCCTAGCAGATAAGGGAATTAGGGGTTACGGGGAGAGGGTAGGGAAGTGGACGTGAGTCTAAATTCAGATCAGCCATGATCCTATTGAATGGCGGAGCAGGCCCGAGGGGCCGTATGGCCTACTCCTGCTCCTATTTCTTATGTTCTAGGAAGCCTCCGATTGGAAAATACGGGCCAATGTGATTCCCCTTATGGTGATGGACGCTTAACTCATAGGGGTGTTAATGTTCCTTCCATTCTTGTCAGGAATTGATCGTTGTACATAACTGCAGTTAACTTGTATTGTCCAGTTGTTAATGTTCTTCAAACCGATCACAAATCAGGGTTTCAGGTAACTCATTCCCTCTGTACATTGAGGTTAACTGTTTCATGTCCTTCAGAGGTGAGACACTATTGCCGCAGAATACCTAGCCTCTGACCTGCTCTTGTTGCCACGGTGTTTGTGGTTGGTCCGTTAAGTTTCTGGTAAATGGTGACCCCCCCCCACCCCCCCCCCCAGGATGCTGAGGGTGGGGGATTCAGCGATGGTAATGCCATTGAATGTCAAGGGGTGGTGTTTAGATTCTCGCTTGTTGGAGATGGTCATTGCCTGGCCCTTGTGTGGCGCGAATGTTACTTGCCACTTATCAGCCCAAGCCGGAACGTCGTCTAGGTCTTGCTGCATGCATGGACTGCTTCATTATCTGAGGAGTTGTGAATGGCACTGAACACTGTGCAGTCATCAGCGAACATCCCCATTTTTGACCTTATGTTGGAGTGAAGGTCATTGATGAAGCAGCTGAAGATGGTTGGGCCTAGGACACTGCCCTGAGGAACTCCTGCAGCGATGTCCTGGGGCTGTGATGATTGACCTTCAATCACCACAACCAGCTTTCTTTGTGCTAGGTATGACTCCAGCCAGTGGATTACTAGCCCAGTGACATTACCATTACGCTCTTCTTAGGCAGTCCCTCGGAACCGAGGATGACTTGCTTCCACATTAAAAATGAGTTCTCAGGTGACTGATGAGTCCAATGCGGCACCTACCGTCTCTGTCACAGGTGGGGCAGACGGTGGTTGAAGGGGCGGGTGGATGGGGTGCTTGGGTTGATGTGCTCCTTGCGCTTGGCTTCCGCTTGCCCCCGGTGAAGAGACTCTGTGTTCGGCGCCTTCTCAGATGCTTCTCCTCCACTTTGTGCAGTCTTGGGCCAGGGAATTCCAGGTGTTGGTGGGGTGTTACACTTTTTCAAGGAAGCTTTGAAGGTGTCCTTGAAGCGTTTCCTCTGCCCACCTGGGGCTCTCTTGCTGTGTCGGAGCTCCGAGTAGAGCGCTTGTTTTGGGAGTCTCGTATCGGGCATATGGACGATGTGACCCATTCATTGGAGCTGATCGAGTGTGGTCAAAGCTTTGATGCTGGGGGTGTTGGCCTGAGCGAGAGCACTGACGTTGGTGCGCCCATCCTGCCAATGAATTTGCAGGATCTTGCAGAGGCAGCATTGGTGGTACCTTTCCAGTGCTTTGAGGTGCCTGCTGTACATGGTCCATGTCTCTGAGGCATACAACAGGGCGGGTATCACTGCTGCTCTGTAGACCATGAGCTTGGTGCCGGGTTTGAGATCCTGGTCTTCAAACACTCTCTCAGGCAACCGAAGGCTGCGCTGGCACACTGAAGGTGGTGTTGGACTTTGTCGTCGACGTCTGCCCTTGTTGACAGTAGGCTCCCGAGGTATGGAAAGTGGTCCACGTTGTCCAAGGCCTCGGCGTGGATTTTGATAGTCGGGGGGCAGTACTGTGTGGCGGGGGCAGGTTGGTCTTACGGATGTTTAGTGTAAGGCCTATGCTCTCGTATGCTTCGGTGAAGGTGATGACGATGGTTTGGAGTTCGACCTCTGAGAGTGCGCCAACGCAAGCGTCGTTTGCATACTGTAATTCAACGACAGAGGATGGGACGACCTTGGATCTGGACTGGAGGCAATGGAGGTTGAATAGTTTCCCGTTTGTTCTGTAAATTAGCTTCACTCCAGTGGGACCATCTTCAAGAAAGGTGACAAGTCTGATTGCGGTAATTGCAGAGGAGTTTCCCTGCTGTCTGCCACAGGAAAAATCATCGCAAGAATCCTCAATCGCCTTCTCCCAGTGGCTGAAGAGCTCCTCCCAGAGTCGCAATGCGGATTCCGCCCACTAAGGGGCACAATGGATATGATCTTCACCGCACGTCAATTACAAGAGAAATGCAGGGAACAGCACCAACAGTACATGGCCGCCTTTGACCTCAAAGGCCTTTGACACTGTCAACCGTGAGGGATTATGGAGTGTCCTCCTCAAATTCGGCTGCCCTTAAAAGTTTGTCACCATCCTCCGCATGCTTCACGACGACATGCAAGCCGTGATCCTGACCAACGGTTCCACCACAGACCCAATTCACGTACGGACCGGGGTCAAGCAAGGCTGTGTCATTGCACCCACGCTCTTCTTGATCTTCCTTGGTGCAATGCTCCATCTCACCCTCGGTAAGCTCCCCGCTTGCGTGAAGCTAATTTACAGAACAAATGGGAAACTGTTCAACCTCCGTCGTCTCCAGTCCAGATCCAAAGTCGTCCCTACCACTACGCTACCGTTCCCGTGAATGGCAAGTGGCGGGAAGACGTGTGTATTTAGGATGGAAACCAGAAAAAGATACGGAAGAGAGAGGGAATGGGTAACTTATGGCTGCTTGGACATCTTGTGCAGCATTTCTCAACACTTGCACTGAAACATCAGCCTCGATTATGTGGGCAAGTGGGGGGCTTCAACCCTACTGATTCAGAGGTGAGAATGAACTCGGCCAGCACCAATGATTCAACACTGCCTGTGTTCATTTTAACGAAAATGAGCGAATGTTTCTCTCACTCCAACCCCCCACCTAAGCACTAGTTGGCAGTACAAACGCAACTGGGAGCTGCTGAGGCGCAGGCGCGGGTTTTTTTGTGACGGTGGTGGGGGAGAGAGGAAGCTGCCGCGCCTGCGCAGTGCGGCTGCAGTTACTTTTCAAAGAGTGTGGTGGTGATGCGGTTGTGGGAGCGAGAGGGAGAGGCGTGAGGTGGCCGGGAAAGGAAGGGAAGGGCAGGCGGCTGATTGAGGCGCCGAAGCTGGGCCTGAGGGAGAGGCGGTGGAGGGTTTAAAAAAAAAACAACAACCCAACAACAACACGTTAATCAATATATGTGGCACGGAGAGAGCGAGGCCCGAGTTTCGCAGCCTGAGCCTGAGCGTGGCGGAGGCGTTCAGGAACCCGGGCGCTGCGTGAGGAGAGAAGGGAAGGCGCCATCGCCATGGCTGGTACCAATTACAATTGCCTGAACCGAGCTCAACTGACCTTCGAATACCTGCACACCAACTCGTGAGTACCAGCATAGGGCGAGAGAAACACCTCTGTATCGGGGCTCAGGTTTAAAGCAATACATGATTTTTTTTTTTTTAAAGTGTAACTTTTTATATTTTTATATATGTGTGTGTATATATTTTTTTCTTAAAAATACATTAAATATATTTTCACACTTTCTACGTTTCTTTTTTTTATATATATAATACTACTCAAGTCTAAGTTTTATTTTAGTGCTTAAAAAAATTTGAATTAGCAGAAGTAGACTGTTATACATATTTTAATCTGTAGAGACCGGACAGATATATTATTATACATATATATTAGATATATAGTTGTGGATCTATTGGAGCCCACCAAAATAAAGGCCAATTTCTGTCAAGGCAGGATGCTGTCTGCAAGGTGGGACAACGACTTGTTAACGCAGAAGCTCTTCTGACTAACTTAGATTGCTAAGATTTTTGTAGATTAGCACGATTGGCAATTGTGAGGTGACCAGATAGTTATAGTTGGAAGAACTCAGTCTCTTGTGTCGAGTAATGAGTTTGAAATCTGCATTTGATTAATCTTTGGCGTGCTGACATTTTGTTAAAATGAGAGGGTATAAGAAATCAGAACTTAGGAATTGCTCATGTGAGGTCTCTCCACACATGTGGTGTGAAGAAGATTGTCTCATTTTCCAGTGTTTATTCCATTCTGTGCTCGTGATGTTCATGCTCCTTGTAAACTGTTTAGTTCCTTAGTTTAATTTCTTTAGTCTACTCTTTTATGTCCCTAATTTGTGTTTTTTTTTTGTCCTAACTTTGTGTGAAGTGAACATGGTGCAGAAATGGCAGGTGTACTTGTCGATTTCTTCAGCCAAAAGAATTGGCTTGTGTTCGCCTGTATATTTTGAAATGGGGACACAGGAGGCCAACTTACTTTCTTGGTGATACAAAAGCTTTTTTCCAGGCTGGGGAAGTGATGGTTGTAACTTTGCATCGAGTCGTGAAATTGTTTACGTGGTTCATCTGTAAGGAGACCATATGGAATACTCCAGGTGGAGCAGAATACCTTTTTTCAAATGAAATATTTGGCATTCAGCTTAATTGTTTAATCTATCAACAACAAATTGCATTTATCTGCTGCCTTTAACGTAAAAACATCCCAAGGCGTTTATCCATAATTGGTGATGTGATGAGATCAGAAGAGTTGGATTTGTTTAGCGAGAGTATATTTTCATTAAGCACGGGTGACGCAGCCACAAGGCAAGTGCAACAATGTAAATTCTTTTCTAACTTGCCCCCCCCCCCCACTCCCCCCACTCTTAAGACTATTATTTGTGAAGGGATGCGATTCTATAGGCACCTGGAACCCTATATTACCTAGTCGAAATGTCATTCTGCAGAGGGCATTGTGGCAAGTCTGGTCCTTTCTTTGTCGGATGTTAAGTGAACTTTCCAAAAAGTCATTGTATAGCAATCAGGAGTGGAAGCTCGAGCTATTTTTGCCCCTCGCCTGAAGGCACTGGGGCTAACTAAGCACAGACTAGAAACTGAACATGGGATTTTCCTGATCTCTGGTTTGGTACTGTGCTACACAGGGCATATGGCTCTCCCAGCCATTAGGGGAGCCAATGCCATGACTTTCTCCCCAAAGTATTAATGGATACAACAGGCAAATACGCATTTTGTCTGAGAGGGCCTTAATGTGAGAGATCATTCTTGGATTTCAAGGAACTGGTTCCACAGGTCACGAATTAGTCAAATCGCAACACCAGCTGCCATTATCACACTTACTGTATGCAGTCTCTGCTGCCATGGTACAGATGTAATAAGTGCTTGTCAGAAATTTAGTGTTCATCTTAAAATGTGGGGGAATGTGTGTTGAGGGCCAGACATACTTTGGGTTGGGAAAAGACACTGCAGTTTAGAAACATTGCTGGTGAATGCTAAAGGTGACATTTTTACGGAGCTCTATATTGATATGAGAAGTACTGAAGGCCCTCTGGGTTAAGATTATTCCTTCTACTGCTTGCTCACAAGGCTAATTAAAAATTGGTTCCAGGCATCCAAAGCCAATTTTTTTAATACACTGGAGGCCCCAGTAATTATCCTAAGGGAATAGACCATCCAGCGGTGGTGATTGTTGAGTGACTACGTTATAAGCCAGTATTGCATCATTCTTGATCATTTACCCAATATCTCTTCCATCTGCTTGGGATGAACAGTTCCTCATCAAGCTATTTCCATTGTGAGGATATCTGATGAAGTGCAGGTAATAATAAAATATACATTTGCAGGGACAAGTGTACATAGAGTTGACAGGAGTGGAGCATCATCAAATGGAACTATGGGGAGAAAAGTTGGGATTGATGGATTCATGTCAAGAGATAGTGAATAGATGTAATTCAAGTGGATCCTTGCAAGGTTTGAGGTTAACAACAGTTTTCTGATGGATACCAGTACACGCTAATCGAGCAGGAGAGTAACTGATTCATTAAACTAGGAAGAGTATCTCTGTGCCAAGGCGCATTCATTGGACTCTGATCCCACATTGAAGAAGCTTCTGCTTTGAACTTTTTGTCAACAGTTTGTTTCGAACATAGGCATATGTGTAATAAGGTACAGTAAGTACCTTTTTAATTTCTATTATGTGGGCAGCCCATTACTTTTTACTGCAGCGTTGAGACTTTTGCCAACTAATTTGTTCTATTACCACGTGGCTCGGTACTCTGCCATTGTGAATGGGGAGTGGACCCATTAGTAAATTCTGTTGACTGTTAGGCTGAATCTAATGGGCCCTCAAGAAAAGAGGCTGGATGTGATGGTCTTGTGGTTTGGAGCTGTGTGGGACATAACCAAATGCAGTGGTATCTTGTTGCGGGCAAAGCTAAATGGATTGAAGGTGAAGAGAAGGGAATCCTCTTAAGGAGGGGCTGGACAGAATATGTAGGAATTGTTTTGAGCTGGTGGTCGAGCTATGTGGAACTTGAGGTGCAAGTTGAATATGGTCTGTTGGAAGGCTTGGTACCAATTGCCTGCATGTTCTGAACAAGAAAGGTACCAGTTTCTTGTCCACAACATGTAGGCATTTGGGCAAAGGAGAGAGGTGTCTATTACAGGAAACTCTCTTAACCAGCACCTAACTATCTGGAAATCTCTCTTAACCGGCAAAATTCAGGAGTAGGTTCAGGTAAGTTTTATTGTATATTAGTGGCCGTGTAACCGGGGTTCCTGGGTCTGTGGCCATGCAACAGGGACTCCTGCACCTGTGGCCGTGTACGGGGCTCTCGTACCTTGGTAAGTATACCTCTCTGTAATCCGGACTTTTTGATCAACCGGCACCACGCCGGTGCCGGATAAAAGAGTTTCCTGTAAAATGTTTCGTGTGGTTTTTGACTGTAGTATTCAATGCTGTGCTATTTGGGAATGAGTGAGTTGCCCTTTTGTTCTGAATCACCCAGGTTTACAGCAATCGTTGCTTTCCAGAATATTGGCACTTGTATTTTAGTATTCATTTGCTGAAGTTAAATGGTTAAGATGTTCACAATACAGTAACTCCTTTTTTCAGGCTGAACCACTGAGTGTTCCAGTTGTCACCTCCCCAAGCTTGTGGCCATCTCTTTCACAACTCCGATTGAATCCCTCCCATCAGGTTTCCACCACTCCCAGAGCCCCAAACTGATGGACAGCATTCCCTGAGACCCTGGTGCTGCGTCATTCCTTCTTGTCTTCAGGGTGTAGGCGCCACTGGCAAGGCTGCATTTATTGCTTCTTCCTAGTTGCCCCTGAGAAGTTGCCGGGGACCACTGTATTAAGTTAACCCCAGTCACAGTTAGGCCAGCCAGAGATGGCAAGTTTCCTTCTCTGAAAGACATAAATTAACCAGTTGTTTTGTTGGCGACCATCTTTTATTCTGGTGCAAGCCACCAAATTACCAGGTGAACTAAGTTTAGTTTTCACAACTTGCCCTAGTGAGATGTGAACTCCTGCTCACTGGATTTCTGGTATAGTACCATAACCACTAGGCGACTGCACCCTTTTCCCTCACCCCATCCCTCAGCGTGCCTCCTCCGTTGTCCAGCTCCATGGGACTGCCCTTGCTTGGTTTTCCCCTTTCCCTATCTGATTGTAACCATATGCAATTGCTTCTCTTCCCACCCTGCACCATCATCTCGGGAACCCTCCAAGGATCCCCCTGGGTTTTGTAACCTTTCCTTTGAGACCAGATGCAAAATCAAAATTTTGGGTCATCTCTCCTGGTATCAAATTTTGATTGGTAACGGTCTTGTGAAGTGCCTTGGGGATGTCTTGCTACATTAAAGGCGCTATATAAATGCAAGTTGTTGTCTGCCTGTCTGGAGCAAAATGGGACCAGTGCATTAAGTGTGGGTTATCCGCTGTTTTTATTACTTTGAATGCATAAACTCAAATTGCATAAATACTATCCTTTTGAAATGTTTTGTTTAATTGTTATAAGCACTGAGTTTTTTTTAATAACTTGTTTACAGTATCAAGTTTTATTCACCACCTACACCACAATATAAATGATCTTAATGCAGATCTTTGCGACCTGTGAACCTGGGTTTGTAACTATCGCAGTTGTGTGCATGTCTTTATTGCCTTTAACCATATAATTTTATTTCCCTGTGGGAAAATTCTCTTGCTGTACCTGCCTGAGAATTACTTTGATAAATTGCGTTGCAATATTCTGGTTGTGTTGGTATAATTTCAGCTGTCAGTTTGGTTTTTATTTTATCAAGAAGAGGTTCTTTAATATGCTGGGGCTCCCAGTACAGTGGAATCTGCGCATTGGGTTATGGAACTGAATCCATAGCGCTGGCTGGGAACAGACAGGCAATTGTACACACAGTTGTTTGAAAAGACACGAATGTTGACTTTATTTTTGGTCGTCTTCCCTTCCTGATAGCTGGTGAAGATCTGTGTAGACCAGTAATGGGGAACACTGGCTTGTATGGTGGCTGAGTGCTCAGCCAGCCCATGGTCAGTAAAAGGGAGTGGTGGCATTTTTCTGTTTGGAATGCTGCTGCCTCCTTAGACTCCAAGACAAAGCACCTCAGTGCACCTGCAACGGCACTGGCAACCACTTCAAATCCATGACAGGAAACTCTTTATTATCCGGCACCAACGGGTCCGGCGTGGTGCCAGTTTATCAAAAAGTGTGGATTGCAGAGAGGCATAGTTAAAAGGTACGAGAGCTCCGTACACAGCAACAAATCCAGGCTTCCCTGTTGCTTAGCAACATGTGCAGGAACTCCGGCCACAGACCAAGCGTCCCTGTTGCTTAGTAACAAGTGCACGAACCCCAGTTACACAGCCACAGATCTAGGAACTGCCACTAATATGAAGTAAAACTTACCTGAACCTACTCCTGAATTTTGCCGGTTAACAGAGATTTCCGGTTATTTAGGTGCCAGTTAAAAGAAGAGTTTCCTGTATAACACTGCCACCAAAGCTGAGCTGCTGTTATCTGTAGTTCTGTAAGGTGAAGGGAGCACTTTCCCAACAAGTACGCCTCCCACTGTTGCTAGCTAGTGGGCAGTTGCACTGGGCGTTTAATTTTATGGTTATTAAGCTATTGCAACTATGTGAAATAGAGCTTCCATATGTGATTTGTCGTCGTTATACTTTAAAATCATTTTCATTGCCTCTTGGAACTGATTTCAGTTTCTCCCCATATCTTATTTCCAGTGCTATCGCTTTATAATGCACTGGGTGATGCCTGCACATTGAGAATGTTTACATTGACTGTCTTTTGCCTTGTTAACAGGGGGCGCGATGTGGAAGAGAAGGCGGGGGATGGAAGGGTATCATGGGAATGCCAGACACCCATGGGCCTTTATCTCAACGAGATGCTCATTCTTAATGTAGACAGACTAAATAGCTGTGGGCACCCAATCTGTGCCTGATCATGTCCTTGCCTGATGTGCGCACACTGGCACTTTCCAGCCGAGGCCATTGGACAGTGATTAGGAGTGGGCATAAATGTTCCCTTTAAGCTGCGTGGCCGCCCAGCACTCGGCAGGTTCCGTGCAGCCGGTGAGCCGGCTTTTAAATAGAAAAACCCGCGCATGCGTGGAATCTTGAATAGCCCCCAAAAAAATGAGGGAACAGTGGTGGGTGTCTTTTTTTCCTCTAACCACCCTGCCCAAAGTCAGGGATACTGAGGACAAATCCAGGATCGAACCTAAGATCTTCCTGCACTACTGCAGTGTTTTTATGAAGACATTGCGGCCCAGTCTTTATTTCTGTGATGGTTTTTTTTAAATTTCAACAGTATTGCATCCTGACTAAACCACTAACTTTTTTTTCTTTTTGCTGGATGCTTTAATATTTTGAGATGCCAGTTCATGAATGTGGGGAAAATGTGTGTTCAGGTGTAGAAGACTTGCTAGGTTCTGATGGTCCCTCAGGATAGATCCAGTGTTTTATTTATACACTAACCTTTGCCATTGACGGAGAAAGTGCAGCCTAGACTGTGCAGAACATGGGGTATTTGGTGACGTGGGAATCTGATTTCACTGGAGCAGAACAATTTAATGGGGAAAGTACAGTCTGGCTTTGAGAAGGGATCCCGGGGGTTCGTGAACATTTAACATCTTCAGTGCTGCTACAAGGTGTTCAGTTTGTAAAGCCAGGAAACAAATGCGTAGTACTGCGCTTGGCATCTTGCAAAAGAAAAATATCCCGACTGTTTCAGACAGTAAAATATTATAGCCGTCACAGTGCCTGCTTAAGTGGTGGTGGGAGCAGTGATGTCCCTGGGATTTAGGAAAATGTAATGTTGTACATTTAAAATGTTTGCACTATGCCCACTTGAATTTTGGAAAACCACGCAGCAGTAGGATTATAGATTCTATCCGTCCAAAGTTGGGTTGTGCCTGAAGGGACCTGTGCAACGCTAGAATGATGTGCTGTTGGTTACAGGTCTGTTGGCAGTGGTTAGAGCAATTTGAGGGATTAAGAGTACAGGAAACTTTGTGATATCCGGCACCAACGGGACCGAGCTGTTGCCGTCCCATCAAAACTGCCGGACAAACCAGCGCTAATGTTGAAACATACGGAGCTTTAACTGGCAACAAACCCACAGCTTCTAAACAGTCGGCCATACCTTGCAAGCATCTCTGTAGCTTAGCAACAGCTTCAGCGAGACCTTGCAGAGCCTGACTGGTTGGAAAAAAAAGCAACGAAAAGAAAAAAAGCCTAACGAAACGGCTCCTGATTTTTGCTGGTGGATCGAGCATTCTGGACAGTTAACCTCCGGATAAACCAAAGTTTCCTGTAGTTCACAAGAATTGTGGCATAGCATTAAATCACACTGGCTAAAGTAAAAATAAAAAATTCACCTAAAACATGTTGGTGTTGATGTGCTATATGACCTCCTGACAACCTTTGTGTCTGTTCGTTTATGGGATGTGGGCGTCGCTGACAATGCCAGCCTTTATTGCCCATCCCTAGTTGAGAAGGTGGTGGTGAGCCGCCGCCTTGAACCGCTGCAGTCCGTGTGGTGAAGGTACTCCTATAGTGTTATTAGGGAGGGAGTTCCAGGATTTTGATCCAGTGACAGTGAAGGATCGGCGATATATTTCTAAGTCAGGATGGTGTGTGACTTGGAGGGGAACTTGGAGGTGGTGGTGTTCCCATGTGCCTGCTGCCCTTGTCCTTCTAGGTGGAAGAGGTTGCGGGTTTGGGAGGTGGTGTGCTGGTTTGTAACAATGCATCTTATTTTCGGGTGTGGGGAGTAGGAATGTACTCTACTTCTGCAGGAAAAATAAAGGCATACGTCAGGAATACTGCTGCTTCCTCTGTAGATCTACCTACTTAGAAATATATACCAGCATCCCGTCACTTTGGGTCTCTTTGAACTTATTTTTGAATGCTGTAAGCTTATATTCCCTGTGCACGATGGCAGTCTGCTGTATGAGTTAATAGTTGGAAGTGTGTGTAGTTACTCCGTTTCAGTTTTCACTCTTGCGTGACTGCAACCTGACTTGATTTTCTTCTTTCCTCCTGCAATGCCCAGGTTGGTCCTATGTAACAAATCAGCAACTGTCTCAGTGATACTGGTCTGATGAACTGCACAGATTGCACTGCCGCATGCACAGAATTTCTTTTGTATAGTTTTTACAAACCCCTTCCAACAAACATGTGCACATCTCTGTCACTGTATCTGCATGTATGTACACATACATGTATTTAGTTTCTCTAATATTGCTTGCTGCTTGACAGCTACTACAGAGGTTCTTCAACTTTAATTGTTATGCAGGGACAGACCTGGTTTAGGCTTGCTGCTGACTCTCCTGGACATTACATGTCTGAACATTATAAGTGCCATGATTTGAGGTCCTATAGAAGTGTTTTTATAAAAAAAAAAAAAAAATGTATGTATATACTGTGTGTACATATGTGTGTGTGTATATATATATATATATATGTGTGTGTCTGTGTATGTATATAGAATTAAAGCAGGGGTTTTCAACTACATATTTAACTTTGGCCTATTGAAACCCACTTCAGTGCCAAGTAGTTTATTGCAGTCGATGATTGTTACTTTGTTCCATTGTGGTAAAGCCATAAATCCTAGCATTCATTTGCAGTGCAATGTCCCTGAGGATTTACAGGTGCTGAGAAAATGTTAACAAAAATAATTATATGGCTATAAATTAAATGACACTTATTTAGAATACTAGTGCCAAGAATTTAGGAAAAATCATACTTAAATTACCATATAAAGTGTATTAATTTTAGTTCAGCCCCTCGCATGACTACCGACACTTGTGACAGACCTAATACTTGTGTGACAGATTACGGATACTTCACCCAAGTCCCTGTTTGTGGGATCCTGCTGTGTACTACTGTGTTTGTCAACATAACAGTAATCACTGTACTTTCAAAGTAATCAGGGCTTTGAGACATTTCTAATGATGTAAGGAAGGCGTTGTATACTTTTTCTTTGTGTTACTTAGTTTAGAATGCTCGTTCCAGACACCTCCCAAATTTGGAGAAACAACATCTATAATCGTATTGCTGGATTCACAGTTCAAATGGATATAATGTGAAAGCTTCACCTGTTCTTCATTCTACTTTACGGAAGTGCTAATACAAAATAACACACTGTGCGATGTGTGAAATTTTTCTTGCACGCGGCAATGCTTTACTGAAATTCTGATGGCGAGACTTGAATAAGAATACATTTTTTAAACAATTTCCTTTTTTTTCAGAACCACTCATGAGTTTCTTTTTGGAGCATTGGCAGAGCTAGTGGACAATGCCAGGTAGGAGCAGCGTTTTATTGGAACCTACAGCCTTTATCTCTTTCACAGTTAGAAACTTCCTCTCTTCTTGAAATGGCCGCAGTGAGTGGAACTGTTGCAGCCCTTTGTAGCTGCTATCCTCTTCTGTCATTTCTGTACTTATCTCATGAATCCTCTGCCGTTAAGGCCACTTTGTTTCTATATTTCATTTTGTGCGTATCCAACTGAGAAATGTCTATGAATGCTCTTTGTTGTTTTGTCCTCCTCTCGTGAGCTCGCTAACATTGAATTCTCCCAGACCGTTCCATTTGGTTTATATGAAAGATGCGCATAGATCCTTCTTGCTCTCTTGGTACACAGCATTAATACCAAGCTGCGACCCCAGTACAATGCTTGGGGAGTGCTGCTGTTGTGGGAGGTGCCATCCTGTGCATGAACCAATTGAATGTCTGCCCGGCCCAGTGCTCAGATGGATGTTAAAAGTTTTTATGGCACCGTTTCAGGATGAGCCGGGAGTTCTGCTGTCCTGGTTATTCATCTGATTGTTGTTTGTGGAACTTTGATAGCACAGAATGGCTGCTGTGTTTGTCTGCAGAACAGTTCCTGCACTTCAAAGCAATCAATTTTGTGACGCACTTTGCAACATTCCAATGTGGTCAGATGCTATATAAATGCTATTATATACAACTTAAACAGTTTATTGATGGACGCAGAGCAGCTCAATGTGCAGTTTGAATTGCTGCTTAAGTCACTGCCCAAAATGCATCTAGTTCCACAAGTGGTGACGTGATCCAATGCTTTTCCCCCCAGAATTTTCGGTTTCAACATGGCCAACGGTGTGCCAAAATTTGAGGTGGCAAAAGTGTAGTTTTGAAAAGAATATAATGTTTTGCTTTTGGTAATTTGTTTCTTCCCTTTAGGTGATCATCTATGTCATATACCATCCCTTCATTGTTCCTTGTAATTTTTTTCCGTGCCCGGCCCCTTTAACTAGCTGCGCGGCCAATTCAAATTTTCGCGCGTGCGCTGTTTCTTCCATGTAGAAGCTGGTGAACAGCCTGCGCGGGACCGCCAGACCGCTGCGCGGTCGCACAGCTTAGTGGGAACATTGCTTTCCCTTGCAGATAAGATTGATTGAAAACCTGTTGCTAACCATTTGTTAACAGCAGCAACAACAACTTGTATTTATACAGGAAACGTTGTGATATACGGGACCGGCGTGCTGCCGATCTATCAAAACTGCCGGACATACAAAGTTAATGTTGAAGCATATGGAGGTTTTCATCTCCGTATCTGACAACAAACACTGTTGCTTAGCAACAGCTTCTAAAGAGTCGGCTGCAGCTGCAAGCGTCTCTAGCTGAAGCTGTTGCTATAGCTACAGACCTTGCAGTGCCTGACTGGGGGGGAAAAAAAAGAATGAGATCTAAAAAAAAACTTATAGAAAACGGCTCCTGATTTTTGCCGTTAGATCGAGTATTCCAGACATACAACCTCCGGATAAACCAAAGTTTCCTGTATAGTGCTTTTAATGCAATAAAACGTTCCAAGGCGCTTCGCAGGAGTGTTCTCAAACAAAATTTGACACTGAGTCACATAAGGAGATATTAGGGCAGATGACCAAAAGCTTGGTCAAAAGAGGTAGGTTTTAAGGAGTGTCTTAAAGAAGGAAAGCAAAGTAGAGGCGGAGAGGTTTAGGAGGGAATTCCAGAGCTTAGGGCCTTGGCAGCCGAAGGCACGGCCGCCAATGGTGGAGTGATTTAAAATCGGGGATGCTCGAGGCCACAATTGGAGGAGTGCAGATATCGCCAAGGGTTGTAGGGCTGGAGGAGATTACAGAGCTAGGGAGGAGCAAGGCCATGGAGGGACTTGAAAACCAGGATGAGAATTTTAAAAACGAGGCATTGCTTAACCGGGCGTCAGTGTAGGTCAGAGAATGCAGGGGTGATGGGTGAACGGGACTTGGTATGAGTTAGGACACAGATAGCTGAGTTTTGGATGACCTCAAGTTTACGGAGGGTAGAAAGTGGGAGGCCGGCCAAGATTGCATTGGAATAGTCCAGTCTAGAGGTAACAAAGGCATGCATGAGGGTTTCAGCAGTGGATGAGCTGAGACAGGGGCGGGGTCAGGCGATGTTACAGAGGTGGAAATAGGCAGTCTTCGTGATGGTGCATATATATGGTCAGAAGCTCATCTCTGGGTCAGATAGGACACCAAGGTTGCGCCTCAGACAGTTGGCAGCAGTGTTCCTTGTAAGCTGCGCTTTGTTCTGCGCGACCTGTTTCTTTTACTGTGCGGTCCCTTAAAATTTTTTGCACATGCGTGGTACTTACAATGGAAAAGACAGTGAGCGGCCTCGTGAGACCTTTCCCATTACTACGTGGCCGCGCAGCTTAGAGGAAACATTGGTTGGCTGGGAAAGGGATGGAGTCAGTGGCTAGGGAATGGAGTTTGTGGTGGGGACTGAAGGCAATGGCTTCGGTCTTCCCAATATTTCGTTGGAGGAAATTTCTGCTCATCCAGTACTGAATGTCGGACAAGCAGCGTGAC